>NC_089035.1:32638750-33374375 GCF_034140825.1 Oryza sativa Japonica Group
TTCGCCGGCAGCCACGCCCTACGGTTCCTGACCGCCGCGGCGACGGCGGCGCCTATCCCGGCGAACATCCGCTTGGAGCCCCTGTCCTTGATGTATAGGCCGGAGCCGAGGAGGAAGCTCGCAGCGGAGAGCAGCATGAGGCACGTCGGCACGGCGAGCCCCACCTTCCACCCGAGGTTGTCCTGCACGTACACGACCACCGTGACGGCGACCATGAACGCCACGCCGATGGAGCCGTAGTAGGCGTTGAAGTACACCTGCAGGATCCTGGACCTCCTCTCCTTGGGGTGCCTGGAGAACTGGTCGGCCCCGAACGCCATCGAGCACGGCCGGACGCCGCCGGCGCCGACGGACAGGAACACGAAGCCGGCCAGCAGCCAGGCCATGTGCCTCGCCTCCGGCGGCGCGCACAGCTCCGGCGAGGCACTCATGTCGCACGGTGGCGGCCTCGCTCCGGGTATCATGGCGCTCAGCCACAGGAAAACCATCCCCTGAAACAAGCAAAGC
Source organism: Oryza sativa Japonica Group (assembly GCF_034140825.1). Taxonomy (NCBI): domain Eukaryota; kingdom Viridiplantae; phylum Streptophyta; class Magnoliopsida; order Poales; family Poaceae; genus Oryza; species Oryza sativa. The sequence goes on from NC_089035.1 coordinate 32,639,258, forward strand.
AAAGCACATCAGCTCGGTGTTCGATCTCCTCCGGTGTCAATGGAAATCTCATCTTCTTTTTGCACTCACAACGAAGCAGGCGATGGAGCCGATCGCGACGACGATGAAGCGGCCGAGGTACATGTCGGCAATGACGGCGCCGGGGATGGGCGCGAAGTTTGATACTGCGCCCCACACGAAGAGGAGGCTTCCGGCGTTGGCATGGCTCAGGTGGTACTGCATGTTGAGGTACGTGATGAAGTTGATGTTGAGCCCGAATCCAGCAACCTTCTCCAGTATCTCGTTTGCTAAGGAGATGCAAAGGAAACAAGAAACTCCGTCAGATTGAATTTACTCAATTGAAGGGCACAGTCACCATTGATGGACATCACTATCCTGAAAAAGTTCACATATGAATATCATAGGCCAATCATATGCATCTAGATTCTAGAACTTGACTCATGTCATCTCAAAGAAAACAAGAAAGAAACGAAGGATTTCATAAATCCATTTGCATAAATACTCTGATCAGTGGTTTCTGAAATCCATTTGTATGAATTTCAGTTCGAACTTACAGATGATAAAAGGGAGGGCTCTGAAACCACCCTTGGCCTTGGCCTTGAAGAACACTTGTGCTTCAGCCTCAGCAACAAGAGAGTGCTCCATGGCGCAGTAGAAATGAAATGCTAATTGCTACGCCTACAGGATTTAGCAAAGAGTGGCAGGATCTTGTACCACGGCGCATAACCTCGTTAAATTATATCAACCGGTAGACGGTAGTTAGGTCATAAGGTGGACAACTACTACTAGCTCTTAATCTAGGCAAAGCAGTAGCAAGTAGGAATCCTAGTAGGGAGGGAAACGCCTCTTCCGGAACACAGCATGTGAATATGCGTCACTGTAATCTTCAGTTTACCTGTTACTTGACTAAGTTGGAGCACTTATGCTGAAAATAACTAAGATGATATGCTTTAGCTATTTCTGAAATGCAGATGAGTTCACATATGTATCTCTCCTGCAATCTTCGGCAGCGCACAATTTAAGATGGCCGTTTTTTCCCTGCCAGTCCAAAAAATCTCTCTAGTACTCCATCGGTGGCTTTGCTTTCTAGAATTCCCAACTGAACATTACCATTTTCCCTTGATTTGCCCTCAAAGTGACAGCTTTATCGCCAGCGATCGTTCTAGGTTTGTCATTCTACCGCAGTGCCACTGAACTGCCACTGCCACACCGATAATCAAGACAGTTCTACCTGTGGTCCATTTGGAAATGCTCGGTGTGTCCAAGGCGCTTGGTTCAGTTTTGTTCCTTGTAGGAGGACATGGCAAGCTATGCAGTGCTCAATACATTCAAAGATAGGAAATACATAATCGAGTACATTAATTACTGGAAAATAAAGCGCGTAATTGCGTAAACCATTTGAAGTCACTAGTAAATTAACGAATGTATAAAATGAAGGTACTAAATCTAACAGCTTCAAGCGTGCAATTTGAGGTGATCTAACTATAACAAGAAAGATAAGGGCCTCACTGGAATGCACGGTTCTAAAACCGCAAGAAAAGGGAAAACCCATGAATAATTTTGGACATGCTACCTTATCCCACAAGATTTCAGGACACATGAATATGGGAGTCATTTGGCTGGCCCTGATCGGTTGAGCTACGATTGATATGTTATAGAAAAATAAACAAAAACAAAAAATAATTTATAATTAAAACTTTTATATCTCTATTATTAGCAGTCTAAAAGCCTTGGCTAGAAAATAGTCTATGACGAAAAAGCCCCCAAATCAATTTTGAACTTAAGTTTGAAAATTCAAATTTTGGCTACACTAGATAAGCCAACAAGCAAATGATAATGAATCCATAAGAAAGTATATTTGTTTTTTCAATAGAGAGTCAAAAGAGAGGAAGATAGAATGCACTGAACTTTAGAAAGTAAAAACATGGGTGTTTGAGCTCATATTTATTTGCTTTTAAATTTATTTTTTTTGAAACCCCACGGGGTGTATTTGTATTGTAGAAGGGGGAAAACTGTACAATATTTGCTTTTAAATTTAGGGCATATGAAACCAATTCATCAGAATATAATTGCTTCGTTTGTATGTTCCAAACAACTATTGCAGGAAAAAAAAATCTTAGTATCAGAATCCTCCAAAATTCCTTTGAAAATTCTGCCATCCAACGATACCCTTGAAGTAAAACATAAAAGACGAAAAAAAATGGTAACATACCTATGATGAACGGTAGGGCTACAAATCCACCTTTCCATTTCACTTTGGAGGCCTCACAGCTTTTCACATCACCTTCTTGAGCTTCCATCTTCTGCAAAGCTAAAAGGGCAGTAGCTGGTAAGTGGGTGGAGGTGATTAACCATGGGCAACGCTTTATACAGATGCATCTATCAGTGAACAGTATTTCTTATGTGTTTGTTTCCGTTAATGTTTACCTTAGAGGCTATAATGTACAAGTTATGTCTGTTGCCTAGCAGGAAAATGTAACTTTGAGGAACAGCAAAGAAAAAGGGCACTCTTTCTGGGACCTGTTTTTTTCCAGGAAAATTGCATAAAGGATCTTGCAACAGAGAAACCACTGCACCTCTTTGATCCAAGGTAGGAGATAGTGATCAAACTCGTGACCCCAACCACCGAGCTCAACACATGGTTTTCCCATAGAGATCAAGGAAAACGTATTCTTGAAATTAAGAACAAGCTATAAAATCATCTACCGATGCAAATGGTGGAGTACTATACTACTATTGCAGTTGGCGTGACACAAGATAGCGCTAAGAGGAAGAGAAGAGAAGATAAGCTAAGGAAAAGGATAGGGAATCGAGCAGTTACCTTAGTTTACCCGGAGCACACAGAGAAGCAACAATTTGCTATAGCACCTGAGGGAGAAGAGATTTATATCCGAAGTCTCCAAGGTTATGGCTTTCTTATCGGGAAATCGGCAGAAATAGTGGCAAGCAAACAAAATGTAACGCCAGCATTTAAGTGTTTAATGCCTATGATGGTCAGCAACAGTTGGACTGATGAAGACCATGATGAGAATTGGGAAACAAGGAGGCCTCGTTGAATTTTGTCTACATCGTATTCAACCACTGAATGATCCATGCGCTACGTCGAGCAAAACTGCATATTGATTGCAGTGCGTAACTGGTTTTAGCGGGAGCTATCTTGTCTGTTGGTTCATCAGCATTTTGGCGCCAGCAACAAGCACTCAAGCAGCATTAATGCTGAAGGCTGCAAGAGAAGCGGTGATCATCTTATCATGTCCGTTTGATGCTGGCGAATGCTGACGACTGCTGACGAGTAGGTCTCTACGGAGGATCGAAAATGGAAGTATCTCTATGTAAACGATTATCGGTCAGTCGAGAATTAGCTATACTTTTTTTTTTGAACGAATCGGCAAGCTGCCAATTTCATTGAATAGAGGAGGAGTAAACTTTACAAGTGAAAAACATTAGCTATACTTGCCACCATTGTAATATCACATTAAGGTCTTGTTCGGTTTGGAGGGGATTAAGGGGGAATAATTCCACACCACAAATAGGTGTGGAATAAATACCCTCCATTGCCTCCCTCATGAGGATTAACCGAACAAGGGTTAAAAGAAATTAGAAAAGTCAAATTTTATATTTACTACAGTAGAATCGAACCATACTACTTTTACCAAAACGATGTTCGGTCGGTAGAAAATTTCTGTCACCGTTTTTATCACTACTTATATGCAACCCATCCAAGTAACAGAAAAAAAAAAACTGCTGCTACTACTAGCATTTTAACGTTGCAGGTAGCAGCCTGTGCCCTGTAGGATCTTTGGATCCGGAGGGCTGATAGGATTCGAGGTCGAACCATCCATTTTTGCACCAACATATACATGTAAATATTACTACAATTTTCACAAGAGAGAACTAGAGAAGTAGAAAGCTGAAGCAGAACACAGCAGCAGCCTGCCTCACTAAAAAGGTTTTACAGTTTCTGCTGCTGTTCTTCCTTGGTCTTGGTGTCTTCCACCGCTTCCTCCTCCGCGGTCACCCGGTTCTGGCCCTCCTCGCCGTACGCCCATCCGCACCACACGAAGTAGGCGAGGTTGGCAACGCACAGCGCGGCGAGGACGAGGTAGTAGTAGTCGTAGTGCCCCCTGTTGAGGTTGCTGGAGAGCCAGCTGTCGCGGCCGCCGCCGCTCCTGGTGCCGGCGTTGATGGCCCCGACGATGGCGCTCCCGGCCACGCTGCCGAACCCCATGCCGAGCGCCAGCAGCGAGACGCCGATGCTGGACATGGTCTTGGGGAACTCGGAGTAGTAGAACTCGATCTGCCCGATCAGGTTCAGCGCCTCGGCGAGTCCCGTGATGCAGTGCTGCGGCACCAGCCGCATGGCGGACATGCGCACGGCGCGGCCCGACTGCGGGCCGTAGTCGCGGAGACCCTCGGCCAGCGCCTCGGCGCGGCGGGCGGCCTCGGTGCGCGCGGCCACGGCCATGGCCACGGCGAAGAGCGCCAGGCCGATGCCCATCCGCTGCCGCAGGGTGACGCCGCGCGCGTGGCCGGTGAGCCGCGACAGCGGGCGGACGAGCGCGCGGTCGTAGACGGCCACCCAGACGGTGAGCGTGAGGATGCTGAAGACGCCGAACGACGCCGCGGGGATCTCCAGCCCGCCCACCCGCCGCTCCATCGTCTTCGCCTGCAGCACGGGGAACATCTGCTGGCCGATGATCACGCCGGGCATGAACCCCGTCGACCATATCGGCAGCACGCGGACGGCGGCCTTGACGTCCTCCACCTGCTGCACCGTGCACAGCGTCCACGGGTCGCGCGCCGAGCCGTCGTCGGGGTTCACCTCCTTGTCCGGGTTGTCCCCCAGCGCGCACGCACGGTTCAACCACCTCAACCTGTTCGACGGAGTCCTCGGCTTGTACCCGGCCCGGTTGTGGAAGCGCGACGCGTCGGCCGTCTCCGGCGGCAAGGGACCCCTCCTCTTCCTGTAGCTGGCGACGAGCACCTGCACGAGGCCGACGAGCACGCTCCTGTCGGCCTCCGCCTTGAGGTAGAAGGGCGAGCCGAGGAGGAGCAGCGTGAGCGCGGTGAGCATGAGCACGACGGGCACGGCGAAGCCGATGACCCACCCCTTGGCCTGCTGGATGTACACGATGACGGTGGAGGCGAGCACGATGGAGAGGCCCAGCACGGTGTAGTACCAGTTGAAGAAGGTCTGCAGCGTACGCACGTTCCGGGCGCTGTTGTCGCGCCGGTCCAGCTGGTCCGCCCCGAACGCCAGCGCGCACGGCCGGATGCCACCCGACCCAACCGACATGAGAACGAACGACGCGAACAGCAGCGGCAGCTGCCACGGCACCAGCTGACAGTCATCCCGCCTCGCCTCGCACTCCGGCGTCCTCCTGTCCGCCGGCAGTATCGCCGTCAGCCACAGCAGGCACATCCCCTGCACGCACGCACGTCTAACGTGTCATCGCGCAAGAAACTCCGATGGATGGATGGATGGTTTGGTTGGTGTTTGTGCTTACGGCGAGGCTGACGACGGAGCCGAGGGCGATGACGCGGAAGCGGCCGAGGCAGGAGTCGGAGAGGACGGCGCCGAAGATGGGGAGGAAGTTGGAGAGCGCGTTCCAGAAGTAGAGCACGACGGTGCCGGTGGCCGCCGTCATGTGGTACCTCTCGGTGAGGTAGAGGATCATGTTGGCGTGCAGCCCGAACGTGGCCACCTTCTCGAACACCTCGTTCGCTGACACCAACAACACAAAGTAAACCAAACTTGCATCTCGATCCAGGCCAGCCAGCCTCGTACATATGTCTCGTGCAAAGCCGGCGTGCAGATGATGCCGGCAAAATCAGGGTGAAAGATGGATGGAATGCATGCAGGCAGGCAGGCTCGCTTCGCTTACAGATGATGAATGGTATGGTCCTGAGGCCTCCCTTGCTCGTCGTCTTCTTCGAGAGGGCCTCCTCCATGGCTGAGGCCTCCATGCTAGCTGGATCACTCTAGCTAGCTAGTGTGTCTACCTAGTACACTCCACTTATGTCGACGGACACAGCAAGGGGATAATATATATACTGCCACGAACAGACGACAAAGCATGTAGTACGGCGGTGTGGCAAGTCGATCGGCGAGGCTACTGAAACTCTCAGATACATTTGGAGAAGGATTTTCATCCTAAGAGATGTGACACATCTCGTTTCTCTTGGACCATCTAAATAATTAGTATTTTTTAAAAAAATTGATAAGATTAATTAATATGATATATAACACTTTACAAACATGAGTGGTCAAACTGTACAAATGGTAACAAAAGGAACTCATTAAAAAAATAGTTAACGCATATTTAAATTTAAATTTTTTATTTTAATATAACTCGTAGAAATTAAATTTGAATTTGCATATTTGTGAAGTGATATTTTTAAAATAATCTATATTGTTAATTATTATTTTTATAAAAAATATAAATATTTTAGACATGGTAAGAAACAAGAGAATATCTTCTTCAAGACACTTTTCCGAGACTCTCCGTAGCTAGAAACAAACAAAGACGTAGCTAAAAGCAAACAAAGACGCGACGGTGGCCGCTCGATCGGAGCTTGACAAGATCCTAAATTCTGGCAGGGTGTTCGCGGCAAACGATCAACGTTAACAGCACGTACAGGGGATATCGACATGGACCAGTTACTGCGCGAACGTACGAAGTAGCACAGTGTAGCAGGAGGGGTATCGCGCGCCGATCGATCTTTTGTTAGGTGCACCGGCTCCCCGTCTCCGGCGGAGTCTGGGCTCGGCCGGAGGCGTCTTTTCGAGACTGGGACGAATGTGATGACGATGAAGCTTTTAAGGCTTTAGCTGGGATGGGTGGAGTGTATGTTAGTGGTAGTGGGAACACTTGTGTTGTGGGCACGTGTGTGGTACAGTGCGCGCGTTGATGTGTATGAAGTATGAACAGGTCATGGCTTTATGGGGAAGTTCTAAGAAAAGATCTTCTGCATATATAGACAAGATTAATTAAATCAACAGAATCTATAGTTAGTCTTAAGAAACCTTTCTTAATTCAGCATGAAAGCCCTGTCTCCATTTGGAATCTACATACGAAGCAGCCGTATAAGCCAGACCTTAAGTAATTAAGAACCTAGCTTAATGATAACATGATTTGATCGTACGCCATTGGTATATTATATCATAGCTCAATAGACTCGCCAAAAGCATAACTTTGGTAGCTACAAAGCATCACAACCACGAAAACCTTAATTGATACCGGTTGAGAACCCTACAAAGATATCGGATTTTCCAATCGACACCTAAAAGACGACACTGATGTGGAGGGGAAATATGTGTCGGTTCTAGTGAAACTGGCACCTTTAAGGTTCCATGAATAAAACAAAACCTCGACCCGATCCATCGATAAGCTCCCCTTCACCCCCGACTAATTAAGAACATCCAAGAACACTAAGAACACTAAAAACACCAATATTGAGCTGATGTTGGGGAGGGCGCCGCCACCTCCCTTCCCGCCGGATCTGGCGGAGGGGAGGGTGTCGCCCTTGCTGCCACCTCCCCTTCCGCCACCACTTGCCACAGCTGTCACACGCCGCTACGGCTGCCTCTCCTCCCGCCAGATCTGGTGGAGGGGAGGGCGCCGCGAGAGAGAGAGGCATGCGCGAGGAGAGAGAGAGAGAGAGAGACGCGGTCCTCCTCTCCTGATCCACTCGGGCGCTCGGGAGGATAAGAACGAGCGGTCGGTTCGGCTTGGTTTTTAGGGGCACTATCATATATTATATGTCGGTTTTTAATTAACCGGCACCTATGATAAATTATAGGTGTCGGATTTAAAAAAAACGACAATTATAATATTGGTGTCGTTTTTCTATAGAACCAACACCTATAATCGCTTAAAGGTGTCGCTTTTTATATTTTTACCCTTTGTAGGTGGGAAAACACTATAGGTGCCGGTTTTACCTGTTCCGACACCTATAGTACCGATCTGTACATGTCTTTTTTAGCAGTGCATCAACATCAAGAGAACATATTAGGAGATGGATTTTTATCTCTTTTTTTATATCATCTAAGTAGTTATAAAAAAATTAAAAAAAAATTAACGATATATAATATAAATATATCTCTCAAACATGCAATGTCAAATTTGATTTATACAAATAAAAAAAATCTATCTAGAATTTGAACTTGCATGTTTATGGATTGATATATCTCATATTAATGTACTCCCTCCGTCCCAAAAATCTCAAATATAGTTCAAATTCATTGTACTAGGAGGGGTCCTAGGTTAAGTTTTTTTTTTATAGAGGAAGTATCTTGTTATTTTTTTAAAATTTATTTTACTGTTTAAATGGTACACAAGAAATTAGAAAATACCCTTTAAGCAATGAAAACACTTACCCGCACTGCCGAAACTGGCGAGCTAACTATAGCTTTAGCCAGAGCCAGCTCGATGGATGGAAGTATAATTGTTCTCTTTTTTACATGCATGTGATTGTCCTGTTTGTACATGTATGATTCTTTCCACTTTCGTCGCAGCATCGGCTTGTCGTGCCAAGACCAGGTCAATGGGCGATTCATCATGCTAGTATATACCACGCACTGCACATGACAAACATTGGATACATCACCTCATGAGAGTTGTTCCTCACTGAAATAAGGAACGCCCAACCTGAAGCCTGCAGGCAAGGCTGTGTTTTTTTCTCAATGTTCCCAACCCATCTCCCTCGTACTCGTATTCTACATGCACATTGCACATTTTTCAAACTGCTAAACGGTACTTTTTTTTAAAAAAAATTCTATACAAAAGTTGTTTAAAAAAATCATATTGATTCATTTTTCAAAAAAAAAAGCTAATAATTAATTAATCATGCGCTAATAGACCGCTCCGTTTTCCGTGCAAGGAGAAGGAGTTCCCAACCATCTTAAGGGTGTGTTTGGTTCGTGGTCAAGGCTGGATAGGATATGGCCATCTATATTTTGAGGGATATGGTGGTCCAATTTTTTAGTTTGGTTAAGTGAATATGACCATTCAGTTTCTTGTTTGGTTGGGTGGATGAGAATGGATTGAATTAAAACAATAACATATTAATTAATAATAAAATATGTTAATTATCATTAATATAGCTATAATTTGTACTAATTAACAATAAAATAGAGTAATTATATCTAATCAACACTAATTTTGACAAGTTAATTACTAATTAACAAAAATATACTTTAATTATTGCTAATCAAGAACTAATGGTCAAGATTAGCAAAGGTGGATATCCTCATCCGGCCAATTTAGCCGGATACACTCATCCAGCATCTTAGTGGAATATTTCCTCTTCGGGCCGCCCTATCCACCCTCACCCACCAACCAAACACACTCAAAAACTAAATCGCCATCTCCCATCCAGGGATATCCCTCCAACCAAGCACACCCTAAAATAACGCAGAATTCCATGTCTCTCTCCGTTGGACGTATTACCATATAATGTGAAACGCACAGCACAGAGAACTGCAGAAGCATCGACCCGTCATGCCGTGGATTCCACCAAGGGGTACCAGTTTACACCAAAATTGATTAAAGCTGTATCAACAGGAGAAAAAAGATGTGCACAGGAGCCAGGACGATACGTTGTTGTCCCCTCCTGAACCGCATTGAGCGATAGGCACGTAAAGATAAAGCCGAGAATAGGTACATGCGCTACTAAAGGGAAGATCATGAGATCGATCGGAGAAGAAAAGATCCGGCCCACTTTAACGATCGACCAGACGTTCGATCGATCCACTTACACGTCGTACGTTTTTGCTGCGTGATTTGTCGTCGATAGCGTTCGTTGGAGCAAAACACTGCTTAAATAGCTGATTTGAGGCATTCACAATCGTTGAGACATTTGGAATGATGTCTAATTTTACTTAGACGGCGCACCGCGCACTGGAGCAGTTGGGATAAAATAGACATCTGCCTAAAAATAATCCAGTAGTACTGTAACATATGTTGTCGTTTCTGTGCTATCAGATCAACTGAGATCGATGCTATCGTGTGTCTTTAGAGCATTCCCAGCAGCAGCTCATCTATCACGTCCTCTATCAACAAAATAGTGTAGGGGGGTAGGGGGGGAGAGAAAAAACCGGCTCGAGCACATATACCATCCGGTCCTCCAAATTAGTGCGTCTGCTATATCCTGGAGAAAGAAGCGACAAATTTAGCATTTCTAATTCTCTCCTCACGCCATATTGCAACCCTTTTTTTCTGCACCGAGCTCATGCCCATATCCGGATTGACCAAACGACGCCTTGTCTATTGTTGTTGTCATCACTACTCGGTGCAGCTGAGCCCCCCTCCCCCCCCTCTACTTTTTTTTGGCGGCAATGGCAACAATGGGGCACCGGCGAGTGGAACCACAGAGGAGTGAAGGTGGAGAGGAAGGAGCATACTAAATCTGTAGGTAGGGATGGATTGTAGGGTGGTGGATGTGGTCGGCGGCGGCATACCCACTCTGCCTGCAGCACCTCCGGCCATGCACCGCCCACACGGACCCCAGTTGCGCCATCCTTGCCCTAGGTGTCTGCGGTTGAGGTGGAGATGCCTAGGTGGCTGTGGCTGAGGTGGGGCTGGATTACTTGTGTTTGTAAATTGTATACATAATTTAGATTCCTTACATAATTAAGATTGCATATATAATTGAGATTAGATACATAATTAAGATTGCATATATAATTGAGACTGCATACATAATTGAGAGCCATTAAAAAAATATCCATTCCAAAATATTCCGTTCAAATATAGGTGTGTTACAAGTATAGCCGTTAAAATTTAGTCGTTGAATTATAGTGTTAACGACCAAATTTGGTAATATCAGCATCAGAAAAGGAGATTAGATTAAGGTGGAGTCGAAGGCGGAGATTGATCCGAGAACAGAGCAAGAATCGGCTGAAGTCCAGATCGGCTATAATTAGGATCGGCTGGGTCAGAGTCGGACTAGGTGAGCCGATGCAGCCGATTCTGACAGTATAATTTGGTGTATGACATTGGGTTGAATTGAGGTGCTTCAAGATGATTACCGCACATGGATAGAGTCCTGAGAAGGCAATTGTATCTATTAATTAGGATGTTTTATGTAACTTTCTTAGAGATATGTTTGGGCAAAAGTCTGCCGCAAAGACTTATGGTATCTTAGAGTTTGTTAGAGATAGTGGTCGTGTCCGGTATGGACATATCTTGTAATTCTCGGGTATAAATAGACCCCGAGCCCTATGTAATTTTTAACACACATGTTCAATACAATCTCGGCGCATCGTCACCTTTTTGCTTTAGTTTTATTTCGACGAGTTCTTGCTTTCGGGTTGAGCTGCATCGGTTTCGATCTTCAACAAGAGGTAAAACTTGTTATGACGGCTTGTGTTCTCGGGATTAGTGCTTCCATCTTTATGACACTCTAATCTTGTCTATATAATTCATCAAGTTATCATATATCTTACATAATCTTTGGCAACATCGTCATCTAACCTACAATCGGCTAACATATGTTGATAGAAGACAGCCGATTAGGTTAAATAGCGACGTTGTCTTAGATTATATAAGATATCTACCACTTTATGAAACACCCATCGGCTTGATTGTCTAGATATTGTTCTTCTTTTCATACTTAATGCTGCATCATTTGAGTTTGATCTATTAAGTCGTGCTTAGAATATCAATCTGTAGCCTGTTCTCTGGTTGCCGATTAGGGTAGTATCGGAGTTTCAGCCGACCTTATCTGATTTAACCATATCCGGTCTATGTGTTTCAATGACATGTTAAATCCGCCCTTTATGTCAAGATCTTATTGCATTTAAGTATATTAAGCTTTTGTTTGGTATATTATATTTGTTTTGATATCTTTATATAAAGTAGTATCGGAGTATTAGCCGATACATGCTAGATCTATCTGATCGGCTATGCTATAAACATATATAATCCTGTTATTAATATATATTTCAATCTAAGTGATTTATACTGTCTCGGCATGGTGACCGATCTATCCCAATCATTTGATTTAAGTATATATTAATATAAGAACTATATATCGTTAATATCTACTGCCGATCGAATAGATTTAGTTCCTTACTATTTATTTATAACCGTCGATCGATTCATATATGACATCGGCTCAAAGATAAATGATATGTCATCGGCACCTAGCCGATCGGCTATCATTTATAGATTTAACCACGAATTCTTTGTCTCTATTTCTTGTTGATTACAGGATCAAATCAACTGGCACGCTCATACATTCGAAGGCGAGCTTTGGACCTGCACTGGAGTTAAGCAGATCTCCCAGGCCTCGTGTTTTCTATCAACATATAGTCATTTTGATATAAAAAAGAATAAATTTATTTTACACCCCTCAACTATTATGTTTATCTATAATACACCCTCCAACTTCAAAACCGAGTGTCCATAGCTCTTAAGTATCAGAACCGTTCAGCTTACCCCCTCGTGGTTTTCATCTATGTTGCTTCCAATATGGCAATTCGGTAGGCGAAAAAAGTGTAAAGAAACTACAGGGGCCATCTGTAAGTTGCTAACAATATCTCTTTAATCCATCCTCTTTCTCTCTTCTCTCTCGATCTCATCTCTCCCCTTTCACGCGAGCTGCGATGCATAGCGAAACAGGATCACCGCCACCATCGGAGTCCTCCATGTGGAGTGTTGTTGCCGAGATCCTCCCCGAGGACCGCTGCCACCGAGTCCTCCAGAGCTACACTACCATTCGAGGTAAACCACTCAAGTTCGACCAGCAACAACGGCCAGAGGAGAGAGGCTGGATTCCACTACGGTTCTGACATGCGCCTCTCTGCTTCGAGTATGGCACCGATGAATACCACCATGTCCTTGCTGCCTCGCACTCCTTGATTTGAAGTGCCCACAGTGACCTCGATTGCATACCTCATTTAGATTGCTTACTTAATTGAGATTTACATACATATTGAGACTGGATACATAATTGAGATTGCATACATAATTGAGAACCACTAAAATAATATCCATTCTAAAATATATCCGTTCAAATATAGTTGTTTAAAAAAATCTATCCATTACCAACATAGTTGTTAAAATTTAGTCTTTCAAAATGTAGCGATTACGAAAAAAAGATAAGTCTATTTTACACCTCTCAGCTATTACGTGTCAAAAATACACCATTTAACTTCAAAACCAACAATCGAACACCCCTCAACCATCAAAATCGTTCAACTTACCCCCTCATTACAAAACCCACTATTTTTTCCTCTATGGCATCTACTGTGGTACTCCCTCCGTCCCAAAATAAGTGCAGTTTTGCACTATTCATCTCCAACGTTTGACCGTTCGTCTTATTTGAAATTTTTTTATAATTATTATTTTTATTATTATTAGATGATAAAATATGAATAGTACTTTATGTGTGGCTAATTTTTTTAAAAAAAATTATAAATTTTTCAAATAAGACGGACGGGTAAACGTTGGACACGTATTTCCACGGCTGCAGTTATTTTGGGACGGAGGTAGTAGTTCGGTCAGTGAAAAAAAAAAAAATACAGGACCCATATATCAGTAGCCAACTATGGTTCTGTCCCGCGCTCCTTGCTTCAAGTACAGCACTGACGAATACAACTGCGTCCTTGCTGCCCCGCCCTCCTCGATCCTTGATTCAAGCTGGCTACGGTGACCTCAATTGCAGACATAATTTAGATTGCTTAATTTGCATACATAATTAAGAGTCATAAAAAAACTTATCCATCCTTAAAATATATATCCGTACAAATATAGTTGTTTTAAAAAAATCTATTCTTAATTTAGTCATTCAAAATATAGGCATTATGAAAGTTAGAAAATACTTCCCCTATTTCATATTATAAGTTGCTTTGATTTTTTTCAAGTTTTTTTTAAAGTTTTACTAAGTTTATAATATAGTGACATTTTTTTTCAACACAAAACAAATATACTATTAATATATATATTTATTAAAATATATATTTAATGTTAGATTAATGAAACTAATTTGGTATTATATATGTTACTAATTTGTTTATAAACTCGCTAAAAAATAATTAGGGAAAAATCAAAATAACTTATAATACTAAATAGATATTGAACGATGTATATATAATATGAAAGATGTAATATAAATGACCTGTTGGAGTAAAAAGACCGTTCAAATGGAAATACGCAGAATCAAATTTGGCTGGTCTATAACTCTTTCTAGCTATGAGCATTTCCCGTAGCGCGGAAAGGTGAGCAACAACCGAGCCCCGATCGGTGGCCGGCTTGTTACCAGATCGGTCCCGTTGACTAGTACCTGCGCGCGTACGTGCCCCGTCGTCGTGCGAGAGGCCACGGCCTCACGCCCTCACCACCGATCAGCTTGCCCATGCCGGCCCAACGGGGACGCCTATCACAGCTGCCGTCTGGGCAGCGATACGTCGCATCGCGTATAAACCACCCTCGCTGCAGGGAGGCCGTGGCCGTAATTAGTACTTTTGCTTGCGTGGGTGGAGGAGGCGGCCGGGCTGCGCGGCGCGCGCGCGCGGAAGGCGTGACTACGCGAGCGCAACCGCGTGTCCGTCTTCCGCGGCGCGTGACGTACGCCGTCGCCTCCATCGGCTGGTGGTGGTTGACAGACAGGGGAACGGCCAGCCGTGGTACGTGTCGCCGTGCCGGCGGAACACGGCGCGTGCGCGCGGTTGGGTTCCAGGGATCGGGCATGCTTGCGTGCGTGCGTGTGCAGTAACCGTCATCGATCGACGCGGTCCGGCCGTCGACGCGCCGGGCGTTTTGGGTCGCAATCGGCACTGAGATTACTACCTTTGGTGTTACACGTTTCCATCATGCAACCACGGAATCAGGCACGGTTTCGTGCTCAGGTTTAGACGGATCATAAATGATTGGAAAAGTACTAATTACCCAGACCGAATTACCCCTAAACCCGAAAATCAGAATCGCTCATCCTAAACTTTTAATACTGGACAAATTATCGCCCTCGACATCCAGGACGATTTTGTCCTACGTGGCGTATGCACAGCACTCCAGTCAGCATTTTCTTTTTTCAATAGTGGGCCTACTTATCATATATAATCTCTCACCTCCTCTTTCTCCTCTTCCCCCCTCTCTCGGGCGTTCTCGCCTCCTCAGCGAGAAAGAGGAGGGGAGAGAGTATATATGACAGGTAGGCCCCACCATTAAAAAAAAATGATGACTGGAGTGCCACGCTTACACCACGTAGGACAAAACCGTCCTGAATTGGGTCAAGGGGATAATTTGTCCGGTATTAAAAGTTTAGGATGAGTGATGTCTGATTTTTGGGTTTAGAGGGTTAATTCGGTCGACTGCGATAGTTCAAGGGGCTAATTTGTACTTTTTCCATAATGATTTTGCTTTATATCGGTCCAAACTGCACAAGGCTCCCTTTGTTTTTTATTGGAAAAAGTCCACTTTGACTCCCTTAAAAGTTACCCGAATCTAATCCGTGACCCTCAACCGTAAAACTGGATATGATGACTCCCCAAACTATTCAAACTAGTGCAATTTGACTCCCTCAACGGTTTTGGATGGCGGTTTTGCTGACGTGGCACTGACATGGCGGTGTTGACCTGGTCTTCATCCCACGTGGCGCTTATGTGGCATTACAATTAAAAATATTCTGTGGGACCTGTCTGTCATTTACACACAAAATATATTGTGTGACCCACATGTCATCCTTTCTCTCTCCAACCCTTCTTCCTCCCCCCTCTCTCCCTTCTCTCTCTTTTCTCCTGCAGCCGCACCCGCTGAACATGCCGGTGCAGTTGAACCCGTGCGCCACCTCGCCGGTGCCGGACACCGCGATGAGCCCGATGAACCCTTCGTCCAGCCGTTCCTTGACGCAGTAGTCGATGGCCTCCTGCAGCCCGGCGCCCCTGTACTCCATCACGGCGGCGATGTCACGCGCCAGCGTGGAGCGTATGATGGCCTTGCCTTCCCCCGACCCGATCAACGGCGAGTCGCCGATGCGCCCGGTCATCTTGTTTATCAGCCCGCCCATGGACATGGCCGCCGTGGTGTGGCCGTTTGAGTGCGCCACTGCGCAACCCACCGTCTCCGGCGCGGGATACGACAGTCAAACTACTTGTACCAATTAATCACAGGATGTCACGGTTAGATGTTAACAATTTTCATAGGCGAATTGGTAACATGAGTCAATGCGCTGATCGACGAACCAAGATGCTGTTAGCCTCCTTGGCGAGCTTCAGCATGCCGACGTTGTCCTTGGTGATGAAGTAGCTATTGTCTACGACCTCAAGACCTTGCAAACAGTGACCACAAAGAATAAAATCAGACCAGTCCACGACCTCAAGATCTGTAGGACTCGGGTAGACCACGCTGGTAGGACGGATTCGTCCTGCAGCTGCTGGTCCTGCCAAAATTCGACTGGATTCCATGGCGGCTGCGCCTTGCTACCCCACACCGGCACTGCACTTGCATCTGCTAGGCAACGCTGTGCACATGCATGTTCTCCGGGTAGAAAGAAACAGAGGCGGCACCCCCTGCCGGCGCAGAGCGGGAGGCACGGCTGGGGCCAGCGGCGTCTCAGGCTTTGCCTTCTGCATTAGCCCTCTCGTTCGCCCCAGCCTAGCGCGGCACCATCGTGGGGGAGGCCACTGGCCGGACGCCCCCGCCTTCTCCGGCGAGCTAAGGCCGTCGCCGCCGAAGCCGCCGCTCGACCCGCTCAAGTTCCTTCCTTCGTGCCGGCCCTCACCCTGCCGCCGCCGCCGCTCCAGATTCCGCACTGAATCTGGAGGAAGAGAAATATACAGAGAAGGGAGAGAGAGAGAGGGGGGGAAGGAGGATAGATAGAGGATGACATGTGGGCCTCGCATTTTTTTTCATGTGAATGACGAATGGAGCCCATATAATTTTTTATTTTAGTGCCATATAAGTGCCACATCAACAACACAGATCAGGTCAACATCGCCACGTCAACGCCACGTCAGCAAAACCGCCATCCAGAACCACTGAGGGAGTCAAATTGCACTAGTTTGAATAGTTCGGGGAGTCATCCTATCCGGTTTTACAGTTGAGGATCACGGATTAGATTCGAGTTATTTTTAAGAGAGTCAAAGTGGACTTATTCTTTTTTTATTCTGATCAGGACGACTCCTACAGGCTACAGATAGCAGGGGCCAATGGTTTTTAAGTAGACATGGATGGTTTTTAAGTAGACATGGACGGGCCCACGTCTAGCATTTTTACCGATGGTTTTGTCAGCTACAGTATCATACATGTTTGCAAAAGTTTAATGGGACGCCAGTGCTGCAGTTTAAAGTTAAGTCTCACAAAAATGTGACTACCATGTCACAGTCGATAGGTGCCGTACATGTAAAATATATTTATTATGAGATAAATTTGTGACAAGTCAACAACCATGCATAGAAATAATATATTAGGTTAGAAGAAACCAAAACCAAAAGCATATACTCCCTCCATCCCAAAATGTTTGACGCCGTTGACTTTTTTAAAAATGTTTGACCGTTCGTCTTATTCAAAAAATTTAAGTAATTATTAATTCTTTTCATATCATTTGATTTATTGTTAAATATACTTTCATGTATACATATAGTTTTACACATTTCATAAAAGTTTTTTGAATAAGACGAACGGTTAAACATGTTTAAAAAAGTCAACGGTGTCAAACATTTATAGAAGGAGGGAGTATATATTTTCATAAACAAACAACAATGTGTTTGTCATGTAGCAATACAAGAGGTAATATGACGTGGCTATGATTTATCCACCTTCCGTGACCACATAGCAGGCACAACTGATTGTTTTACATCACATAATGAGATTACGACTTATTTATCTTTCGTAACTCCAAAACATACTAATAAATCCAACCGATTATTTTAAATCATATGCTCAACCAAAACATTTCATCACAAAATTAAAGCAATACACAACATGCGGTCCAGATTAAAAACAATCTTTTAATTGTAGAACATGACAAGAAGGATCCCTATAAAATAAAAGGAAAAGAAAAGAAAATTGAAAATAACAATGTGCCGCTCATGCATGTTTGTGAGTCCACACTCATCTATCCACCTTCCGTGTACCTTACTATCTAATGAGTCATTCCACATCTGGACATTAACAAACTTTATCTTAACTTTTGAACGAAGATACTTCACATCAGTATAAAAAGACCAAAATATATTACCGTTTCACACAAAGCATTGAGTTTAGTCCACAAGAAAAATAGCAACCATCAAATTCCCAGTAGTTTTCTCTGCCATTTGCTTGTTCCTCTTGTGTCATGGCTCATTAGCCCAATTTCTAAGTCAAAGTACTAGTCAATGGCAGAGTTCTCACCGTGGAAATCCAAGAGAGTGCAGATTTGATCATTTGCAGGCATTCAAGCCGATTCGCACCGTAAGGTCCCAAGCTGATACAACCGAGGTTTACGATATCTCTAATAAGTTATTTCAGTGTACCGGAGTATTTGTTGTCCGTCGAGTTATTGAACCTAGAGGTCTTCTACTACCTCATTACTCCAATGGAGTAACTCTAGTGTATATCATCCAAGGTTCGTGCATCTATTTAAGTATATATTGGATAATTGTTGCTTTTATATCCTTTTATTAATGTGGAATCCTGGATTTGTAGGTAGAGGTGTAACAGGACCAACTTTCCCAGGATGTCCTCAGGCTTACCAACAATAGTTTCAACAATCCGGGCAAAACCAATCATTCAAGGGACAAAGCCAAAATTATAAATTCATAGATGAACATCAACAGATCCATCGTTTCAGATAGGGAGATGTTGTTGCATTGCCTGCTGGTGTAGCTCATTGGTGCTACAATGATGGTGATGTACCAATTGTTGCCATATACGTCACTGATATATATATAACAGTGCTAACCAGCTTGATCCTAGAAAAAAGGTAATTAATCATAGCTTATTTATTGCCAACAACCCAAGCATTCTTTGAATTCGTTTGATTTATTGCAGTTCTCTCTTTGACATGCTGATTTATTTTGTTTATGGATTGATAGGATTTCTTTTTAGCTGGCAACAATAAGATTGGTCAATAATTGTATAGATCCAAGGCAAGGGAGAGTTCGAAGAACATCTTTGATGGATTTAGTGTTGAACTGCTTAGTGAGGCTCTTGGCATTAGCAGTGGAGTAGCAAGGCAACTCCAATGTCAAAATGACCAACGCGGAGAAATTGTTCTTGTCGAGCATGGGCTTGCATTTCTAAAACCATATGCATCAGTGCAAGAGCAACAACAAGAACAGGTGCAACCAAGTGAGTATAGACAAACACAATATCAACAAAAACAATTTCAAGGTGGTCACTCTAATGGTTTGGATGAGACCTTTTGTACCATGAGGGTAAGATAGAATATTGACAACCCGAACCTCACTGATACATACAACACTAGAGCAGGAAGGATCACATATCTAAATGTGCAGAAGTTTCCAATTCTTAATCTTCTACAAATGAGTGCCGTGAAAGTAAATTTGTACCAGGTAAAATCACAAGATATATTATCTTAGCAAAGAAAAGCTTTAAAAAATATGCTGACAACTTTTTATAATATTTTTGTTGTAGAACGCGCTCCTTTCACCTTTTTGGAACATCAATGCTCATAGCATTGTCTATATTACTCAAGGTCATGCCGGGTTCAAGTTGTCAACAACAATGGAAAGACAGTGTTTGATGGAGAGGTTCGTCCTGGGCAGCTGCTAATTATACCACAACACCATGTAGTTGTGAAAAAAGCACAAAGAGAAGGATGCTTATATATTGCATTCAAAACCAACCCTAATTCCATTGTTAGCCAAATCGTGGGAAAGAATTCCATCTTCCGTGCACTTCCTAACAATGTTTTGGCAAATGCATATCGTATCTCAAGAGAAGAAGCTAGGAGACTCAAGCACAACAGGAGAGTGGAGTCAGGCGTGTTCACTCCTAGTCATGCCTACAGTAACTTCCAAGATATCATGACTGCATCATTATAGTATAGGCTTGGATTGCTAGGGATGGTTTCCAAATAAATTACAAGAAATAAAAGACTGCATGCTTATTGTAGCTATGTAATATTGGATGGTTGGAATAAGAACAATAATAATTTTGTTTCCCGTCTAAATAGCTATATTAAATATTATGAGTACACAAGTTCCATTTATCTAATTAACAATCGATACATATATAACCATGTGCCTTCAAGAAATATTAATTTGTGATCCATAAAAAGGAGCATAAAAAGGAGTGTAAGAGATAGAGTGACTTGCATATATGTCATAATGAACATGTGAGGAATATTTTCCATCACTTCTATGAACGCGGTTAAAGTCTTGAGATGCAAACAACTTTGAAACCTTTCAAATATTGAAACGTGTTAGCTTGTTTGTAGATCATATAAAAAAATATCACTTATCTATTATATACATTAAAAGTTGGCTAGGCACTCAAATCACTAGTTGGACTTCCATTAAAAGTTTGGCGAGTCTTTTGAGCACCACAAAAACTGTGGCTTTGACTGCTTGTGGCACAAGAGTTCAGCATGTCAAAAGCAACAACACGTATCCAAAATTTTGGATTTGAGCATGCACAAACCAATCACATAAGTTGACTCACTATGCGTAGTTTACATCATGTATTGTAGTACCCATATTTTACTCCAAAAAAGAATGAAGTAATCCAAAACAATTTATGGGTTATTACCAGTTTAAAAGTCAATACTACAAAATAAACTATGATGAATAAATCCGAAAATTAACTCTAAAATCTAAAACTAAGTTTCAAACATTCAAATTTTGGTTGCAGCTGATAAGCCAATAAACACACGATCGATCTTATTCCTTGGATTATTGATTATCATGAGCACGCTTCCCAAGCTCCCCAACGGTGCATTTTTTGCAAAAGTTTTCTATCTATAAGTTTCTTATAATACTTTTTTTAGAAACAACTTTTCAACTTGGTAATAGTTAATTCATACTTTATATCTTGGAATATCATCATAAATTTAGATAATCAATCATCCATTTAGCTTAGAAGAATTGGACTTCTAGACAAAATACACATTGATTTCCTATAGCAAGGGTATTATTATCTTTGGGTGTTTGGACGACAGAGAAATAAGTGGTATAAAACATGTTCATTTCTACTTCACTGGATTTTTGATGTGGATTATTTGTTCCACACCTTTGAGAATATGTTTTTTTTAAAAAAAAACTTTCTTCTAATGCATTGCTTAGACCACTTATTCTAAGCCATTTATAAGTTTAGATTAAAAATATTTAATTTATCCCAGAATAAAGTAGATAGCCCGCAACAATAATCCAGTCAATAATCTCGAACAGGTAGAAACCGCTACGCATATTTGAATTCAAATTAGTTGCACCTAGTAGTAAGTAAGGCAATGCCATTGTATCGCCTTTTGTTTTATACCTTTGCTCTAGGTCATTGGTTAGCAGAGGCTAAATTACGTGCCAAGGCAACAAGGGACGCACCTTCTGTTCTCTTCTCGGGTGAACACTAGTAGGATAAATTGCTTCACATGATTCACTTCCAACCTTTGGTGGACAAAGTGGCAATAAGACACTGGGAAGGAAAAAGTCCTAAACCAAGAAGTAAATTTCACATTGCACCATACATTTTTAACAAAGTTTCACAATGGGAAATGGCCAAATCAACCTTTTCACTTAACATTACATATCTTTGCACTAGTTGGCACTTTGGACTTGGGATGAGCACATCAAAGGAAGTTGTCAGAGAAAAGCTAGTTTAAATCATCATCCATAGTGCCATAGTATTAAGATAAATATCTTTAAAAAAATATTTGCAAATCACAAAACAACTTTTTTTTAGCAAATCACACTAAAATAATGATGTGAACATGTTTAAAAGTGGCACAAAATGATCTATACGTAGGGGCAAATGAACAAAAATAAAATAGAAAATAAAACTAGTTATTTTTGAATTTAAATAAAAATATAAAATAAAACTAGTTAATTACCACTCACACTGAAAAGAAGAAGAAAGCATAAAATGTTTTGCCTTTTATAATTATCCGTATGCAAATCATATGAAGTTCTCTCACATATTCCCTTGTTTCGATTACCCTTAGACCCTAGTCCAAACTGAAAACTTATGTAAAGATGTATATTGTTAAGTGAAAATATTGATTTAACCCTAGTTTATAACAAAATCTTGATCAAAACATATGGCCCAATGTAAAATTTACTTAAGAAAAGGTAAAACTAGTTAATTACCGCTCACACCGAAAAGAAGGAAGAAAACATAAAATGTTTTGCCTTTTATAATTATACGTGTGTAAATCATATGAAGTTCTCTCACATATTCGCTTATTTTGATCACCCGGAGTCCAAACTGGAGACTTATGTAAAGATGTATTCCCTCCGTCACAACAAAATTTGGTCAGACTTCTTTCCAGATTTGTTGTACTAGATTATATCTCATCCCATACTTCTTAGGCTCCGTTTAGCTTCTTAGGTTGGTTTTTTTTTTACGGAGGGAGTATAGTGTTAAGTGAAAATATTGATTTAACCTAGTACATGTGTTCCAATGTACTTTAAAAAAAGGTAAATGAAAGGCGTTTTCAAAAATCAAAATGCAGCTCCCTCCGAGCAAAAGCCGTTGGCTTCTGTCAAACGTCAAATCCGTCAGGCTTACCAGTTTTAGTACTACCACACTCCTACTGCACCTAGCCTGACGAAATGAAAAGGTTGCAAAGAAAGTTTTGAGTTTTTAGCCGTTGCGCAGCAAATTTGCAATCAAGAAGAAGAGAGGGAGCGAATAGCGATGGAGCAGAGCGCCGGGCAGAGGAGCTCCGTCGCCACCAATGCCACCGTCGATCTGGAGGTACTCGACTGCACCGTCTGCTGTCATCCCCTCAAGCCTCCAGTCTTGCAGGTACTCAATCATCCTTGTCTCTAATATTGTAAAATTGGTTCCTTTTCTGTCTTTCTACCATGGATGTATGAGCAACATTCACCATGTATTGATCTTGATTAACCTGTTTTTCGGGTCCTCTTTTTTTTTTTTTTGGTAGTGTGGAGTTGGGCATGTCATTTGTTCGTCCTGCCATGGCAAGCTCCCGGACAAGAACAGGTGCCACGTCTGCGCCATGGACACCGCGTACAACCGCTGCTTCGCCGTGGAGCAAATCCTGAGGTCCATCCTGGTGCCTTGCCGCAACGCCGGCTACGGGTGCGACGCCAAGACGGCCTACCACGACAGCGACAGCCACGAGGACGGGTGCCCGCACGCGCCGTGCTTCTGCCCGGAGCCCGGGTGCGGCTTCGCCGGCGCGACCTCGTCGCTGCCCGCGCACTTCACCGGCGGCCACGGCTGGCCGCCCGCCACCGAGTTCAGGCGCGCCAGGGCGTTCGACCTGCAGGTCCAGGAGGGCAAGCGGGTCCTCCGCGACGTGGACGGCGGCCACCTGTTCCTGGTCGACGTCGCGCCGGCCGGACCCGCCGGCCTCGCCGGCGCCGTGCTCCTCCTGGATCCCCATGCCGGCGCGAAGGCGAAGCCCAAGTTCGAGTGCCACGTCGCGTTCCACTGCCGCGCCACGGGGTGGCGGTCGTCGTCGGAGTTCCCGGTGAGGAGCACGGCCCTCGACGGTGGGTCGTTGCCGGCCGACTGCTACGCGTTCGTCGTGCCCAGGGTTGCTCATCCGCCCGCCACCGCCAGCATCATCGTGTCCGTCTACGACGTCTCCAAGAAACGACCACGCAACGGTGACATTCGGCAACACCTGAAGTCCCGGGTCAACTAATTAGTTTTTGTATCTCTAAACCTAGTACTCCTACTCCCTCTAGTACAATGTACCAACTAATCATCACCCTGATGATGCTTAATCTTCCACAATTGTACGAACTGATCATCACCCTAGTGATAAGGTGAGCGAGTACTGCGCAGAAGTGGAATTTGTTTTGCTTTTGTCAAGCAGCAGCTTCAACAAAACCATTGACATTCTTTTCCTATTTACGAGGAATTTCATCAAGTTCAGCGACCTCTTTCCCTAGTTCACTAACCTACAATACATAACAAGATATTCCGTAATGTGCGAATTTAAATCGACAACAGAACATGGCGCACATCTGCATATGATTTACAACGAGCACTGAAGTTGTTTTTTCATATGATAAATCCAAAACTTCCCTTCTTGTCTTGACTTCTAATTGGTTCCTGAGGTGCAAACAACTTGCATTTCCTCGGAATTGTTGGTGTTGTTGCCCTCCAAAGTAGAACTGCAAGGCCCAGCTTGTACCGTTTCTGTGTCCAGGAATGTTTCCACTGGAGATCCGTTATGCTGCTCAACTTCATCTCTTCTAGATATTGGAGCATCAGCTTCGGCAATGAAAGTTGTAGCCATTATTTCACTCAAATTGAAGCCACCAGACCTATCATCTTCCAGAACTGAAACAGGGTATGAGGTTAAAGCTTCTACATTCACTTCATGATGTTGCCCAGTTTCACAGCTTTCTGAAAATATAACAGTATCTGCTGTTTGAGAAAAATAGGAAAATTCTTTATTAGCAGCCCCTGAGTCAACTTCTCCCTTCCCAGCACCTGGATTGCTGATAAATTCTGCATGCACTGTCCTCAGTCCTATTTTTGCAGAAGACCTCTCGTACATACTACTTTCCGTGCTCAAGATTGTTGGACGAATCTCCATACCAATATCAAAAAGAGATGAACCCTTTGATTTACTAGTAATTGTTTCAGCTTCACAATCTACTGAAGAGGACAGATTTATATTTTCTAGTGAAGACCCCTGGTGTTGTGTATTTTGGCTGCTCATGTTTGCTCTAGGGTCAATTGCTGCTTCATCACCAGCATTTAATCCCACATCGTCGTCATCCGAAGCATCATCAAGGCACTCTGTCTGAATTGTTTCCACGTCTGGTTCCTGCGATGTTCCCTGAAGCTCAACTCCACCTGTAGGTGTTAGAAGAGTATCCCTTTTCACAACATTAAACAGAATACCATTTTCAATCTTTTCGGGTTGCAGTAAGTCGCCTTCAGAAACCATGATACTTGTTGAACAACCAAATGGAGATCTAGGGACATTACTATCATGAGGATCATAACCTGAATTGCCCAAGCTCCTATCAGGAGTAATAGGCATTGCACTGTTGTCAACAGATTCTCTACCAATTGCCTGAGAAACCAAGAAATTAGCATTTGGTGTTACAACATCAGTTCTGTCTTCCCTCGATGAAATTGTTCTGAACTCTGTGTCAATCTCAAGATTCTGAACAAAACTGACGAATTTGTTGGCTGAGGCTGTCCTCATAAGAGGGCCACCACTTCTTGTCCATGAGTTTAAGTCTATACTCTCAGATTCACTGTCACTGCCATCATGTACATTTTGTTGGACATGATGGTTTTTGTTAGATGGTCCAGCAATTCCTCCATCTGCATGATGGTTTGTACGAGGAGATATAAGGAATTCTTCTTCAAGGGAACCAGATGAATTTTCTCTTGCTATGAGATTCCATGATGGAATCCTTCTAGATGGGCAGAGTCTGATTGTAGGACCATGTCCTTGTGAAGCTGCTGCTCTTTCCGCGCTTCTCTTTAGCCTACGCATATGGTTCAACAGGGCAACACATTCATCTAGTACCAGCTCAATAGCACAATTTGCCCTAATGGCTGATAACTTCTCCCAGGTGCATCGCCTACCCTGATTTGCAGCCTTCTGAAGCTCAGCGTAAGATGGATTCTGTATGATCTTGGAATACTGATGATAACAAGAAAGAATTCATTTGTAAGTTTACCAGTTAATGCCAAGGATATTTGTGAAAGAAAGGAATGGGAAATATTAAAGACCTGAGCAAGCGTGGCTGGCATAACAACTGTGACATCACCTTCCCAATCTTGAGCAAACAACTTGGCTATTCCTCCTAAAGGAAATCCAAGTTCGAGAATTTGGTTGCACCTATGCTTAACTTCCATCTCAGCAAGTTCAGCCAACTACATACAGATAGTATTGAAGAATCTATGAGATCATACAACAAAGCACTTAAATACATGCTTGCCCATAGAGGCAAAGCAAGGAAATTCATAAGCCTAGGGCTCAACTAATCTGATTTGTTAAATTTCAAACTTTTACATAGTTTTTTCACTTTTTAAATGGATTTCGAAGAGATTAAGGAGACAAGCCTAGAGTTCAAACCCTAATTTCCCTAGGCTTGTCTCCTCCCCTGCTTGCCCATAGCAGTTTTAGTATATTGAATTATTCATCAGACATAAAATTCAACTAATATCTGCAGTGAACTAAACCTTGCTGAGCATAGTTCTACACTAGGCTACTAAGCCACAAACATGCCTGAAATACTGAAAGTTATATCATGTAGCAATCCAAGTGAAAATAAAAATCCTTCCCACCATGAAATCGATATCAAGTTATATCACAGACAGCTCAAGTAAATAAACAATCAAAAATAAAGAATGCAATATGGAATGTTTTTGACACGCACCTTGGCAGCAAAACTGCCTCCATAAGCCCTGATAATTTCCTTGAGTCTCAACAGTGGAGCTATGTGAGGATTGGCTTGGCTTACTATGAAATGATTCACATTGAATAATTCCTTCAATTGCTTCATTGGCAAATCACTTTCCAAGCTCCCATCTCTCCAACGCCGAGTTGTAGCACCAACTCTTTCTTCCAAGCCCAACAGGAAAGGAGCATGAAAAGGAACTGTTTCTCCAAATCTGTCTTTTGCCATCAACTCTTGGGCCTCAAAAAGACCAGGAAAAGCACAGGAAGCAGTTACTGCACTCCAGATGAGAACATGAGGTGATGTCAAATAGTTCAGGCATCGAGGTGGCTCATGCTTCCTTGGAGAACACACAGTGACAACAAGAATCCGGCCCGTCATGTCATAGGCCTCTTGGAATGTCAAATTGCTGGTAAGATTTCTCAAAAGCGTCTGCAAATGTCTAATGTCATGAACAGCTCCATGAGTCAAAATCCTTTTAACTACGGGAAAGATCCCGCCCATCTGGTCAAAGAACTTCAAGGAATGCCACTCCTCGAAAAAGCTCTCCAGCTCTGGCCATGACCTTGTTGCTACTATGGAGCACATTATAGAACCAACGCTAGATCCTGAAATTATCCTTGGCAGAAGCTTATGTTCTACCAATGTTTTCACAACACCCACATGGAAACAACCTAGAGAAGCACCCCCGCTTAGCAGCAAGGCTGTTCTACCGAAGGCATGTCTTGTCTCATGCATAAATGCAAGTTTCTCTTCGAGAGGCAAGTCGTCTGAATCAGAATTACATACCATTTTCAGCTGAGTAGATACTTCCTCAATGTACTCCTTTATGAGTTTCGGCACCTGGCAATATGACATAGTGATATATAAGAATAGACATTTGAGTAGATGCTCCAATGGGGACATCAAAAGGGGATCCTATCAGGCTATCACTATGAATATGAGTACTTCGTATAATTTGTTGCCGTACTGACATAACACAAACAAATCATCCGAACAAAGTGAAAAAAATTTCCAAGACTATCTTGGTGTGTGTAATGGAAGTGGATCCACTTCGCAGATTTAGTGTAATGGAATTACTTTACTTCAGTTGTAACAAAGGGAAAGTAGAAGCATTGCTGAAGTTCTGAGAATTAGCTATCCTAACTCCTAACAACCATCTAATTGCATCAAATTTGCGGGCGTAATACAGGTTAAGATTAGAGCAGTTACCTGCAGCCTCCCCTTGTGGAGCTCGGAGTTGCACATGTTGCCGAGATTCCTGAGCAGGTCGGCGCGCATGCAGAAGACGATGTCCCTGAGCGAGCCCTCCTGGCGGCGGTGCCTGAGCTCGCGGAGCTTGTTGCGCACGAGCTCCTCGTCGTAGAGGTCGGCGTCGGTGGCGCGGCGCGGGGTCTCGCGGTCCAGCATCCGCGCGGCGTGCGCCCACTCCTCGTAGGTGAGCGCGGCGCGCATCATGTTCCGCCAGAACTTGCGCCGGTACGCGGACTGCACCCGCGCCCGGACCCCGGCGCGCCCGCCGCCCCGCCCCCGCACCCGCAGCAGGAGCGCGACGGCGCAGACGGCGAGCAGGATCCCGCGGGTGTTGTCCCGCGGGTGCAGCCAGCCCGCCGCCACGGGGAGCGCGGCCCGCAGCGCCGCGGCGAGGCGGTGGCGCAGCCGCCCCAGGGAGCCGCAGAGCAGCACCCGCAGCGCCAACGCGCGGCCCAGCGCCGTGGACGGGCCGATCGCGAACACCCCCACCGGCGCCTCGCTGCTGATCGCGTCCATGGCCACGGGCGAGCGGACGGGCTCAGGAGGCGAAAGAGCGCGGGGGGGTTTGATGGCTGCAAGCCGCGGGCGCGATGGGCATGGCGTGTGGGAGTCGCCGAGTCGGGGAGCTTGGAGATTTGGAGGTGGCGCGGCCGCCGAGCGAAGCGAGACGGGGGATCAAGAGGGGGACGAGTTGGTTTCGTCTCGTCTCGCGGTCGCGGGCTCGCGGCGGCGGATCGGCGGGTGGGGACAAAAGGGCGTCCGAGTCAGAGCCCAGGAATGGGAAGCGAGGAGATAAGGGAGGTTACGCGACGGAACCAACTAAACTGCATCCGCGGCAATCACGCCAAGTCGGGATGGGCGCGCCGGCTGCCTGGAACCGAAGAGAACCGCGCGTCCGGCGCGCGCCGGATCTAAACCGATCGAATGGATGGTGCGACGATTGATGTCAGGGGCGCGACCAGCAGTTTGGGCATCAGGAAGTAGATCTTGCCATGAGTAGATGGCAGAAGCCGCAGAACACACCATGGTTCTTTTTCTGATAATGAAATGGGGCGTCCCGGCCTTTTTTTTTAAAGAGTTACAACCAATTATTACAATCTCACACTCAAAATGATAAATTGATAAGTGTTGTTGTGTTGGTAACACCAACTTACAATTTTTAATCAGAAAAGGCTCATTACGGGACTCTGTGAGATCATCCGATGATTTAGTTGGATTTTGGTGTCAGCCTCATACCATTTTACATTAGCCTAGAGAGATGAGGAAGTGACCCATTTAACAATTAACATCTTGTATCGTGGTCCTCGAGTCAAACCAGACGCACACGTGGAGACGATATGTGATCTTCTGGGCTGAAAGACAAGTTGAACTAAACATAAACCTAACTACTCCAGTTATTATAGTCCTTGCGATGAAAGTATGAAACCTATGTAGGAGTATTTAGATTCGAGGCCAGACTCAGTTTGCTCATATCGCAGACATGGGTTTGTTCGGTGATCAAAACGCTTTGCATTGACGAACGAATAAACTGAGGCATCACGAAGTAGATCTTGCATACATGACGAACGAAACGTGTATGCCGCTTTTGGAAGGTTATAGTTTAGCTTGATGGCTAGATAATTCTTGTTTACAGCTCCAGAAGACCACAAGTAGTTGTCGTGAACGCACGTCCCATGAGATTTTGGGCTGATAGACTCTCAGAGGATGGTCATATGCTGCGTCATATGCATGGTATAGACAGAAGAACCATGACCATGATTACAGTGTACTATTGTGATACATCTCGATGAACCTATTTGGCCATTTGTAGTGGAGATATGTTATAGACAACTGTTGGAAATATAGTCATTATTCGGTATATTTTAATCCAAGGAATTGAAACTATGATCATGGCATAAGCAGTGTAGGGTGATCTTAACATAACCAGTAGCATACTATGCGCATCATGAATGTCAGAAACAGGAACATACCAGTAATGCGATAACATGCTAGAGGCATCATGTAGAACAGGAACAAGAACATAGCGCATACAGTATAGCGCTAACAATGGGAACAGGAGTAGCGCTAACAGCAGTAGAAGGAGAAGATTATACCCCGAGAATGGCCCTCCGCTGGATGGTGAGGCAGAATTGCCTCCGTTGTTGTAGTCGTTCACGGCACCTCCTCCTGGCGCACCAGCTCCGGATCCAGCTCCTGTCGGCGTCGGCGGCGGCGCAGCTCCTGTCGGCGGCGGCGCACCACCTCCGCCAATAGCGGCGGCAGCAACTCCAGACATGGCAATGAGCAGTCGTGCAGGAGGCACTCCCCAAAAACCTGATCACCCGCCTACCCGGTGCAGATCTCAGGCGAAGGTGTGGTTTCGGAGGCACTGCTTCTTCCAATCTCTCGTGCGCGCAAGAGATCAGAAGCGGGGAAGCGAGAGCAACTCAGGCGCGGAGAAGGAGAAACTAACACCGGGAAAGAAGCGAGGAACTCGGATCGGACTCGCGGCCTCCTTATCTATCAGGAGAAAGAACGTGGACGCGTTGTTGCGGAGGGAATCGTGGGAACGTGGGTTAGTGGCTGCAAAAGGATAGCGACGTGACGCACGCACGCACGCCCGCCGCCAGCCAGCCACGCCTCGCCCACGCCCACGGCCCGGCGCGCGCGCGCGCGCGTGTGGCATTCCGACCCCCACCTCAACTGGTCAACAGGGAGCCTCTAATAACTCCCTATTTAGGTTGAGATATTTCTCGCTTAAATCCAGAGGTGGTATTATTATCCTCAACATTTATTATGGGCCTTTGAGATTTAATATTATAAGTTGGGCCTAGCCCAATTATTCTAACAATCCCCACCAAATTTCAAGGCTCATAAGAAATGTTCTCAAGGCTGTGCCTGTTTGATATATCAGAGTTTTTGTGGAGACTGTTAAGTTGAACTTCCACCTAGGAAATGAGCTACATCAGACCACAACTGAACAATGGACTATGCCTTGAATTGTAAGTTTTGTGTGATCAGGTTTCACTCAGAACCTTGACTGGTACTGGGCTGCCGTTCGCATCCCCTCTGTTTGGAGCATATAAGTCAAACTCCAGGCCTTTCATGAGTATCTAGAGATTGCCCAAACCTCATAGACTGTGACTAGCAGTCGAACTCATATAGGTGTGTTCCTTCTGAGATGTTCTGCAGGTCAACATCTCTGCTTGGAAAAGCCACTCGGATCACATTAAGACATAAGCCATCCTACCATGCAGGAAAGAAGAGAAGCACATCATGAAAATGAGCCCCTTTCAAGAGTCTCTTCTCTCAGTCACACAATAATTTGTTTCACCATCCAAATTCACGGGATCTCCGATCACAATGGACAGGTTTCCACTATTATGCAACCTTAGGTGGGTATCAAGCCCATTTCCCTCGATGCACTGTCTATCACATTACGTGGTAGCCCCTTGGTAAACTGATCTGCCAGATTTCTAGCCGTTTGGACATAGTCCAATGCTATCACTCCGGAGTTTTTCTGCTTTCTGACAGATTTCAGTCTTCTCTTGATGTGTCTAGATGACTTCATGTTGTCCTTTGAACTGTTCACTTTAATAATCACTGTTTGATTATCGCAGTTCATTAGGATAGCTGGCACTGGTTTTTCAACCACTGGCAAATCCATCAGGAGTTCACGAAGCCACTCAGCCTCAACTGTCGCAGTATCTAGTGCTGTAAGTTCTGCTTCCATTGTTGACCTCGTTAAGATGGTCTGCTTGCAAGACTTCCAGGAAACAGCGCCACCTCCAAGTGTGAACGCATATCCACTTGTGGCTTTTATCTCATCAGCATCAGATATCCAGTTTGAGTCACTATACCCTTCTAGTACTTTTGGATACCCGGTATAGTGAATTCCATAGCTCATAGTGCCCTTTAGATAGCGCATTACTCTTTCCAGAGCCTGCCAATGATCATCTCCCGGATTTGAGACAAACCGGCTCAGCTTGCTTACAGCAAATGAGATGTCAGGCCTCGTTGCGCTAGCCAAGTACATCAATGAACCAATGATTTGAGAGTATCTCAGTTGATCCCTTGCTATTCTTCGGTTTTACCTTAATAGCACGCTGGGATCATAAGGAGTAGGAGCTGGCTTACAGTCACTATATCCAAAGCGACTCAAAACCTTGTCCACATAGTGGGATTGCACAAGTGTAATCCCACCCTCATCTCCTCTTTGTAGTTTGATGTTAAGAATAACATCAGCCTCTCCCAAATCCTTCATTTCAAAACTCTTGGACAGATAGTCTTTGACCTCCTCAATCACATTAAGGCTGGTCCCAAAGATCAGTATGTCATCGACATACAAGCATAAGATCACCCCTTCTCCCCCACCATAGCGATAGTATACACATTTGTCAGCTTCGTTCACAACAAAGCCTGCAGATGTAAGCGTGGTGTCAAACTTCTCATGCCATTGCTTAGGTGCTTGCTTGAGGCCATACAAGGATTTCAATAGTTTACACACCATTCCCTCCTGACCTTCTAGTACATACCCGTCTGGTTGATCCATATAGATCTCCTCCTCCAGCTCTCCGTTTAGGAAAGTTGTCTTAACGTCCATCTGATGGACGAGAAGACCATGAGAGGCTGCCAGAGCAAGTAGTACTCGAATCGTAGTCAAGCGAGCAACTGGTGAATATGTGTCGAAGAAATCCTCGCCTTCCTTTTGGGTATAACCCTTGGCCACAAGCCTTGCCTTATACTTTTCGATTGTACCATCAGGCCTAAGCTTTTTCTTGAAAACCCATTTGCATCCTACGGGCTTACATCCATATGGACGCTCAACGACTTCCCAAGTACCATTAGACATAATCGAGTCCATTTCACTGCGTACTGCTTCCTTCCAGTAGTCAGCGTCAGGAGATGAATATGCCTCTTCTATGGTTCTTGGGGTGTCATCCACGAGGTATACAATGTAGTCATCTCCAAAGGATTTTGCAACCCTTTGTCTCTTACTCTTGCGAGTATCTACAATGTTGTCCTCCTCAGGATTTTCCTCAGGCGTTTGATCATTGTGTTCTATCGGTGCAAAGTGCTCATGGGGCATGACAGTTTCTTTACTAGAAGTGCTAGGTGTATATTTCATAGGAAATTCATTCTCAAAGAAAGTAGCATCTCTGGACTCAAAAATTGTACCAGCATGCATGTCGGGTACTCCAGAGTTTACTATTAAGAATCTATAACCCACACTGTGGATAGCATAACCAAGAAACACACAATCAACAGTTTTTGGTCCAAGTTTCCGCTTTTTGACTATAGGTACATTTACCTTGGCCAAACAGCCCCATGTTCGTAGGTATGAGAGATTTAATTTCTTCCTTTCCCATTCCTCGAATGGTGTTACTTCCTTGTGCTTCATTGGAATTTTATTCAGGACATGACACGCAGTCAGAACTGCCTCACCCCACCATTCCTTGGAAAGCCCCGCAGTGTCTAACATGGCATTCACCATCTCAGTTAGAGTACGGTTCTTTCTTTCGGCCACCCCATTTGATTGGGGTGAATAGGGAGGCGTCATCTCATGAATAATTCCAAACTCTTCGCAAAAGGATGCAAACTCATTGGAAAAATACTCCCCACCTCTATCAGACCTCAACCGTTTGATTTTCCTTTCAAGTTGGTTTTCTACCTCAGCTTTATAGATTTTAAAGTAATGCAATGCCTCATCCTTTGTTTTCAATAGATACACATAGCAAAATCTAGTGCAATCATCTATCAGTGTCATGAAATATTTCTTTCCCCCTTTAGTCAACACGCCGTTCATTTCGCACAAATCGGAATGAACAAGTTCCAGAGGTGCCAAATTCCTCGCCTCAGATGCCTTGTGAGGCTTGCGAGGTTGTTTCGATTGAACACAAGTATGGCACTTGGAACCTTTGACCAAAGTGAATTTTGGAATTAAACTCATGTTAGCTAAGCGCATCATACAACCGAAATTCACATGACAGAGTCGCGAATGCCACACATTAGACTCATCATTCTCGCTAATATGGTTCACAGCGTTATGATTATTACACATGTCATTCAAAGAAAAGCGGAACAAGCCTCCGCTGTCATAACCTTTTCCAACAAAAGTCCCATATTTAGATACGACACATTTATTGGACTCAAACACAAGTCTAAAACCTTCTCTACACAATAGAGAGCCGCTAACTAGATTCTTCTTTATTGAAGGGACATGCTGCACGTTCTTCAGCTGCACGGTCTTTCCCAAAGTAAACTTCAGATCGACCGTACCAACACCATGAACAGCCGCAAGCGACCCGTTTCCCATCAACAAGGAGGAACCTCTCCCGACCTGATAAGAAGAAAACAGAGAAATGTCAGCACATACATGAATATTAGCACCAGTATCCACCCACCAATCAGGTGAATGAAAAACAGAGAGAACTGTAGGTAATATTTTACCGTACCCCGATGTTCCTCCGCCCTCGCTAATGATCATGTTGGCAGACTTCATGTCTTTGCGCTCAGGACAGTCCTTGGCCCAATGCCCAGACTTGCCACACACAAAGCAGTCTCCCTTTGCCTTTCCCTTGCCTTTCTTCTTAAAATTGGTTGCAGCCTTGGGTTTGACATCAGGCTTGACTTTCTTGTTGTTGTGGGATGCATGAGGGTTCTTCTTCTGTACCATATTGGCACTAGAACCTCCCTCAACCTTTTTGCCCCGGACGTCCTTTGCCCTCACCTTCTCCTCAACACCCAAAGAGCCAATGAGATCAGGAACACTGAACTCTTGTCTCTTGTGCTTTAGAGAAGTGGCAAAGTCCGACCAAGAAGGTGGTAGTTTGGCAATAATGCCACCCGCCACAAACTTGTCCGGCAACTCACAGTTGTTGTTCTCAAGTTCCTTAGCCAGCATCTGAATCTCATGAGCTTGTTCTACTACAGAACGGTCATCGACCATCTTGTAGTCATAGAACTGCTCCATGACATACAGCTCACTACCGGCGTCAGAAACTCCGAACTTGGCCTCAAGTGCATCCCACATGTCCTTCCCAGAAGGCATGTGCATGTACACGTCCACTATGTTGTCAGTGAGTACACTGATCAATGCTCCACGGAACAGGCAATCCGAAGCCTCGAACTTAGCCTCTTCCTCAGGAGAAAGAGGTGGTTCACTTCGTTTACCCCGTGAAACATAGAAGCACTGCATCGCTGTCAACCACAATAGTGCACGTGCTTTCCATCTCTTATAGTTTGAACCATCAAAAGCATGTGGTTTCAGTGCAGCAGCAAAGCCAACTACCGAAAATGACCTATCAGGTTTTTGGATTGTTGGAAATATAGTCATTATTCGGCATATTTTAATCCAAGGAATTGAAACTATGATCATGGCATAGATCTTAACATAACCAGTAGCATACTATGCGCATCATGAATGTCAGAAACAGGAACATACCAGTAATGCGATAACATGCTAGAGGCATCATGTAGAACAGGAACAAGAACATAGCGCACACAGTATAGCGCTAACAATGGGAACAGGAGTAGCGCTAACAGCAGTAGAAGGAGAAGATTATACCCCGAGAATGGCCCTCCGCTGGATGGTGAGGCAGAATTGCCTCCGTTGTTGTAGTCGTTCACGGCACCTCCTCCTGGCGCACCAGCTCCGGATCCAGCTCCTGTCGGCGTCGGCGGCGGCGCAGCTCCTGTCGGCGGCGGCGCACCACCTCCGCCAATAGCGGCGGCAGCAACTCCAGACATGGCGATGAGCAGTCGTGCAGGAGGCACTCCCCAAAAACCTGATCACCCGCCTACCCGGTGCAGATCTCAGGCGAAGGTGTGGTTTCGGAGGCACTGCTTCTTCCAATCTCTCGTGCGCGCAAGAGATCAGAAGCGGGGAAGCGAGAGCAACTCAGGCGCGGAGAAGGAGAAACTAACACCGGGAAATAAGCGAGGAACTCGGATCGGACTCGCGGCCTCCTTATCTATCAGGAGAAAGAACGTGGACGCGCTGTTGCGGAGGGAATCGTGGGAACGTGGGTTAGTGGCTGCAAAAGGATAGCGACGTGACACCCGCCCGCCGCCAGCCACGCCACGCCTCGGCCACGGCCACGGCCCGGCGCGCGCGCGCGCGTGTGGCATTCCGACCCCCACCTCAACTGGTCAACAGGGAGCCTCTAATAACTCCCTATTTAGGTTGAGATATTTCTCGCTTAAATCCAGAGGTGGTATTATTATCCTCAACATTTATTATGGGCCTTTGAGATTTAATATTATAAGTTGGGCCTAGCCCAATTATTCTAACAATGGCGGCGGTGGTGCGCCGCCGCCGACAGGAGCTGCGCCGCCGCCGACGCCGACAGGAGCTGGATCCGGAGCTGGTGCGCCAGGAGGAGGTGCCGTGAACGACTACAACAACGGAGGCAATTCTGCCTCACCATCCAGCGGAGGGCCATTCTCGGGGTATAATCTTCTCCTTCTACTGCTGTTAGCGCTACTCCTGTTCCCATTGTTAGCGCTATACTGTGTGCGCTATGTTCTTGTTCCTGTTCTACATGATGCCTCTAGCATGTTATCGCATTACTGGTATGTTCCTGTTTCTGACATTCATGATGCGCATAGTATGCTACTGGTTATGTTAAGATCACCCTACACTGCTTATGCCATGATCATAGTTTCAATTTCTTGGATTAAAATATACCGAATAATGACTATATTTCCAACAACAACAACTATAAACACAATATTGACCTGGTCTGGTCATGCCATATCCTCCTTGTCCAACTCAAACTGCAGTGCTAGTGTTAATCAACACGATTCAAATTAACGATTTTCAGCCGGTGAAGAATCTTCTCCATGACTGCCACGGAAGAAAACCGCCTGTCAATGAAACACGGCGACACACATTGTCAGTTATCATACTGTCAGCACACCACACAGTTCAAGTCCTGAAAAATTGCTGCTGCAAACATACTGAAACAGAGGATTCAGTACGTACCACACCCTTGGCAGCGAACGTAGTAATCCTTCTTCATCACAAGCCCAGAGCCTCCACAGATTTCACATTTCTTCTGTGCAATCTGAAATACAGGAGAAGACAATAATCAAGTGAAGGACAGTAAAACTTGGTAAGGAATGGTCTGAAACTCTGAATGTCTGATCGATAAGCACTATCCTCTTCACACTCGTATTTCAGTGTCAAACTGTCAATAAGAACTGTTTAATGAACATTAGTACTAACAACTAGCTGCTCCATCCGTTCCCAAATATTTGTCACTATTGCATAACCCTCACTTTCATGATAAGTACTCCCTCCGTCCCAAAATATAGCAACTTTTGGTTGGATGGGATAAATCTTAGTACTAACGAATCTGGACATGCCTCTATGTCCCATCTAACTAAAAGTTGCTATATTTTGGAACGGAGGGAGTAGTATTTTTGCGTTCAGTTTAGAGGGGCAGCAAAGAGGACTGGAGTCTGGAGGGTGCAATTCTACTCAGCAGATTTCATGCAGCTAGCGACTAGCGAGCAAGGAAACAGTAAACCAACACTCACAATTCTCTTGCCGAACTCGACCCCGGCGACGACGAAGGGAGTCACTCCAGCTGCACAAAACCCGGTCAATACCATACCATGATCAAGCACATCACAATTTGTGGGAAGTGATGAGGAAGCGAAGCCGAACCGAAGCGTACGACAACATGGACGCACCTACAGCGCCGACGACGATCTGCCACGTGATCTGCGGGGGCGGGACGTCCGCCGCGGCGGACGCCGCCGCGGCGGCAACGGCCGCAGCGGCGGACGGCCCGTCCACTGCGCGAGCGACGGCGCCCCGGCCGGCGGGAGCGGGAGCGGCCCTCCTGCCGACGACGCTGCCGGCAGCCGGGAAGAGGTCGCCGCGCCCGGGGACCGCCAGGCCAGGCAGCGGGCCACTGCCCGGCAGGCAAGGGGGAGCAAAAGCACGAGGCCGCATCGCCGCCACAATCTGCACGGGCTCTGCTTCTGGTTGGTCGGGCGAGCGTCCACTTGTATTCGTTCTGGCAGTGCTAGCCGGGAGCGAGGCTCTATGGCCTCTACCACACGATGCTTCTTTCCACGATAAATACTCTATCCACCATAAATACTCCGAGTTTCCAACATCAAATTTATCCACATTGTGAGGCTTGGCGAGGGGTGAGGATTTTTTAAAAAAATTCTTTTTGCCAACACTTTGCTTACTCACAAGTCCATAACTACATAGGAGTATTCACAATTCCAGATAAAACTAAAAATTCCCGAGTTGTAGAGTTCACCTTGTTACGCCGCACGAGATTGCAGCAATCAACAAAATATTATTACGCCCGGAACTCATGTGAGCGAATACCAAACAAAATTCTTTTAATGACATGTTCCTCACTTGATCGAATGTGCTTTGATCATAAAATTCCAGCGTAATTTGGTTAGATACCTATCCCTCGGTACGAATAAGAAAAAAGGGGGGGGGGGAACGTGCAATAACTATCAAAGTAAAAGGTATCTCTGGGACCCAAGTTGACAAAATTACAATTCCGAAATTAAAAGGCTCACTCAGAACTCAGAACAGAGGTGTCGTGCCTGTAAAGTGTTGTAGATTACTCAGATTTCCTTCCAAAAGATCTATAATCATCTCCGCCATAAGCGGCCCTGATGCTTTTGCTCCTGCATGCGCCTACAAAAATGGCAGATTATGTTCGTTAGGTTGTGGTAAAAATGTGGCTTGCAACACATTTTTTTCCATGTCCAGGTTAATGTGAAACAGATAGTTTGTTCGTTTACATCAGAGAATCCACAACGAAATGCTCGTTGCCAAACAAGAAAGAAAAATGTCTTGTAGTTACAAGCATAACAGCATTTCCTATATTCGAGCATTCGCACAACTATAACTCTATATTAACAATATTGAAGAATAATATCGTGTGAAAAACATATAAAATATACGGTGATTTTAATTAATATTTTTAAAATTTTGAGTATTAGCATGAGAAAAAAAAATATAAAGGCCAACATTTTGGGATAGTACGATATGAATATAAATGGAAGGTCAGTTTAATAAATATTTTAATGTAAAAGCAGAGCATAAGAATTTTTTTTATTCAATGTAGGGGATCTATTTGATATTTGCTAACTAAATATAACTACATAAATCAACATAAAAATTAATTTTCTGTTCTCTTCCTTTTTAATTTTATTTGGTTTGCAGGTGAATCGAGCTGGCTAGCTAAGTAGTACATTCATCGTAAAATAAACCTACTTTTATACATAAATGTTGACATAACCTATGTTGAGATTTATATGCATAAAATAAATAAATATTTTTTTATATTAATATGGATATAGATTACGAATAATGTATAAAAATAGTTTATTTAGGCACAAATCCTATTGTTAGTAGGTGATGATGTGACATGGTTACGTGTTGAGCTTTAGGAGTTAATGGATACCAACTTTATACTAAGATACTCCATCCATTCCATAATATAAGGCACAACCACTTTTTTAGATGTTCCATAATACTACCTCCGTTTTTTAATAGATGACGCCGTTGACTTTTTCTCACATGTTTGACCATTCGTCTTATTCAAAAATTTTATGCAAATGTATAAGATATAAATCACACTTAAAGGACTATGAGTGATAAAACAACTCATAACAAAATAAATTATAATTACGTAAATTTTTTGAATAAGACGAATGGTCAAACATGTGAGAAAAAGTCAACGGCGTTATCTATTAAAAAATGGAGGGAGTATAAGAAATGCATGCATGTAGGCAATTAATTATGACCCCTTCTCCATTAAATTATTACTTTTTTAAATCCTCCACTCTCATGTTCTCTAATTCTATTGGATGCATGCATTGTATTTATTAGGATAATCCAAACTACAAGATGATAATAATTATTTTCTTGGTTTTTGGGTTAAGGGTGGTTATGACTTATATTTTGGAATGGAGGGAGTAGGATACGGCAAAAATTGAAAAGGGTACGGGTACATATAGTTCTTTCTGTACTCTTCCTGCTATTCTCATTCTCAAGAGTGTTGGAAGGGTCCAGAGTTTTAACGGTAATGTTTGCTTTTTGACTGCTCCTGCTCTCTTCGATCCAACGGTCTTTTTTCATTTCAATTGTGCATCTGATGAGTCATACTTGTTTGATGGCGTGGCTTATTCTGGTGCAATCCATGGATTTACTTTCACTTGAGAAGATTAGCATCAGCTACAACTATTTGAAGATTATGGAAAGCATCTGCTTACCTCTGGTGCTCCTTTGAACGCTCAATAAACTCAGCAGGTATATCACGGCCTTGATAGGACGCAAGAACAGCCCTGATATCCGAAGGTCTTGCCATAGCAACATCTGCCGCACAGATTGACAAGAATGAAAAACAGAAATACCAAGGATGCAAGTGGGGCAATCAAGCATGCTTCAAAAACCACAGGAATGAAATAATATGAGGGGTTAGTTGGCTAATGCACTTGCATTCCTAAGAACCACAAAAATGGAAAAAAAAAATAACTGGATGACAGGATAATAAGAGAAATTGATTAAAAGTCTTACATTCAAGAAAGGGAATAAGATCAAGCAGTTGAGTGTCATCATTTTCAAGCTTCCAAGGTTTGATCTCAACACAATTTTCAGGCTGCAGGCATGATTCCAGAGCATGCCCACTGATATAAATGACTTGTGCGGGATTTCTGTTTAGCTTTGATAAATCCTGTAAATGACAACATAACATAAAAGACACAAAAAAAAAGTTATATGCTGCAAAAATACAGCTGCCCAGGTGTTTTAATTACAAAAGAATAATATTGCCTCGTACTCCCTCCGTTTCACAATGTAAGTCATTCTAGCATTTCCCACATTCATTAACATCAATATGAATGTAGGAAATGCTAGAATGACTTACATTGTGAAACGGAGGAAGTAGATTATACTACCTACATCCCTAAAAGATAGTCTTCTTGGTTATGATACTTTAGTTTTAAGAAAACAAATCCAAGTTCAAATTCAAAGTAGGATTTGTCAAGGAAAAAAGAACACCTAACTGTCAGCAAACTGTTCGGTGAGCAGCTTATCAGCACTTAGATAAACAACATGGTCCATGGTTGATTTCTATGGTGGAAATAAGCGCAAAACAAAAGCACCATAATCAAGAGTAGGCTGCAAGCTGATCCTATTCACCGTGCCCATCATAAATGGAAATAGTTAAACAGCTTAGAAAATAAATGCCTGTGTAATAGCTAACAATGACCAATACATGTCAAGCTCAAGGAAGGAAACCTTATACTGCAAATTTCCAAAAGTTTAAAAGCATTAAAGGCCATTGAAGAAATTGTAGATACAGGGTGATCCAGACTTTGGACTTACACTGTTAACTTTAAGTAACAGTCATGAGCAATAGAACATGCAATGATATTTACCCCAGCCAAATAATGCTACCAGCTACTAGTTCACACCTTATGTAAAGTATTTGTTGCAAGAAAAGTCTAAGATGACAGCAACCTGCTGAGAAGAACAACTGACGATGTCATAAGGAGAGGGAGCTTTTCGATAGGTGCCGTGCAGTTCAAAGAGTTAGTTAGCAGTAGGATGAAGATTTTTGCACATGGCAATGAGAAGTTAATTATGGTGTAGGCAACCCAAATGAAACACCAAAATATGCACAAGACAGTTTGTTGTATTCTGTAGTACAGAATAAACTAAAGTAATGAAAGAAGATGGTGTTAGAAAATGAAACAATATTATGAGTAATGTGTGAGCATTATGGGACCACGAAATAAAAAAAGAACATTTTTATGAGCAGTGTGTTCTCAATGAGCCTTGAATGTTATCACCCAGGATAAGAAACCCTTAAGCAATGAAACATGCAAGCGTTTAATGTGCAAAGTTGGCATTCTCCACGACATAATGCAAAAGAAGATATAATCTATGACATAGCAAGTCATGCATCATTTCATGCCTCTGTCAACCTATTCATTTCTAGTCATCTAGGTAAGTATCTTAAGCTAAAGTGTTAGAACTTCCCATACATAAGTCATAACTGATGACAATTGGGTGTAACACATGACAAACCAGAGAGTCAAGCAAGATAAAGCAAAAGGATGTGTACATAAAACTACAGAGCTATATGTCATGTTGCGAAAAGAGGAGAGCTTATAAGACAAGCCATGACTCAAAAAAAATTCACATGCCTACTGTGGCCCATATATCATGCAACAATCCAAAAACTCACAGGTCTCGGTGTTGATCGTGTCAACATGTGACCACCCTAAAAACTCTTCACTAAATATTAAAGTATTGCTAGAACAGAGCTTCAAGATATAAGTCATGATCACCAACAACCATGTTCAAAAAGAAATAGAAAGCTATGGCACAGCAACAAAAAGCAAAAGCATGCATGGATATAATCTTTAACATCATCCATGTCATATTGCAAAAGAAAGAAAGAGAGAACAATACAAATGATGTGTCAATTACACATCCATCATTATCCATCCACCTTCCGTGTACCACACTTCATATATCATGAGTCACTTCATGTCTGGACATTAACAAACTCTATCTTAACATTCAAATGCATGAGACTTTATCTCACTATAAATGCACAATGATTTAGCATTGTTTCTCACAAAACCATTCAAGTTCATTAGTACTACAACAACATGGCATCCATAAATCGCCCCATAGTTTTCTTCACAGTTTGCTTGTTCCTCTTGTGCAATGGCTCTCTAGCCCAGCAGCTATTAGGCCAGAGCACTAGTCAATGGCAGAGTTCTCGTCGTGGAAGTCCAAGAGAATGCAGGTTCGATAGGTTGCAAGCATTTGAGCCAATTCGGAGTGTGAGGTCTCAAGCTGGCACAACTGAGTTCTTCGATGTCTCTAATGAGCAATTTCAATGTACCGGAGTATCTGTTGTCCGTCGAGTTATTGAACCTAGAGGCCTTCTACTACCCCATTACACTAATGGTGCATCTCTAGTATATATCATCCAAGGTTCGTGCAACAATTTAAGTGCATAATGAATTAATGATCAGCTTCCATGTTTATATTGCTTGTAATTAACATGCATGCCATACTTTCAGGGAGAGGTATAACAGGGCCAACTTTCCCAGGCTGTCCTGAGTCCTACCAACAACAGTTCCAACAATCAGGCCAAGCCCAATTGACCGAAAGTCAAAGCCAAAGTCAAAAGTTCAAGGATGAACATCAAAAGATCCACCGTTTCAGACAAGGAGATGTAATTGCATTGCCTGCTGGTGTAGCTCATTGGTGCTACAATGATGGTGAAGTGCCAGTTGTTGCCATATATGTCACTGATCTCAACAACGGTGCTAATCAACTTGACCCTAGGCAAAGGGTAATTAAGCAGAACTTTTCCAAAGCTAAACATTTTTACTACTATTTTGATATTTTTATTCCACTTATCTTAGATGATGATTTAGCCTTTTAATCAACTGTTAGGATTTCTTGTTAGCTGGAAATAAGAGAAACCCTCAAGCATACAGGCGTGAGGTTGAGGAGCGGTCACAGAACATATTTAGTGGCTTTAGCACTGAACTACTTAGCGAGGCTCTTGGCGTAAGCAGCCAAGTGGCAAGGCAGCTCCAATGTCAAAATGACCAAAGAGGAGAAATTGTCCGTGTCGAACACGGGCTCAGTTTGCTGCAGCCATATGCATCATTGCAGGAGCAGGAACAAGGACAAGTGCAATCAAGAGAGCGTTATCAAGAAGGACAATATCAGCAAAGTCAATATGGAAGTGGCTGCTCTAACGGTTTGGATGAGACCTTTTGCACCCTGAGGGTAAGGCAAAACATCGATAATCCTAACCGTGCTGATACATACAATCCAAGAGCTGGAAGGGTTACAAATCTCAACACCCAGAATTTCCCCATTCTTAGTCTTGTACAGATGAGTGCAGTCAAAGTAAATCTATACCAGGTAAAATGAACAGCACATTTTTTTCTTGGTAAAAGCTTTAATGCACACAATATGCTAATGATGTGCACCTTTTCTATTGCAGAATGCACTCCTTTCACCATTTTGGAACATCAACGCTCACAGCGTCGTGTATATTACTCAAGGCCGTGCCCGGGTTCAAGTTGTCAACAACAATGGAAAGACAGTGTTCAACGGCGAGCTTCGCCGCGGACAGCTGCTTATTATACCACAACACTATGCAGTTGTAAAGAAGGCACAAAGAGAAGGATGTGCTTACATTGCATTCAAGACCAATCCTAACTCTATGGTAAGCCACATTGCAGGAAAGAGTTCCATCTTCCGTGCTCTCCCAAATGATGTTCTAGCAAATGCATATCGCATCTCAAGAGAAGAGG
This sequence comes from Oryza sativa Japonica Group, assembly GCF_034140825.1. Classification (NCBI taxonomy): domain Eukaryota; kingdom Viridiplantae; phylum Streptophyta; class Magnoliopsida; order Poales; family Poaceae; genus Oryza; species Oryza sativa. Next base: position 32,683,341 of record NC_089035.1, read on the forward strand.
CTCAGAGGCTCAAGCATAATAGAGGAGATGAGTTCGGTGCATTCACTCCAATCCAATACAAGAGCTACCAAGACGTTTATAATGCGGCAGAATCCTCTTAGGTCGGCTTGCGGATAAAGAATAACTAAATAAATAAATTGCAAGCAATTGTTTTGCTGCTATGTACTGTCCAGTCTTTCGACTAATGATGATAAAGCCTCTCTTTATCCTTATGTTTGTTCTTTACTTCTACAGTAATGTTCGAAAATAAGCAATTGTTTTGTTCTGTAATCCATAAAAATATAACACCCCTTTAAGTAGTTATTTGAATGACCCACCATAAAATTAATACGCATGCCACGGCTATCAAGGTTCCACTGCACCGAAGCATTTAGGGAAGCTCACCGCACTGGTCTTCTTACTTCACAGGAGAAGGGCAAAGGCCTTGGCCAAGATGCAGATAAGAAATGACTACTCCAATTCAAAGATTTTATTACATTCAATGAACATTGGAAGGAAAATTTTAATAGGAGTACGAAAAAAAACCAGAATTATTTACAATACAATATAAACCCATCATGTTGGATTGATATGATTTGTAGACATTTTTACTGTATAAGAGGAAACTATACAAGATAAAACATGATGTGTTCTCTCGGTCATGAAAGCCAGATCCCAGAGAGCAAAGTGGACAAAGTGGTATATGCTTAATGCATGGACAGAAACAACTTTGTCATAACATCAATTTTCACTCCTGCCAGTTATTTGAAGAACATAAAACACATTCTAATCCATCTCATGCATACATATGCGTAGCATACAGTTAGTTACTCAATAATCACAATACTATCCAAAAAAACATAGAACAAGCTAGTGTGCAACTTAGCTTACCAAAAGGGTGCTTAAAGGATAAATATATGAAACTGTTTCAACCAGTGTATAATACAACTAAGAGAACAGATGATAAGAGCATAAGACTACCATACCCGATAGTGTTTTCCATTTTCATATTTAGTTGCAACTCTTGATAACCTGTGCTGAACACAGCCCTTTGGATCCAGTCTTTCAATAACAGGATCAACATACTGTCCATGTAAAAAAAGTTCATCTGGGTTTATATATTTTTCAGAAACAACCAAATTGTTGAGGAAATTCTGGTAAACCTACCATACTCAGCTGATCAGAGTACACAACAATTTCATAGAATTTTCCAAGATGTTCCAAAAAGGCATCCACTCCTGGCCTCTTAAAAGTTCTCCATCCTCGCTCACGCTATACATACATAAAAGAAATTATGGGTCAAGCAGCCTCCCAAGGGTCATAAACATTTTATACTATATGATATGCATGCTTGAAAACTTAACTAGAAAACATAAGGACTTCCACAATAGTTTGGCAATTTTGCAGTAGACATACAGAAAGTGATTACCCTTCTCTAGAGAGAGAGCACAAAAAGACGGTATATATTGTTTCTTAGGAAGTTTAAATTTAGATCAAAGTTGATATAGGAGAACAGAGATACAATTGATAGATGAGTGAACTGAAGAAAAATGATCACAAGCTTCCAATCGAACAAGCAAATAAGTAAAACCATTTTAAATAACCATCCCTTTTTAGATCAATCTGAATGGGGATTACGATACTTAGGGCCTGTTTGGATCTCTGGTTGTACCAAGAGTCCAAGACTAGATCTTGTAAAAAAAAGATTTTAGAGGCTAACAACCTAAAACTTTGTTTGGATCACATAACATATTTATTATGTGTCCCAAACGAAATTTAATAAGGCATTAGGTTCTCAAATCCGTGTAACAAAACAGTTCTGGTAAAACCAGAGAATCAGAGATCCAAAACAAAATCAGCATGAGCACTTTCGAGTTATGCCATACAGCACAGATGGTAAAGTTCAAGTGCAAATTTGTGGAGAGACGGGGAAGCCAGAGCGTTAAGAGTTTGCGTAACTGTTAGGATTGGGTCATATTGTATACTACATAAGGACTACATATCAAATACCAAGATAAGTAACTTCGTAGAAAACATAAATGTTCACCTTCCAATCTGAGTATACAAGAGTCTCATTCAGATCCAGAACTAGGGTGAAGACATGCTGCTCTTGAGGAAGTAGATCCGGAAGAAGTTTATCTGATGATGGTTCACTAAAGCCCTTTAATAAAAATGAGTATTAGCATGATCTGCACGTCTGTTCACAATAGCCAACATGGATAATGGAGAACAAAAGATTTAATATTTTTTACTGACCCGAATTTGATCTTCTATTTGGCTCCTGGTATCCAAATAGAACTCAATAGCAGCAACAGGAACTGCAAAACAAAACATATGTGTTTAAGAATTGAGACGCAAAGAAAAGGAACAACAATAATTATGCCATGCAAACAGGAGGATAACAATTTATAGTACATGAAAGGGTTAAATGACGAACCCCTGCTATCTAGGGCACTCATACCATGCTTCTTCCCTGTGGTGTATGTTTGTCTAGAGCCATAGAGCGCTCTAGACAATGCATCAATTTACTAGATATTTAACAAACAGCTTTGTACCAAAGACACATGCCCTCCGTAGCAACTAGGTGCAGCGCATGTAAATAGTATAATGGTTAGATCACAGTTGCTCTAGCTAACTGATTGTTACACAAAGTGGGTATTCCCTAGCTATTTTACACGAGATTATAGTACCCCTAGTTTTTTTTTCCAGTTGTGAAGTTTGGGTTACATATTTGGAATTTATTGTCAGCTTAACAACAGCACCATGCATACAGTAAAGTAGATCTTTCTGACTACCATTACTTTAGTGCATACAAAATTATATTTCAGAGAGTGACAAGGCTTAGTTATTCACTGTGAAGCAGGGTAAATTTCCCTAAGGTTGGCTGCAAACAAGTATTTTACAAAGAAAAAATAACATGTAATGGTAAATTGCTCCTGATGTGGATGAAGAAAGGTATGCATGACATGTTGAAACTCTATAATCCCGAGGTAATATGGTAAGATAATGAAGGAGTCATGTGGTCAGAACCTTTCATAGCTGCTGAATAAGCCATAGCCTGAAACTTCTGCAGAGAGGAAGCAAATCGTCTATTAGACATGGCTGAAATCCAAATTCTTTAACCCAATTCAGAAATTTAGCTTTTATCCATACTCTCAGAATGCAGGTCTACAATAGAACATATTGTGTCGTACTAGAATAACTTTTAGTTTCAGATGCCCAAATCTCAACTACCCTATAGCTGTGTACAAATATTCACCCCATGAAACCAAGTTTTTTTACACAGGAAATCAGAATTATGCGGTCATATTTCCAAGGGCATCACTGCTTACTTATGCAGTCACGCTACTAACCAGCTAGCGACAAGTTATCACACACCCAAACATGACATATTGACATGCTACCATATTACCTCGAAACCGGACAGGTCATCACGGATGGGCTGCTTCGAGTTCTTCCGGAACTCCCGCGTCCTCTGATCAATTTCATCCAGAGAATAAGCTACACAAGACAAAAACACGAGCACGAATCATACGCACAGCACCAAACCGAACCCCTCCCACTTTAAAATTGAGAATGGTAGTAGAAACACTGCAATGCGAAGTAGCAGGGCCGAGAGGCATCTAGGAGTTTTAGGGATCAGAGATCGCACCATAGCTGACGTAGCCTGTGGCGCCGAACGCGGCGGCGACAACCGCGAGGACGCCGCCCTTGAGCAGGCCCAGCGGCTTGCGGGCCGGCGGGGGCGGCGCGGACGAGGGATCGCCCGCGGAGGACGAGTAGTCCGTGGCGGCGGCCGCGTCGGAGGCGGCGACGGCCGCCGCAGCCGCCGCTGGCTCTGACGCGGGGGAGGCGGCGGAGAAGGAGCGGGCGGAGATCCTGGGGAGGAGCGGGACGAGGAGGCGCGACCTCGCGACGCCGTCCATGGCGTGGTGGCCCAGCGAGAGGAGGGGGAGAGGACCTCGGTGGGTGGGCTCGGGTTTTGGTTTTGCTTGGAGAAGACGAATAGAGGGTTTAAGCAGGGAGAGAGGCGGCCGAGCGCGAGATGGCGAGGAGCCGAGGAAGGGGGAGGGGGGAGACGGCGGATAGGCGAAAGCGGAAGGAGGTGGAGCCGTGGAGGCCTGGAGGGGAGTCAAGAGTGTTCCGATGTGGCCCACTTGTCAGAGAGTGGCCACTTTTTAACGAGTGGGCATATACGCCTACACGATACTCTTCTGTTTCAGGTGGGCCACAGCCCATTAGAAGTGAGCCATAAACGCTGGCCATTATGGGCCGAGACAAAGATTTGAGGGCTTCTTTGGTTGGCTTGGGTTGGTTGGTTGCCTAAGCCAACCCTACCAAATTTTGTATTTCTAAATGGAATAAGTCCATTTTGCCTCTCTCATGTCTTGCGCTTGTGTGAATAACATCCCTCAACCGGAAAACTGGGTATAACGCCTCCTTCTTCTCTGAAAACCAGAGCAAATCACCTCCCTCGGCGGTTTCGGAGACGGTTTTGTCCTACATGGCAGCTGAGTCAACTTGTGGGTCCCACTTGTCAGCAACTTATCTCCTCTTCCTCTATTATCTTTTCCATCCCCCGTGGCAGCTGCGAGATGAGTGCCGAATGGAGGACGCCGTCCGGGGGATCTAGCGGCGTCATCTCATCGGAACTCTACTGCAAGATTTGCCGAAACGTGATGGCCGACGCGGTGCTGGCGAGCAAGTGCTGCTTCGACAGCTTCTGCGACTGGTGCATCCGGGACCACATCGCCGCCAAGTCCAAGTGCGCGTGCGGGGCGCAGGCGTGCGTCGACGACCTGATCCCCAACCCAACGCTCCGCACCACCATCGCCAACGTTCTCGCCACCACCAGCGGCACAGCGAGCGTTTCAAGTGGAACCGAGAAGCCAAGGAGCTCCGCCAGCAGCAACGCGACAGAGGCGGCGCCGCAGAGCCTGGCCGCTTCGCAGGTGAGCCGCAGTAACGTGTCTTCCAAGAAAAGCGCCACGATCTCATCAGGTGTCCTCGGACCAAGAAAGGCGTGGGAGACGGTGGCGGGTGACCACTCCACAGAATATGGAGCCCTCGCCGTCGACGGCGATCACCACGGCAGCTATGGCTTCCCGTTCGGCCCGGCGCCAGGCTACGTCGACCCCTTCTTCGGCGTCGGCGTGCCATTCGGAGCTGATCCTTACATGTACTACGGCGTGCCTTACGGCTGTTGTGGTGCTGCTTACGGCTACTACGGCGACGAGGATCGCCGTGACACGAAGAGGACGCGCCTACGATGATCACACGTCATCGGCCAATTGTTGCCTGCTGCCCCAACGCAAGATTGGATGGCGACACTACCAGTCGCTGCCGGCGCAGCGAGAAGAGTGCCGAATGTTGGATGGAGGACGCCGAAGCGCGGGAAGGTCATGGTGGCGGCGTTCTGGCTCCGTCCACGTCGGACTAGCGACGCGTGGTCGACGACCCCTGTGCTGCATCCTACCATGCCAACTTTGCGTATCCGTCGGCGTCCATCTTCGCCAGGATGCCGGGGAAGGAGAAGAAGAGGCGGCGGCGAGGCCGAAGAGGCGAGGATAGGGATGAGGTGGCGGAGGAGGGGCGTGGGAGGGGAGGCAGCGAGCTCCCGCCGCCCCGTCACTCCTGCCGCTCTCGTCGCCCCGCCATTCCGCCGAGCTTCCGCCGCCCTGTCGTTCCCGCCGCCCCGCCATTCCGCCACTCCGCCGAGCTCCCGCCGCCCCGCCTCTCCCGCCGCTCCACCGAGCTCCTACCGACCTCCCGCCGCCCCGACTCTCCCGCTGCTCCACCGAGCTCCCACCGCCCCGCTGCTCCGCCAAGCTCCCGCCGCCCCGCCGCTCCACCGAGCACCCGCCGTCCTGCTGCCGCCGAGCTAGCTCTCTCCATCTCGCTTGCCGTGAGGATAAAGAGGAAGGGGAAAGGTAACTGACATGTGGGCCCAATATTTTATTTTTATTGTTTTACTCACTAACATGTGGGTCCTATTTACATTTGTTTTTATTTTAGTGCCACGTAAGCGCCACGTCGATGCCATATGGAAGTCAACCCGCCACGTAGGACAAAACCACCTCCGAAACCGCCGAGGGAGGTGATTTGCTCTGGTTTTCAGAGAAGAAGGAGGCATTATACCCGGTTTTCCGGTTGAGGGATGTTATTCACGCAAGCGCAAGAGATGAGGGAGGCAAAATGGACTTATTCCTTTCTAAATTATGGTACACTTTTGGACTGCTATTTTTTTTAGGTTGTGTTGTGAGTTGTGACGAAAATGCTTCTTATCAGACATCCGACGCCCGACAAAAAATCGAACATTCCGTCGGAGCAAGCAAAACGTAGCACGAAAATGGATTATTTATGGTGGAGATAATGGCAGCATGCAACAAAGCATGGAAGGATGTGATGTGATGAGCTGCAGCATGCAATGGATATGATGTAACCAACTATTAGCTTTTTATCTCTCCCACCTCCTTGTTTAAAATGATTTTTCTTCTAAACAATTTATCTAATCTATAATTTTATTATACAATTATGTTTCTTATGATTAAATCTTTACAATGACATCTCGTTTGACTATATTCTAATAAAAAGTATGTATATGTTTCAATTGTTTATATTTGATGTTTCATGCATATGAGCAAAATGTTTCAACAAGCATTTTACTGTGTTGCACGTATCGACACTATTTGGCCGAGAGAATTGAACGATCTAGATATTTACGTATACATGTTCCTACACATGTAGAAGAACAAATAAATAAGGAAAATAATATTGTTAAATCCTAACTAAAATATTTTTACATTATACATGACATCGACTTATAATTGTTGAAACATTACAAAACATTTGTTGAAATATCCCAAGAATACCATGTGCAACATTTCAAATGAATAAGTGAAACATAAGAAAATAGTTATTAAACCATCCAAACAACACCATGTGCAACATTAAAATTAAATAAATATCGCAACAAAGAAAACTTAAAATCTGCAACAAACTCGAATTTCATGTGAAACATTTGCTTCCCTCGCATGAAACATCAAATTTCACTAGTTGGAACATATATATATATATATATATATATATATATATATATATATATATATATATATATATATATATATATATATATATATATATATATATATATATATATATATATATATATATATATATATATATATATATATATATATATATATATATATATATATATATATATATATATATATATATATATATATATATATATATATATATATAATCAAAATATATTCATGTGACATCTTATTGTAAAGATTTAATTGCTATAAGTATAACGACGTAATCAGATGGTAGATCAGATAAAGAATTTAAGAGGAAAAATTGTTTATAGGTTGTTGATAAAGTGGTCATAGAGGAGAGAGAGTGGTGAAGAGAGTAATCATGTAGGAATAAGCACCGATGAAATCGATAGGGCAGATTCGTTCGGTGCATGCAACAATGGTAGGTACTGGGGTATGTCCGATTTTTTTTAATTCTCCATACATCCGACGCGTAGTCTTCCCTAAGTTGTGACCCAACGTCATGAACATAATGGGGATAGATGAGGAAGTGTTTCCCTCGCCTATCCTTGTAACGAGATGAGCTTGATATGAGTCAAATGACACTCATGATCGCTATTTCAGTAAAGTATAAATCGTGTTGCTATATAATTAGATCGGCTTATATAGCCATGGTAGTTACATGCGAAGTTACATGGATAATCCAAAGGACTAGAAACCCTAGGGAACTTGTAAGAGAATATTCTTGCTGGGTAACGTAGCCGCCAAGCTTCTTCTCCATCCTCCACGCACCGCTTGCCTTTCTATAACAAGCTTGAATACTATTTGCCCAATTAACATGTTTCCGTCCATAGCAACTTGAACTCTTTTTTTGTCACCTGCTTTGAAACTCAGGAATATGCCCATCAAGGCCTGAAGTCGTGTCTTGGTCGAATAGGAGGTATGACACCTAGTCCTCACTGCTACAACAAGTAGTACGTGTTTCGGTAAATCTGGTTCAGAACATTTAATAATTGCAGTACTATATTTAGTGGTGGACATTTTCAAAATTATCATTTTTTGTAAGATATCACTGTGTAAAATACATTTGGTGGTCTTGGAAATTTAGGTAGCATTTGGCTAGCTGTGAAGCACCATAAGTAACACCAAAATTTAGTAGGATAACATTGTCAAAAATATGTTTGCTATGTTATTGATAGTTTTCTAACTAGGAACCATCGATGATGTGTTAGTGATGTCATAGGTGCATAATCTTGTATTCTAAGGTTTTAAATCCTAATGTCCATAGATATTGCGCAAAAGTTGTAGCAGTTACGCCACTAGCCTCTTCTGTTTGAGCGTGTGTTAGCTGTTCACAAGGATGTGTGATCGTGATGTGTGTACGTGATGACGTGTGTGCATGTGTGTCTTTCAAGTTATTGGAAAAGACATACTTCTTCCATTCCCAAAGAAAAACTAAACATCGTACTAGGATATGACAAATCTGGACACATGCAGTTCTAGATTCGTTTTTTTTATGGATGGAGTATTTACTAACTACTCCACATCCATCATGACCATATTCAAATCCATTCGAGACAAAAATATGTTTGTTATGTTGTTGATAGTTTTCTAACCAGGAACCATCGATGATGTGTTAGTGATGTCATAGGTGCATAATCTTGTCTGCTAAGGTTTTAAATCCTAACGTCCATAGATATTGTGCACAAGTTGTAGCTTTATCAATTAGAATTTATTATTGATGTCGCAGTTACGCCGTTAGCCTCTTCTGTTTGAGCGTGTGTTAGCGTGTTTGCGAGGATGTGTGACTGTGATGTGCGTGCGTGATGACGTGTGTGCATGTGTGTCTTTCAAGTTATTGGAAAATACATACTTCTTCTGTTCCAAAAGAAAAATCAAATATCGTACTAGGATATGATGAATCTGGACAGTTCTAGATTCATTTTTTTAGAACAGATGGAGTATTTACTAACTACAGAACTTCACATCCATCATGACCATATTCAAATCCATTCGAGACAAAAATGTTTGTGCATTTTTCGGTGTCCGGTCACCTTCTTCTCCTATCGTCCTCTCGATGTCAGTTAATCAATAGAATTGGCTCATTAGCATATAACTACGTAGCTAGTAAAACCTGCTTCAACCTGTTCAAGAAAAAAAAACATATTCAAGAAAAGAAATGCCCCAACTAAATTCATTTGTGCCAAGAAATGTCACCATGGAATCCAAAGCTCAAAGAGACCATTACGTCAGCACCATGGAAGCACCCGACCAGACCACGCGGTGGCCACGTCAGACGCATTGACCTATGCACCAGAGAATATAGCATGACGGCCTCGTCTTCCTTTATAAAAACCGTATCAAGTTCAGCCTCGTGACAGTGACCATCAGGCCTGCGTCCGCTCGATAACAGATGAGAATTAGTAAGACGGGGTCCTACTACGGCGACAACGATGGGAGAAACGCGCGTCCGTGACCGTCCGAACCGGCGTCGCGTACGAGCAAAACTGGACGGCTGAGTGACCGGTTTAGCAACTCCTTAACACCGAAAGAGTGTCGGTCTCCGATTACGCCGAAAGGGCATCCTGCTACCACGCTACTATCAATCCATTTCTCTTTTCCGTCTTTATAGCTTTTCTCACGGAACATCAATGATGCGAAATGAGATTTACAATTGCACCATTTCTTTTGCTTTCAGCTCTCGATGAGTGAATCTAGCTTTCTAAAGCGGGATGAAGAGGAGAATTTTGAGGCTCGAGGAGGATTGGCAGACTCGCATATTCTTCGAGCGTAAGTATAGCTTAACTGCTTAAGACTCTCGCCTTCATCTTCATGGCGTTACAGCGAACCTGCGTTGCATCAACTCAAAGCAAGACGCGATCATAATGGAAGTCGATACCGAGTAGTACTAGGACGAATTTATGCCATGTTTTTATTGAGAATGGTATTGTACACCCCGGACCACAACGGAGGCGGAATCCTACGCTAACACAGAGCCCACGGCCGCACCGTACACCGGGGGTGGCACGCACTTCCAGGTGGGCCCATGCTGGCGATTACCCCACACAACCCCACCGCCGCCCGGCGACGAGGCGCCGCTGATTCCGCCGGCCGCCCGCGCCACGCCCGCCACCCTCGATTTTCTAGATCTCCGGCTCCGGAGGCACGTCCACGGCGGCCTCCGCCGCCTCCGGGGGGTGGTGCTCCGGGCGGCACCCGGCGACGAAGTCGATGAGCTCCTTGCCGGACTCGTCGATGGTGCTGGAGGGGGGCGGCGAGATCCGGAGCAGGACGGCCACGGCCACGAGGAAGAACCCCGTGGAGACGAGCAGCGGCCAGAAGAAGGAGACCACGGCGCCGAGCCTGGGCCCGATGGCGGAGATCGACACCACCGTGGCCGCCACCAGCGCCACCACGGCCGCCGCCTGCAGCCGGTGCTCCCACATTACCTCCCCGAGCTTATTCCCCTTGGTCGCCATCGCCAGGTCGATCTGCCCAGCGCCCCGCGAGAGAGAGATCTAGAGCGCTCTCTCTACCTTGCTATAGCTACTAGCTACTACTACGGTGGCTAGGGCTTTTGGCCTTGCGAGATGTGGTGGTGGCTACTGGTGAGTGGGGAAAGGGATGGAGGGGGAGAGAGAGCTTGGGGTTATCCCGGACTGATAAGGAGATTCGGCCTGCCGCCGCCTCCAGCCAAGGTTGTGTGCTCTTTTGGGCATGTTTTTGCTTGCAGCGCCGGGGGAATGGTGCGGACTGTGGATGACTCCGCCTGCCTTTCTGTCCGGAGTTTACCAAAATGCCCTCACTCTGGAGTCAGCTTTGTTTATGCTGCCCCTGGTTGCCAAGTAATTTGATCCACGTGTATTATTTGTGCGCTAAATTGAAGTGCAAAATAAGATGACGTGAACCATGTTACCGCTAAAATGTTTATTAAATGACTTTGTAACCGTTATATCTATTGCCGAAAAAATAAAGATATCGTTATGAAATCTTTAACGATGTGACCATTACCTTTGTTGTTTTCTCTAACTAGAAACCTATATCACTACTTTAAAAACTTCTTTTTGGACGGTGATGGGCCATCGCTGCTTATGGGGCAATAATCCATGCAAAACTTATAGTCTATTATCGATATAGTTGACTGCTCAGCACTTTTCATCTCATCACGTGAATAGTTTGGTAATTAAATAGTTTTAGGTTTTTAGATGTGTTATAATTTTTTAAAATATTCTGTCATAATGCACGGATGCATATTTATCATTTTTGTTTGTTCGGCTGCTAGATTTGTGACTGCACTATACTCGACATCAACAGTGCCATGCACGCACACAACGACGGCATAGCCATAGCCGCCGTTGTCCGCCTACTAAACAATCCCTTTCTTTCTTGTTAAGATCTTAAGTGTTAACTATAATATTTAACATTAAATCAACACTCGTATACTAGTGGAGTCATATCGCTTAGCATCATTTATTTTTAACAAATATCGCTTAGCATCATAAAACTTCAGTCATGTACTAAGGGTTTATAAACTAAAAAGAAAAGGTTCTTGAAACACAAAGGGTTTATAATCAAGAACACCACTCGATCGCCGGAATAGTCACAGCTGGTCCATATCCAACCCGTGCCAACCACCGGTGGTGCGGGCAGTGTGCCGGCAACCAAAAAGGGTTCCAACTTTGGGGAGGGCATTTCGGGGAAAGCGATTGGTGTGTATCAGCGGCTTGGATTTGTCGGGGCCCATTTGGCGAGACACGCGGCCGCAGGCAGAGGGCACAACGTCGGGAACGTGCGGGAGCGCGCGTGACGGGCGCAGGCGGCTGCGTCGCTCACGTGCAGGGCACCCGCCGGCCGCACCACTCCCCCTCCGGCCCTCCCGATCTCGACTGGGCCGGCCGTTGCATATCGTCCCCGCAGCTCGAACGGCCTCTTGCTTGCCTGCCTTGCTTTGATTTGGCACGAGATGAGAGTAACGTTACGTGGTGGGTTCTACTGTTCGGATGAGATCTCGTTTGTTTTCTTTTGTTTGAAAGAGGGGGAGGAGGAACAGGTGCGGCACTGGCGGAGGGAGTCTGGTCCATGTCTCGACGCCGACGGGATATGGGATCATGGGAGACGAATGCACACAACGGCACCGGGCGGCGGACGATGCCGAATTGCCGAGACACTTGTTTACTGTTTTTGCGTGTTTTGTTATGGAAGGTTTTGATGTCCTGGCCATGCTCTGACATGACAGTAGCAAACGTGGGCAAGATTTTTGGGTTAATGAACCCGAGCTACAAGAAGGAAGCCCCTGTTAGAGCAAGCTTAATAGTATAGCTAAGTAGTAGCTACAATTCATCTATAACCAATCTAATAGCTCATCCATACAATAGTTACATACTACACTATTAATACCTGGTCCCACCTGTCAAACACACATTGCGTCTTAGAGTCCGTGCTACAGCTAGCTACAAATCTGTAGCTCGCTGCTCTTCTCTCTCCTTATTTATCTCCTTAAAATACAAATCTGTAGCTTGCTGCTCTTCTTTCTCTTTATTTATCTCCTTAAAATATGTTTGCAGCTGGCTTATAGCCTGCTATTGGACATGCTCTTAGGGCACCCACAATGGTTATCTATAAGCTATCTATAAGAGATCAATGTCAGCATATTTTCCTACTTGGAAGATATTAAATGAAGAGAGAGAGCAAAGCTATCTACTAGATTAGAGATAGTCTATAGAGAAAAACGAGGCAATGCATGAGAGAGCTATAGATACCTATGTAGACATACTATTGAGGTGATTTACTATTAATCTAGTCTATTGCTGAGATGTACATGTTTTATAGAGAGCACCCTACTTTACCATAGCGGGTGCTCTTAGGCCCTGTTTAGTTCCAAAGTTTTTTTTTCCAAACTTTCAACCTTCCATCACATCAACCTTTCATACACACACAACTTTTCTATCACATTGTACCAATTTCAACCAAACTTCCAAACTTCAGCGTGAACTAAACACAGCCTTAGTAACAATAGTATACTTTTTAACGTTTCAATGTATACGAAAAATTTGGCAGCCCGCTAAATAAAACCGTAAACATGAAGAAAACAACCTCGCTTGACATGGAGGGAAGAACAGAACAGAGAACATCTTCAAGGGCATCATGCACGCAATAAGTTGGTAAAAAAGAGAATAATAGAAGAGCTTTTCCTCGGAATAATAATAAAAAAAAGCTGATCCGGAGTTCCGGACACACCGATAAGCTGCATTATGGGGAAAAGACATGTAAACCGGAAAAACCGCAATATATGCTACTTTCCAATTCTTCAGTTTGAACAAGCACAGACGGAATGGGAGCACACACTGATAAACATCTGATAGACGGAAATATATCTGCCAAAACTAATACACTTGTTTTCCGCAGTGGGTGGGATTACCCACCATGTAATGTAAATCACCACATAAGGCTATATAAATCCTTTTGCAAAAGAAAAGGTTTCTGAGTTCTAAAATTAATCTTCTACAAAATCCCTGGCCTCTTCTTCATCTGAATCATCTTGCTGTCTAGCTTGTTCAGCATATTCGTCAAGGGATGCAGCAGGGAAAATGTCCCCTTCACGACTTCTGTCAGCAATCTTTGGAACCGACGGTCCGCTCTCCCCGCCACCTTTGTTCATCTGCAACAAAATGTTGATGTTAATAAATATGCATGGAATTACTAGTTCACGTGAATAACTAAATGGACCAGCAATTCTAAAAAAATGATTTCCATTTGGTTACCAAAATGAAAATTAGAATAATAAGCTAAGGCTTCAGTTCCAATAAGGTACCATGATAATTTGGAATCTTAATGCACTTTCATCTCGACAATTTCAAGTCAAAAGTTTGGCAACCAGTTTGTTTAAGAATTGATGTTCCAAAGCTGAATAATAATAATAGTACATCTCATGTACTATGGATCTTGATATTGCAACCATTCTAAGCAAGCATGCTATGTTTTTCTTTTTCCATACCTGAAAAGCTAAATTAACAGATCATATTTACATTCTACAGGGAGCGGGGTATAAAACAATCTTAACTGATACTACTAATTAGTAATTACAGGTCAAAATGTTTCAAGACAGGTGAAACTTTAGAACATGGACCAGCCATTTATATTCACATGCTCAGATTTAATGTATAGCAATATAATAGAACTCCAGATAAAGACCTGTAAAGAATCCTTACAGTTAAACGAACCACTGATGCCAGAGCAAACAATTGTGTACAAGAATTTAAAACAATCAAAGTTCTATTCACATTTAATGCTACATATTGGAACAACAAAAACCATGAATAGCACAAGAAGAGAAGGTGCATAATATTAATTCATTCAACTTGGACATCGAAACAAAGGCAGTGGCACCTTAATACTAGAATACACATAATTTAGAGATCTCCATAATTTAAGTTGTCCAAAATAACGATGCATCCAAAGAAACACATAAAAGGGAAAAATTCAAGGGTATATGCGAAATACTGTGGTGAACTGGGGATTATTTTCAAATGATAAATCAAACAATACAATTATGACAAAATCTTTGTTCTAATTTCTTGCAGTGCTGCCTTCAGATATCATGGGAAACATATATTGTGATTAGGCATCCCTTGAAGACAAACATTCGCTATACCTAATCAGATAAAGATATATCATTAAAAACATGCCATAGTAAGTACTCACAAGGCGAAGAAGTGTGCGCCTCTCCCTCTCCCTAGCACCTCTTATGGCCTACAAAATAATTTAATAGTCAGCACAAAAGAAAACGTTCACAACAATCTCCATTCAAATATAGCACAACCAAACCTCCTCTAGTTCCTTGCGCTCACTCTCCTGTTCACTAAGATCCCTAGAAAATGGTAGAAAATTGTTAGCCACCTAAGTTTCAAAGTTAGGATATCATTTGGTTATGCTAATACTAGTACCACAACATAGTAAACAAGCAGGGATCACCTTCCGACAAGCGCTTTAACACAAGTGCAGCACTTCGCGCAAATCCCAAGGTCCTTGGAGCAAGCTGCATTGAGCATATGCAACAGAGAAATCAGTAACAACATCAACACCATCATAGCAAAAGACGACATGGTGGAGTAGCCGAAATTCACCCGTGCAGACGTTGTGATACGCCTGTCGGACGTTCCGTTTCCCACACTTCTGACTGCAAAAACCAAACGAGAACTATCAGCATCCATCACTGCCCACTCCTCCATAGTTCCATCAATCGAGTGAGTGCGATAATTACGAAAAAGGGCAAGAGAAGGTACCATTTTGCCGGCTCAACGATAGGCTTGTACTTCCCGTATCTGCCAAGAAGAGACAAACAGATCGGACCGAGAGGCCAAGAAGCTAAAATTACGAGCTAAGATTAACGACGACTACAGAAGGGGACTCCCGACCTTCTCTTCCAGTCGATTTGGTCCTTGCAGCGCTGGCAGACGCCGGTGATCTCCGACAAAGGACGGAACCTGCCGCCGGGCTCCTGCAGCGGCGAGGATTCCAGCCGTGAGACTCAGGCCTTGAAAAAAAGAGGATAAAGAAGGAGAGGGAGGCGGCTCGAGGACTCACGGTCTCGTTGATCTTCTGCCCGAGGTTGGGCTTCCACGCGTAGCGGTTCTGATGCTTCGGGGGACCCTGCCGCTTCGACATCGCTCTCCTCCCCCCGCGAGACTCGCGCGCCGCCGGGAAGGTTTCCGTCGTCCTCCTCGAGCTGAGCCCCCCTCCGCCGCGGCGCCGCCTACCCTTAAAACCTTCTCGCTGCGTCGGCTACGCAATCGCGACAGCAGCAGCCGTTCGATCGAGAAATCAACGGCCTACGTGCGGGGAAAGCGGTCGTGGACGTTTGATGGGCCGCGGCCCAAGCAGTAGGCCCAGCGATTCCCCCTTCCGTGTCCTTCCCGAAGCCGGAAGTTGAGAAATTGGAGCTGATCAACCGGAGAGCGCAAAGCCACCGGCCGCGCCGCCGCGAAAGCCCGAGGCGGAGGAGACGGCGGCGGAGCGAAGAGTAGGCGGCGGGGAGCTAGGCGGGAATGGCGACGGGGAGGAGGTTCCTGCAGTTCCAGTCGCTCCTCGCGCAGCAAGCCCTACGCCTCCGCGCCGCCCCGAGACCTAAACCCCAACCAAACCCCCCCCACCGATTCCTCCACGCCCCATCCAGTCCCGCGGCCGCCTCGCCCTCCCGCCTCCCCCTATGGCGCAGCACTGGCTCGCTCCTGCCGGTGAGCGCGGCGGCGGCCGCGGCGGCGGCGGCAGCCGCCCGGGCCGCCGCGGCGCGGTGGCTGATGGCCGCGCGCGAGGCGGGCTCGCTCGAGCTCTTCTCGCTGCAGCGGCGCAGGTCCTCGGGGTGGTTCCCCTCCTCGTCCATGTTCCTTAGCGGCGTGTCCTGGTGAGGTTTCGGTTCGTATGGTTTGAAATGGGGGATTTTCGTGGTGGTTTAGTGATTTTTTTTTGGGTTGGTTTTGATGTTCAATGAAGGACGAAGTGGTTGCCGTCCGCCGATGGGGCAGTGTTGATGCTCGTGGGCGCCAATGTGGGCGTGTTCATGCTATGGCACCTGGCTGATCCTAGCTTCATGAGGAGGCATTTTATGGTTAGTGATCAGTCGAAGAGCTTCTGCTTTTGTTTCAGAAGTGGTTGATTAAGTGTGGCTTGATTATTGTTTGATGAGCAGATTTCTCTTGATAACTTCAAAAGCGGGAGGTTACACACGTTGCTCACGAATGCCTTCAGCCACGCAGAGAGTGGTCACCTCATCAGCAATATGATCGGTCTCTACTTCTTCGGATCAAGTGTAAGATGTTCAGCTGCTCACCATTCTCTCTTGTTATTACAATGCAGAAGTCTGTACTCCCTCCATTATCAAATAGATAACATTTTAATATCAAAATATTAAGATTTAATGTGTGCAAATGACATCAGCAGATTTTCATGATTTTCATGTAGTTATCTTCGATAATCTTTATAAATATATGATTAAAAAAAACAATGATCAAACAAGTGCATTGGTGACTATGTTGATGTCCTAAACGACAAGTAAAAAGGATTAGTTTGTCCTTCTATGCACCTATGTGCAACTTTATGCATTCTCAAATCCTAAATAGAAACAAAGGAATGGATATGGTGACTTGTCAATATAGTGGAAATCATTACTATTACTAGTTTGCTTTCTGAAACACCTGAATTATAGCTGTTTTGAATTATCAAATCAGTCAAAGAATCATAAGTTGAGTGTAGACTAAAAACATTATCTAACACTTGATCCAAGACATGATCTTGTTGCTATAATATATGCTCATCTGAATTCCAGCATCTTTTGTTGAAT
Organism: Oryza sativa Japonica Group; assembly: GCF_034140825.1. Taxonomy (NCBI): domain Eukaryota; kingdom Viridiplantae; phylum Streptophyta; class Magnoliopsida; order Poales; family Poaceae; genus Oryza; species Oryza sativa. The sequence continues at coordinate 32,700,702 of NC_089035.1, forward strand.
ATTTCAAGCAAGTCTGAATTACCATCAACTTGTTGGCATGATTCATGCTGGGTGAACTTGACCGTGTAAAATTAAGAAAGAGTAATATATTTGGTAGTGGAGTATTGAATTTGATCTAGCAATTTTTCTTTATTTTGACATTATTGAATTTGACCAATCAAATTTTGATTATATTTTTTCTCTAGTAAAAAAAATTAAAATTGGCTTGATGTTTGTAAAACAATTCTTTGTTTCATTAGTTTCTTGCAAAGGTCACATGTAATGAAGAGTTATAATACTTCATTGCCAAGCCCCCCTCCATCAGTCCAGAGACACACAGAGAGGTTATTGACATTTCCTGTGCTAGTTATTCAACCGAGCCAATCAGAGTTGTACGTATTGATGACTGATGAAGGCACCATGCAGGAGAAGATGTGAGGCTGTTTTTCAGGTCTGATGAAATAGCCAGCTAGGTAGAGAGATCCTGCAATGATTTGCCATGGGAATTCAATGTCTACCATGGTTTGAATGTACTAGATACGGTTTATCCATTTTATAAAAACAAAATCAATAGCATATAACTATTCCCTTCTAATTTTAGTATTTCTATTTATCATGTTTAGTGTAGTTAAGATTCGTTCTCCAAATGAAGGGACTAGTATATATATTGTACTCTGATTTTCTATTGGCCATTTATTACTTATATTGCATGTGCTGAATTGCTTTTTTTTTCCTTTGTGAATCAGATTTCCAACATGTTTGGTCCTGCTTTTCTACTGAAGTTGTACGTAGCAGGAGCACTTGCTGGATCTGCATTCTTCTTGCTAGAGAAAGCCTTCCTAGCTCCACGAAGACAGGTAAGCCTGGATATGATGTGAATTCTTATGCATCAGGGAACCAGGATTTCTAATCCTGGACCAGGATGTCCTATGTCATCCAATTCTGAAACAAAATCCTATGTCAACGTGATTTCTAGTTAAGAAAAGCTAACCTGTGAAAATGCTAGTACCTGGTAGTTCGCTGCTAGCTACTAGATGCCAACCAGCCTCTTGGTATTGGCACTCGTGTGGGACATATCCTGCATGAAAAGGGTTCAATATTTATGATTTTGCAATAATCTCCCTAATCTAATATGTAATATTTATTTTGCAGTTTTATGGCGGATGGGACAATTCAAGAACTCCTGCGCTTGTATGTGATTTATTGATTTCTTGTTCTTGCAGTTCACTTTATTTCGCGCTGGTATTCAGAAAACAAGCATTATTATGACATAATCACATCAGTAGTCTGATGGCAGCGATTTTTTCCCACCTACCTATTATGTGTTCATCTTATACACCCAAATAATTAATTAAAAAGCAGTACTGCAAATTTGAATCGCTATGATAGTTTAATTTAATGTATATATAGCCAACAAAGGGATATCCTATTTGCTACTGTACTCAGAGATGTCAGTGGAGCCTCGTTCCCTGTTCCCCCACAGGGAATTCTTCCACAGGGGACGGGGATGGTTGCAACTGATTCTCCACGGGAAATTAAATGTGGAAAAACTTATGCCCCCTTGGGTCTAGCATGGGCGGGGATGATCTTCTGTTGCCCATCCCTGTCCTTCGTGAGGATACCCGATTAAAAATCGGGATAGGGATCCAAGTCCATTGCAAATTATGTAGGCCTAAAGGTCCAATCGAGCCATAATTAGTGGATGAAGATCTTGTGTTGTTGTCACGTGGATTAGTGGATATATGCTAGTATATTTATATAAAGTGTGGATATTATTTGTTAATTACATTTCGATTTGAGATGTATATGTTGTTTTAAACGGGCCCTCCATGAGGATTAATTCCCCGCGTGGGGTGGGATGGGAAAATTGTTCCTGATTGCAGTTTACGAGGGTGGGGAAATTTGTGGCCCGCAGGGATAGGGATGGGTTGTATTCCCCAGCGGGGATTACCCGTTGCCATCTCTACCTGTACTAGTACTAAGTTATTACTTGTTACACCCAAAACATAACCTATTATATTCATGTGAATCAGGGTGCAAGTGCTGCTGCTAATGCAATTATCCTTCTTGACATCTTTTTGTATCCAAAGAAACTAGTCTATCTTTACTTCTTCATTCCTATTCCAGCTGCAATTATGGTGAGAAGCTTTTTTTCTTCAAAACTTTCTGTTAAGCATGGTTGCTATGATGTAAAACAAAAACTCTTTGACTTTTCAGGGGGCTATTTTGATCGGTGCTGATTTGCTGAGGGTGAAGGTATGCAGTAACTTAAAATGTGACTTCTTTTCATGTGGATTTGCTAATGTAATAAGTGCTCCTTTTGGTTTTTTGGTGCTACCCTGTTGCTTTTCCATGAGTTTTGACTGTGGTAGTGTGCTGGTTCAGCAGATGCATTACAGTATAGCTGTTGGACACTGCTACTTTCATTTTTATTTCAATTTTGGGATTTTTGTGAATCGCTTACTCTGTGAAGTTCCTGCCTGCAGTAGCTCTGGTCTTAAATTAACCTGATATTTTTTAAAAAGTTGATATTCACATTTAGGGTGGCTAGGAATATTTTACTGATTTTTCCATGTGATGTTTCTGTTTCTAGAATGTACTAGCCTTTCCTGGCTAGTTGAAATTCTATGTTTTATATCTTTCTTCTTGATGATTACATTTATCTAATTTATGCTTTTTATATATATACTTCCTTTTCCCCAAAAAAAGTTGTACAGAGGCTGATATCTGTTTATTTTTTAGAGGCAAGGTCAGGTATCAGGTACTTCTCATTTAGGTGGTGCCCTAATAGCTGCTCTTGCATGGGCTCGAATCAGGAAGGGTTGGATCTGATCATGTACTCCATCTGGTGGGCTGATAGTTGCAACATGTCATTTGACGAGTTACTCATGGACCATGCGACTCGTCCAAGTCTCTGATGTAGGAATGCTTAAAAACTTCCTGGAGAATATCTCGGTAGCATCGTACTAGATATTGTTGACTGATTGGCAGGAAACCATCCTTAACATAATAACATTTATCCCTGTGGTGGATTGCAAGGGCATTTTCATGGCTGGTCATCACAATTTGTCAATAGCATACTAACATGTGTGATGCAGAAATGTCTCTGCTCGCGTGCAAGCGGGTGCTATAATTAGCTGGACAGATGGTACTGTAGTAATTAAGCTCAGAAGTTGCCAGGGAACGGGAGGTCGGGATCGAAGGCTCCAAGCAGATGGCACAGTTGGTTTATTATGGTCCGACTGCGTTGGAGAGGGTTTAGCTCGCCACTACTGCTCTATCCTGCAATGATAATGCGATGCTACACGCGGTACACCTGTGCTGTGCGGCCGGCTGTGTCACGCATCAGTATTACCATTTGCCAGTCGCCTCGCCTGGCATGGATGGAACCATCGATGCATGTTCTCTTGATGAGCCTATAAGTCGGCCCATCAGGCTGCAGGCCCAGCTCGAAGTCCACTGCAAACACAGATGTACCAGCCTCTTAAGGGCCGGCGACAGGTTGATTGTACACACATGCGTCAGCTGCAAAGGAACAAGGTCCAATTAATCCTCCGTCAGGTACTCCCTCCGTCCCAAAATATAATAACTTATAGCCTCTAAAATTTGTCCCAACATATAACAATTTTTACACTAACATTGTCTTCTCAACCAATCACAACCCTCCACCATTCAAATTTTCCACATACCTCCACTTATCGAATTACAACTCTCCTCTATTCAATTGTACCTACTTTTCTTAATAACCATGTTTAACTCTAAAAATGTTTATATTGTGGGATGGAGGAAGTAATACCCGTGCATACTGTAGCGCCAGGTTAATTGTACATATGCAATGGGTCTGCTGTATGCTGCAGTAGTTATACGTACACGTGCAATCACTACATTATATTGGAACCGTTTTTTTTCCTTCACAGGTAGAATTCGTCAGGACCGTCGGTTAACACACTGATTTTTCGCGATATGGACGTACGACGGCCTTCAGAAGACATTCAAGTGATTTTTCCTTCTTAATAAAAAACGAATTAACGCAGTTGCAATATGTTCGCCTTTTGTGTTCCACTTAATTAAGCTTTTGTGATTTTTTTTTTGAAAAATAGCTCAAAATATGCAATAGATCATGGGGAGAATCAGTTTGACGACTAAAATACCGCGAGGAGCAACCGCCCTTTGCATGCATCGATCGCATTCTGTTAATTAATGAAATGCATGCATCTGCTTACAGAATTTAGGTTGGTAGCAGCTAGTTAAGGTAGCTGATTTTCTTTTCTCCCCATTTCTAGTTAAGAAACTCACGGTTCGATCTGTACCTAGCGGCTAGCGCACGTACCTACTATAGAATTAGTCATGCTACAGAAGAGATAAACGAAAGAGTGATCAACGAAATGAGGATAATGCATGGTACAGGCTATGCATTTGGTAGGCCACTCCCCTATACTGCTCTCCAAAGCATAATCTTACGAGAGTATCATTGCTCGTGTGTCCAATTTGCTCGTCTGTCACGTACCATGCAAGACACATCCATTTGCCACAGCCCACACTACACAGTTCATCATCATCTCCCTTAATAATAATCAACCTTAACTGCCATACACCATATATTCACACCTAAGGATAGCCAGCGTGCAATCTATTGCTCTAGCTAGTTGGCTACATTGTTGATCAAAATCGGTTCATGTGTGTGCATGCATATAATTACATAATTACTAGATGCGTAGGCTAGGTTACTTTTCCAGCATGAGAACAGCTAGTCTAGCTAATTACCGGTTTGTTGCTAAGCTAGTTAGCTATACTCAAAGTTAACAAACGGATGAAACTAAAGATGAAAGGAAGATGAGTTTGATAGGAAAAATGTGGGGAGGAATCGTGGTAGCCTCAGGGGACCATTCATGTGAAAGGGTATATATTGGTCCATGTCTCTCCGTGGCAAAAGATACGAAGGGTACATCTGCTTAGCTAACTGCTTGCTGCATGCATGCAAACCCTAGCTACAGGGCTATGCAGACACAGTGCACGCAGAGAGAGAGAGAGAGAGAGAGAGAGAGAGAGAGAGAGAGAGAGAGAGAGAGAGAGAGAGAGAGAGAGAGAGAGAGAGCGCTTTAACCGTAGGGGGCCTAGCTCAGCTCGCCTCCAAAGACCAGCCCCCCGGCCAGGCCAGGCCAGCCACAGAGCCAGCCCCACTGCTGGTCTTTTACTACTCATCAACCCCACTCACTGGTCACTTCCCTTCGCTTGCTGCTTGCTAGCTATAGCAGCTTGATTTTTCTTTTTTTCTTGGGGAACTGCTAGGCTAGATGATTGGTGGTCACGGAGACAAAATTTTTGCAAACTTAAGATGCTTGTCCTTTTGTTTTAGGTATGCCATTCAAAGATAAGACATGGTTGTGTGTGTGTGTATATATGCCTCTGTATATACATGTGTACATATACAAATCAACCAAAAGGCTGTCTTTTCTCAGCTGGGCAATGTCTTTGCAGATATTCATGTTTTATTCAGGGGTGTAGAGCTGAACCTAGAGCAGAGCTAATGTGCCCTTGGTAGCTACTTCTTAATTTATGTTTTGAATTATTGTATAGTATTTTTTATAGCATGTAAATAGGATTATGGAGCTAAAGCCTAACTCCTAAGGCTCAAGTCCTAGTAATTACGAAGTAGTATCTTCAAAACCCTGGCTTTCTTTTTGAAACAAAGTCCTAATTACTCTTAGCTTGTCTTTGACCCTGCAGGGTCTTGTCCACGGTAGACAGCAGGAGTTGTTTGGAAGGGTTTTTGTCAGGAAATGTTTTCGGCTCTACTAGCTAGTAGTAGCCGCTGCTAAGGCAGGGGAACAGCGTCTTTTTTCCCCAAATAAGCAGAGAAGCACATATACGTGCAGATGATCGAGTAGCTATAGCTTGTTAGATCAGTGCACAAAAGAAAGGTCGCTTTGGGATTTGGGTTCAGCTTTGGCAAAGGTGCGTACGTGGAGGGAAAAAGATCTACCTAGCCCTGATATATTGCTCTCAATCGATCGATCCGGCACGCAAGATGAGATAGTGACCCCCACGTACGCAGTGCTCGCTTTCCTCTTGGTCAAATGGGTAGGATGATGGCACGCAGAATGAACCGCTGATACGCAGGTCTTAGCTGCTGTTTGGTCTGCTAATTAATAATCTCACTTAATTACCAATTAGTGATCGGTCAAATATTGGTGGTGACTGACAACAAGAAGAATAACTGTCATGTTGGGTTAATTAAGTTTGCTTGAATAATATTAATCTAATACATACACATTGTCAATGTATTCTAGTATCTCAGTGGCTAGCTTTCTTGTCTCAGGAATGATTTTCTTATGCCGCACGGTGATTCTCCATTCATGGATATTGGTGGCTCAACATGTAAGACAGAATTTTCAAAGAAGAACTTCAGTGCGAGTTGATAGTACGTCTTAATTATGATTTTCACCAAGGTTGCTTGGCAAATATGGGACCGATTATCTTAAAGCATGAGAGGGTGTCTTCACCATAATTTACTGGTCGTACCAATCAATCCTCCAAAGTTGTCGAGAATGTTGATCTGCTCCGGTGTTAATTTGGAGTACAGTGGGAGTTGTTCATTGCCTCCATTTTTGGCTACATATATATGGTCAGTATGGAGATCTTTGATGTGTGCCTCGAGATCTTATAGCTGTTGTTCACTTGTTCGGTTTGTTCTCTTCTCCTTTAATTTATTTGTGGTCTGTTGGTTGCCATTGCTTCTTAACGTACACCATACTGTTAAATTTTGTGGTTAGCTAGGTCTTTGTGTATTACCCACTCAATTTAATGAATGGTGTGTAGAAGCTTTTCTTAGAAAACTTTACATTATTACACAGTAGTAATCCAACAATGAGGAACATTATATTTCTAAAACTTAGGACTTGTTAAGAGATGCATGTGTAGTTTTTTTCATAGGCTTAAACTATATAGAATATTTCCTGTAGAACCTTTTTGAATTATCGGATTTTTTTAGATTGAAAATTACCATGGAATCCCTTTCCTTCCTCCATATTTTGGATGACTTCAAACATATGCTGAGACCTCATATTTTCATTTCCTTTGAGATGTTTCAGAGCATTCTGATCTTTCTGATCTCTGTGTGTGTGTGTGTGTGTCTAAGATAAATTGTGCAGACTTTTTCTTTAAGAATTTCTGCAAATTTCAGTGCCTAAACGATTCTTCATGTTTAATTCTTGTATGATTAAACTAGCCATGCATGACATGCATCCAAATTCTTGTATATATAATACATTACATTCCAAATGGGCCCTATATAGACTGGAGCAGCCTATATATGTCTAAAACAACTACTCCAGATCGTTGTGGAATATCCATAGTACTAGTTAATTACTCCCTCCGTTTCAAAATGTTTGACACCGTTAACTTTTTAGCACATGTTTGACTGTTCGTCTTATCAAAAAAAATTGTGAAATATGCAAAACTATATGTAAACATGAAAGTATATTTAACAATAAATCAAATGATATGAAAAAAAAAATAATTACTTAAATTTTTTGAATAAGACGAATGGTAAACACGGAGGGAGTAGGATATTACCACTGCTTCTGCTGCTGCGGATAATTCTTAGTTAAGAATGTTAGGTGGTTGTGTAGTAATTGTCATGCATATACAGTACCCGTGATTAGATTAACAGATAATTTCTTGCGTGTAACTGTGCATGCCTTTCTGCTGATGATCTTCCTTTTACACGATTGGTACTTTTAGCTAGCTAGGTAAGCTAGCTATCTAGGCATGTTACCATTTACAAAAGTGATATGCATATTATGTTGATGCATGCATGTTGTCTATACTAGCCTCTAGCTTAATTAGGTTTGTGCTAAGCTAGCAGCTAGCTGGCTGTGCGTTAGTTGGTGGGTCTGCGCCAACAAAGTGTGTCCACCGTGTCTTATTTTGTTGTTTTCTTTGGGCATCCCGTTGCTGGTGGGGGTGACGCAGGATGATGTTTACGGGTCAGAGATCTACCAGAGAGAGAGAGATAGAGGACAGATCAGTACAGGGTCGAGTTGAATGTGCTAGCGAGCTGGTCGGTAATACTGCTCTCTTTACATCGCTACTTTACCATTATGTTTTGTGAGCTGTGACCATCTAACTAGCTAGCTAGTCCCAACAGGTAGGAGTGTATGGTGTGAACAGTGTTTGAGCTGCTCAGTTTGTCTTTCTTTCGCCAACAATCGTCTAGAATTAAATGCATTCTGCATGCACGAACAAAATATATAATGAGTGTAGTCATCTGAGGACAGGTCTTGACTTCTGAAATACTTTGTACTAGCTGGCTCTGAAAACCGGATTGTCCGAAAAACAAGTACGTATAACTCTTCTCTACTATTATAAAAATTTAAAATGTTTTTACCAGTATTTTGGTACGTCATCTGTGTATGAGTTGGTTTTTAAGTTTCCTTTTAAAAATACATATCCGTATTTGAGTCAGTTTTTAAATTCGTTCGCTTTTGGAAATACAGAATTCGTCGTATAAGAAATCTCATTAAAAAAACTCACATGCTAACTTGAGACGATCCTAACTGTAGCTCATGATTTTCTAAAAAATATATATATCCAAGCGAATCCGCACAGTAAATTTTACCTTAACTAAACTGTATAACAATAATAAGATGAAAAAACCTTCCCCTGTTGCAACGCACGGGCATCTTTTCTACTATATATAAATATTTATATTTGTAGAACTGGTGTGGATCTGAGGTCATTTTGACTTTCCAGAAGTGCACATATCTATTCATATGAAATGAAGAATGTATATATTTCCCATATACTCCTTCCGTCCCAAAATAAGCGCAATCATGAGTTTCCGTGCCCAACTTTAATCGTCCGTCTTATTTAAAATTTTTTTGAAAAAAAAACTAAAAACATAAGTCACGTATAAAGTATTGTTCATGTTTTATAATATAATATCAATAAAAATACTAATCGTAAATTTCAAATAAGACGGACGATCAAAATTGTACGCGAAAATTTATGGTTGCGCTTATTTTGAGACGGAGGGAGTATATACTTCATGAGTATTCAAATACTTGTCATTGTATTCATTTTCAAACTTTGACCATTCATCTTTTGTTAAGAAAATTTTTAAATGCTTAGAAGTATTCCATATGAACAAAGTGTGTTGCATCCTAAATATATTCATGAAACTTTTGTACATCATAATCTAACTATTAAATTAAATTTATTGATGATCGAAGACTCAAAGTGACAATTATTTGAAACCAGATATAGTATATAGAGTAATGAAAGAATGGTATATATATATATACAATCATATTGTTTTCTTTTTTTTCTATGGGATCGATCAAGCCGCATAAAACTTCAAAAGCATTTTCAGCTCTACCATTAATTAAGTTTAATTATTTTTTTCTTGAAGGAAGTTCCATCTTCCATGTGATAAGCACAATCTTTGCTTAAACATGTCCGTATTTTAAGAAATAAACATGACCAATATTTCCTTATTTGAATTTATATCAACTCAAGTCAGTCATATGATTTCCTGTACCTAGTTTAATTTATTATTTCGGTAAAATCTGCCTTTAATCATGTTATATACTAAATGAAAAGTGTAAAGCATATGCATTTTTTTCATAACAAATTGGCAAATTAATTAGTGAGGAGCAGATCAATTTGACTGAGAAAGTTAATTTGGGAACTTAATTGACATATATATTAATTTGACAATAATACGTATGAGAAAACATAGTAATTGATGATTTCTTAAGCTATATAGGATTAGCCGGCTTATCAATCAAGTGAAAACATATATGCCCCAATACATATACTAGGAGTATAATTTATTGATCCTCCTTTTTCACATGTCAATCTGATCATCAATTTGATCAGTTGGTACGGTTATACGTATCTTTGACCTAATTAATAAATGGATCGAAAATCATTTTGCTGCATTTTTACAATTTCACAATTAATTGCAACGTTGTGCTGATCCTTTCCTAGCCTCAATATACTTTTTCCTGGGTACTTCAGCATCCTCTTCGAATTTACTTTGCTACTAGCTTCTAAATTAAGTTCTTAATTTATTTGTGACTAGGCAATATAATGCTACACTTGCACGTACGTACAACAATAAGATGATGCTTAGCTAGATTATGTTTATCTTCCTATCATGCTTCAGTGAGCTGCTTGCCGTTTTCATAATTGTAGGCATGTACTATCAATGTGTTTCATGGAAGAATGCCTACTATTTTACATAACTCTATATATTCATGTGGACCATGTCCCTAAGCGGCCTAAACTCTAAACTGAACTAGCTAGGGTAAGAGTTGTAAAGAGGTTCCTTCTCTAGTTAAACTTAGCTAGGTAGGAGTTGTAAAGATGTTTGGGTGTTAATAAACATTAACCTGCAGATAGAACCTTATCTTGTTACTTTGGCACGGTATATATCTAGCTATATATATGTGACCTCATGTGTCGTTCAAAATAACAAGATGTGTACACGTAAGATTAATTGTACTGGTAGAGATCTCAAATTAATACAATGACGACGCATGTATGTATTATTCATACATATCCATTAACCCATATATAGATATTTCATTGCATTATGTATATTATGACTGCAATTAATAGCCTTGTGGAATCACATGGATTGACTATTACCCAAGCTCATATATGCATGAGGTGAAAAATTGTTTACTTTGTGTGAGTTGTAGCCCTTTATAAGTTTTAATTCCTCGAAAAACATTCAAGCATAGGGTTAAACATCAAAGCACACTATACTATTTCCATGTTTCTGAAATAATTTAAAAATACCATTTTAATTTATTGGGACAGTTAAGAAAAATAATCATGTGTATATATATGCTTCCTTCACATAAGAAACCAGCATTTTTTTTCCAACATTAAGAAATATCCACTGTAAGTTTCTTTGTTTCACATTTAGAATATAAATAATGTATACTTCAGGGTTCAGTCTACATATACCTGGAAGGAAATTAGTATTTTGCAGGGAGTGTATTTATATTTCGCAGAATGAACTGGAAAAAGGGACATACTTCCTCAGTATGCAGTGTGTCAACCAGATATTCATTGCCCAATGTTTTGTGTACAGCCAGGAAGCTTGGGATGCAGCAACGGCGTCAGAAAACTGAATACACACACAAAGAAGTTTCCCTTTTGAAAAAATAAAGAAAATTAAGGCTAGGCAGAACTGAAAGGTTCAAAATTCAGAACTTATTAATTATTACACAAGCCAATACATCAATTACTTCTTTGCATATAAAAAGAAGTAACAAATCCGTATTGCACACAGGCATATGCAGCAAAGCCCTGCATATTTCTTGCCCTAGTTTCAGAGCAAAAGAAATTAGCAGCCAGCTAGCTGGCAGTATCTTCCTTCTTAAATCTTAACCCACAAGCTTAATTGTTCCCTTGAAAGAAATTAATACATAGATCAAAGCAATGCACACACTTGCACTAGCTAGCTTAGATTTGTTCTTTTGGTAGAGCTCATCGATCCTTACCTTGTCGACGATCGAAGAGTGTTGTTCCAGTGTGTGTACTGTGTAGATCGAGCTTGCTTAGCTTCCTGTCTGATCATGGAAAGCTCTCGCCGAGCTCAGGGACAAGCCCTGCGAGCCAAGGTTGTCTACTGTGAACTGCTCGGCCTCGGAGGAGTAGAACACCAGCTGATGATGCGGCCCTGGAGCCAAGGAAAGCAGTGAAGGGAACGGCGAGGTGTGGTGAGCCGCGGCGGCGGCCACCTGCGGCGAGCCGGCGCCGCTGTCTTGCACGCTGCCATTATTCCATGACTCACCGGCGTAGTGGAACGGCATGGCGGCGCCGGCGGCGCTGTTGACCATCCCCAGCGGGTTGTTCAGCCCCATGAACCGGTGGTAGCCACCGGCGGGGAACCTCCCCACTATGTGCGCCGCTCCGCCGCCGCCCCCGCCGTCGACGTCGTCTCCCCCTCCTCCTCCTCCGCCGCCGGCCGCCGCCGCCTCCTTCTCCGCGGCCAGCGCGGCCGCCGCCGCCGCGACGTGGTACTTATCGTCGTCGGCGTGGTGGTGGTGGCCGTGGTGGTGCATCAGCGGCATGGCCGACGGCAGGTGGTGGTGGTGTCCCATGCAGAGGTGGTCCTGCGGCGGGAACTGCAGCGGCGGCAGCTTGTCGATCTCGTGGCGCGCCGCGTTGAGCAGCCAGTCCACCACCTTGCTGGGCTGGTTGAGCCCCAGCCGGTCCTGCAGGTCGTACAGCTGGATCGCCGTCGGCACCGACAGCCGCACCCGCCGGTCGCGCAGCCCCTTCACCGTCTTCACCTTGCTGTGCCGGTCCTTGCCGCCGAACACCCGCGACACGCGCACGATCCGCGACTCCGTCTGCGCCGACCATTGCCGCGACGTCGCCACCGCCGCCGTGTGCTTCCTCGCTAGCTCCGCCGCCTCCTCCTCCGCCGCAGCTGCCGCAGCCGCGGCGGCGGCCGCTTGGTTGCTTCCTAGTATCATCCTTATCAACGCCTCCTCGAGCTCATCCTCCCATCGTCAGTCCTCGATCCACCTAGCTAGCTAGCTACCCAATCATTACACACACAACAACACCTAATTAATTAGGAGTAACATCGCATGCAGACTGATTAGCATAAAATTTCGCGCCATAATCAACCAGCACTACTAGTAATTAACCCGGGGTAAATAAATCTCTCCTGTGCACGGAAGGGTCTACCACCCGATCTCGACGGATTATCTCTCTCTCTCTCTCTCTCTCTCTCTCTGCTTGTGTCACTGTTCCATTGGGGAATGGGGAAAGCGAGCCAGCTTTATTCGCTGCGTATTTGCGAGCAACAGCTAGCTATATCTCTACTCCTATCAATCGATCTACCTAGGTAGTAGCTAGTAGCGAGATCGAGATCGAAAGACCGGCTCTTCCCTGCTGCGCTTGCAGCTCTAGCTGGGTGAGCTGCATGCGAGCCATCAGCAGTGGCACTATGTGTGGGAATGATATGATTCCATGATTGAATCGAGCAGCCATGCATGATTCGTCTCGCCGGTGGGAAGAAGAGCTATGAATTGGATCGTACAAAGGATCACTATTTGCCCATGGGAATGAGGAACAGGAGAAGGCTGGGTCGGGGGGTTTGTATTGAGTGCTAGCCTTTATGCCGAGACGAATAGCTTTTGCTAGCTAGCTAATCCTGCAGGGCCTGCAGCATGCACCCAGTCTTTAACTGTAGCAGTCATTAGCTTTTAAATTGTGCTCTTTGAAACCAATCGATCGAGGGAGGAAATTTGTGTGGCGAGCGAAAAAGGTGAAATTTTTTGGAGGCTTGACAGAGGATTAATTTACTCAGTTGGGGATTCCTAGAACTGAACACTATATTCAGGAAAAAAAAAGGAAAAAAATGAAGAGCAGTGGGCAAAATGGATAATTAAATTGACAGATCGATCAACCAGGTCGTTCCGGAAGCAAAAGGATCAGAGAGAGGCGATCCGGTGCAATTGAAACAAAGATTATTTGGTTGGCGACCCAGTACTGCAGGTTCAGAGAAGAAACCTTCCATGGAAAAAGAAATGGAACTCAGGTACGAAAGAAATCCAAGAGGGAATTGTACAGTCTCACAGAAAATAATTGAAGAAGAATTAACAAATCTGGGCTCAGATCCACAGCATAAAATCCTAATCAAGGACCACGGAAAGCTGGGGAGATTAAAAACTCTCAAAAGGCACACACACACATAATTTTGTGATCCCCAAATCCATAGAATAATCGCCAAGAATTAACAAATCAAACACCCAAACCGGCTCCAGATGTATTCAGAGAGAGAAACACTTACAAGAACTCAGCCATGCATATATATGGCCTCCTCCGATCCCTTCAAGTCAGCCGAGATTTCCCCTTCCCGCCGATGAGCTAGATATATATATAGCTCGCCAATTAACCCGAGCAAGAAGAAGATCCCGCCGCCGCCGAGCTACCAACCACCGGCGTTGGTGGTAGCTCCGATCAGCTAGCGTAAACCCTAGCCTGCCAGCTACAGAGCAGCAGCTTAGCTAGGTAGCGTCGTCGGAGAGAAGGATGTGGAAGACGACCTGTGAAGCTTTGTGGTGGGTATTTACACTGAGGAATAAATGATCAGCGTCGTCGCTGTCGCGTCACTGTCCTTTTACCACCATATGCTCTCTCCCTTGTTGCTCCCCCGGCTCACTTCACTCTCCCTGATCGATCGATCGTATAGATCGTATATTGGCAATTTGGCCAGCAGAGGATCGGAGCTGACCTGGCGAGCTGATAAGCTCATTAAGCTCAATGCCATATGTTAGCGGAGTGTATATACGGGCATATACATGCTTTCCTAAATTTACATATGTACACTTGACCTGGCTAAACCTCTCATGCATCGTTTGCTCGATCTATGACTAGGCAATAAAAAATAGTTTATAGATAAAACTATTTATAACTATTTTTTAAGAGAAAACTCTTTATAACTATTATTTTGAGGGAAAACTCTTTATAACTTTCCTAATTAACAATTTAAAGACAACGCTGGAAAATAAACTATAGTAAAAAAAACTTAAATCAACTTAAAAATAATTTTTAAAATTTAAATTTTGTTGCGGTTGATATATAAGCCATCAAACAAACGATGAAATAAACTACGCTTGACCTAATTAATCAACTAGCACCCCCTGTGTGCAGTGGACAACAAATCAAAGTGCTACTAGCATTAACATGGGGTTAGATTAGCAAGATACAAGGATGCCAATGCCTAGATATGCTTCTTAATTTCATAGAACACCTTCTATTCCTCGGATTACACTAACTTCGTCTGGTGAATTAATTAGGTTGAACTAATTAAAGAGTTTTTAGTGTTCCATGAGTATAGCTATATCAGCTGGAATTTTAATTGTTTTTCTTTGAATTAGTATGGTCTTGAAAGCTGATGAGAGTTGTTTGCAAAAAGGAAGATCCTTAGATGTTATATATCAAAACATTTGGTGTGAAAGGGCACGTAATCTAGTGGTTGCAGTGAACTAAGTAGCACTTCAAGATGCTGAGTTCAAATTTTCGTAGAAGCAAATTTTAGATTGGATTATTTGAGGGCTAAGTTTCTAAATTAAAAAGGCTGCATATATCCGGTTGGATTTAGAGGCTGGGTATAAATACCCTTCTCTAAAAAAATCAACATTTAGTGGCAGGTAGTATGTATACTTGATTTTGAATTTTGTTAGATTGTTGAATAATATTCTTCTTCCCACTAAAATACAGTACCTTTACAAATCTTTCAACATCGAAATCTAGGAGGCTAGTTTAGTCTAGGGACCATCCATCTTTTGAGCATCAACTAGTAGCTAGCAGGACCACACCTACTTTTATCCTCAGTAAAGACATAAATTTGGACCCAAAAAAGGGAGAAATAATCAGATAAGATCATTTCTATGAAAAGGAAAAGGATTTGGGATTAGTATCATCTTCTCATGCTCACAGAAAACTGTCAGCAATAGGTCAGTTCAGTTGTTTGATTTTGATTGTTCATTGCTCTAGCTAATTAGCAGTATCAAATACATAATGCTGGCTCAAGCTATCCTAATTACTAATTAATATCTCTCCCGTTATGTTAAGTCAAACTATTTTTAATTACCCAATAATTTGCCTTTAAAATACTTTATGCCATCCGTTTCAAATTATTTGTTGTTTTTAGCTTTGTTATATATGCCAAATATTACTAACTTTGACCTTTTTTTAGAAAATTATATACTTTAACATTTATAAAATTTAGTATTGTTTTAGGTTCACCATGATAAATACTTTCATTACATAAATAATTCATATATTATAAACTATATGAATATCTAAAATTAATATATAGCTAAAGTACTTAGGAATATTTGACTTAGGACAAAGCTAAAACAATAAATAATATGAAGCGGAGGAGTAAATATAATTGAAGTCATTTCGACACAAAAGGATGAATTTTGAATGTATCCTCAATAAGCGTACAATATTATTATTGCTTTATTTAAAATAAATCAAACTTTTATATATAACACTTTTAGAGAGATGTTATATGTACTTACGAAATATATATGTATATTGAGCTGCAGAGGTATACTCCCTCCATACATGAATATAAGAGATTTTTTTATCAAATTTGTTCCAAAATATAAGGGGTTTTAGAATTCCAAGACAGCATCATGTTCTCCAACTTTTGTACTAATTTATTCATCTACCATCTACTTTTATACTAATTTATTCTCCCACCTACTAATTTTTATACTCCCTCCGTCCCATAATATAAGGGATTTTATATTAAAGGACGGAGAGAGTACTACTTTATTCTTTCACACATCACATTTTATCTCATCACATGTCATTTTCTTACTTCCTTAATTCTTAAAAAAAAAGTATAATCTCTTATATTCACGGATAGAGGGAGCAGCTTTATATCTTAGGATGGATGAAGAAAACATATATGGATGGAGTAAATATCAGTCTAGCTAGCTAGCTGGTGCATGTCATAAATCAGAACAATGTTCCCTAGCTAGCTGCTTTATACGGTGGCCATATGAATAGTAGCTACCACCCAGTGACGATGATACCCATCAGAATCAGCAGTGTATCATTTGCAATGTTTCTCACGTTCTCAAAGATCGAGCATAGTTCTCAGTTCTCACCTGTGCCTCCACGGCTCCCCCTTATCTTCCTCTTACACACATACACACACAATATGACACTGATGATTATATATTTATTTATTTAGTTAATTGACATTTCCTCTTGCGATCTTGCCCTTTCTTTCTCACCATTTTTAATTGTGCCTGTTCAGGAGTAGGTAGGAGTATGTGAAAGGAGATCAATGATATATCCAATAAAAAATCAATCTTAACTTAGAAACCTAGACATATTGTGTGTTCAGATTCATAGCCAGGATAGAAATTCTTTTAGGATGGAGAGAGTATATTCTGATCTTTCCGTTGCATTGGGCCGTGCAAGCAAGGCTGCATCACTGCAACATAATACCCAGAAGCGATGAGCTAGCCATGCATATATCACTGACATCCCATTGGCAAAGTCATGCTCATGCATGCATGCGATGCGAGAATCGATCATGCATAGTACGAGTATATAGTATCATCCCAGATACAGTAAAAAAGTGCAAAGCATCTTGCATGCCATATCTTGAATCTTGATACATGCCTGCTTGCAGCAGGCGCTAGCACGCACTGCACCGCACAAAACCTATGAATATGATCCTCCTCGGTAGGAGTATCATCCATGTCTCGCCTCAGAGCATTCTCCCCTTTCTTGTGTGCAAAAGGTTTATTGCAATATACTACTACTACTAGCATGCACAGACACATCAAGGCGACAAACACACACCACAACATGCAGTGGCAGTCATCAGAACATCATTATAGATTGTTCCTTGGGACAACTCATTCAGAGGGCCCAAACTAACTGAAGGTCCCCAATGGATAGCAAGCACAGGAATTAATGGATGAATGAATATAAGAAGAGGGCGGTGGTGATGGAATTAAAAAAGAACTGGGTCACGCACATGTACACCTGCTGTAAGTCCATAATTGCTGTAGGAAACACACAGAAATTGGCCATGGAAACACCTGCGATATCCTGCTGCAAATGTGAGAAAAACATACATGAGCAATACTAGCATATATGACAGCTTTCCACCATATGGTTGCAACCCAAGCAAACAATTGTTTTGGGGTTTGAAAGGCATGCATGCAGATCGATCTGTTTCTAGGACCAATCTCTTTACGAGTAATATCCATATCTCTGTTCCTCGCTGAGGCACACTAGAAGACATGCAGGCTCGCACAGCTAGCTGCCTGTGAGCAGGCACAGTCAAGCAAGTAGCTAGTGCCTGCCCCTGCAGTGTTTCATTGCCCATCATACAAAACATGCATGCATATGCTGCCTCGCCCGCGCGCCCGGCTCAGCTCAGCTCTTTCCTTTTGAGCTCGTTTCAGCAGCTAGCTAGTCAGCCAGTAATTGCATGCTTCACCGCTCTGATCTGAGCAGTGACCACTGCGGCAATGCAGCTCGGTGAGAGAGAGAGAGAGGAGAGAGTTGCAGCTGGTGCAGCTGAAAAAGGAGGGAGAGAGATCGAAGAGGTGGTCCTGTGGTTGGGTGTGTGTGGTGGGGGGGGGGGGGGAGGATGGAGGCAGGCAGAGGAGCAGTGTTGGGGACAGCGGCCACTAGCGAGGGGCAATGAATGAAAGGCCACCTTTAAGTTTGTGTGTGCAGTGCAGTGGCGCTAGCTGCAGCAGCAGCCAGCAGCCTCCCTCTCCTGCCTGCTGCCCCTGGAAACCAAGCTGAAATGGAAATGCATGTAGTATATGGATAGATCGATGTATACAGGCCGGCCAGGCATGCAGGGGTATGCAGCCCTTGGGCATGCATGCAGGGAGCAGAGCAGCAGCATGCATGGCTGCCAGTCTCAATATCATCTGAACTATCCGTAGCAGCAATCAAGCTACTACCCTCACAGCTAGCAGTAGCTCCCGCCCCATTTCAGCTGAGGGCCTGAGGCCAAGACAGTAGCTCCCGCCCCATTTGAGCTGAGGCCAGCCAAGACGACGCATGAGATGCCGTCGCGTACGTAGGCGCAATGGCCTCGCATATATCAGCAGTTCGATCAGCAGCAGGTGGCAGTACGCCGTCCGCCGATCGATCGATTGATCGCGATCGATGCAGATGCAGATCAGTGTGATCGATCGAGCTGCAGATATGCGTGGTTCTCTGTGTCTGTTCGTCGCCGGCCCAGTAGTAATTGTCATAATTAATTATCGATTTCTGCTCTCATCCACATAGCTAGTAGCTATAGCGATCGATCGTCGATCGATCGCGCGCGCGAGCTTAATTAATTTGGGTGTCCTTCTGCCATCGTACGCATGTCTGCAGCCTCTGCACAATCGATCGATCGATCCATGCATGGATTAATGGATAGATCTAGCGATGGCCACGGATGGGTTCTCTTGGCTGCATCCTGCATGCTACGTACTCCATCTGTCCTATAAAAAACGAATCTAGAATCGGATGTGACATATTATAGTACGATAAATCTGAACATATGTATATTTAAGTTCGTAGTATTAGAATGTGTCACATCCGATATTAGTTTGGTTTTTTATGGGATCAGAGGGAGTAGCTACTACTCCCAACGTTTCAAAACATAAAGCATCATTAGGTTGCCAAAAATTAAGGATAAAGGAAAATATTCAGTCACCGCGTTGAACAAATTTAAAGACAAACATGATAAGGTTGCTAAAAATCTGGAAAGAGTGAAACAAGAGAATTTTTTTAGCAAAAGAGGTTGTTTATGCTATCGCTTCTAGCCAAAATCAAGGAAGAAGGGAAAACTTGGGTGCTCGTTGGTGTAAAGATCGGCTAGCGCAGCTAATACCATAAAGCAAGAGTCATAGGGCATCTATAATGTTGCAGGCTAATACTGGATGCAAAGTAACCTTAAGGAATAAAGTAGTATTTTTGTTCTACCTTTATGCATTATTAGGAGAGTAGCAAAGCAAGGAATATTGCTATGGGCAATCTTAAGCTTAAGGTTAGATCATAAAAAATAAAAAAAAATAGTTCACGCCTTTGCAACATGTATGATGCTCTTTTATTTCTACTGAATAGAGTTTTTTTTATCAGTGGGTCCTAGCTCAAGATCAAGAAAAGACTATTGGTTCCCACCTTATTCCTTTAGCGACCTTAATCATTGATGATGCCCTAGCATATCTTTGTACAACTCATATTTTTTTCACTTCGTGTACATAAATTTTTACTCCCTCTATATTTAATGAAATTGGCACGGTCTGTGCTGATTCGTTAAAGAAAATTGAATTGCCTAAGTTCCCTCATAAACACCCCTAAGAACACTTGTATTTTGTTAGTTAAAAAATGCTTAGAATCCCGTGCATTGAAATTAATGTTTCAAAAATACTTAATAGTATTTACAAAATTTATATATATCCTATAAATGCTTATACTCCCTCCGTTTCTAAATATAAACACCTCTATATTGTTTAGCGTAGGTAAAGCTTAAAATGTACTATATTAGTCATCTTAATGGTTAAATTTTAAATTTTGATTTGCTTGGTTTCCCTCGATTATATCACCTTGTATATTGGAATTAATGTCTTAGGTGTTAGAAAATGCTATTATGTGGTAATAAAGTTTAAATCCTGAAAATGTTCATATTGGCCTTTGAAACGGAGTGAGTACCTCGATCATGCACTCTGCACTACTGCATGCATGTATGCACGCTATCACCGCGGCAGCTAGCGCCTCGATCGATCACACATGCATGCATCTCGTCTATGCATGCTTGCTGTCAGCAACGTGCTGCCATCGATCGATCACTCAGCTCGTCAGGCATGCATGCATGCATATATTCAGGCTACGGTACACAGTACTGGCATGATGGCTCGCTAGATATTCATCACATGCAGTTCTAAGGTTGTTCAGCGAGGTCGTACGTGTAGTAGTGTGACAGCGAAGAGCATGCAAATTAAGCTCCGGCTGTCTTTAGATCAAAACTTCCAACTTTTTCCATCACATCAACATGTTATACACAACTTTTCAGTCTCAGTACATCATACCAATTTCAACCTAAATTTTTAACTTTGAAAGGAACTACACGCAGCGTCGAGACCGACCACGCATTCATTCTGTCTGATCATGTGTACGCACACTCTGCTATATATACTGGCCTTTCCATTAATCTACCTCTGCTAGCACGGTTAGTACCCATGCATGCATGGTCGGAGACAAATGGGCCACGCATGCTTCGACATTAATGGACACCAAGTGGTGTATATGTGTAGTACTATACAGGCCAGCCCCGGATTTGCAGCTTCAAACAGCTAGGAACGGTGTAAATAAGGAAGTAGCTGAACTCCTGTGCATGCATTTGCTACGGATGAAGATGAACCATACATGTTCAGAGCTTCAGATGCTCTAATACTGTTCAAAAATAATAATGCGTGTGAATCTTCATCGATCATGTTTAAAAGAGGAGAGTTTGGTAGTGTTTCCACAAGCTAACTGCATAATTGAATCAGGGGACTGCTAGAGCATCTTGAATAGTACTACTCGCCAATCCGGTACCAGATCGATCTGATACCCCCTCTTTGTACCAAGTGATACCCATCAGTACAAAAATGATATCATCCGGTAACAGGCCGATCGATACCTAGGTGTATCAAGCCTAATACATGTCGGAAACTCGGAATCAGGTGTAAATTCTCAAGAGAGCACTACCCCATGATGAATCAAGATATAGCCACCTTGCATACTTAGCCCAGTTTTGCAACAATGACAAGTACGTACCCATACAGTTGTCTCGGAATCTAGGAAAAGTATATTGATTCTAGAAGCAAGAGGATGTAGCAAATACATCGACTCAAATCAAAATCAATCCAGGAGGCTCATGGCTACCATGTCCATCGCAAACTTCTTTCAAGTGGAAGAGGAGGAGGACATCAAGTCATTGGCAAATTAAGCTCTCTAACTGTAGCAAGGCATTTTGGTGTCCTGCTCCGTAATGTCTAGACTCTAGAGGATGCCGCTCAGGCTCATCGTCACATTGTGTATTACTCGTTGTTTGGCGGTGCTAGGCGGACATAGGGAGGCGACTGCGCATGCGGAGATGGGGACGGTGGCGAGGATCTGCGGAGGAGGAAGAGGAGCAAGAGGCAATAGTGTTGGCGGTAGGCGGTTTCGCTGGTTGAACCATGCAGCGGCAAGGCGTGCCCCTCCCTCGCATTTGCGGAGGAAAGAGCATAAGAGCATCTCATTCCATGCCTTGGAATGAGATAACGTTATGTAGCATTACCGTTTGAAATCATATACTCCCTCTGTTTCATAATGTAAGACTTTCTAACATTGTCCACATTCATATGGATGTTAATGAATTTAGACACACATATATATTGAATGTAAACAATGTTAGAAAGACTTACATTATAAAACGGAGGAAGTAATTAGCTAGGTTATCTCAAACAGTTGTTTGTTAAGTTATAATCTTAGAATGCCAAATGAGTAAAGAAATGACGATAGATTCAGCTTATCTTAAATTTACCCTAAGATCGACTATTCTACCAACTTCTTCTAACTGGGAATTGATTTATTAATTATGACTGGATGAAAGTTACTCATATACGGGTAAATTAGATTAAGGCTGTGTTTGGATCCAGGGGTGAAAATTTTTGCCGTGTCATATCGGATATACGGACATACATTTGTAGTATTAAACGTAGCCTAATAACAAAACAAATTACAGAATCCGCATGTAAACTGCGAGACGAATTTATTAAGCCTAATTAATCCCTCATTAGCAAATATTTACTGTAGCACCATATTGTCAAATTATGAAGCAATTATGCTTAAAAGATTCGTCTCGTAATTTACACGCAATCTGTGTAACTAGTTTTTTTTGTCTATATTTAATACTTCAAGCATGTGTTTAAATATTCGATGTGACATGGTGATAAAACTTGCCAGGGATCTAAAACAGGTCCTAAATATTATAAATATAACAAATGTGGATGTAGGAATTTTGTTTGACCCAAAAAGCGCAATTTTGAAAACGTGGCATGAATAATACATACCTCCATTAACTGTTTAGAGCGTTGCCCTAACTATGCACAAAGTCATATGGCTAAATATGGAAGCACCGCTAGCAAAATATCGCTAGCACAGTCGACTGTATGACGTCATACGGTTAAATACTGGAGTAGTTCGTTAATTAAAGCAGATCTCATTATTTAGAGTTTGCACTTAATTTGTTTGTAAATGTTGTTTCAATTCCCCTGAATCTCTACTACTGTCTCCCAACTGCACCTATCGAGCGACAATGCATGAGCTGATGAGCGTGATGATGGTTGGGCCATTTTTAGGTTATAAAAAAAATTGAAAAAAATATAGTAGGATAAATTAATATGTTATATGTCACTTCATAAATATAAAAAATTCAAATTCAACTTATATAAGTAGAAATAAAAATAATAAATTTGACTACGAATAGAACGTGTAATTCACGGTCATATTATTTTTGTTTTGAATTGTATAAGTCAAAATTTAACTCGTATGTTTGCGAAAAGATATATCATATATTGATATATCTTGATAAATATTTTATTTTTATTATTATTTTTGAACGCCATATATAAAACGATGTGATGTCCCTGGAGGGACAAATTAATATAAAGTCTGCTTCCAATCTGCAGAGAAAGCGATCGATGGGTGGAGGAGGCGCTCGGCCGGCCGGTCCAAGCGCAACCGCGCGCATGCACGCACGATCAAACAATGAAATGGCCCCCGCGCATGATCATTCATGTTGCATGTTCGATCTCCGCTAGCGGTTTGTCGCCACGCCCTTTTTGCAAGCTGGAGTTAGGTTGCATGCTCCAAAGGCGCTTATTCTGCCCTGCATCGCATGGTCGTCGCTGCAGCCGGCCGGCCGGCACAATGCAGGCCCTGGCACAGATCGATCGAGACACGAATCGCCATCAGCACCACATGGCATATCCATCGTACACATATATGTGTATGCAACAACTGTGTGTGCACCATTGCGCCTGATCAGATCGCACTCATAAATCTACCTTATCACAGAAATTAGTCGAACCATATACTTCCTCCGCAAAAAAAAAAATACAACCTTAGTATTAGAATGTGACGCATCCTAATCACGTCGTAGTACGAGGTTGGTTTCTTTAGACGGAGGGAGTACTTCTGAAACAAAAGCACACCTACCCATGCGTCTTCTTAGAGCATGGCATACATATACATATATACATATCAGCCTAACGCCTTTCTTCCCCCTTTAACTACGTACTCTCTCCGTTCCGAAAAAACGAATCTAGGACTAGATGTGACACATTATAGTACAACAAATCTAGACAGAGGTATGTCCAGATTTATAGTATTAGGATATGTCACATCCAGTACTAGATTGGTTTTTTATGGGACGGAGGGAGTACAATCAGATCGACCGTGAACCCTCTAGCTACTCTATCTGTCCCAAAATATAATAACTTTTAGCCCTCAAGATTTATCCCAAAATATAACAACTTCTCCACCAACATTCTCTTCCCAACCAATCACAAATCTTCACCATTCACTTTTCCCACCTACCACCACTATTTAACCAATCACAACCCTCCACCATTCACTTCTACATACTTTCTTAATAATTGTGTCCAACTCTAAAAATGTTTATTTTCTGGGACGGAGGGAGTAGTCTCTAACCCAAAGTACTAACATAGCAGCAAAAGGAGCAGCTCGATCCTCGATCTGAGAGAAAATTATACTCGCTTCGTCTTAAAAAAAATTACCTAATCTAAAATAAGATGTGATCTATTCTAGTACACCTAATCCGAATAAAATAATTGTCTTAAGATTAAATTAGGTTGTGCCGTTTTGGGATAGAGCGAGTATGGGCAAAGGCTAACCGTCAAACTGTGGTACAAATCATGCATGCGCGAATTAACCACGCCTGTACGCGCGCCGCCGTGGGACCGTTCGCGTTTGTAGCGCGCGCGAGACGAGCGGGAAAAAAAAAATTAACGAGGGGGCAATGGGACGCACTGCACGCGCCATCGGACGGAGAGAGAAGCAGCGCGCGGCAGACGGGCAGACGGCAGGCGGCAGGTCGATCAGGTGTGTGTGTGACCGTGGCTGACTGCATGCATGTGTCGCGGGCCGGGCCGCGGCCGGTGGCCAGACGAGAAGAGTTCAGCCGTCTCCAGTACCAATCATCAACACATGCATCTCCTGTGCGTTTCGACGTCATCGCGCGCGGTCTTTTTCTTTGATGTTGTTGCTGCCTGCTGCATGCAGTGCATTCATTCATGCTGCTTGAATGAAAGCATGAAAGCTGCGGCACACGCTTAACTACAGATGGGTCAAGGGCGCACGAAGCTGACAGCACATCTGATGACACGATACGGACGGAGTTTTTTTTTTCCTTTTTCTTTTTCCTTCTGGTGCACGGTCGTAGTCCTCGCCACTGTACCGTGCTCCGTAAAAACGGGAAACTCAAGGTCTCGAGGGTATACACTAGACAGACACGTTCGGATCGGTTTTTCAAAGGGGATCGACGAAAAAACGTAGCTAAGCCTGGAAAGCGAAGATATTTCTGCTTCCAATGCGAAGAAATTTTGGCGTGGTGGTGGTGGTGGTACCGTGGACTACTGTTGCAGAAGCAACGTGACAAAGTTAACCCAGGGGGTCCCCTTGCCTCTGTCAGCCCATTTTTGAGAGGGTCGTTTGACTGCTAGTGGCCATGAGTTAATGCGTAACGATCTGTAGACAAAACAACTGACATTTTCCACGAGACAGCGATGCCAGTAGCGACTACTTCATCGTCGTGCTTTGCGTACATAGATCGAGCGACAATTTTTAGCCTGCCGGAGAAGTACTCTGCATATGCATCCGTCCATGTAAGAAGTCGGAAGTCCAAGCAAAATATGATGCGTCTGCCAGTTTATCAAAAAAAAAATAAAAGAATAAAGTCTATCACTGGTCCCTAAACTTGTACCACTGTGTCATCCCGGTCCATAAACTCGCAAATCGACCGTTTAGTCCTCAAACTTGTTCAACCGTGTCATCCCGGTCCCTAAACTTGCAGATCACTCGTTTAAGTCTTCTAACTTATTCAGTTGTGTCACACCGGTCTCTAAACAGGACGGTCTAAAAACTTTATATAAAAAATAATTCATAACCTTTTCATGTGAACTCTAATGAAGACAAACTTTATATCAAAATTGTAGCCCTCGACGCGACCTACAACTTTGTAATTGAAAAGTTTTTGAATTAAAATTGTTTAGGGTCCCAAAATATTGTTGCATGTTTATAGATTTTGAAATTTTAATTTTAAAATTACATATTGGGACAAAAATGACTTGAAATAAAAAAATCAACTATAAAGTTGTAGATCGCGTCGATGGCTACAAGTTTGATATAAAGTTTGTCTTCATTAGAGTTAACATGAAAAAGTTATGAATTATTTTTAAATATAAAGTCTTTAGACCATTCTATTTGACCCAGATGATATTTAAATCCAAGTTTAGAGACCGGGGTGACACAACTGAATAAGTTGGAGGACCTAAACGAGTGATCTGCAAGTTTAGGAACCGGGATGACACAATTGAACGAGTTTGAGGACCTGAGCGGTCGATTTGCGAATTTAGGGACCGGAATGACACAGCGGTACAAATTTAGGGACCAGTGATGAACTTCAAAAAAAAAATGGTCGGTCAATGGATTATGATAGCAGTTTCTGGTCCTGTTTAGATCTCTTAGTTGGAACAAGAGGAATTTAAGAGGACTTTCACATGAATAAGTTTAATTCCTATGAAATAATGAAAACCATGTAAAATTACTACTTCATCTATCCAAACATAAAGTTCATTTCTTATAATTGAGATTTAATTTTTTTTCTGGAAAAAATACCAAAATATTTCTCATTAATAGAAAATTAGTATTGGTAGATGGATAAAGGTATTGAAGGAATCAAATTCCTCAATTTGCGAACGATGGTAGATAAATGATAAAAATAAACTTACTTTAAAATAAATATTAGAATAAATGGGATAGATGAAACAGAGGGAGTACATTCTAAAGGAGACCTTTAGCAAGGAGCACTTTCTCGAGAATCTATCGTCACAAGAAATCTTTCAAGGATCAGCAAATCTAAAGGCCACAAGCAAGCAGAAGCAAAGATCAAGGCACATGTTGGTTCCCACCTTTGCTCAGTAATCATTGCCACGAGTAGATCCAAGAGGAAAACATCAAGACAGTACATGGTGGTCATGTTCTTCCACATGCTGGGCTGATTAACAAGACCAAACAGCAAACAGTTTGCATTTCCAGCACCAACCATGAGTGCACATGCCATTCCACAAAGCAACATTGGCAGCAATAGTCAAACTAGACAGCCTTATTACTGGCATGAAATCAGTGAGACCCCTGACACCTTTATCCTGATCAGTAGTAGTTAAGCCTAACTGGATTCATTAATCTGAACACACAATTCAGCACATGCCGGCAGAGAATTTTTTTCGGCTATCTGCACAATTCCACGAAGTGCAGGTTCAGTAATGGCCTACCAGTTGCTGCTAGCTGGTCATGTGGCAAGTTCTTCGCCACGATTGAGCCAACCGTGTAAAAAGTTTCGTATGCCAAAACTTGTTAGCCATACTGATATACTATGGGTGTGTTTAGTTCACACCAAAATTAAAAATTTGGTTAAAATTGGAACGATATGATGGAAAAGTTGGAAGTTTGTGTGTAGGAAAATTTTGATGTGATAAAAAAATTGGAAGTTTGAAGAAATAGTTTGAAACTAAACTCGGTCTATGTTGAGTAGTAGAGTTCTACTACTTTCAATTAAGGCCCTGTTTAGATTCTAACTTTTTTCTCCAAACTTCCAACTTTTCCGTCACATCGAATTTTTCTACACACACAAACTTCCAACTTTTCCATCACATCGTTCCAATTTCTTTAAACTTTCAATTTTAGCATGGAACTAAACACAGCCTAAGAGAACCTTTCAATCGATTCGTTCAGTCAAAATAATTTTGCAGTAAGAGTAGATGATGCGGCCATTACAGAAGGAAACATTTCATCTTTCATTGAACCATACTACCAAAGCATCAGCATCAGGTAGTTCCAAGTTTTAGGATACAACTTACAAGAAAGATACATTCAGCAAAGTCCACAGGTGTCATATTATTGCCGCCATCATCTCTTACAACCAGATTTTTTTTCCTCTGAAATACAAAATGGATTTCAAGGGCACAAATGAAGACAATGCAACTTCTGACGAAGTGCAAGCACAAGAAAGGTAGATACCTGAAAAAAAAGATGAATGGTCGAATCATTATCCTTTTTTACAATGATAATTCATGAAGACAGAAATAATTAAGCAAGAATTCAGATTCACGTCTGGAATTAGGTAGTTAAAAGTCACAAACCCCACCTAGTCGCTTCAAGTGCTGCATCTCATTTTGAACTGAAGGTACCAGAAATCTAGAGATGACTAAATAGTATATGCAATTCTAAACGTAGTAGTGCACCTGTGCCTATAAATGGAGTACTAGCATATACTCCTTCCAGTAAAAAATATTTGACGTAACTCAGTTCTCCCAACGTCAACTAATATTGACTGGAGGGGAGTAACTTGGACACAATTTGCCACACAAAATGCATGACAGAGTCAGAAATAGATGCTACTAATTGGGGTTGCAATGCACTTGTTGGACAAACAAAAAGGACAGGCACTGGGAGGATTATTTTCATGAAAGCTGTCAGATTATAAATACAGTGTGAAACAGATACTGCAAAGCACCGGAGAGCGTCAGTACTTCTGGACAAGTCAGAAATGCAACAGAAAACTTGTAGTCCACATGGGATACTGAATTAGTCATACAAAATAAATCAGTTAGGGGCAGTTTAAAATGTCGAACTTCCATGCACAAAGAGGCAACATGGGTTCTTAGTTGTATGGCAAGGTTATCTAAAACTTCCTAGCCAGAAAATATAAGGCAGCATTCTCTTTATTCTTTAATGCATGATATGTTGTACAACATAGTATCAACACTCAAAACTACAATAGCCAAGCAGCTGTAAGGGAAGGTCTGGATAATAGTGACCCAAATGCAACTGAGTTTTCTCTATACAAGAAAACTTTTTCCCTCTTAGAAACGTGATTTTACAAGAAAATAGTGGATAAACATTTTTGTTAATGCATTTTAAAAAATCTACCCCAGGTCACATGTTATGGTGGAACGTATGTATATGCAACGGAGGCAGCCTGTGGCAGAAGCAGTGAAGGTGGAAGGATAAGAAGCAGAATGCGTGTAGGAAGGTTGTTACGGCTTGCAATCAAATTAGGTTTTTAGTTAGTTAAAGATATGAGTTGTTAGTAGTTAGTATTTCCCTTCAATCAGCAGATTAGTTCAATTTGTAAGCCTATATATGGGCAGTTCATTCAATCAATAAAGCAAGCCAAGAAATATCTCTAACCCTAGCTCGACACCACCATCACGGCTCCAGGGCGGTGAGGTGAGCAGCCTTGACCTCCCCCTGAGCATGCCTACGCCTTTCGTAGTCTAGGGCCTCCTCCTGCTCGCAACATCTTGGTATCTAGAGACCACGGTCATGCTCGCTGATGCTGCGCCATGTCGACCGTCACCAACGTCGCTGGCCGACGACTGGAAGACAGGACTTGCTGCGGTGATCGAACGCCTCAATGCCATCCACGGCCAGATCTCAGACCTCAACAACCAACAACAAGCGCACCACGTCGCAATCCAGCGCCTGGAACGGGCTGGCAACGACAACGCTCCACACCACGGTGGCTGTGACGCAGATAGCGACAGCTTCACCCTGGGGCACGGAGGTGAGGGATGCCACGGCGACCGCCCTCCATGCTACCACAAGCTTGACTTTCCAAAGTTCGATCGTAAGGGTGACCCGATTCATTTTCTCAACCGCTGCGAGCAATTTTACAGGGGGCCGTGTACGCTGAAGGAAGAGAAAGTGTGGCTGGCGTTCTACCACCTGCTCGACGGTACCCATCACCACCATCACTAACCCTAGCTTGACGCCACCATCACGGCTCCAGGCGGCGAGGTGAGCAGCCTCGCCCTCCCGTCGAGCACGCCTATGCCCTTCTAGTCTAGGGCCCCCTGCTCGCAAACATCACAACATGTCACCGCAATAAGTACAAATTCCATAACCAATCCTAAGTCCTAACCAGCTCAGGCAACACAATAGCCCTGGTCCAATCATTCTAAACCAGAGTCATTTCAGGTACCTATCTTCACCGTGTTAGCCTCAAAATTATAATACTTACAAAGTTTAGCTAGCAATGGCTCATAATTGAATATTAATTTAATCGGTTTAATCGTCCATAAATCCCAATAAGTTGGAAATTCTTTTCAATTTTAGCTATTGGAAATTCTTTTCAATTTTAGCTAGCAATGGCATATATTTCCTTATAATGTTGATCGTGCATAGATGATAGAAGTCATAGAACTCAATAGCGGGAAGTGATCCATTTCTTACCCGGAATATTTGGTGACTAACTATTGTTTTATTGTAAAAAAAGATCAATTGAAATTTAGAATAAAATATATGCTTGCATCTGCAACTAGAGGGAAGAACCTAAACCAGACCTCACATTACAAGGCCTAACCATGAAAATAGAGCAGCAGCACCGCAAAGCTTTTGATAGGGAAAGAAACTTCTATGAGAACACATTGTATGTGGTATGGACTCACAGGTGTACATCTTTATAGAATTTTTTTTTCCTGCTGCGGCACACACCTCTGTGGCTCTGTTGCGTCCAGCAGAATGTGAGTGAACCCTTGAGTCAGGTCAAATGGCCAAATTAAGTTGAGTGCACTGTGCCTGATTCATATTAGCTAAGCGGCAGCTACACTAAGGCACTGTTTGATTTAGCTTAGGATTATTATAATCTGGATTATTAGTAGTAAGCTGAAACAAACAGATAGCTTATTTTAATAGATTATTACAATCTATAAGCCAGATTACTATAATCTAGTAATCCACTCTAAAGGTGCTTTTTTTAGATTATTGGGTTGCTAACAGCTAACAAACAGCAAATAATCTAGAGAAACAAACAGCTAACAGCTTATTCTATGTCGGCTTATTATAATCCAGCTTATAGTAATCTGGCTCAATAATCTAGATTACAATAATCTTAAGCTGAAACAAACAGGGCCTAAGAACACAGATCGTTGCACTTTGCAAACACTAGCTATTGCAAGCAGACATCTGATGTTGTTGCTATCAGTTAAGAGGAAAACAAAATACTTCCAAAATAAGCTGATGAATATGAAACCAATTTTAATTTTTATCTCTAGATCAAATTTGTATCAATATAATCTCTAAAGAAGCTAACCAAATGAGATCACAAAATGAAAGAAAAAGTTGCTACTATATTCAGAATGCAGGGAGTTGTATTTCTAGCAAAGAACTGGTATTCTGTACTAATATCCGACAAAATAGAACAACCCGACAGATAAGTCTCATTTTAATTGAGATGTCATTGAGAATTGACTAGTTAGTCATACTCCCTCCTGTCAGGATTTCAGACAGCCAAATACTACTAAGTGCAAGTCATTTTCACTGTCTGAAATGACAAATTATTCCATCCAGAGGTAGTAACAACATTTGAAGGCGCTATACGCATCAAAAACTCAAAAGAAGATTCCACCAAATCCAGTCCAAAGATAAAAACAATAGGCAAAGTAACAAGGTCAGCATTTGGTGGCTCTTCTTGTTTCTGCTACGGACTAATGCAAAGTGATTTTGAATTTTAAGAATAATTTTAGGTAGATTTTTTACTTGTCATCTTAGCAATCATGAAAAGAGAACAAGATAATAAATTGACAATGAAAGCCCATAAAATTAAAATCCTAATAAAATCAAAATGTTAGAATTCAAAATCAGCGGCAGAATCATTCATTCTGATTTTATTACGATTCTCACTGTTTTGCAAGCAAATTCAAGAGCCGCTACATTTGAGTAACTGTTTTGCAATCTAGCAATAGTTCATTTCACAGCATTTTCGTTCCAGTCTACATGCATCTAAATCATATCCTCAATCATAAAGGAAAACAAATGGATTCAACGGGGAGATTGAAACCGTATGCCTGTATGGTAACGTTTCGCACAACTGTTTTCGTATGGCAAATTTGGCAACACAACGAGGAGATACGGAACCCTAGGTCCGTCCAATCCTAGATCTAGAAAGGTAAAGTAGCAAAGGATTTCCTCACCTCGACCATCACTTCTGGTAGCCGCCGCCGACGGCGTCGTAGTCCTCCTCCACGGCGGTGTTCACGTAAGGCACGGGGAAGTCCTTGGCGGGGTCGAACTGCTTGGCGGCCATGTAGCGCTCGAGGTCGGGCTTGCGGAGGAGGGTGCGGCGGACGGGCGGGCGGTCACGGCGGCGGTCGCGCGTGTAGTACTTGATGTCGTAGACGGTCTCGGGCTCGGAGGTGGGCACGACGGCCATCGTGTCCTTCGTCAGGGTGGCCGGGCAGCGGTGGCGGTACTCCAGGGCGCCCGGGAGCGCGCTGCGGTACTCGGGGGAGGCGCACGGGCCGGTGATCTCCCACGGCTTCTTGAAGAACTTGCGGAAGGTCTGGAACAGCGACTTGCCGGCGCCGGCGCCGGCGGCGGAGGCGGAGGCGGCCATCGGGATCGGGGTTGGCGTCTGCGGCGCGACGGAGGAGGAGAGGAGGGAGATCGACCGATGCGAAGAACGCGGCCGATGGATACAGCGAGGTGGAGAAGATGCTGGATCTCTTCGATGCGCTACGTGGCGCGTTCTGGACCGTCTGATCGATGTAGAAAGGCTCAAGAAGAAAAAGCATAATCGTTCATGAAATTCACTCGCGTTTTTTTTTGCAAAAATATAAAGGCCCCAACATTTCGCTTATTTGGGGATAAGCGAAACTGCATATTTGCAAACTAAAAATAGTTTGTAAATAAAACTTTTATATATATGTTCTTAGCGATTTAAAAGCAAAGGCTAAAAAATAAACTTCGATAAAAAAACAAATCAACTCTAAATTTAATATTGAAAATTCAAATTTTGACTAGTAAGCATAAGCATAAAGCGAAAATATTGATCCATAAGAATGAGAAGAAGTTAGGATATCACGTAGGTGCGAATTATATTTTACTATAAAGTTGATGTCCACTAACGCTCAACATGCAAGTGTGTCACATCATCACCCACTTCACTAGAGTATTTTAAATCACATGCAAGTGTGCCACATCATCATTCACTAGCAATTATTATGAGTATTTTAAATATCATACAAATATGACATAACATTTACAATCTTATTGTGTTTTTAGAACTCAATATGCAGGTGGTGTTCTTTTTCTCCTGAAGATGGAGATGAATATTAAGTTTTTTTAGGCAAAACGATGTGATATTAACGTATAATTATTGAGTTTTACTTCGTAATTATTATAAACTTGAAAAATAAATTAATATGATATTTTAGAGCAACTTTCATATAGAAAGTTTTCGCTTGAAACGCACTGTTTAGCAGTTTGGAAAACGTGCCACGAAAATCTTAATCTTCATCCAACTCTTGTTGGAGAAAATAACGAGACCGCAATCAATGTCAAATCATTATCCCCACATCATTTTTCATACGTATATTATTTTTATAATGTATAACATGCATTTATTCACATATTCCGCGACAAAAACACGGGGTATCAACTAGTTCTATAGAAACGTAAAACACATGAATTCAAAAAGTAACGTGTTTGGATGGTTCACATAAAAATAACAAAGGATTTTGGATGTGCTTTAATAGAGAAGAGAGACGGGAAAAGTTGCATTGGACTTCTCAAAGAAATGATAAAAAGATGATTGAGTTCATGTGCTTTTTTCCTATTGATCTCAAAGGAATTTTGAATGCTCCTTCATTCAATCATTAATCATTCAATCTTTACCTTCTTTCAGGAAGATGGTCCTTAACGTTTGTTGTTGTCAATTTCTTGCAAAACGATGTTTCAGGGAATGTCGTTCCCTCCCATGTACTCTGTTTAATATGCAATAAAACTTTATGAGTTAAAAAAAAGAATTTGGAATGCTGCAATCCTTTGTTAAAAAGAACATATATAGCGATAATTCATATGAATTGCTATCATTTGAAATTCCCATGAATTTTCTTCAAATCAAATGAGCCCTCGAATCTGCGTGGGTTCAACAAAAATAGCTATAAGAAATTTTATAAGACCAATAAGCTTTAAATAGAATTTGATTTATATAATAAAACTTATTGTTAATGTTTTCATGAATATAATTATATTTCAAATAAAATACATGGTCGTTCCATAAACTTTAACTGGGATGTAAATCGGAGAGTGGATCTGGAAATGCCATATTGCAGTGGAGAGACCTAAATACAAAATTCTGACCATCATAAAGTGACTATTTATGATGGACCACATGTGACATATTAAATCAAGATTAGGGATTTAGTTGTATATTTTATAAGTCTATGGATGTCTCGGTCTAAGTTTATGGATTATTACCGAAATTTCTTAAAAAGTTTCCTTTTTTACTTTATATTTCTTTTCCATCATCTAGCTTATTATTGTCCATCTCTCCTGTCGAAATGAACACCACCGAGACCGTGTTTGTTCTTTGATCTTAGAAACTAATCCTTTCCAGGAGGAAACGTCCTGAAGGTTACAACCCAAAGCAGCTAATTCATGCGCTACCTTATTACAGTTTCGTGGGCAGTAATTAATAGAGAAAGAATAAAAACAGCTAGCAATCACATGCTTGATCTCAAGGATTACTCCACCCATCACTGATAAGTTGAAAGAGTTACTCTGGAGTGCATTGCACAGCATCAGGGAATCTGTTTCCAGTTCAACTCGCGCCATACCCTTCTCCTTTGCCGTTCTGATAGCCACAGCACTGGGATGGAACGACTGGTGACCAGTGATTTAGCTGGATCAGTTATATAAAGTTTCGGTTTCCCTAAAAAAAAAAAGAAACTAATCCCTTCCGCATGTAAAACGAGCACCGGCAACGGCCATCGCTCTATCCAACATGTCAGCCAGCGTATAGCACGAATATTGTTCGCCCATCCAAAATCCTCGGAAAACCCGCCGTAATCCCACGAATATTCCGTCCACAAGGCTGGAACCAGGTATAACAAGCGGAACGCCTCCAGTGTCGCGGACAGGTGGGTCCATGTCCCAGCATCGCGGAGGTGTGTCCCTACATGTCAGTGACGGGTAGGTGTCGCTACCGTGTCGTGGAAGGTCATTATTGGTTGGGATAGCGTAGCGTGCTTGGTAAGGGTGAGGAAATAATGGCGTGACGAAAAGAAAAAAAAAAGCAGGAGTGGAGAGGAGAATCCGCCGCTGCGCCGTCTTCTTCTCCATTGAAGCCAAGCTCCCCCAGGCCTTCTCGTTCTCCCCCTCCTCCTCGAGCTCTCGCTGGTGCGGGGAGCGAAGTGGAGAGGAGAGGCCGAGAGGGACGAGAGATCGAGAGGGAGAGGGAGCACCGAAGCAGCGGGCGGCAGCATGCGGCCTTCGCTCCGTAAGTGTCCCCTCCTCTCTCTCCTCCCCGATCGATCCGCCGGTTTTCTCCGATTCACCGGAAACAGATCGTCTCTCTCTTTTGGTCATTTTGCCGGCCCCTTGGGTGATTTTGCATTTGCGATTGGTTGTGAAATCTTTCGATCTGTTGCATTCGAAAGGCCTGGCACAAGAATGGCGCTTCTTCAGGTGGGTTGTTTGTCTTCTTGACACGGAGTTAGAGGCAATGGTTGCTGTTTGTTGAGGCAAGAACCGTGAAATTATGCAAAAGTGAGCTGTAGTAACCAACGAACTTGCTTCTGAATTGCTTAGCGGTAGCTCTTACGACTTAAGTTGGTACGGAGTAGTAGACTACTACTACGAACTTACGAGTGATTCTGTATCTCTGTGCCAGTTGATCCGATCAAGTTGGTACGGAGTAGTAGACTACTACTAGTACTTTTCCGGGTGTGAATATTTATTTATTTTTGGTTATGACTAGGTGAAAGGAATATAGTAACATGGAGTTGAGATATCTTCTATATTTAGCGCAGCTGCTCCTACAAGTGGAATTGTGGATTGATCGGTCTAACTAGACCAATATATTAGCAATTGTTTGCCATGGAACTGAGTAAATGATGGCTTGGTTAGGCAAATTTGACCAACATTCTGCTATTTTTATACTGGAGCCCTGGAGGCGGGAAATTCTTATAGAGTTGTTAGTTGTTATCTAATTTTGTCATTTGATATGTGCTCCTACATTATCTAGTACTAGGTTGAGTTTTTGTGGGATAAGGGAGTAGAGAACAACTTAGGTGTGACGTATGTTGTTCCGAATGAGTATTAGAAACTTTCAGATTCAGTCCCATGAATTCTAATCTTGGAACACAGGGGGTGTTTAGATCCATGGGTGTAAAGTTTTGGCGTGTCACATCGGATATACAGACACACATTTGAAGTATTAAACGTAGTCTAATAACAAAACAAATTACAGATTCCGCTTGTAAACTGCGAGACGAATTTATTAAGCTTAAGTAATCCGTCATTAGCAAATGTTTACTGTAGCACCACATTGTCAAATCATGGAGCAATTAGGCTTAAAAGATTCGTCTCGCAATTTACACGCAATCTGTGTAATTAGTTATTTTTTTCGTTTATATTTAATACTCCATGCATGTGTCCAAACATTCAATGTGACAGGGTAAAAAATTTTGCCAGGGGATCTAAACAGGCCCACAATGCAATAGCATGGAAATTGACACAAAATAAAAGGCGATGATTTTTCTTCTTTTGGACAAAAAGGAATCTTTCCTTTTCCTTTGTCCAAAAAAGAAATCTTTCATTGGCCGTATTCATAGCCTGGATGTGCACGTACAATTGTTCTTAGATATATAATGAAGAAACAGAAACCAGTGAGAGCAGCTCAATAATTTTCTAGTTCATCTTATATTCTCCATGTAGCATCCAACCTGAAAACCATACGATTACTGCAGCACTTGTTTCCAGCAATAGACCATATTCGTGAGCAGATGATGACATCTTTGCGCTGTAAGCTATTTTTGTAGGAGTATTTGTCTTAAAAAGTTATATTTGGTAATGTGTCTGAATCTATCCATTTTTAACCTTGAGTTCAGGTTTCTGCAGTACACGATCCCTTAAAACAAAATTAAATGGTTAACAATTTAATTACTGGTATTCAGAGGACTCTGTGACTTTTGTACTTATCACTGATGGTAAATTGAGAACACTTACCTTTTCCTGGATAGAATCTCTGCTTTGACCAGATAACTTTCTTATAACATGTTAAGGCATGGTATCACATATACACATTGAAAAATATTCCTGAGATAACCAAACATGGTTACTAATGAAAAGTTTGGGAATTAGTTGAATTTATAGTCTTATTGTGTTGACCTTTTTAATATGTTTGTATTTGCATTCTGCACATGAGCTTGGTCCTGTATTTATTTGTCTTGTCATCATTGGCAGGTACTATCTATTTTCTTCTTTTGCTACTTCCACATGTGGTTTTTTCTAGACCACTCTTTCCACTACCAAGCAAGAGTAATGGAATAGAGAAGAGACCCTTACAAACTTTTCGACCATATAACATTGCTCACCGTGGCTCAAATGGGGAAATTCCTGAGGAAACAGCTGCTGCTTACCTGGTACAACTCAGAGATATGCTACATGTACTCCTTTTTAAAAGAAGACAATGGTGGCGGTGAATCAGATACCCCACTTCTTCCGCATCCATTTTCTATGAACTTCCTAGTTCTTCAATATTACTTGATAGTCCTTCAAAAATCAACATATTGCTATCTTTTGTTTGGTCTTCACAATATAACACAAGAGGTCTAAGATGACTAAATTTTCACACTATGTATACAAGCTAATTTTACAATTATAATTGTGTGAACAATTTCAATTATTCGTCGTTACAAACATTTGAATGGTGCATATATAAAAAAAAGCATTATTTGTTTTGAACAATATTAGGCCATGTTGCTTCATTTTTATTCATAGCAGAAGTATAGGCATTTAGTAATACAAAACACTTCATGCTATTCTATTTGCATGGAATGCAATAGCCTATGTTTACGATTGCAAATTTATTGGATTTGATTCCAATATGTTTCTATCCTGCAATATTTCACCATTGGAAAAAGAATAGGACCATATAAATAATAGAGCACTAAATAATATTTATCTTTCGCAGAGGGCTATTGAAGAAGGTGCGGATTTTATAGAAACGGACATCCTTGCTAGCAAAGATGGGGCCTTGATCTGCTTTCATGATGTAACACTGGATGCTACAACTGACGTTGCCAGCCGCAAGGAGTTTTCCAATAGAAGAAGAACCTACGAGGTGGAATGGTTCAACGCTACTGGCTGGTTTGTAGGTTTGCACATTACAACCAAACCTAATTCCATCCCTCGTTCTTGTAAATGTTTGCAGCATCAAAAGTCAGAAATAGGAACTAATTGTGCATGCCATTTGATTATTTCTTGAGACCTTAGCTTGAACTTATTACAGTTGAAAGTAGTGCATGCAAGATTTTCTTAAAATCATTACCTGTAGTGTTATGCCTGCATTAGCAACTGGTATTGTGCCATTTTCAGATAATGCCATAAACTATCTGGTGTTTGCTACTCCCTCCATTTTAAAATTACTTGTCGTTTTAGGCTTTTAGCTTTGTCCTAAGTCAAACATTTGTATCTTTGATCATCAATTTCTAAAAATTTGTAAGTTTAACATCGTAAGATTTGTGTTTTTAGATCCACCATGAGAAATATTTTCATATATAATTTATTTGTTGTTAAACTAGTTGAATTTCTAAAATTTGATGGTCAAAGATAGAAGTGTTTGACTTAGGACAAAGTTAGAATGACAACTAGGGAGTAGCATGATTGGCATAGGAAACATGTATATCATCTTATCTTTGTGATTCACAAGGGAGAATATATCCATATTTATTTCTTCCACTTACTTTTTCTCCCTTTATTTTATGTTTGTCATATCCTTTCCTTTTTCTAAATTAGTTAAAGGTTATACTGGTTGATATATGTTTTTAAACTGCATATTGCTAGGGTGGGACTGATGAGGATGATAAACCTGTGAAGCTATATCTTTTTGATTATTCAT
This sequence comes from Oryza sativa Japonica Group, assembly GCF_034140825.1. NCBI lineage: Eukaryota > Viridiplantae > Streptophyta > Magnoliopsida > Poales > Poaceae > Oryza > Oryza sativa. The sequence continues at coordinate 32,739,442 of NC_089035.1, forward strand.
CCTAAATATACATGTGTTGATATGCAGTGGACTTCACACTTGAGGAACTTAAAACACTGAAAGTCAATCAGCGATACCCATTCAGAGACCAACAATACAATGGTATGCGGTCATATACCCTTTGAGTATCTTTTTTCTTTTGTATCTCTTTGTATTATCATGATTGTCAGACACAATATCATTACTCTCTTCTATAGGTCATGTTGTTATAATTTTAAAGATCATTCACGTGCATTCTTTTTATTGATAATGCGATACTGCTGGGCTTCATCTTTACCAGTCTTTCTACAGATGTGGAAGTTAACTGCCAATGTTTGTAAGAGTGCACATTCTGGTGGCATATAATTGTGAATAAAGGATTAACACTATTTTTTTTCTATCTGATGGTGCAGGCAAGTTTTCAATTATCACATTTGAAGAATTCATTTCTATTGCCTTGGATGCAAGCAGAACTGTCGGAATATACCCAGAGATGAAAGATCCAGTTTTTATCAACAAGCATGTAAGGTCCCCCATCCTCAAGAAGCAACATTTAAAATTCACATCATTGTCAAGTGTTTTCCAGCACAAATTTGTGCTTACATGTTATGCAGAAATTTTCTGTGAAATGATTTTAATATGTCTAGCTGCATACCTTTGCAGGTTAATCAAATAATTATAATATGAATCATGTGGACTTTAATGTATTGCTTTGAATTTCATGTTTTAGTTCTGTTATTTTTAAGAGAATAGGTAATTGCATTACCCGGCTTTGCAAGAAAACCAAAGGAACAAACATAGTGTTTTACACATGAACAGCAAAAGAAAACATGTTTTAGTTCTGTCAAGAATTTCTTTTTGTCATAAATCTTGAGTTAATATTTAATGCTATTTTTCTGTCTGCAAGAATATATATTGCATGTGAATAATGACGCAGCAGCAGCTGATATGCCTTTTACCTCAAAATACTTTAATTTGGTTTAGATAAGGTTTACAATTCACAAAAAAAAACTTTATTCATAACAAATTTCCAGTTTCGGATGTGCCATAAGTGAGGAATTTTGTATTCTACTCTTGATAGGTCAAGTGGGATGGTGGGAAGAAGTTTGAGGACAAATTTGTGGATACCTTACTGAAGTATGGATATAAAGGCCAATATATGTCAGAAAATTGGCTGAAGCAGCCGTTGTTTATACAATCTTTTGCTCCTACTTCCCTTGTACATGCATCAAAGTTGACAGACTCTCCCAAGATATTCCTGATTGACGATTTCTCAGTGAGAACACAAGATACAAACCAGGTACTAATCTTGTTAATAAAATGTTTCATATCCATTGACTTCTTTCTTTATTCTGGAAAAGGTTGATATCCATTGGTTTCAATGTTACAAAAATATAATGAATCTGGCTGGATAATCTACATCTGAATGCATATAACATATGTTTTTTTCTGATGCAGTCATACTGGGACATCACTTCTGATGACTACCTAGCATATATTAGTAACTATGTTGTTGGCCTTGGTCCATGGAAAGATACGGTTGTTCCAGCAGCCAAAAACTATACGATGGCACCGACTGATCTTGTTGCAAGAGCACATGCTCATAATCTTCAGGTATGGTATTTGTTTATATTCTTTACAGTTACCTGGAATAGCATGTTTCCATGAGCTATTGCCTACTTGTGATATAATCCGTACAAGATGCGATAAGTTTTATGCATTAATTTCCATACTTCAGGGTTCATAACACCTTCAGCATATTTTATGTTTAAATCTATTACGGTTGATTTGAATAACGAGAAGAATGGAAACATTATCGTCATTGTCCACTTTTTGGTCTCATGTGTCATGCAATGAGTATTGCACATTGAGTAACTGAATGATTTGAACAAAATGCATAGCATGTCTTTAAATTTCACATGACTCTTTGTACATCATTAAGGTGCATTAACTTTCTGCTGTACATAGTTCAGATAGATCGATTTGTTGCCCTACTTTATGTTGCCTTTTGTTGGCCCATAACATGCATACTTCATGACAAAATTGGCAGGTAATTTTGTATCTAGATAATTAAACTCTTGCTGTCATTGCAGGTACACCCGTACACATACAGGAACGAGAACCAATTCCTGCACCTCAACTTCCATCAGGACCCTTATGCTGAGTATGATTTCTGGATAAACAGCATGGGGGTCGATGGATTGTTCACTGATTTCACTGGATCCCTGCACCGTTACCAGGAACTGGTAGCTCCACATGCGAAGGATGAAACTGCAAACAGCCTCCTAGTAAAAATTGCTCAAATGATCTCCCAATATGAAGGTTTCTGATCATGTTTTCCATTTTTCCGTTAATCGACATGCTTATATACACGCATTAGTGATCAAGGGTGACCTTGAATGTTACAGAACAAAAAAAAAAAGAAAAAAATACTTGTTTTCTGGTGGCTAGCAGTTAGAACGGATTGTAGACACCTCTATAACTATAAATCCCTGAATTGCGGGGAGAAATTTCTACAGTTGTAATAATTGTCTTTAAAACAGTTGTATCTGATTAGTTCCTTGAAACAAAGTTCATTGATGGGTACATTGAGATGGAGCTGTTTGGACAAGTTGTCAGGAACTCAGGATGTGTGCATACCTACCAGTGCAGATGTGAAAAGCAACAACAGGAAGTTGGAATTGGTATTGAGAGTTGAAATGCAAACTGGAAATCAGTAATGACAGTGAACACAGCTGACCTCTGCTATAATAAATAGTCGTCTCCGGTCTGCCACTTGTGCAGTGGCGGAGACCGGAGTGATCAGGCAGCCGATGTGTGGTCGGTAGTCGCATTTCAAGTCCCTTTCTGTTCTCACTGGAAGGGAACCAAGTCTTCTCCTTTTGATAACTGGTACAACTCACCAATCTCAATGCAGATGGTAGTGAGTAAAGAAGAGCCATGAAGGATAAGGCATTCAGCTAAAGCTTTTGAAGGGAAGATTTCAGGCCACACAACTTGAGCAGAGGAAGGATGGAAGCGGCGGCGGCTGCCTCCACCGGCGAACTTTTGACAGGTAACCGCAGCTCTACCCACTCCTGTCCTCTGTCAAAAGCTACGAGAATGCCATGATGCAACACTTTGATCTTCTTCGTTGTGACCCGGGTCAGTTTGATAGTACTAGATTAGTAGATTGTGCTGTGAGCTCCAGTGTTAGGTGATAAGATTTCTGAGAATTTTTTTTATTAGTATCTTGAATTGGTCATCTAATCAACTTCTAGAGAAGGAATATGTTCATGGCAATAGAATATTGAGTTCTAGGGACGACGACTTTGAAGGATAACGTGCCAAGTGCAGCCAATATTTCTTTTCTTTCTCACACCCCCTTTGACCAGGACAATCTAGCTAAACAAAACCAATATGCTCCAGTCCTGCAGTTCAAGTAGAACATGACTGCATAAACTACATGTCTTGGAATTTGGAACAGCAACCACTAACTAAAGTTCAGTCCTAGAGTCTTTACCAAACTACTACTACTACTACTACTACTAAAAACTCTTACTGAAAAATATCATGGGTACACACCTCACGGTATAATAGTAAATACTGAAATATCTTGGAAAAAGCTTGCTCTTTTCTCCCCAACTTTAGCACCGGCGCCCCATGCATCAGTCTATCTTTGAATCGAACAACCTTTTGAAAAGAAAAAAAAAATCAACTCCCATGTCTTCTTTTATTATTTTTGATAACGACTTCCATATCAAATGCTCCCGAGCTTTTCCACCAACAGTCAAAAGCGTCTTGCTGTTACAGTTGCTGCTACTACTCCTTCAGTTCAGTCGCCTGCACTGCCTACCACTACCGAAATCTTGCAATTTTCAGTGTCAAAAGCTTGTTCCCTCCAATACAGGCAAAATAATTTCAGTGTCAAAAGCTTGTTCCTTCCAATACAGGCAAAAGTTCAGCGCCTCTACCCCACAAGAGGCGATCGCGAGACACTACGCTCTGCTGCTGCGCGCATCGCCAGCAGAAAATCGCAGCATTTGCAGGCTCTCGCATCATTTTCAGTCGCCACGTGATCCAGGTAAAGTCGTCAGTCTCACTGCGGCTACCGGCCGCCGGCCGGTGAACCACCGTAGCGGTCAGCGTGGGGGCTCATCGATCTCACCGGCGAACTGCTTGGTTTTTGTGTGTGTGTGCGTGTGTGTTTCAGGTGGTGGTCGTCTGCGCGGCTCGGCGGAGGAGGGCGGACATCCAGTCGGAGACGTACGTGCTGATGGAGCCAGGGGAGGAGGAGGAGTTCGTGAGCAAGGAGGAGCTGGAGGGCAGGCTGAGGGGGTGGCTGGAGCGGTGGCCCGGCGGCGAGCTGCCGCCGGACCTCGCGAGGTTCGACACCGTCGACGACGCCGTGTCGTACCTCGTCCGGTCCGTCTGCGAGCTGGAGATCGACGGCGAGGTCGGCTCCGTGCAGTGGTACCAGGTTCAGCTGGAGTAGAGTGGTTCTTGTGTGGAATGGAATGAACGCGCGATCGACGTGGAGTGATAGTTTATACACGTACGTAGTAATCTTCAACGCGACACCATTTATCTTTTTCAGATTTAGAATTCTACGGAACCGATACTCTACTCTGAAAAGTAAGAATTTTACAGAGACTAAAATTCAACCCGTGCGAAATTCCTGTAGAATTCATTCGTCCAGAAAAAAAAAGGGGCACATTGTGTCATTGTCCCTCGTAGCGTAAATGATGTCCCTCGTCGTTCTCTCGTGTCACAATTCTTTTCTGTTTACTTCATATAATCTGCTCTACGTTTCTAGAAATATGTTTTCTTATACTCCCTCTATTACTATATAATTATCACCATCGATTAAAAATTGTTGTAATTTTGACCTTTAGTAATTTTTAAATGTTTAGATTATAACGAACGAAACTTAAATACTTATGTTTAATATGTACCCGATACACTTCAATAAGGGAGCATCTATTTATCAGTTTAGAAAGTATTTTAAAAAGATAAATAGTCAAAATTTCAATATAATACTTCGATAAGTTTCTTGGAGCACTTTCAACTTGCTCTGAGTTAGGGTGTGTTTAGTTCATATTAAAATTAGAAGTTTGATTGAAAATGGAATGATGTGACGGAAAAACTGAAAGTTTATGTGTATGAAAGTTTCGATGTGATGAAAAATTTGAAAGTTTGAAGAAAAAGTTGGGAACTAAACCAGGTCTTAGTACTAATTTGCTAAATTTATTTTTTATATTTAATTTATTTTATAAACGATAAATAATCTAGGATAATCATCCGTTTGAAAAGCTAGTTTGGTTTATACACCTGCAGTCTACAGAAAGTCTAGCCATGCTAAAAGCAGTCACGGTCAGCCGTCAGCGCAAGCCAAGTGCTGTACCCTGTACGAAAGCACGCTCTCCTCTCTCCCGTCTCACCATTCCACAGGTCGCCGCAACCCGCAACAAACGAGCTGCAGTGCAGTGCAACTGTGGAAGGCTGCAACTGCAAGAAAAAAGGGGAAAAAAAAAAGAAAGAAAGAACGGAAGAGAAGGCCGCCGGCCGTCAGAACAGGAACGGGAACGGAACGGTCAGCGGCCCTTTCAACGGGAGACCCCGGCAGCACGGCATCCGTTCCCGTTCCCTTTTATTCAGTCCCGTCCTTTCCATTGACCGTCCACATCCTCCCCCCTCCTCCACCCGCTGCCACACCATCCGTCGCCGTCGCCGTCGCCCCGCTCGCCCTCGGGTTGACTTGACTCCTCCTCCTCCTCGTCCTCTCTCTGTAGTTGTACATACACCTCCCCGCCCTCCGCCTCACCACTCCATTTCCGTCTTCTTCCTCCTCTCTATCTCTCTCCTCTTGGATTTGTCAGGTTCTTTACCACGGCGGTTTGATCGGATCCCCAATCCTGGGTTCCGGTGGCTCTCGAGCACAGCGGCGGTCGGGACCGGCGAAGAAGCGGCTTTTCGCTGCGGAGGGAGTGCGGTGAGTCGTCTTCTCCTCCCTTTACTGCTCTTGCTTAGTAGTATAGGGGGGCTTCAGGGCTTAACACCTTTTTTGGTATGTGTATTTCTGTGTTTGTTAATTTCTGGCCCGGTTAGAACTGGAGCTCTGATGATGGAGGTGGGCTGTTTCTGGCATGAGTTTTTTTTTTCGTTCTGAGAGCTTGATGTGTTAGATGATGAGCTGGGTTTAAAAATTTCTTGGGAGTATGAGATTTCTTGATTGGAGATAGGCAAAAACGTGCAAAGAATGGTGGAGGTGTTTCTTTTTGTTATTGTTTTTGGGCCTAATCGAGTAATTACTGAACTATGGAAGAACTAAGTCTGTGTAATAGCCATCGAGTAAAAAAAATACTGTAATATATATAAAAAGTAATCTTTTGTGGACAAAAATTGAAAAAAAGGCGATTGCGACTTGATTTTATGGTAACCTCAACTCTTATGGAGATTTAAGAAGTTGTTTTGTAATAAATATAGTACTAATTGCATCTGTATTTGTTGTTCAATTGGAACAGCTGAACAAGTTCTATCAAATAAGTTTTTACTCTTTGAAGTTGTTTGGTTTTGGTGTAAGAAGTGGCAAGATGTGCTCTTACTATGAGCCTTCGTGGTATCTTATCTAATCAAATCCAGCTAGATAATACATGTTCAGACATTCAACATATGTACTGGAGCTTATTTATTCCACAATCCAAGATATATATACCGGAACTTTTCTATTGTCTTTTTTTCTACAAAATCAAAGAAAAAGGAGAATTGGCTGGGTAATGAAAAGCTTTGGGAAAAGGAGAATCGATCTTCAACCATGATGTGACTTCCACAGTGTAATTCTTTCTGTTTCCACGTTTGCTTGCATATTGTTATGCTTAATTTTTTGAAACTCATGTTTCATTTTCATGACTTTATTTTATACTTGCATCTCAAATTCTCAAGATATTCTTGTGAGTCGTGAATCATTGCTGTATTCATCTTTGAACGTTAGCTTTTCTGTATTTCCAAACTCCAAAGTGGAATGATGTTGACTTGCTCTTTTGTTTGAACATGTGAAGCAGGGAAGAAAATCACCTCCACTGATTTTATAGAAGACGTTGAATATATAGTCTACAAAATGATGGCTGCTGAGTTAATTAAGCAGTTTTCAAACATCACCCTGGGAGAAGAACAGGAGTTATGTGATATTGAGCATGCACTCAAGGCACTGCGGAAGAAGATTCTTACTTTGGATTTTGAAAATTCCATGCGTGTTCATGATCCGCAAAACTCATTTCAGTACTTGGAAGTGCTGTACAAAATTCGGCAGCTGACTGAAAGGTTAGGGAGCTTACACCCTGGTGGGGAAGCCAAAGAGCATAATGAGCTCATAGTATATGCTGGCGACCTTTTTGATATGGCAATGGCAAGGCTTGAAGAGGAATTTGTTTATCTTCTTACGCATTACAAACAACCAATAGAACAAGGACTTGTTTCTTTCCGGTCTACAGAGGATGGCAGTGTGGATGATTTTTCAAGCAGCTCATTCAATGAGGAACAATGTGACGGTAAGACAACACAGACTGAAACTACTGGAGGATCAGAATATTTTGCGACTGATTTGATTCAACATGGTGCACTCTCTGCTGTCAAGTCCATTGCCAACTTCATGTTTCTGAGTGAATATGATAAGGAGTGTTCCCAGGCTTACATAAGCACACGACAGAGTGCAGTAGATGAGAACCTTGGGTCTCTTCGTATTGACAAGCTCAGCATGGAAGAACTTTTGAGCACCAACTGGACCAAGTTAAGTTCATTGATAAAGAGGTGGAATCGTGCAATGAAGGTCTTTGTCCAAGTCTACCTTACAAGTGAGAAGCGCCTTAGCAATCATGTCTTTGGTGAACTTTCAGAATCAACCGCAGACTTGTGTTTTTATGAGATTTCATTGAGCTCAGTCATGCAACTTCTGACCTTTTATGAATCTGTAGCAATTGGACCTCCTAAACCAGAAAAGCTTTTCCGTCTGCTTGATATGTATGAGGTCTTAAATGATTTACTCCCTGAAGTAGAATTCTTGTTTCAAGAAGGATGTGATGATATAGTTTTGACTGAATATAATGAAGTCCTGCTACAGCTGGGAGAATCAGTAAGAAAAACAATTACAGAATTCAAGTATGCTGTCCAGTCCTACACTTCATCCAATGCAATGGCCCGTGGTGAAGTGCATCCCCTTACAAAGTATGTTATGAACTATATAAAAGCTCTCACAGCTTATAGCAAAACTCTTGATTCGCTTCTAAAGGACACAGATCGAAGATGCCAGCATTTCTCCACTGACATTCAGTCTATGGCAAACCAATGTCCTCATTTTACTGTCAGTGCATTGCATTTGCAGTCAGTTACTGCAATTCTAGAAGAAAATCTTGAAGCTGGGTCCAGATTATATAGAGATGATCGATTACGAAACATCTTTATGATGAACAACATCTACTACATGGTCCAGAAAGTGAAAAACTCAGAGCTTAAAATCTTTCTTGGTGATGACTGGATCCGGGTGCACAATCGGAAGTTTCAGCAGCAAGCGATGAGCTACGAGAGGGCATCGTGGAGTCATGTTCTCTCTTTTCTGAGTGATGATGGCTTGTGTGCTGCTGGGGATGGTGCTTCTCGTAAAATCATTAAAGAGAAATTCAAAAATTTCAATCTGTCATTTGAAGATGCTTATCGAACTCAAACAGGATGGTCTATCCCAGATGACCAACTCCGTGAAGATGTCAGGATTTCGATATCCCTGAAAATTATACAGGCCTATCGTACTTTCACGGGACGATACTATAGCCGCCTTGATGGCACTAGGCACCTAGAGCGATACATAAAGTATAAGCCTGAGGATTTGGAGAAACTTTTGCTCGATCTTTTTGAAGGAGCTCAAAAAACATTGTAGCTTGCAGAGTGTAGAACTTAAAACACAGTTATTCTTGATGAAATGTGCAGTTGTAATATTTGGTTTGTATTAAGTAAAATGGTATAGTTGGTGATTATTTTTATATGCTGTTTTCCTGAAGTTAACCAGTTCAATTTTCCCTGCTGCTTGAAGTATTTCATAACTATCTGAATTACAGAGGATGATTATGCCTTAGTAATCTAATATGGAGTTTTTTTTTTGCTACAACTGTTCTTTTAACAATCTTATAAGCAAATGTGTAATTTTCTGAACATTAGTGTGCTGCTGCTGACCCGGTGATCAGATTGTATGCACTCTTCACTGTACCTGTCCAGAATTAAACGTTTGAATCATTCAAATGATAAATGGCATCACAGTTCTTACAATAGCTTTTAAAAACAGAAACAGTCAAGCTCCTATCCACCTATATTTTTGCAGCAGCCATGCTTTGTCCTAAAAAAATGAACCCTTTTAAGTAATTTTATTCCTGGATCATGGTTGAATTACTTTGCAATTAGACAAGAAAAGAAGAAGAAAAAAAATGTTAAGGAATCAAGAACAAACCCCATACACCTATGGCCACCTCTACCAAAATTCAGGCCTGCATGGGATCTTATTCTAGCCGGGCGGGTCAGCCGGCGCGCTTCTCGTCGATGTCCTTCTTGAGGTCGGAGGGCGGCAGGAAGTAGTCGGTGGTGAGACCGTACAGGTTGAAGTCGGCCTCCTCCACCGTCCACGTCTCCTCCAGCTTCCGCTTGTGGTTGACGGAGCCCTCGCCGTAGCGGAAGAGCGTGACGGCGGTGTGGCCGCCGTGGGCGATGTTGATGCCATCGATGTGGCGGTAGTCGGAGATGGTGGACTCCATGGTGGTCTCCCAGAAGATGTTCTCGCTGCGGCGGGCGCCCTTGCCGGACTTCATGCGGAGGAGGTGCGAGTCCTCCAACTGGATGAGCAGGCCCGTGCGCTGGCTGAAGTAGCCCCACACCGTGTGGTGGATGATGTCGAACGCCGCCGCGCTCCGGGCGCGCAGCGTCGCCGCGCTCGCCTCCAGCTTCAGGATGAAGCACTCCTCCCCGGTGATGATCTTCTCGCCGATGCACACCGCGTCGGAGAACAGGTTCGCGATCGACCTCGGGTCCAGCCCCTGCATCGTGATATCGAAGCTCGTTGAGAGGGAGGGAAGCGGCGGCGCGGCGGCGAGCAAAGTGCGATCGACCTGGAGGGAGCGGCGGAGGGGGCGGGGAGGGCCGCGGGAGGCGTGGGAGTTCTCGGCGGCGGACTGGCGCCAGGCGACCTTGCCGTCGCTGCCGGCGCTCATCTTGTGGCCGGCCATGATGAGCTCGAAGTACCAGACCTCGGGGCACTTCTGCCAGAGCACGAACCCGCCGACCTCGGCGCGGCCCTGCGCGGCGGTCACGTTCTGGTCGCCGAGGTGGAACTCCGACGCGCACATCCGCACCTTTCCCACGGCGTACATGCTCTGCAGCCCCTGCAACGCCGCCTGCCCGCCCGTCGCCGCGATGTACTGCTGCATGATGTACTTGGCCGTCGACGCTTGCTGACCACACACGCGCGCACACACACGAGGAGGGGGATGAACGCGTCAAGAACCAACCGGCAGCGGAGCATGCATGGACGCGCGCGCGCGCGACGCGGGCAGGGGAGCGGTGGCTTACGATGGAGGAGTCGCGGATGGAGCGGCTGAAGGCGCGGTCGTGGGGGACGGGGCAGGGGATGAGCGGCGAGCCGACGACGTTGAGGAAGAGCTGGAGCTCGGCGGTTGCGTTGGCGGGGCCGCCGACGGTGGCGCGGTCGAACGCCTGGTTCTTGAGCCACGCGCGCATGTTGGCGCCGCCGGCGCCGCGGCGCTTGTCGGTGCCTGGCGCGTTGATGAGCATCTCATCGGGGATGGGCACCTCCAGCACGGTGTCCAGCGAGTCGTCGCGGTCCAGGTTCGGGCACAGCTTCCTCATCGCACGCACGCCCACCACCGCCACGCCGCGCCGCGCATCAACGCCGATCTCGCCACGAAGAGAACACCCGCGCGCGCAGCCGCCAGAGCTCTCGCCCAAACAACGCGCGCAAGACGCACACAGATCAAGAGAGGGAGAGAGAAACGAGGGGAGAGAAAGAGCGAGAAGAGAGGCCGGGGACGTGGAGAAGAAGAAGAAGCATGCGGCCATGCATAGCATTGGGAGCGAGGAATAAGTGGATCGCGGCGAGTCCGGAGGTGGCTCGTGCTCTCGACACGCGGAGCTCGGACATGGCGACCCGGCAGCGACGACGCGGGGTTTCCCCACGCTTTCATCGCGCGAAAAACACCAGCAGACGAGTACACGACTTGGGTTCATGGGCCGGTCCAGCAAAAAAAAGCCCACTAACTTTCTGCTCGGGAGTGGTTCGGCCCAACTTGTGCCCTGAAATTGGGCTGGACCAAATCTGCTCGAACCTAGTTAGTATGATCTCTCCTTTTGAAATGATTTCACTGTAATTTCAAGGCATTTACTTGAGTACTGAGTAGGAAATTCAATAATATCAGTGAGAATGTGCTGACACTAGCACGATAACATACTAAACATGCCATGATGCAAACGGCCAGTTCACTGGGCACTGGTACAACAGGTGTAAACACCCAGGACCTGCAGTTCTGGTAAAGAAAAAGAACAGGCCGCGACAAGCTCCAAAGCAGAAAAGGAAAGCCAAATCTCCATTCTCCCACAGTATGCTGCTTCAGTTCACGTTACTTTCCGGCCAAATTACTACGCCAAAAGAAAATTAGAGAGCAGCATGGAGGCAATGCACGTGAGGAGAAGATGACGTCCAAGGGACGGGGACGGTGCTTCGCTGCTGTCAGGATTCAAGGCGCTAGTCGTCGGCCCAGACGCGCCGCCGCCGATCGGCGTAGCGAAGGTCCCTCCCATGATCGGCGTACCCGTGGCTGCAGTTGAAGAGCCCGGGGAAGAAGTGCTCGTGCTCGTGCTCGTGCTTGTACCGGTGCCTGTGCCTGCACCCGCCGTGCCGGTTCCGGTGCTTGTCCCTGCAGCACTGCACAAGAACATGTGAAAAGGAAAATGCTTCAGTTCATGAATCATGGGTTCATCTTCCAAGCACAGATGCTAATTTTATTCAGTTTGAGTTTGGCCATTGAAAGTTGAAGGTTAATCACCTTGCGGTTGCAGGGTATTTGCAGGTTCCTGAGCCTGCACAACATAAACAGAATAATATCGTGTTAAGTAAACACATCGAAGATCAAAGGTACTAGCAGAGTTGAGGTGAGAAACGTACTGGGGTCGGTGGAGGAGAGGGTGGCGGCGCCGCCGAAGTCGCAGGTGGCGCCCTTGGCCTGGGAATTCCGCTGGAAGTAGCTGTTGGCGGCGTAGGAGCAGTGCGCCGCCACGTTGTTTGGGCTGTAGCACGACCCGCTCGGCGTCACCGGGGCGCAGTCCGCGCCGTGCCCGCACGCGTAGTCCAGCGCCTTCTGCAGCGCCGCCTCCGCCACGTCCGGCCTGCACACGCACCACGCCCCCTCTGCACACCGCACGCGCGCGTCGTGTGAGCTCGGCCCGTGACAACGATATACCCGCTACGTAGCTAGCCATTTCGATCGCTCACTCACCTGATCCTTTCAGCGACATGCCGAGCAAGAGCAGCAGCAGCAGCAGAAGCCGAGTCGCCATTGCTCCTCTGCTCACCACGCGTGTACGTTCTGCACTTCTGCCTCTGCCCCTAGCTCGGCGAATCGTCGATGCTGCTGGTTTGGGTGTAACTGCGCTGCTGGTTGTAGGAGTAGTTGGCTAGCTTCTCATTCTCTTTATTTATTGGCGAAAACGGCAAGTCACCACTCACCGACGGGCTGGTCCGATTCTATCGCGCTTTCCGACCATTCCGCGAGCTGTCGCCTTTGCGCGTAGCTGCTGCCCCGGCCGCGCGACGAACGGCGCTGTTTAGGCCGGGTTTGCGAGCCGGCGTCGCCCAAAGTAAAGGCATGCAATTGCAAAGTCGCGAGCTGCAAAGCCGTCACCTGTGTGCTGTGCCGTGCTCTGGCAGCTTTGCTGTACTTGTGTTCTTCGTGGTGGACAGTGAGTGGTAGTGCTTACCAGATAATCTTGAGCTTTTTCCCCCCTCCTTTTTTTTTTTCGAAAAGCAAAGTTATGTATACACACAGTATGGTATATAGTAGCACATTCTTTTGAAGAAAAAGGAAAAGGTTAGGGAGTTAACATGTATCCTGCACATGCTGGGATAAATTGAACGTCCGCGTGTGATGTCTGTCAATCATCACTCATCAGCTGTTCTATCTGTATTTTCAGCTCAGGCTGCTTTGCACTACTACATTCGGGGACTGCTAATTTCCAGCAGATGCACAAAGTGACAAAACCAAGATCGAGAAATTGATGGAGGAACACTAATTGGTTTATCAGTTCTCAACCAAGTCAGAACTCAGAAGTCACCAGGCCTGTTCATGTGGCAAATATCTCCAACATAAGAATCATGTACTTCCTTCGTCCCATAATGTTGCAACCTAAGATGGGATGAGACCCATCCTAGAACTACGAATCTGGACATGTCTCCATAATGTTGCAACCTAGGATGGGATGAGTCTCATCCCATTCTAGGTTGCAACATTATGGGACGGAGGGAGTAGTATATTGTAACACATGAAAAATCTCTTCCCCCTTGTTCTAGATTATCTAATTCCACAACAAACAAACGCACACAATTGCTTGCACTTTCACTTTGTTAAGTTAAAGCCCGATGATATTCTGTAAACTCCAGAATTGTATCAATTTTAACTTCATAAACATGATCAACGAATCGACGAATGAAAAATTACCAAGGGCTAGGTGACTAAAAGCAGAATTTATTATAAGGTTCTCAAGAGCGAAGGCCAGAGCACAAGAATGCTCATAGCAGTACAAGACTTAGGTTGGATCATATGCAGCATAACAACACAATCCTGATTGCTTGAACATTCAACATCCAGGACACACATAATAACACAAATCCTTAAACGAGCAACCAACTGGGCACACCTCAGCTTATTCTGTGGACCATGGACGACAAACCTGTGCCTAGAACAACTACCTTAAGCAGGAGGCTTCATCAGTGAAGCCACCTTCTGGGAAGACGGCCTTGCCATCAGGTCAGTCCACCAGGCCTTCACATGCGGGTATGCGTCCAACACGGATGCGTGGGGAGTAGCCCCCAAGCATACAGTGCCAGCCACATGGCTTAGGTCCGCGACACTGATGTAGTCTCCAGCCAGGTACTTGCACTTCGTCAGGCGCGCCTCGTACACCTCCAACACCTTCTTCAGCTTCTCAAGGTTCTCCTCAACAACTTTCTCGTCGGGGGGTGCCCCAAACATCATCGGACGGATTAGGCACTGAAAAAGAATGGGGTTCAGTGCAGGAGTGTACTGGTTGGACTCCACTTCAAGCCACACATCCACCATTGCTGACTCCTTGAGGTCGCCATCCTTCAACAGCTCTGGTTTGTTCTTGCGGCATACATACTTGCAAATTGCACGTGATTCTAACAAGAAGAAATTAGACAGAGCTATCAGTTATGGTTAAAAAAACAACATTTGTAAATGACCAAGATTCTACAGGCATATGCTCAACAGTGGTCTCTTACTCTAAGAGACTGGCCCAAAACTGCAATACTATGCCTGTCGTAGGAATTAAAATTATAAACATGATTTATAGGCATTGGCTTGAACTCGTAATTGGCAGTAATAGTATGTATTGTTTCATCATATTCTTCAAAAGAAATTTATTGCTTCATCAGTTTGAGACCATCCCGACCATGAGACTATGGTGCATGACTAAAAGGCTCAGTTTGGTTACTCTTAATACTTTACCAATAAAAACCTTAACCCTGACAACACAATGACAGTTCGCGATGGCAATGAATTGTACTTTTCATTGGGTGAGGTGGTTTGTTGCAGGGTTGTTCCCACAGCCCACCTGGGTTTGAATCTTGAATCTGGCAAATTTTCTCCTCGGGGATTTCTTGAACCTTTTCTTCTTAATTCCAAGATACCTAGCCTCCTCCTGGCTATTCCTTTTTTTTATTAATTGTATTTTTCACCATAATGTATTAATGAATTTCGCAGACTCCTTTTATCTTTGTAGACACCTCCTTTTAATCTTAATGCAATTGGTTGGTCGCTTCTTTTGGCCAACCCGGCAAAAAAAAGGACTCATTTATCCTTTAATAAAGAATATCCATAACACTGAATCAGGTGCTTCCAGAAAAAAGGTCATGTGAGGATGTGCTAGCGTTGTTAGTATATGTTAGGAAAAGAGGCATGATAGTTTCCACGGTGAAAGAAAAATCAGCTAAAGCATCAGTTCCCTTTATTTACGAGGGGGAAAAAAGGATAAAACAACACCAAGAGATAGCATCATACCCCAGAGGAACAAGTCACCATCTTGCAAAGCCGGCACCTGACCAAAGGGCTGCAGAGGATATCACAAGAAACAATGAGTTTAGCAAACAAATGTCATAGTTATCCCCCAAGTGCGACAAATGTATTTATTGTCAAAGTTATGCTGGTGAGATAATCCTATGGATAGGGACCTTCACTCACGACATAACAGATTCCAGAAAGGTGACATATGGTAACAAGTGTAAAAAATTAAATTGCTACATCACAAACCAACTAAAAGCATACACATATAAATATATCACCATCAAACATGAGTAATATAAAGGAAGCTAATGGTGGTGCCGGTGGTGAAATGTGCCAGCCCCTACCACCTCTTTGAGTTGCCAGGATTATCTAAGAAGTTGATATTTGTGCATGTGACTTTTAATAATGTCCTTTATGGATTGATGTTTGGTTGAAAACTATATTTATTTTAGGAGTTCTCAAATTAAAAAATACGACATATTTATTAGAAAAATAGAAACCATTACAATGCATGGGCATCTGGTTAGTTGTATAACAAACGTGTAAAAGATGGCATTCCCATCTATTCCTCTGTTCAATGGTTGGAAGAGGCAAAAAGTCCATAAGTTGGACACTGAAAATGTTAGAAGTAATAGAGCACAGCCAGCAAATTTATATTGGTCAGGATAAGGCTGATGAAGCATGCAGAGTTGATTAAAAAAATTTCTCCTCAAACAATACTGTACGGTCTACCAGACAATATTTACTATAGGAAACACCTGGCAGCGACAAGTGGTCATCTACTACCTCCTTTTAAATTCTAAACCTCATCACCTAATTATCACGCCTCCTTTGTTCCCCAGAAAATTAAATGGAGGCATTTGTTTGTTCTTTGCCTACCTATAGCTTCCTTCACTCCAGTCACTTTTCCCTTTCCCTTTCTCTCAAATGGATTTGGAGATCAGGAGTAACTAGTTCACAAATTAACATGGCAGGAAATCGATTCTTATTAGCAATTCTCTTGAACAGTTTATTAGAAGAACTACAAATTTCTGTTCTTCGAACGGATATAAACAATAAACTTTTCCACATTTGATCCAGTTCACCTTCTCTCGAACAGTTTATTAGAAGAACTACAAATTTCTGTTCTTTGAACGGATATAAACAATAAACTTTTCCACATTTGATCCAGTTCACCCACCCAAATCTTGCTACATACTCTTGAACTTAAAGCTGCGCACATTTATCATCAAGGCCTGTTTGGTTCACACCCTGAGAACAGGCGTCCGATTTTGGTGGCCTGTGGTTGGATGCCAGTGAGAGCGCTCAGGTCAGGGCACCATCCAAACAAACCTCTCAAATAGAAAACTGGAGATCGTCTAAATCCCAGGAGCAAGTCAGAGAAGCACACCATAATTTCTTTGGGTCAACATCAGCCATTCGATCTAAGATGGACAGATCAGATCTTCCACTTGAGGGCTATACGAATACGACATCATCAAAATGGTAGCCTAATATAGCATGATCATGACATACCATAGTGCTGTGTGTACGTGGCAGCGTCGGTGGTGGTTGCAGGAAGTGAGGATGTTAGCCTTGTGGGGGGGGGGGGGGGGCGGAGAAAGGGTGGTTTGATGCTGAAGCAAGGATTACTACCGTCTACGCTGTGGATGACAGAACCCAAAATTCGTGGTATTGAAGGATTACCGGAAGAAACTATATATACCTCTTTCATATGTCTACTTGGAACACAGTACTTCTTAAACATATTTTATTTTCGTCTTAAACCTAAACGCCTCATCGTAGAACTCCTAGACTTCTTATTGGGTGATAACTCCCAAGTCCCAAGATATTAGCGGCCGCAGCAAAATCGCTCCCGTTGACTGAAAGTGAGGGCATGGAAACAACATATCTCGTCGTCGACTGAGGGAAATCGTAACAAAAAGAAAGGAAACAACTAGCGAGCGAGGGGAGGGGCGGTGGGCACGTACGTTCCTGGCGAGGTGGTCGGGGGCCTTGTGCTCGCCTTTGGAGAAATCGAGCGGCACGATCTCGTACTCGGCGCCGGCCTCCTCCAGCACCGCCACGCACCTCGTCACGTTCCACGACAGCGTCGACCCGTACAGCTTCATCGGAGCCATCGCTTTGCCCTCCCCCCCTTCTCTTCTCGCTACTACGCACCGCGCGCGGATGGATGGATGGTGGAGGAGGAAGCCGAGAAGGGGACGCCGGGCTGGGTTCCCGTTTAATAGGGGCGATGAGGAGGCCACGGATCGGAGGGGAGCGGAGCGGAAGCCTCGCGCGGGTGCGGACTGCAGAGTGCGGTGGAGCAGGAGGAGCGGGTGTGGTGGTGGTGGTGGTGGTTGGTGGGTGGGCCGTCGAGTTTCGGTTGGTCAAATGGCCCCGCGAGTCTAGATGCTTCCGGCCTCCGAGGCTTTGTTCCACTTTTTTTTTTCCTTCTTTGTAACCATAAAAGGGCAACCTCATTGCCGAGCTTGATAGTAGTGTGGGGCCATGAGTGGGACCAAGAGCAGGTGGTAGTAGTACATCATAGAGTCCACAATGTATCTGTGTAAGGACTAGGAAATAAGGTGGGACTCTCTTATTGGAAAGCATCTATTCTCAGCATCATGTTACCATATAGTACTGTATCAATATTGTAGTTTATTTTTTATTGCCGGCAATAGGACTATGACCTGGTTGTTGTTGTTTATCACTTCCATAATGCTTCTTACCAGGTAGTAGGGGTCTTTTCCATGCTTATTACCTGGTTTTTCATACATTGTGGATGCCAAGAGCAAGTACTACTTTATAAATCAGCTATAAACACGTGCGAAAAAAATAAGAGAGAAGAGAGAAGAAAAATAAGTTAAAGATTTATAGCCAGATACAGACTCCAAAACATTACGTATATGTGAGATGTGAGATTATATATTAATGATGTAGTAGATAACTATTATATAAATGTGTTATTAAATTAAATATAGATAATTTGAAGTTAGTAGTTGACTATACTATTACTATTAAATTTGTTCTAATAATCAAGGAGTGTCCCTTAAGAATTAAGAGTAGGAGTACTGGTTTGCATTGGATTGATGCTAAAACAATATCCTACTAACTTTTTATAGTTTAAACAGTAAATGTGATAGTTTAGTTTAAACAGTAAATGTGATAGTTTAGTTTGATCATATATGGTTGGTAAAGCTGATGATTCATTGAAGTATAGATCTAGAATTTTTTTACTGTATTATAAAATTTGTCTCAGAATTGATAATGCCAATATTTACCAAAAAATTAGTAGTGCTTGCTAGTTGTACTGCTATCAAAATATTGACAGTACTATTCTTTTCCTCCACCGATGACGGATCGTACCGCGAGATGCGAGTACGAATATTTTTCGCACATCAGTAACAAATCGGGAGGGATTCAAGTCCGACTACGAGTACAAGTATTTAAAGTTATTACTACCTACATCTCAAAATAAGTACAGCCGTGGGTATATGTGTTCAATATTTGACCATCTATCTTATTTAAAAAATTTATAAAAAAATAAAAAAAAGTTACACATAAAATATTATTCATATTTTATCATCTAATAACAATAAAAATATTATATATTTTTTTAAATAAGACGAACTGTCAAACTTTGTATATATAAACCGTACAAAATTGCACTTGGGACTGAGGGAGTACTTGCTAGCGCGCCAACGAGGCGTCGAGATCCGAGCAGCACTGGAGCAGCACGATCGAGTGAAGTTCAATACTGCTCATATCTGCCGTTGTCTTTAAAAGACCATCTATATCATAGAGATGCTAAGAGATACTACAATACATGTATCTTATGAATAAATTACATGTACGCGGTTTTCTTGTACATACATTTGGATTTCAATCTAACTTCAATCCTACGATCCATCGTACTCTTCTTTCTCCTAACCCACACACTGCAGCCTCTGGCATCCACTCGTCTCATCTCAAAATAAAATAAATTAGAAATATAATATTAGCTAGGTTGCTTTATTTTAAAGTGAAGAAAGTAAACAACTACTCCATCCATTTCATATTGTAAGACTTTCTAGCATTATTCATATTCATATAGATGTTAATGAATCTAGACACTGTATATACTTAAGTTTATTAACATCTATATAAATATCTATATAAATATGAGTAATGTTAGAAAATCTTACATTCTGAAACGGAAGAAATATCACTTTGTAGTGCACTAGTGTTCAACCTCACTAATTGGAGCCTTGTCAAGTTGTCATCGTGGTTGAGGCCAAGGAGAAATAATTCAAACCATTTCACATATGATCAATAGGTATTACCATGTAAAATAAAGCCACTGAAAAGATACACATTTCACGTTGCATAGTATTTCTAGGGGCTCATAATCCATTTTTTGCCTCCAGTTCAACACTATATTTTTCAAATCAGCTCCTAAACTATTTTAATTTATACTTCTGTTGAAACATTTTACAATGAGAACTTCATTGCTAGAAACCAAATAAAAAACACGTCCCTGAGTCCACCCACAAATATCTTGTATATGATTATGTCAACCTACGTGGATCCACCCATCATTTCTTCGCTTTCTATTCCACATCCTCCTCTCTTCTTCCCCATGGAATCGGCGCTGCTGACAACTAGTCTACCACTCCTAGCCAATCCATCGTTGTTATCGCTCCCTCCTTCGCTCGATTCACAACCACCGTTGCCATCTCCATATATCACCCACTGCCCCATCGAGCTCGCCAGACCTGCTACCCCTTTCCTTGGTGACGTGTGAAGCTCGGTGGCAAGTTTACAGCACGGATCGGAGATAGAAGCTAGGTGGCGGTGAGCTTGCGGCCTGTAACGCTCCGCTTTTCGTGAGACGTTAAAAACTAATTCGGCAAAACCCTAATTGCGAAAATTTCGTTCTTTGAGTGTGAGTCTAAGTCGTGTCATGGATCTCAATTCAATCTCCATTGTTGTTCACTCTCGTCGCCATCAAAATCGTCCACCTCAAGATTCCAATTCCGATTCAAGTCTCCAAATCAAATTCCAAAATTCAAGTCCTCTCTTTGAATCCTCGCCAAATTTTCGCCCGACCCCAAAAATATCCAAATTTTCCCCTTTTGATCTCTTCCTAGACCCTTCCTCTCATCCAGATCCCAATCCAGAAGTCCAAGTCAAATTCCATGTTCAAATCTTCTCCAAATCAGTTTCTTGGAAGAAGTCTATTTTGCATCCCTCTATTTTGGATGGACCAATTCCCTCCTTTGGCCCATCTCTCTCGGCCCGTTCTCTCTCTCAGCCTTCTCCTCCCTCGCTCCGCACGTGCGCCACACGCGCGTGCGCGTGAGCCATCGCCGAGCCGAGCTCTCTCCCTCTTCTCACCTCGGCGCCAAAACTCCCGCTGCCGCAATTTGAACCCGCGCCCGCGCTCCGCGCGCGCGCTCCTGCGCGGTGGCCGACTGCCCTGGCTCCAGCTGCATCGCACGCTGCCGCTCTGCCGCTGCACGCCGCTAGCATCCAAAACCGGGAGGCAGAGACCTCCGTGGTCACCACCGGCGTCACCCCCTGTCCGCTGCTCCAAGCCGCGTCCTTCCAAACAATGGAGGCAGAGCTCCTCTCCCTCCTTGCCCCCACTCTCTCTCCCTTTGTCCCTCATCCAGTTTTGGGCAAGGAGCAGAGTCCCCTTTTCCTCACCCTTTTTTCCTTTTCCCGGCCTCTGCCGCTGTCTCCTTCTGCCGCCCGTGGCCACCAGCCGCGCCCTAGCACCAGAGCCAGTTGCCGCCTTGACCGCCCTATGTCGGTTCCCCCTCCCAAACCGCCTCTTCTCCGCCTATAAAAGCCAAGCCACTCCCGCCCCCCGCTCTCTCTCTGCTCTTGCCCCTCCACTGCCGTCGCGCCATTACCGTGTTGCCGCTCGTCGCTTTCGCCTCCTCGCCATCGCGCGTGCCTAGAAGCCGGCGCGCGAGGAGCCGAATAAGACTCCAGCCACCCCTCTTCTTCCCCTTCCCCGTCCAAGGCCGGAGAGCTCGCCCCGTGCCGTCGACCGCCTATCACTGCCCGCCCAGCTCGGTAGTGCCTCCTCCCGTTCCCCTTCCTTGCTCTCCCTCGCCCCCTCTAGTCTGCGTGATAGCTCGGTGGCACTCCCGAACGCGCGTAGACGTCGCCCCTAGACCCGCCGCCGCCCGGTATGGCCTCGCCGCCGTTGCCGCCCGCTCTTGGAGGCCGCTGCTCGTCGCCGGCCCTCCTCGGTGCTCTTCCGCCCCATCCGACGCCGGAAACGGACTCCTTGAACCCCGGAGATGCTTCCACCGCCTCGAATTGAATCCTCGTCGCCCCTCCGCCGTTTGCCCCTTTTCTCGCCGCCGGCGAGCGCCGCCGCAATTCGTCGTCGCCGGTCTCCCTTCGGTGAATCCGAGCCGGTGGCGCACTCTATCTCCTCCATCTCATCGTTCCGGTGTGCTCCCTCTCTCTCGAATCATCGCGACAAGCTCCGGTGAACTCGGCCGCCGTCCGCCGTCCATTCGGCCGGGCCCCCTTTCTTCCTCCTCTCACCGGCCCACGTGGCCGCTGCGTAGGCGCCACGTCGGTGCCAACTCGGCTAGACCGAGTCAAACCGGCTAGCCTCGCTTCCCCCTACGTGCGCGCGTAGACCACGGTGCGCCATGTGGTTGCACGTGGGCCCATCGCGCCTCGCTCCACCCGGCGCACGCGCCCGAACCGCGTCCACCAAACCTTATCGCCGCCCCTCCCGTGAGCCCTTCCCTCAGTGAACCCAGTCACCGACAAGCGGGCCCTACCCGGGACCCCGCAAGGTGCACCCGGTCCACCGGTCGGCCTCCCCCTCCCGCGCGCCCCTAATGGGTCGACCACCCGCGCCCGCGCCGGCCCAATGGCCTGACCGCGCTGCGCATGACCCCTTGGGCCGCGCCTAAGCCGCCCAAGTAAGTCTAAATGACATCCCTCCTTCCTTTTCTTTTCCAAAGGATTTGATAAATCCTTTTCCTTTAGACAAAAAATCCAAATAATCTTAGGAAATCCATATCTCTTCAACCGCTCGTCCGATTGACTCCGTTCCACTTCCATTAATTCCGTAAAATTGAGATCTATTTAATGGCACTATTATTTAGTCTAAATAGGGTCTTTTTCTTGGTCTTTTGTCTAGTTTTTTGATTGTTTGCGTATAGTTGCGGTTACCGGATTTTCGTCGATCGTGGATTTCTCGAAGATTCGAGAAGCTCAGTGAAGACTTTGAGCAAGGCAAGTCACCCTTTGACCAATTGCTCCTATAATTGGAAAATCATTATTATTTTTTTTGCAACTTGCATTATTAGAATCACACACTTAATTTGCTTGGCCTCGGTTTGCGTGCCAAACCGACGAACCTACCCAGTAGTCGCACTAATTCCTGTAGGTTGTACTACCCTGATTCCTTGTCGGTCCACCCTTGTGGTACTTCGGTATCCGTGCTCTCTGAGCGCGTGTACCAAATATCCCACATACACCGTTGATTGTCGAAAACTTGGGAAATGGGTTTGTGAAGCCTTCAAAACCTGACATGTGGTGTCGGTGTGTTTGAAAATAAAATGAATTGTGAAAACTCGCGATGCGGGGGTTGTGCCTATGTGGCACTGTCCCGTATTCGCATATAAGGACCGATTCCTGTGGGAAACTCATCGAACATAATCAAAGTGCAACCACAAGGTGGAATGGGACACCCTGGCTAAGTAACTAGTCGGTTCAGGGAAACCTCGCATGCCAATAGTTGGGAACGCCGGGGTGGGGTCGGTTGGAGCCAAACCGGGTTCCTGGTAAGGCAAGAACGAGAAGCTTGCTAACTTACCGATCGAGATGGTTGGAGATAATTTGTGACTGTCTAAAATGGCCTATGTTTATGTGAGGATTTGATCCTTCTATGTGGCATGAGGTATCCCTGGGTCGGCTTGGGAAAGGCTTTATCGCGAATCTCTAACACCGGCCAGTGTCTGGAGTAAGTTCGTGTCTTGTGGGTAAAGTGTACCCCTCTACAGAGGTTAACTAACTGTTCGAACAGCCGTGCCCACGGTCATGGGCGGATGTGAGGTGGTTCCCGTTGCGTAGATTTGTTTGCATGTGCTTTGTGAAAAGTTGTTGTGGATTGGGAATCGTAACAAGAATCAGCCTATGTGGCAGATGGATGACCTGAGTGGTCAGAAACGAATCTGTGTGATTCGGGATGTCTACGGGCATCATAGACTAGTCTTCCCGAGTGGAAGCGGATTGTTGTGCTGCTGGGCAGCTAGACTCTAGGAGTACGAGAAATTGAAAAAGGCTCTGGGAGCCAGTTAATCAAGTGAAATGGCTCTGGGAGCCGATAAGTAATGATCTGACCCGGGAGGTCGGTACATAACCATTTGAGTTGTTGAAAATCATCTCTTAAGTCGAATCGAGACGCAAGTCTCCTTTCGACCCAAAATTAAAAAGAAATAAATCACTTAGTGATTTCAAAAATGATTTCAAACAAAGGATTTGCAAAACAACCTTGCCTCTCTTCCAAGCTTGCATTAAACACCTAAATTCCCGTGACTTGCTGAGTACGAAAGTACTCACCCTTGCTCTATATAAATATATATAGTTCCTCCGCCCTGAAGAGAAGATAAAGTGAAGTGAAGATTTTTCGCCTGGTCCCCAGCCGTCGCCTGTGGTGTTGGGTGTTAGACCGTTGGTTCCGCTGCTGCTGCTGTTGTTGGTGTTTCCCCGTCCGCGTCGTCGGTTGCATTCTCGGGCTGTTCTGAGCTGCAACCTAAGTTAAGGTAAATAAGTACTCTATTTATTTTAGTCCATATTTGTCACCGTGGGTACCAGCACTATGTCCTAGGACTGGTTCCGAGATCGCGGTTTCGTCGGAAGCGGTTCGCGCCGTTTTTTCTACGACACGCTTCTATCAGGTGCCGTTGTACGGTGGTGCCGGATTGGGATGTGACACGGCCCCTCCTTACCTCACACATGTCAGGGGACTTGGAGAAGCTAGACGGTGTGGCATAGAGGAGCGTGACGACGTTGAGGGGTTGCCGGCAATAAATCTGCTTGGGTCGTTGTTTGATAAACCATCGTATGTTACTCCAGTTCCCTCCTTTATCTCTTGAGACACACGCGTGGCATCACGCTTGCCCAATGTCGTTCCTTGCCTATGGTTTCGTGCGCAGATCGCCTGCTTACGCCCAACGTATAACGTGGAGAGGCAAGACCACTTAGAGCAAGTTTAATAGTATAGTCTATTGATTACTCCAATTTATTCCACGTCATTTTTATCAAACTCAAGAGACAGATGATACAGTAAGTGGGCTATAATCTGACGCATCACACATTTATTTTATTCCACATGGGCCCACATATCTCTCTCTGTTCTTCTTCTCCACCAGCCCGTCCAAGACAACACAAGAAATCAGATCAATCTAAGATCAAAAGATCAAAACTTGATGTCTAAAAAATCAAATCGAAGCAAGCAAGACCACGAATGAGTTGTGTGATGAATAAAATCACGCATCGTTGCCACGGGAAGGAGCTGCCGTTCAACATGAGAACAAGCCGACCTCGGCTGGTAGCGCCGGCGAGAAGGCCTTTCACCATTGCTGGCCGTGGACCATGGTCATGCCCTCTCAAACCTTGCTTCCATCGCCATGGCATGAGCCCGTGCATACCACTGCTAGATACTAGCTGGATTCAAGAGGTGCTTACCAGATCTAAGTGAGGAACCAACCTCGAGCGCGGTGGCCACAAGCGTCGCCGACCGCGGTGAACCATCGGCAACCCAGCTCCACACAGTTGATGACGGCGACCCCAGCTCGACAACATCAATCACCATCGGACGAGCTCCCCGGCGGCCGGCGGGTGACTCGTGGACTCATGGTTGCAAACTCGCGACACTGCATCAACCGACTTATCTCGCAGCTCGTGTATGCTACCTGCTGGGCCCACAATTTCTTGGAGCGCACGTGCCGCTCAGCGACTAATTAGTCGCCCGCAAACGCGCTCTCTCTCCTCCAACGCATCATCAAACCTACGTGGAATCGCTATCGCTAGCAATCGGACGCCTATTGTACCTGCTCTTACTAGCTCATCGCGATGGGCTCGTAAAAGCATATGATGCATTGTTTTCCATGCTATCACTATATCTGGATCAAAGGTTAACTCTGGTCTCTTTGAGTTCTTTAGTTGAAGTTTCCAACTCATCTTTCTCGTTTTCCACACGCATGTTTTTCGAACTGTTAAACGGTACATATTTTTTTAGAAGTTTTATGTATAGAAATTGCTTTAAAAATATATTGATCAATTTACTAAAACTAATTAATTATACGCTAATGATTCGTTCCGTCTTAGGTGCGCGATGATTAGTTACCAATAACAAGTGACTAACACAGCCTAAGGCATGAACTGTCCTGGTGTTTTTTTTTTTTGAAAAAGTACTGTAGAAAAGTTTCCTAGAGATGAATTGCCCTAGTACGTCGCAGTTTGTTCCTTTGTCTTCATTTTCATTTTGCTCTGCCTTGTTATTTTTCCTGGTTTTTTTCTTCAACAAGCTTGGAATCTCTATTATGGCTTTCTTAATTAGACAAATAAATTTATCCTCTAATCTGATTAAACAAATGTCGCTCTTATTTGACAAATGACAAGTTAACTACCTGTAATATGAAAAAGAATGCATGTACAACTTTTAGGTGAAACATCAGATGGGAAAACGTTCAATATACCAAGAAAACTATCCGGTCGTTCAGCTTGGACGGTTCTGAACCGTTCAACGACGTCGAGTCGTCGACGCAAGCGATCGATGTATGTCAGCAGTGACCGAAGATGCACGAGCTATCATGGCTGATGTACATTCCAATTAACCAGCACCTAATCTAGCAATTAATTATTCATCCACATGTTAAATCTTCTGAAAAACGGTTTTCTGTAATACTACTCCGTAACTAATAGTTGAGCTAAGACAATTCACTATTAATCGGGGACCCCAGCAACGTCTATAATCTGGAAAAAAGATGTTCTTGTTTGTAGATAATGGATGAGGGAATAATCGATGATTCGTGCTAGCAAATGCGTACTACACTGATCAACATGTTCCTTTGCATGATAGCATAGCAATGATCACTACGCGTGACGGCGTGAGCTTTCTAAAATTAACATTTCGCGAGAAGGAAAATAGAATGTGTGTGGTGGCTACAAAGGCAACCTGAAAGTGAAAAAGGGTAGAGCTAAGCTTGAAGCATAAGCAGGATTGGCTACCTGACGAGCAACCAATCCAATTTTTGCAGGTTATCTACTAAGGGCCTAGCTAACACAAGGAATCTTTTTTATTATTTTGCATATTGTAGGCAAGTGTTGTAACCATCTACAGTGCCATTGTTGGTTTCAAAACTTTGAGACAGCAAAACCTCCATAAACAAAGAAACTAATAGCTGGAAACTAAGAGTGAGCAATCAGTTTCAGACAGTCGGCCATGGCCCTAATTGGCTAATTATATACCGTATGGTCCGTATTTCAATGAAGTGTTCTTTGGTGCGACTTGTAACTTGTAAGTAGTAGTTAGTCTCACTAATTAGACTGCCCTCTGAGTTTTGGACATTTTTTATTGGTGTCTAGATGGACCTTAATCATCAAAATAATTAAGTTGGTGATACTACATTTTGGCTAGACAAATAAATGTGAATTATGTTGATTTTGTGACCTTATCAAACTGTGCTGTGCTTCTAAGGTGAAAAAAAAATATATATCCAAAATTAACGAATCTCTGTACAGCTGTGCCACTTGAAGTTAGTATGGCCGAGTTTAGTTACAAACTTTTTCTTCAAACTTTTAACTTTTTCATCACGTCAAAATTTTTCTACACATAAACTTCTAACATTTCCGTCACATCGTTTCAATTTCAATCAAACTTTTAATTTTGACGTGAACTAAACACACCCTATGTTCCACTTGGTCCCATGAAATTTTGACAGTTTTGGTAACGAGACGAATATTGTCACCAACTCTTTCAAGCTCTAGCAGACTGGTTCCACAAATCATTGCACTTGCTGGTCGCCGTCGAACCGTCGATGTCCCATGAATGACATACCGACGAACGTCACAAACCAACACATGTGTTGGGATCTGCTGCGCCTGTGATCGGTTGGATGATAGTAACAGGCATCCTTAATTGTTCAATGTCACTGGAGCAATAGGAGCAAGTTTAATACTTCATCCATCTACTTTTGATAGTCATATTTCATCTTGGCACAATAACCAAGGATAAATAATTCTACTTATCATCCATTTAAACATGCTACTAATTATTCCTCGTAAACAAACGATTTATTAATATTTACATTTCTCGATGCCCATGTAACTAATCTTGTATGGAAGAATAGAGAGTCACGCATTAAATCCGAGAAAGTTATAAGAGGATAGGTGGTTGGATTGAAATATGCCTATCAAAAGTAAAATTTTTCATATTTGAAAATATACCTATCAAAAGTAGATGGAGGGAGTAGTATAGCTAACTACTAGCTCCAAATCATATATAGTTAATTTAATATCTTATTTATATAATAGTTACCTATAAATATATACTACACCATTAATACATGATCGCACATCTTAAATACATAATATTTTAAAGTTCGTGCTGCAGCTGACTATAAATCTGTAGCCCGCTTTCCTTCTCTCTCTTCTCTTATCTCATCCACATATGCTTATAGCTGATTTGTAGCCTGCTATTGTACTCGCTCTAAGATGGGATCCACTTTCTTATATTCTTTTGTATATAACACATACTATATGTATATTACATATAATCTTTTCTTGATCTTAAGCTAGGACCTAAAAAAATTCTACTCAACATGAATGAAAAAGCACCATGCATGTTGCAAAAAACATGAACTAATTTTTTATTTCTTATGATGTAGAGTTAATTTTAGGTTTGGCCATAGCAATATTCTTTGTTTTCTCCTGTCCCAATGCATAAAGGTAGAAAAAAATATTGCTTTATTCCTTAAGACTATTTTGCATATAATATTGTGGATGTCCTAAGACTGCAGCGGATACAGACGGATAGTGATAATATCATATTCATTTTCATATAGCTAGATATAAAAATAAATACGAATAACTCGGATACGAAATTAAATACAAGTTATCTTGAATATAAATAATTAGAATTGAATATGATTGGATACAAATATGGAAACAATATTTCTCGGAACATAAAAACCATCAATACTTCTAATAGAAACAAATACCATGTTTTATCTCCTTTCATATACAAAGTTTCATCGTGGAGTAAATAATGTTCATTAAGTCCAACACATGCAACATTATCAGCACAAATATGTGCCTAACTGATATTAGAACAAATAACATATTATAATTTGTAAAAGTTTTTAGAAGTTCAAATAATATTAATTGTGTAAAATAGGGTTAGTGTGATGTGCTGCTATTAAAATTTTAAAGAGGTAGACTGATAGTCCAGAGTTAGAAAGTGCTTATCGCCTTATCCAATTAGACAACTTTTATAGTGACCATCGACAGTGTCACGTATTTGTGGTGTCTTATAGTGAATTACACTATTTTTGGATGTTCTATAGTAAATTTTGTGTTACCGAAATGAATCATGATCACATAACACAAGAGGAAGGAATTTATTTTCAAGTTAGAAAAAAAATAAGTTGAAAGAAAATAAATTAATGAAGAGAAAAGCTTCCCTGGGATGCTCTTTTAACGGTGACCGCTCAGTTTGTTACTCGTATTCGTATAAGAGAAGTTACTTCTGCTAGGAGCTCTTCCTTAGATGCTCCTTGACTCTTCAAGCCTCATCGGTTGGCCTAATAAGTAAAAGTATAAATCAAAATTTAAATTTTTTAACTTAAAATTAAAATATTTTTAAAGTAATTTCTTTTTAACATTGGCTTTTAAGTCGCTACGAACAAATATATAAAAGTTTTACATGTTAATTTTTATATTTACTAATAAGTCATTTTAGCTTATTAGAGAATATGGATAACCGATGAGACTCTTGGTACACTACACAGCACCAAGTAATTTGAATAACGATATTTCTACCGATGTGATGTAATGTAAGGCATGAGCTTCGTTGCGGTTGACTCCACAAAATAGTCTAAAGTCAACGATCAACGCCCAGCACTGCACTTCTGCGAAATACTCCCTCCGTCCCAAAATATAAATATTTTTAGCATAGTGCCAAGTCAAACCTTTTTAAATTTAACTATTAACAAAAAAAATAAAAAATCAATTATATAAAATTGATGTTAGTAGATTTATCATTAAACAAACTGCCATTATATGTAACTCTTTTTTATTTAAAACATCTTATTTTTATAGACATTGTTTGTCAAAATAACATTTCGAAGACTGTGTCAAAGTAAAAAAAAGCTTATATTTTAAGACGGAGGGAGCAGTATATATTATTACAGTATCAATTTCTCTCTTCAGCAATGTTCCTGAATACATATACATAAAAACATCAGCCCATCGCCCATCAATAATTAACACTTACTCTCTCTCTCTCACACACACACACAAAAAGAAGGGCAGGGGCATATGGCCTGTACAAACCCATCTAAGCTTCAAATCGACAAAACATTGTATTTTGGAATAAGTGTGTTTTATAACTCTCATCTCTTTCTTTCTCTTGATTGAATCACTCTCTTAACCATAAAATCGAGTATAACGGCTCCATCATGTTCAAAAACCGGTGTAAATCTACTCCTGCAATGTTTTAGAAAATGATTTTTGTTGATGTAACAGTATGATCACGACTGACTTATTCAGTTAGCAGATATAACCCACATGTCAACAACATTTTCATCATCTCATCTTTTTCCTCACCTCTCCCTCTCCCTCCCTCCCACTTTTTTGTAGGCGTCCAAAGTCACGCGACTAACTGGCTATTGGCTAGTATTCCTGCATACTTGTACTTCTCAAACATTAGCCACTACAATTCAACACTTTTTTTATAGGAGCAATTCAAACCCTCACACACATGCAAATAATAACTAGATGATGTCCCGTGCTTTTGCTACGGATATATGTTACATATTGGAGAAATGATAACATGATTTAGATTGAAATATTATAACAATGATTTGATAATGATGATTTAGCATGTGTTTGTTTAGTTTTAGAATAAAATAATTTATAGGCATAATTACTATATGTTTAAATGTTGAGCTTTATATGTTCGATGGGTTGATGTGGTATGCTTACATGGAGATACTAGTAGTGCTAGTAAGTAAATATTATGCTTGTATTTAAGCTTTAGATGTTTAGTGGAGAGATTCAGCCCTTCTACATCCTACAATAAGGCTGCAAGCCATGGGCCATGGCCCGTACACGCCCAACTTTAGGCCCGAATTCGCATTCGATCCGCTAATAACAATCCAGTAGCACCGCGAACTGTCATCCGTTAGCAAACTTCCCTTGATCCCAACAAATTTCGCTCGAAAACACTACTCTCTTGTACACTGCAGGTTGTTCGCTTCAGAGTTTCAGAGCGTGTCGCGTGCAACCGTGCAGTGAAGCTCTCCGTCCCCGACCGTCTCCGATTTTCCAGCCGCTTTCGCGATCTCCTCTCATCCCCCTGTTATAAAGCCCCACTACCCTCCAGACACGCCTAGCCTCTCATCGTCTCGATCGATCTCTCACACGCGCGCGCCTCCATTGTTCTCGGATCAACAAGCTCTCCAAGAACAGCAGCAAAGATGAAGCCTTCGTCTTCCTCCGTCGGCGTCTGTACCCTGCTGGTGGCGGTGGCCTCCCTGCAGCTCCTCCTCGTCGTCGCCGTCGCCGCCTCGGCGAAGACTGCACCGGCGATGCCAGACGAGGAGTTCTTGGGCCGTCTCTGCGACCAGCAGCAGGGGGCCACGCGGCGGCGGCTCCCGTGGTGCCAGCAGCTGCACGCGAGGCGGCGCCACGGCGGTGGCGGCGGCGGCGTCGGCGTCGGCAAGCGGCGGCGGGTGCCGATGCCGCCGCCCAGCCGCGCCGGCGAGGAGATCGACGCGCGCTACGACGTGTCCAAGCGGGTCGTGCCGAGCGGACCGAACCCGCTGCACAACTAGACTGATCGATCGATCGTGTATCTGCCGCTTGCATTGCATGCGGGCGTGCGTCCTCATTGATCTTTCTTCCCGTTGCGCGGGGGCGGCTGATCGGCGGCTGGGCGCGCGCCCGCGGTCAGTCCGCCCCTATAGTACTACTGTACTACTACTATACTAGCACTACTATACTACTATACCTACTACTATTCCTACATACAATAAATGAATGTATACACATACGAATAAACATAAAAATTTATTCATATGCATACATTTTTTACCTATATAAAAACTACATACATGTATATGTTGTATACGTATATACAATTTAACTTTGTATACGTGTATACAAACTTTATATACGCATACGTATACAAAGTTTGTTTTTTTTTTTGACAAATTGATCCTTGTAGAAAACTTATTTCGAAATTAGTCTTTGCCAAAAACTATATCCAGATATAGGCTGTTGGCTCAGCGCCAAAGTTGTTAGCGCTGAGGTTGTTCCTGTCAGCGTCAACAGGACTGGCGCTGGTATTGCGCCAGCGTGGCGGGCGAGGAGCGACGTGGCATGGCACCAACGCAAATGTATTTGGCGCTGACCCCTTATACATGGTAAACAGACTGATGTCTTGTAATGAATTAGTTATGTACTGCTGCAATGGTAAGTTCCTTTGCCTGGTGTACCTTAGGACTAGGGTTCGAATCCCAGGTCAGCCATTTTCGTTTTTTTTCCTTGTTTTTTTTCTTCAAATCTTCAATCTCCGTGCGTACATATAAATGATTAATGATGATTTCTGTTTTTGAAAAAAATATATACGGTACTAATCACCCTATTACCCACCAAACTGAAAGAAAACATCGGCCAACGAACAAAATTAATGGAAAAAATGTTGATATGTCAAGGATTTGAACCCATAATGTACGGCATACAAGTCAAAACATTAAAAGAAATAACACATTTTTTGTTTAAATTAATTTTTATTAAAAAGAAATATCACATTCAGTACAGATTTAAAAAGTAGAAGAATGGATTAAAAAAGTTTAGAGTCAAATTTTAAAAGAAATATCATTTTTTATAAAAAAGAAATTAGAAGAATGGAAAAATCTCACCTTTCTAGAGCAATATTGCTAGAGGTGCTAGGAAGTCGACGAAAGCCGCTGGAGGCGATCCCGCGTCGCTCGTGATAGCAATTGCAACATGCCTGCATCGGGAGCATCGCGTGCAGCAGCTCGCTATAGGCCCGCGGTGGGAGCAGCAGCAAGCTAGCAAGTTGGTAGGGTTGTAGCAAGAGCAGCAACAATGGTGGACGGAGGAGGTACCACCAATTAGGGTTGGGGGGAAGGGGTCAGCAATTTCTGAATCACCATGTAGGATGGCCTATTCTACCAATTTTTGGAAAAATCCATCTTCTAATCGTGTTATTCCTGGCCTTGAATCCAATGGCAAGTATTATGGATTTACGGGTGCCAACAGTTTTGATGGTAAGCATGTAATTACGTTTTTTAAGTTGTAAATTTAATAAAATACCGGTTCAAAACAGTTACAAATAGAGATTACCTATACATTTTTCGAAAGATTTTTATGATCGTATCACATAGATTTTTAATCTTTGAATTAAAATCCAATAGATATAATAAAAAGCAAAAAGCAATTAAGAAACACTATAATGGACACTAAATTACCATATCCTCAAGCAAAAGACCAAATCCAATACAAAATTTAAAATTTACATGCGAAGATTTAAAAATTACAGTGTAACTTACAAAAGTTACAGTGTAACTTTCATAAATTACACTGTAACTTACAAGAAAATGCACCGTAAATTTGAGTGAGAAAATCGAGTAAGAGATAAGAAAAAAATCTTTCGAGTGAGATATAGCAAAATCGTTACAAATATGCAGTTGGCCTTTTTTTGGAAGAGAAATGTCATCGAGCCCAATGGGCCATCTATCAATGGAGGCTAAGTACGTACTCAGGCCCACCGAGAAGAGGAGTACTGGCCCATTTCTTGCGGCGCAGGCCTCCGTGTTGCAGTTTATGGGCCCACCCACCACGTTCCTCCCTTCTTCCTCTCCAAGTCCAAGACGAGACTGGAAGCCGCAGAGGAGGGAGGGAGAGAGCCCTTGGCGGCTCGCGGCGCCGCACCACACCACCACCAAAACACGCACGCACCGAACGCTTCGATGGGGCGGCTGCGCGCGTGCACCCGCCTCCGTCGCCTCCTCGCGACGAGGCCTCCTCATCCGGCTCCGCCGCCGCCGCCGCCGAGGACGACGACGACGGGCCAGACTCTCCCGTGCTTCTCCGCTAGGGCCTTCTCGTCGGCCTCGGCGGTCGCCGTCGCGGTGCCGCACGAGGCGCGCGACTCCGGCCTCGGGAGCTCGGCCTACTGGGCCTGGATCCGGGCGGCGGCCGAGTCGGCCCCGGCCCCGCCTCCGCAGCAAGAGGAGGAGGATGAGGGCCTCGCGCGCTGCATCCCCGTCAAGGCGTACTTCCTCTCCACCAGGTACGTTGGAAGCATATGCGCGTGCTTGCACGACAGGTGTTTGTTGATTTTTTTTTTCAAAGGTGTATGTTGCTATCATATTGTGCTAATTCAATCTTCCTTATGCCATTTTGATGGATGGGCACGACTAATAGATGCAGAGGACTAAAATGATGTTTTGTTTGTCTGATTTTTCTTTCCCCCTGTGGCAGCATTGATTTGAAGAGTTTGCAGGCGGACCATGGGAGCGACGTGGTACCTCCGTCGACCCGATCATTGAACTACATTGCACTCCGATACTCAGAATTCCCTCAAGAAATCATGGTTAGTGATTCCAATTTACCATCACATAGTTCCTGGTCCAAATGCTTTTGAATCAACAAATTTAAGTTATTAACTCCACCTTGGTAATTTGTTGAACGCAATTTTGTGAAATCTCTCTTTTTCTGCACTGCAAAATTTAACTTCTCTGCAATGATTGGCTAACATTTCTGTAGGACATTGGAGTTAAGGACAACAGATTTTGCTATCGCTATGTGGTTGTGTTCCAATATGGTTCGGCTGTGCTTTTCAACATTGCTGACCATGAGGCTGAGCACTATCTTGATATCATCAGGAAACATGCTTCAGGATGGCTTCCGGAGATGAGAAAAGATGGTATTACACATGCTATTCACTATCTTGCTTGTCATATTTTACCTTGTGAACAAAGACATTTTACTCGGTACTTCTAGTTTTCTTCACACTGTTCCATTATATTGTGTGTACGACTAGCATATAATTCAATTGCCTTCTATGTTAGTGAAAATTACATTTTGATAAAATCCCATAGAACTACAAGAGAGTCCATATGCATCTGATTGATATTGGACGTGATGCATTCATAGGCTGGTAATATGTGAAGTCATTTAGAGTTGAGTAGCTCCCCTTCTACCCCCTAAACAGTTGCAAAAGCTTTTCTTTCACTGGGACAAAACTGGCTCATTTGCAAAGTAGTGAAGTAGCGTGTAAGGTTAAGAATTTAAGATTGTATTACATCCTCACATGATATCAATTCTACAATGACCAGATTATGCAGTAGTTGAGAAGCCCTCCCTGACAACATGGATGAAAGGAGGTCTTGACTATATAGTTCTTAAAAGCCTAGATACAGATGGAATTCGCATCATTGCAAGTGTTCTTGGCCAAAGTATTGCTCTTGATCATTACATACGGCAGGTACTGAAAAGGGGCAACTTCGACAAGCTTTTTCCATGTGGTGGTAGCCTTGAAATTTTGTTCTTAAGGTTCTAAAAAACACTAATTTTGGTAGGTCGATGACATGGTTGAGGAATTTACTGAAATTAATCGTGTCATGGAGAAGACTGGGAACTTTACCATGCAAAGAAAGAAGCTGTTCCAACTTGTTGGCAAGGCTAATTCTAACCTTGCTGATGTTATCATCAGACTTGGCCTTTTTGACAGGTATCTCTTCTACAATCTAAGTACCACATTCCCTTTTTAGATGGTTCATGTCTTCCGTTGCAATTGCATAATTTCCTCTCTTTTTTATCATGTATGGAAGTAATCTCATTGTATACCAATCCTACGTGCATTGTGACAAGCTATGCTGTGGGGGAAGGAGGCATGTAGTTTGATATTCTTTTCTGGTGTGTTTAAAAGGTTAATGCATTTTAGCTCTGAACTGTAAAATTGGAGTTTACATGCCACAGTTCTGTGTTATAAAAGCACTTTGTTCATTATACAAATGTTATGTTATTGTTTTCCCTGATGCTTTGCATTAACCCTAGCTCTGCAAATGCCATTTTACTTAAGGAAGCATACTCATTTGCCATTTAAGTAAGGGAATAATTGAAGGAAAGGAAGAATTATATGGCTTCTATAACATAAATTATTTATATTCCGAGTGAAGGTGGCATTTTTTGTCGGAAGTCTCATTAGTTAATGCTGATTTGCCATAATACTCCACCTTTTAATAAAATTCCTCTTTCCATATCATGCTTAGCTTATGAAAATTGCAAAACATTTTGGTGTCCTCAACTGGCTGTTTCCAGTTGTAAGGCTTGGAATTTGCCAACTATCCACATGGTTTGATAAGAACCCAAGACTACCATGACAAAAAAATATGGATAAAAGCTGATCTAAAGGGAATTTTACGACATCGTGGATACGGTCTCCTTGCGTATCTTATGGCAGCCCCTTAAAAGAATGACTTTTTCTTCAGGTCTGAAATCGCTTGGAAAAATTCAAATTATGCTCAAATACTTGAGTATCTTCGGGAAGAATATGAGCTGAACCAACGTTTTGGAAGCCTCGACTTCAAATTGAAATTTGTGGAGGTAAGTTCTTCGATTTGTGTTCATTTTCAGTGTATTAGCTGATTTTTTTAAAAAATTTTGAGTTCCCATTCGTGCTTACACTTTATTATTGCAACAGCACAACATTCATTTTCTTCAAGAAGTTCTCCAGAATAGAAGATCAGATTTGCTGGAGTGGGGTGTCATTATACTGCTGATTATCGAGATTGTCATCTCATTATACGAAATTATCAAGGATTCCAGCATGATGTCCTGAGAGCACACTATCCAACATCTTTGACAGCCATCCACCCACATCACCCTACTGTTATGCTAACCCACACTCTACTTCCCACAATTGATGCTAACCTTAGTTGAAAGGAAGTAAAAGCTCCCTTTCATAGCTTTACTTTTGTGTTATACTGCCTGGGATGCATTTTTGTTAGTTTATTTATTCTGCTGGTTCCAAGTATACCTCACAGCTAACAAGAGCAGTTAATTCTTTCTCCAAATCCCAGGAATTCAGTTCCCCAGGTTTCTACGGGAAGAGTTTTGGTTTTCCTCTTTATGCATTTCAACAGATGTTCTTGGTACATGCCCCATTTGCTGATACCACTGCTGTCAGGGTTTACTTACTCCTGTAGGACCTATGTTGGTCCCAAACTCCCAATTTTGTGGTAAGACATGAGACCAGCAGGCTGCCGGCTATTAGAAGGGATGTAAAAATGATGCGAAAACGTCAAATATTTAATGGCATATCCTCTGTACTATAAGCGTCCCTACTACTATATTTGTCTTTGTATTGATATTTAGCGAGATGCTATGATCTCTGGTTAAACCACTCTTCTTAAATTACCTGTGCTCAAGGATCTTTGTAGTTTGTACAACCCAGGCGATACACAGAAGTGCTTCAGTTCTCTCCCACTAAAGACTGCATGAATCCTAAATCACTACTCCCTCTGTTGAACATAACCTACTACTATTATTATATGAAATTCTATGAATTTGGAGACTCCCAAATATGGCAACTTATCGTATCCTAGTTGTAGAATATGTTCAATTCAGGATTAGGTTGCTATAGTTTTGGATGAAGGAATAATAGTTTTCAAGTTCAACATGCTGGAGCCCTACCAATTTTCAGGAGTGCGCACGGCCTGAAGTTTAGGAAACCTGCGATGAATTTCTGCCACATTACGGAGATGCGCATGTCCAGATCATCGCAACCGATGGCTGCGACCGATCATTACATAAACAATTCCAGTACACAAAAACGATGCAAAAAAGATGGTATAAATCTATTATATTATATGCAACATCTCCATATCATTTCATGTGATATCCTGCTTCTGCTTGTTCTTGCCACAAAATATAGTGTAAACCCGAATAAAATATTTTCTTTCAGTTGTCCCAAAATGGATACCTATGGTTGTCTTTCCCCTAATTTATTCTTTGATGCCAGGAAACCGAAGCTGGCAGTTTACAATCGTAAACAATCAATCCAATCTCCTCAGCAAGTAGGCTACTTGAACCTCCTTGGTTAGCGGCATGATCCTGTAGCTGTACAGTTCAGCCACCAAACTGGGCCTTATCTTGTACATTGGTGGAGCGCCGTTGTCTTCAGCGCCTAAATCCACCTCCTGTCCAAAGATCTTAGCCTTAGCTTCCACCCTATGTTCAATAGCACGCTCCACCGTTTCATAGGTGAGGAGGTGCATTAGTTGATCGCAGTCCTGAAATTCCCAGATAAAAATAATTAGCCGCTTGCATAATAGACTCAACTTTGATATGTACCTAAAGTAATGTACAAGAAAACACATGGAATTTATTTGCTTCCCATGATAAAGACAGATTATACAGCAAAACAGAACACAAACCTGTGCTATTATCGCAGGCATGTAAGCTTCAGGAGACTCTTGAAACTTAGCCTCTGCCACAAACTTACCATAGTGAATTCTTTTGGAGAGCGCCTGGATGATAGAACAGGAAAACAAGAACAGGTGAGCATAATTTCCCAATATAAAAATGCCTAATTGCACGAGTCACCAGTGAACAACAGTATAGTACTAATACTATGAAAATGACATCTGGTGAAAATTCTGGCAGCAGAACATCTTGAAGCAATACTACAACAAGAAATGGTTTTACAAGAATTATTTTGCTAATGCTAAATTATTTTGAGCAAATGAAAGCTACAGCACAGTAGCCAGAAGCAGTACGAGGCCAGATTATTAGAACATTTGGTATACTAACTGTAGTACCTGCAAGCAGATCGTGTCACAAAGAGCACTGGATCCATAATTACCATCACTTCCTTCTTTCACTAATCTTGGAAGAAGCTCATCAAAATACATTTTCCAAATCTCCTTGTTGATATTAATAGAATCAGCAATAGGATGCAAAACCTAGAAAAGACAAGAACAAAAATATGAATTTTATCCAAATTTACTTATAACAATACAACAGCACAGTAATCAATTAGCAATGTGAGTCTCAATAGATGGTACTCCACTTCGTATCAAAAGTTGTATTATGTTGCAGGTGGACAGTAAGCACGATATCCCACCACAGAACCGATATACTAGTGGTCAGTCAACAAAGGTACATGCTTGCCTTCACTGACAAAAGAAGCTACGCAAGCCCACACAGAAGAATTCAACATCTACGAATACATAAGATGCATAACCAATTCATCTACTGTCAGTTCAGAGAGAGAGATAGGGAGAGAGAGGCAAGCATAAACCCAAATAATAAAACCTGATATATTAGTGATTAGTCAATGAAGGACTATGTTTGCCTATACTAACAAAAGGAATGCTGAAAGCCTACAGAGAAGAACTAGATGTCTAAGAACACGAGTTTATGCATTACCTTTGGATACTGGAGAGGTGGCAACAGTGGTTCAGGCAGATCCTCCGGAAAGAATGGGTGCTCATCAGGGCTCTTGTATCTCCCAACCTACACAAGATGGCCAGAACCATCAACATTTTGCAATTTTTGGCATACAATGAACAATTATATTGCTAGTTACAACCCTGCTCTACCTGTTGATGTAGTTTTTCGGTTTCTCTAACCATGAATTCAACCAAAGAGCCATCAAATCCATCCACATGGAAAGCATTTTTATCATATATATCAGCATTGTAGCAAAACTGTGCTCTCTCTAAGAGGCTGAATATGATGCTGTCTTCTTGCCTAACCAAGGAGGTTCTAATGTTGTCCAAGGTCAGTATTTCACTTTGATCTATCCTCTGTTTCTCCTCCCTGCAAAAAGTACAAGAGAAAAGTATTAATTTCTTTGATGTAACACAAAAAGGTTTTGTAGGAGTGCCATAATGACTTAACCAGGTTATCAATATGTTATTTGTCCCTTGCAAAGAAAAAAAAAGTTCTTTGGTTTCCAAGTCAATTCCCTTTTAAAAGGTGCACATGTTTATCTAGAAAGTTTTGCTGCGATTCAGGGATTGATACTACAGCAGTCGTACAAGAAAAATAATTCACCCTTTGTTGAGTTTTCTACACAAAGACTTTGGTCAAGTCACCAGCTGCCCACGATTTTTGGTCGAAATGGCAAAATACCTTGCATGAAATTTACATGTTTAAGCATCCTTGGCATCACACAATGATTAAAACCATAATATGGATTCAACTAATCAAAACTCAAAACTACAGTATGGCTTTAAGTCAAAGCTGGCAAGCACAATCATTAGCACAATCAACTCCATGTTGTTAAGAAATCATTTGAGAGAAAATATTTCCCAACTAGGAGACCAATTCTCAACCATCAACTCGACATCAAACCATTCCTCATTTTTCTTCCGAACCAGAGACCACCTCGAATCGGATAGTATACGATTCATGAATCCATCAATTAAAGCATAACGCTAACCCGGTCTCGATTCGCAAAGCACTAATGCACAAATCGCACAGACGAAGATGCTATATGCTACTACACCACCAACGCCAAACAGAGAATCACGCATCCGATTCATTCCAAGACCGGGCAGGCATAAGGAGACCTCGCGAGCAGGGGGGGGGGGGGGGACTAGAGAAGAGTTTCATACTTGGTCACGGGGGTGACGGAGTTGTTGGTGGCCGCGAGCCGCGCCCGCCGCGACGACGGGACGAACTCCACGCGGCTGGCCGGCCCTCCTCCCCCGCGGGCCATCCCCACGGGCGCGGGCGAGGCGGCCCTGTAGCTGGAGACCACCTTGTTGAACTCCATAGCTCGCACGCTCGCGCGCAATGGAATCCGGGGTTGGTAGGGTGGACGTCGTCGGGAGGGAGGGAGGGGTGGGTAGGCGTGGGGGAAATGAAATGCGGGGCGTCGTCGTCCGCGATTTTTGTAGGCGGCGGGAGAGCGAATAGGAGACGACGACGGGAGGTGAGGTGACGGCGCGGAAGGGAGGGGTGGGGGGATGGTTGGCGGAGGCGGAGGACGGGAGGAGGAGGAGGTAGGAGGAGGTAGGTGGGTGTGGGGTTGGGGTTCGTGGGAGGTGGTGTTTGGATTTCGTTACTTAACTTTTATTTCATGGAGTTAGACACTAATTTAGAGGATTAAATATGGACTACTTACGAAACTAATTATATAAATGAAAGCTAATTCGCGAGATAAACTTTTTAAACCTAATTAATTTATAATTAGAGAATGTTTACTGAGCATCACATAGACTAATTATGAATTAATTAGGCTCAATAAATTCGTCTCGCGAATTAGTTCAATATTATGTCTAAGATTATGGATGAGTTTTATTAAAAGTCTATATTTAATATTTATAATTAGTACCTAAATATTTAATATGATAGGGACTTAAAACGTCCCGACGTCTCGTCTCGTCCGGTAGAGAGGCCGGCGTGAGAAAACTGCGAAAATTGGGGGCGGTAGCCGGTACCAGGAGGACGTTAGGTGTGTCGGGGTTTTTCACTTTTTTGCTCCCGTGTTCTCGGCGGAGGTGAGGTGGCGCGGGCGCACGGCGTACCACGGGGTTACGGGGTTGGTATTGTGGGGTACGGTGCGGCGCGTGGTGTGTGGCGCGAGGAGGGCCGGGAGAGCGTGAGGCTCGTCACCACGGCACGCGTCAGCTTCGGCCTCGGGTTTGAGGCGAGGCGGAAACGAATGGCCAGGTCCAGGTCTGAATAGTTTCTGCTACCGTCAACTGAGACAAAACACAAGAGGCACCAAAAACATGAAAAGTGTTTTAAACTCCTGATGTCTCCGTTTATTTTTTTAAAATTCTTCGAGTGGATGCCCTCTAATTTATTAAAACACTATCTAACATTTATGATATAGACATAAACTACTTTTAAAAAAATCAAGTCAAAACTCAACCCACACGTTAAGATATTATCAAATGTGTAGATTGAATTTGAATATGATTTTTGGTGTAGTGGTGGACTTTAATATACTCGTTCTTAAATTATTTAAAATTATACTTGAGAAAAAAAATTATATGAGAGCATATTCCCTTGAGAGTGAGAGATTAGAATCATCCCCCCTCAAATAAAAAAGTGCTCCTACCATGTGAACGACACTAGTTTTGCTGGTCGTGTAAGGGTATTAGTTACTCCATCCGTCCCAAAATAAGTGCAGTTTTACACTATTTATCTCCAACGTTTGACTGTTCGTCTTATTTGAAATTTTTTTATGATTATTATTTTTATTGTTATTAGATGATAAAACATGAATAGTACTTTATGTGTGACTAATTTTTTTAAAAAAATTTAAATCAAATAGACGGTCAAACGTTGGACACGGATTTCTACTGCTGCACTTATTTTAGGACGGAGGTAGTACTAGTCCACGAAACTTAATTTAAGTTAAAATAAACTATGAACCTGTTCTATTTTGACTTATAAATTAGTTCATAGGTTAGCCGCTACACCCCTACAACTGTGTACCACTCCATGTTTGTCGTTAGGATTGGCTTTTTTAGACATAGGGGTACGGATTAAGAAGCAACTAGTCTAACACAACGGAATCTATACTACTAGTAGTGCTAGTAGGCCATTAGCTGTGCAAACACTATGTTTAGTTTATGTGCTAATTTTTTTAAGTATATAGACACACATTTAAAGTACTAAACATAGACTAATGACAAAACAAATTACAGATTCCGTCTGTAAACTGCGAGACGAATATATTAAGCCTAATTAATTCGTTATTAACAAATGTTTACTATAGCACCACATTGTTAAATCATGGCGTAATTATGCTCAAAAGATTCGTCTCGCGATTTACATGCAAACTGTGCAATTAGTTTTTTTTCTGTCCATATTTAATGTTCTATGTATGTGTCCAAGCATTCGATGTGATGGAAAAGTTGAAAGCTTGAAGATAAAAGTTTGAATCTAAGGGTGTGTTTAGTTCATGCTAAAATTGAAAGTTTGGTTGAAATTGGAATGATGTGACGGAAATATTGGAAATTTATGTGTGCAGGAAAGTTTTGATAGGTTGAAAAAGTTATAAGTTTGAAGAAATGGTTAAAAGTTAAAAGTTAAACTCGGCCTAAACACGGCCAATATGTAAAAGCATGGCATCCTGACGATATCCGCCGCTTCAAACGTGGGAAGGTTGTCCCTGTCACGACGACTTGGCAGCCGGTCGTGCAAGTGGGGATTCTACGACGTTTTTGCACTCCCTTCTTCTCAGGCACGGCAGAGTTTATCTAGTTCTAGAAAGCGGCATTTCAACATCAGCAACACCAACACTGCCGGAGCATTTCTTTTTTTTTTTTGGGGTCTTCCCTTCTTATTTTCCCTGAGCGTAGAAAATTCTGTGGTTTCCAGTTTTCCACGGAAGTAAATTCCAATTTTCCAATAGATGTACGTCAACCCTTTGCTTCCTCTCCAGCTGCAGAGTTGCAGGTTTGACGAATGCAGCTTATCTACAAAATTCCCATCAGAGGGAACACAGTTACAGAAGAACTAGGGGAAGTACAGATTGCAAATCCATAAGGATCTTCTTTAGAACCGTATACGTAAAGGGCTTCATGGATTGGCCACTATATATGGGTGTCACCCTCAATCGTGAATCTGCAAGGTCAGATATCAGTATATCAAATGCAGATTGCCTCATTGCAGATTGCTGTGGATTGTTCAGGTTCCGGGTTAGCCCAGTCACCAGTCTTCACTGACATTAGCCCGCTGTGGTTACATCAGATAGTAACAAGCTCCTTCATCATTTCGGAATTCAGTCGGTGGTAAGGCATCGGAAATGGCATCAAAACAACTCTTGCTGCCTACCTGAATGTATCACGCAGGGACAGATTATATTAAGTTTGTGGTCCACTTGCCAATTAAACGAACGCCTCATTATAAGTGAAAAGCTCACCTTTCAGCTATCCGTGCTGCCATCATCGTCATCTTCATCCCCAGAAGCTTCATAACGTGGCTGATCATACTTCTCACGAAGCTGCTTGATAGGAATGAAGTCCCCAGCAGTGTCCTCGCCAAAAAACAG
This sequence comes from Oryza sativa Japonica Group, assembly GCF_034140825.1. Lineage (NCBI taxonomy): Eukaryota > Viridiplantae > Streptophyta > Magnoliopsida > Poales > Poaceae > Oryza > Oryza sativa. The sequence goes on from NC_089035.1 coordinate 32,783,026, forward strand.
AAATTCAATATAGGGGTGATCAAATCTTCCCTATTTATAAACGGGGACAGCATTAGTTCAATTTGACCAAAAATGAAAACCACCAAGCAAATGAAGAACTCAAACTCACTTTCTCTGATATTTCAGCTTCTGCAAGATTTTCTTCTGCAACTGAAATTACACAGACATAACATGTCTCAAAATGGCGCAGCATAGGCATAAAACAGTAAGTGAAGATGGATTTGATCAATTGACTACTGCATAGCCTACTATCTTGCCTTCTTCTGCCATTTTACACAAAACAAGATTGCTCATTAAAAGTTACAGATCTCAAGATAGAATTTCCACCAGTGGTCATGTCTATCAAAATAGTGGAAAAGAAAAATCAATACCATATGCAACAAGGAGTTCTGGATCAGCATATACATCAACAAGGACCTGCAAGATTTCAGCAATGAATCACAGAGGATCACTAAGCATCTCAATTCTCAAAAGACTAAATTATGCAAACACATCAGTAATTCAGTATGCATGGGCACTATCGTCCAAAAGAAAGCATTAATTGCATAGAGAAACAGTCAATTGCAGGCTAATAAAATTGCATCATGAACGGCCTGATTATACCCAAAAAATCCAAAAGGGAGGAGAAAAAGGCAATGATGAATATCACCATCTCAACTCCATAAGTGAGTTTGCAAATTAAGAACAAGAACAGGTAGGTATTATTACACATAATCGCCATCCATGATAGATAAGTCACAACTGATGCTACATGAAGGAAATGATATTTCTATGAACTATGGGCATTGAGGAACTACTAAATCGGAATAAGTCAAGCAGCATTTACTTGATAAAAAGGTTGATTCGGTCCTTTGGACAAGTTTTCCACATTTGCTGTCTCCATCCATGACTTGGATTCACAGCACACAGGATCCATGCCACAAATCACAGCTCTATATCCTTCAGCAGGTGATGTTATCATGTAAAATTAAGAAGAGAAACTAAAGTGTGTTCACTGAAGTTAATATTTGATATAAAGTGTGCTTCAACACATGCAAATGTTCCATTTAAGGATAATGGCAATTATGAAAAATTAACTTTTCATATAAAGTTTGAAAAGAAATTGTAGTAGTTATCCATTTTCTGAACAGCTTCAGAAATAATGTGTGAACAACAATACGAAGTAGGTAGTATAGCAGTACTCACCGTGTACCTTATGACGTACTTTCTGCCCTAGTCGAAATGCATATTCCACATTTTGATATGCAAGGGCCTTAGCGGAGACTGCCAGAGACTCTGTCTACATGATGTTTGAAGTTAATATGTTATTAACACATTACCATCACATGGTCGGTGCACTACAGTTTTGTTGTACCTCAAGTTTAGCAATTTCATCACGCAGTGCAGCTGCCAAAGCATAATTTTCACTGTCAACAGCCTTTTGCAAATCCGCACTGAAACAAATGGATAAAGCTAAGTGATCTACTGATCTCTCAAATGAACCAATGCTACATAACACTGGAACATCATGGAGAAATGGAAACTATTAACATACCGCACGCGTAAAAGGTTTATAGCTTTGTCCTGAGCTTCAGTCTTTGATGAGCCTCTTTTAGCTTCACGTTGCCTAATTATCTCTGTTTCAATCTAGACGAGGATATTTTCTTTAGCAAGCCTCATACAATGAATTCATTTATCTTCAAGTGAAATCATTTGGTACCTCTGTGAGTTTTTCCCTCAATTGTTTTGCCACATCAAATTGCTCTATATTCAATGCATACTGGTAAGAACCAAGAAATTAATAGTTAGGCTGGACGTGCATAGATAAGTATCAAACATTTGCATGGACCAGTAGCCAGCAACTAAGAATGATGCAATTATCATGATGGTAGATTTCATTAGCCGATTGCTACTAGTCTATGGAATTGATCCGTGAAAAAAGAATCGTTGCCGGCTGGATTGGTAACTTTATTTGCTTTAGAAAATGATGGTAAGGAAGCAACAACTCACCTGTATTCGGGTTTGTAGGTCCAATTGGAAGTAGAAGATTAAGATGTCTTCGTTAGCAGACTCACTGCGTTCCAGCCTTGCATTACTACTGCTACGGTCATCTCCTCCAAATAGCCATTTAGCGTTAGTTCTCACTGTAGTACCCATTTGCCTTCTATTGGTCCTCATATGTAGTTTTTTCACACACCAACGCCATGAGTACGCTCCACATGTTATTGAATTTATTTTGTAAAACAACCTCAGATCATCCACTGCAAGACAAGCTGGTCTAAAACATGATCCATGGGGCGAGGAAATTGAACCACATGCAAAAATGCCTTGCATTGTATTGGTATGAGATTTGACCAGTTCAATTCCCACAACTGATGTAGTCCAATCACCACACTGACAGTTGCAATCAGCAAGCCAGTGGCATCTCCAGCTGCGCAGAGAACAAAAACATTTTGCTTAAAACTAGTACAAAATGCACTAGGTAACTAAGAAAGGCTTTGAATTGTGGCATCTAAATAATTACAAACTACTATTAACTAACAAACTAACAAGTAGTGCCTGGAACCCTACCATATCGTAAATGTGCAATAAACATTTTACTATCTTCTTTTTTTTTTGTCCGTAGATACTGATCAATCTATTCTGAATTATTGAAGGTAAATCGCACCTAACGTGGTCCAGGCGAGTAAGCAAAGAAACCCTCAAACTCTTTGGAAATAATAAAGTGCTAGAACCTACCAGTACGCTTTGTTTCGAGTAATATCTATCAGTGCTCTCTACTATCACGCAAAAAAACAAAATCCTCAAAAACTAATGGGTTATACGGGAGAGGTAAGGGGTTGCCCGCAGCAAGATAAAACGCCAGAAAAAAAAAAAAGCTACGAAACCAATCAAAGAAGCCACAGTTCATCACCAACCGAAGAAACGAAACCAATCCAACCCTTTTCAGAAGGAAGAAATCCTAATGGGACTCCGGTCTACGCCGCCGGCCATGTAGCGAGCGTGGAGAGAAGGATAGATACCTTTTCTGGCCGAGGCGGCGCGCGCTTCGGTGGGAGGAGGAGGCGGGGAAGCGTCGACGAGTCTCGGCGAACGGGGAAGAAAGGGGGAGGGCCGCGCGCTTCTCGGCCGTAACTACCACTGGCTCAAAGTGTGGCGGTCGTCGACGGGATACCGGATAGAATGTGTGACCTGGATCAGGAGTGCATCGACTGCAGGTTAAGCACTTGGGTGAAACTGACCGTCCAAGAACCAGCGAACGTTTAGGATTCTCTGACCTCGCCTTCTCCTTCCCTTCCCTTCATCAAGATTTGGTTACAATTTTGGGGCAATTGCATCTACGCCCCCACTTTCAAACCCAATTGCTGTTTTATCTTCACTTTTTAGGGACATGTATACCCTCTGCATCCAGCAATATCGTGCAGGGGAGGACCTGGAACAAGGGACGGGGAGGAGGGCGCCGTAGGCGCCGACGTCGACGTCGAGCAGGATGGGGTCGTCGCCGGCCACGGGAGCAGTAGCAGCAAAAGCGATGGTGGGGGCAGGCGGAGGCGGGGGCTGACGACGATGCCTCGGCGTGGAAGCCAGCGGCCACGGGAGCAGCAGCAGCAGCCGCCGCCGTCGCCCGCACGCCGTTGCCGCGCGCACGCCCTCGCCGCCGCCCGCCCTCGCCGCGGCTGCCGCCCCCGAGCGCACGCCCTTGCCGCCGCCCGCCCTCGCCGCAGCCGCCGCCGCGCCGCGTGCAAGCTCTCGCCGCCCGCCCGCCCTCGCCACGGCGGCCGCCCTCGCCGTCGCCATCACCGCGCCTTCCGCCGGAGCCGCCGCCGGAGCCGCGCACGCCGCTGCCGGAACGGTCGCCGTCGCTGCACGGTGCTTGACCTGAGCAGAGCTGTGCTTGCCTGCTTGGATCCTTATGAGAAAGACTACACAACGGTATATACCACTTATCCCTCATGCCGCGACCCCACGTGCCGGCTTCTCCCGAGTATGTCGCATGCTGCTAGGATTATTATCACACAGGTTTGCTGTGTGTATCAGTGTATAGTCTTGTTCCTGACAGCTAGCTAGTACCTAGCATGCCTAAGTCATGCCTTTGATACTAGCCTAGCTGGTTGTTGTGCATGCCAAATCCCTGTAATAGCTACTAGTAGACCTGTACCCTAGCTATGTAGGGTACTTATTATGGAGGAGCCTAGTAGCCTAGCTATGTGTCTAAGATGGGTTGCATCTATTTGTTGTATCCTATACCATGCACGGATTAGACCGGACAAATAATTACCTAGATTATACATGGATACAATGGATTATTCTAATTAGATATGTCATGTTGGGCTCTTGGTTATACCACATCTTAGAAACTCTAGTATGTGATACATAGATGCTAGATTATCATATATGATATCCAGGTATTGGGTCGAATACCTAGGTACCAAGTATGAAACCTATAAATACAAGATCTGATGCTGAGTTATTTGGCATGATACCTATAAGTACCGGATCTGATAACTAGGTATGGTGTCTGATACCTATGAGTACCAGATTGGATACCCGGGTATCGGGTATCTGATCTCATACCTATGAGTATTTGTTCCAATACCTATATGTAACGGGTCGGATACCCAGGTACCGAGTATGATACTTATGAATACCAAGTCTGATACCTAAGTATCGGGTCTGATACCTATGAGTACCGGATTCAATACCTAGGTCAGGTTTGATACTTATGAGTATCGGATCCGGTATCGCGCATGATACCTATGAGTATTAGATCGGATACCCGGGTATCGGGTATCTGATCTTATACCTATGAGTACTGGATCCAATACCTAGATACCGGGTTGATACATATTAGTAGAGGATCTGATACCAAATATAGGGTGTGATGATACGAGACTTCAGATGTGATACCACTAATTCTAATATTTATGGGTTATATACTTCTATTCAACAGTCAAATAAAAAGATGGACCATGCATAGCTAGGCCAGAAAGTACAGCCAAACTTGCTCACGTGCTGCTGACATGCTTTGTTTAGGCTAATGCTACTAGCTCTAGTGCTTAATTCTAACTTTACTAGTTGAAGCAGGTGTTAGACCCATATGGACCTAAAGAGGTGTAGAAGTAGTGCTGTATTAGAGTATTTCATAGCTATTTTGTATTGTAGGAGAAAAGAGACCTCTCGTCAGTCATCACTAGTCGGTAGCCTCCATGTGAAAGGACAGCACACGACACGCTTTCAGAGAGAAAAAGAATCGGTGAGTGATTAGTAAGTATAAATTATAAACTATACCGTTGAGACGGTACACCATCCCATAGTTTTTCTCGATCCTTATCCATTCATTGAAGGGTACAACAGTAAATTAATATTTCATAAAAAGAAATTTCTATTTCTCTTTGTGGGACCCAGTGCCACCGAACAGGCCCATTTTTAACCCAAAACTGTGGGACCCATCTAACGGGGCTAAAAGTGAGGGCAAACGGTGGGTTCATGTTCAAAAAGATGAGGCAAAATTGCAAACTCTAAAAAGTAGGAGTAAAACAGCAGTTGAGGTTCAAAGTGAGGGCATGGATGCAATTATCCCTACAATTTTTGGCCCAAAAGGAGGAACGCGGTTCCCCGCTCATCTCGTCGCCTGTTCTTCACACTCGTCGGGCACTCGAGCACAGGCGCACGGCTGTCAGATATGGCAACGGACCACCGATTTGGCATTAGGGACACGGGCACACGGGCCCGACGTTAGTGTCTAGCACTCCAGCGTAGATGTGCACCGAGTGACCGAGGCCACAGAGATGCGCTGACTGCGTTGTGCTGGTGCGCCTGGTGCCTCGTACATACAATACAATAGTTTTGAGACCCTCATACAATACATTACTCCCTCCGTTCCAAAAAAAAACCCATTCGTTGCTTTAGGAAGGGTCACGTTCCCTTCTAGATTAAGTTTTTTTTTTTTTAAGAATAGAGTGTGGTTGTTATGTCTTTTTTTTTTCTTATTCGTGTGCAGTACTGTAATGCATTAGTACTGTAATGCATTAGGTACAAAATGTCTGATGTTGTTCGAGGGATGAGTTCATGAGTACAAAGAAGGTGGATCCTTCTTTTGCGACAAGTAGGGCGACATCGTTTGGCTGATTATAAGCATAAGCAAATGACATATTAGCAAATAAAAATAATTTGTGAATATAACGTTTATATACGTATTCTTAACGATTTAAAAAGCAAAGCCTACAAAATAAACTACGATGAAAAAAATCCCAAAATAAACTTCATATTTAAGGTTGAAATGCATATTTTGGCTGATAAATATAAGCATAAGCTAAAAGATAAGGCCGGTAGTATCTATTTGAACTTTGTGAACATCTATTTCATTTGCTACGGCACAAAGTGTATGTGCTAGAACATATTTTTCTTTATTTCTTCATTAATTTCTTATGGCACAGTGGCATGATAGATATCTTTGAGCCCTCGTTCTTGACAGTACTCAAAACCATATAGTTTTTCCTCTCTTTCTGCTTGAAAATGCCATCGATCGATCTATTGTAGCCGTTTGTTCTCACCAGCCCTTCGAACGGCAATTTGAAGCCTTGGTTCAAGATTTTTCAATAGTTCTTCCTGTTTAAAGTTGAATTCGAAAACATGGAATGAGCGTTTGACATGTTTCATAATATTAGTTTGGAGATAAGAACATAACAAAGAAAAGGAATAGCATTTTTTCAGTTTATAAGTATACCAATTCATATTCTAAATATTATAAATAGTGATTTGATCTTTTTTGTGTGTACTACATCTCATCTTAACTCAGTTCATCTAAAAAATATATATATTGTTCTATTGCTAACCTCTAAACATCATAATTTTCCCATTCGTTTTTTTTATAGCGTGTACATCTTTTCAAATTCATTGATGTGTACACAACCATCCCGTAGCAATGCAAGGGTATCAGTTAGTTTTTATTGTTTCTAGCAGGTTTTATCCAATATCACATGTATATATTACAATTAAGAGTAGTTTAATTTACACACACAAGAATATATGTAAGCTATAGGGGTAAACTTACCATCAAGAGGGACCTATCTTTCACCACACTCAAAATATATACAGACAACCAACAAAAATCTCCAACTTGCATGCATTTGTATTCAACCAACCTCGGGCCATCCTGGCTTAACTAATTCAGACAAGCAAACAGTGCCTGTTGGATGTGGCTAGCCAGGCTAAGCTCATTCAGGATAAGGCATACAGCCTAGGCTGGGTCATTCGGTAGCAGAACAAGCTTCCGGCAGCAATTTTTTTTTTCGGAAAAAAAAAGATTCTTTTTTATGCCATGAACGTAGAGAACTTTTTCCACCAACATAATGTAACGGGATAAATGGCGAATCATTCTTGTGTTTCTGAGGTCAAATGGTCAAGTGAACTTCCAGCAAACAAAATAAGGTTACTTATTATAATGTCGTAGGACTGTTACTTGTAGCATAACACCGAGCTCTGCCTCATTGTCTGCTATGAGATTCAGCAATAATAACCCCATGAATCATTTGACAGGTGATCAGCTCATAGCTTCACAATCGTCCTACAATAATGGTGATAAAATATTTGCCAATGGATGCTTACTCCCGAAAATGATAGGCCAAGAATTCTATCTGGAAGATCGTATGACGGTTCCAAGCCAATCTTCTGAGCTCGTGTCCCCTTTTAAGGCTCTCAGTGAATGTTCTGTACCAACCTGCATCAGAAGTCACACGGAAAAAGGAAAAAAAAGGGTCATTGAAAATTTTATATACACAAAGTCATGAGGGGAGGAAAAAGTTACCAGACCTTTGTAATATACACATCAACTCCAAGCCTAGCTATCGCAGCAGCTTCCAATATTTTGGTCTCCATTCCGCCAGTGGTGTCATGTGCAGCTACAGATATCTCCACTGCAATGCATATCAGATTATCTTTGTTAGGATTACACAAGCTACAACATACAGTTTATCTTTATTATGCTGGTCAAAAGAACAGTGTGTCTTTATCATGAATTTCATTAGCCCCTGGCTTAAAAGATTATAGCTTTGATCCCAATACTCATATTTCAAACTGTCACTCCTCCATAAGTATAGTATTTGATCCAAATCATTGAGACTTCCAATTTTCTCTGCATAATGCGTAAGAACAAATGATGTATTTGTTCATTAGAAGTTATTAATTGAAAAATCGTCACCGGTAGCTACTTAATCATGTGCCTGTTACGATCTGATAATTTTTTATGTACTTGAACTTGTTACAACGAAAATAGTTGCATCAGTTACTCAGTACAACTGCTATGAGTAACTCAACCACCAGCGTACACATGGAAGGAAGACATAAATTATACCTCCTTTCTTGTTGCCTTTCAATGCTGGTTTTACAATCGACCAGCTGCCATTTTCATCCACCGCTGTTTAAACAGGCAAACAACACAGGTCAGCCTAAGACAGAAAGCAAATGGTAATTGCATATCTTTTACTTTTCGTGTGCTCCCTACAATTTCTGATGCATATCAAACAGGAATTCCAGTAGGTGAGTACTGAATGCTAACCTATCTCTCTGAGAAGTACTGCATTCGGGTCTGATGGAGGACGATCAAATACTCCATGGACATCTGTCTACATCTCAATTTTCAGAGTGCTATGCAAAAGCAACTATAATGAAGGATGGGCAACATATGCAAAGAGTGGTGCACAGAAATGTGATAGAACAAGGCCTGTCTGATAAGTGATAACAGCAATACGAACTTCAAGTATTAGAATAAAGACATTTCATCCATGTAAATAATTTGATGCACGCACCATCTCACATACATAATATAAATTGTCAAGTCATGGCAAAGGTGAGAAGGCAGCAATACCAGAAATACAACATATTTTGGACTCAGAAGCTGTGCAAGATGGCGTATAATGACATCCCCACTCAAAATGGTGCAGTCCTGGTCATTTAATTATACCACATAAGTCTTGAGAAGTACACAAAATGTGTCATAGTCCAGAGAGACCTCTATGTAAGTGTAAATTAGGACATGGGCGTGATTCAATCCAAAAGCTCACCAGCAATTCATCAAGAACAGCATCTCCATGCAAAACCTGGAAGAAATTTTTTATGTTCTTTTTAATGTAGATGAAGAAAACATAAGTAGAGCTGTGGAAGTATGCAATGCTTTCCCTATTCTTGAAACATTTCCTGAACAAAAGTTTACTCATAGTATGTTCAAATATCTGAACTAATTCATTATTTACCAGTACAAAATCTCAGCTAAGTTGGTATAGAAAATGTATTGCAAAATAGGATGCAACTTAGAAGAATTACCAGTGCACATAACATGTGTAATGAATATGTTACATACTACATAAATATTCCAGAAACGCCATATTTTTCTTACAATATGGATACATAAGAAGTGACCCATATAACTACATTACTTAATATAAAACTTTAGTCGTTGTAAATTCTAGAGAAATAATTATTCAAGATTATGAAGTACAATAACTTACAGGGACAAAGCCAACATGGAGTGATAGCATGATTTGAGAAGCATCCACTGATTCAAGCTGTAAGTGCAAAACTGGAAGGTAAAAAATCAAAGGGCATCTCTGTTGATAGGATTAGACATAGATCTTCAAGAACTTTGCAATGTCAAGTCCATGTCCAAAGAAACAGAAGAAATTTAGTTAATTGTTTGCTTTCTCACATTTCTTTGCTTAGTAGACCATCCACAAGCAAACGGTGACATCCCAACAGACGGTATTCCTTCTACAGAATCATACACAGTTCAAAAAAGACATTTACTTAATTATTAGCTACTGATGATAAACCGACAGCAATAGACTGAAGCAATGCATCAAGATCATATAAAAGATGGATACATATAGTGGTTAGTTCAGGATTAAGATTACATAGGAAAATTGTTCATAACAAATGACAATGGATCCTTGGATGGCACAACGGGTTAAGTGAAGACCGCACAGTAAAATTCCAGACAAAACACATATATTCTCTAGATTATAATGGAGCATGAGTTTATGACAAAGTAACAAAAATGACCACATAGATATCCTGATAGCACGAAAGAAACATGATTGTGATTCAAATATGAAGAGTGGTCCTTCATCTCAATGTTGTGTACCTCTTGCAAGAGCTCTAACAATCTCCTGGTTGAGAGAAGTGACCTGAATTGTAATATGCAGATCATAAGAATTATTTTTCAAGCATGCGCATCAAAGAAGCACTACATATGTTGACGATATACTGGGCAACAAAGATATATCTCTGAAAGTAAGATGGAGAAAAAAAATATAGATTATAATATGAACGTGAAAGGAGAACTTCAAAAACTAGCCTTACTGAAATTCTTGTAGCCACAAAGCCAGCCTTCACAAGTGTTGAATGAAGACCCCCTTTATGGACTCCAGATCTACTTGCTTGGAAGTGACCAAAAGACCCTGAGGTAGCAGATGTAGGTAGTCAGCTATTACACCACCAAAATCGTGGGCTGTATCCTTTAAACTACAACAGGCCAATTATAGTCGGCCAGTATTACAGGCATCATGAAGTGTGAGCTATTTTCTTTATTCTCCCCTGGTTGCCTAGGACTACATTTTCAAATCAAATCTTTATTGATGCAGTGGAAAGTCCTAAGCAGGAAGGATGCTGAGAAGCTGGAGGCCATGGCTAGCAAACTTATGGAAGCAGTCTCCTCCCTTGGTCCTCCCAGAGCTGGAGTAGGGTAAGCACTGATGCTTTTTCTGTGGTGCTGTTGGTTAGCTGTTATCTGTTGAGTTGTTTAGAGGTGCCTGAGTTGTCTTTTGCTTTTGGTCGCTTAGCTTCAACCCCTTTGTATCCCTTGGCATGGTTTGGTTTCTGCCCTGTTTCTGTGTTTTTGTGCTGAACTCTTGTAAGTGGGTCTCCCCCACCACTGTGCCGCTTCTGGCTTTCTATAAAAGCCGGGCCCGATGGTCTATGATCTAAAACTATATTTTCAGGGTGTCTACCAATCAAAACAGATTTATTCAAATATATTCCACGAAGGTCAGCTACGTTCCGAATATAGACCGGTTAAGCAGGTCGTGAACAATGTTTACAATTGCTTGTCATTGATACACATTGAGAATGGTACTTGGTTCACAGTTTCGCACCAAATTTTCACTTAGCCGTAGTAGTATTCTGAAACCAAAATACAGCAATCAAGCTGATCCTATCGTCTCCAGATCCCAACCGACCACCGATCCCCCAGTTCTGCTCATGAACTCATCAGCAATACAAAATGACAGATAGGCACAGTTGTTAGTTCAGATGAGGAGCCATGCATACCGGCACCATGGACGACGACGAAGTTGGAGTCGAGCCCCAAGCCTCCCATCTCCGACAAGCCCTCCACATCCACGACCGGGCCGGTCGGATCGCCGGGCCGTCTGCTCCAGTCCATCCCCACAACCTTCCCCGCCGCGCCGCCGTGGGACATGGCCTGCCGCAGCTGCGCGCACGCCGACCGCAAGCTCGCCGCGTCGATGCTCTCCAGCTCTCCCTTGTTCGTGATGGCCGCTCCACCTGCGCCATCGAAGCTGCTAAAGAGGAGCAGAGAGGAAACAAGGGAGCGACGGAGCGCGCGCGAGTACCGAGTTTGACGATGCAGCGGACGGGGCGGGAGGCGGCGGGGTCCGTCTGCTGCTCCTGCGCCGCCTCCTCCGCCATGGGAGCTTCCTCTCCTCGACCTCGCGCCGGCCAAGGCCTCGGGAGGGAGAGGCGAATCTGGTGCTGTTCAGTGGCAACCGGCACTTCTGGATTGCCCAGAAATGCTGGGCCGGTGCTTCGCCTGCCGCTCCGGCCCATCAAAGCTTTTCCATCCGCTCGCGGAAATTCTCGGCCCAAACCTGCTCGGCCCGATCCGTCGCCAACAAGAGCAAGGCACGAAACCGCAACCCTTCCGACCTCACCGTCTCACCGCCGCATCCCGCTCGCCGGTCACCGGCTAGACGCCGCCGTCGCGCGGGCTCCTGGGTTGCCGTGTCTCCATCGCTTCCTTGTTGGCCTGTTCCTGCGAGCTTCGCCCTCTGGCTTCCTCCCTGTTCGGGATCCGGGATCGTGTGTCTGCCTCTCGGCTCGCTGCGCCGCCGCCGCCGCCGGCTCGTCCCGTCTGTGTGTGTGTTTGTGCAGGTCAGTGTTATTTTGTAATTTTACTACGAGCTCAGATTCGTATACGTTTTAATTTTGTGTGTATGTGCTACTATTCAACTTGCATCTGTTCAAGCGGGTGACAGTGTTATGCTGTTGTACATTAGCATTGTGCATTTATGCATGCATTTTGTTTGAGCATTAATTTGTGCCCGATTCAGTACTAGTTTTCCTGTTAGTATTTACCTTTTGTCTCTGACTGTTCTAGGATTCTGGCTTAAAAGGGATAATCTATGCCGTCGAAATCGTGGCATCAGTTGTCATTCAATTCAATCCCCTTGTTGATTCATGTGCTTGCAGTTGAAATTGGAGTAAATATACAATGAGGCTGTTGAAAGCGGATCAGTTGTTCAGGAAAGTCATTGACGGCGGGTGGAGAAAGCAATCTCGACTGCTTGGGCTTGACGTTGGTAGTAAGTATGTTGGGCTGGCTGTTTCCGACGACAAAAATAGGATCGCATTGCCTCTAAGGTATGCACTTCAAACTATTGTAGCTGAATATTGTGTTCCTTGATCCAAAGGTTTCACTGAGATAGTGAGATGTTTCCAGAACATATTTAGCACAAGTGATTCCAGTGTGTCCATAAAAATTAGAACATCACTTTCTATGTGATGATTTAAATGCAGGCGGTTCTATATTCCATTCCTCTCATGGATTAGTAGGAATGTTGAGTTTCCAACTCATTTCAATGGATCGGCATTTTTTGTTGTACTTCATTCAAATCATTATCATGTTGGATTGGAATCTTCCAACTATCAGAATTTGTTTCAGTTTGTATGGTCTCTGGCTTTTGTAAGACAGTCTATTATTGTGCTGTGTCTGTTGTATTAGGTCCTTCTCTTTGATTAATTCGACTATACTAAACTTCGGTTTGTTAGAAAATAACTGTAGTTGCCTTCAAACTTTAAGGAAAATTATTTGCAATTTACAATATATCGATACACAAGATCTTATCCCTACTATCATAGTGTACCTTTATTATTTTTAAAAATATTAGTCTTTAACATATTTAAGCCTTATAAGGCTTTTCTTCACGAGAAATTCTTCACTTACCATTGTTAAGATGGACGGACTGCACTTGGCTAAAGCTGATATCCTTTTACCTACCTAAGCACTCAGACAGAGTGGATCTAGATTTGCTGAAGTATGCGTTTATCTAGAATTTTGTGGTCATTGTCTGCACTGCTAGCATAAGGTTATCTCAGGATAACACCCCTGTTTTATCAGATATTGACTCTCTTGAATTTGCAACAATCCACCTGCCTACCTGGTTTTTTGTGGCCAATACTATGATAGTTTAGTGATGGGATATATGATCTGCATGCATTCCCTTAAAGAAATGGATTTTCCTATTGGGATTAACAATTGCATTGTCTCCTACAGTGTATTGAGCAGGACAAAGACAAACATCAGCTTGATGGCGGATGATTTCGTAACTTTGGTATGCTGAATATGTTTACTGACATTTAAATTCTGGAGTAATCAGATTGTAGAATCACTTACCAAAAGATCGAGTTCTTAATATGCCATGTAACATCATCCTACATCAGATCGAGTGCTTAATGTGCCATGTCACATCATCCTGCATGGCTGCATCGCATGCCTGCATACTGCACAAGCAATTTTGTAGCATGTGTGTTGAGGTTACGATGCATTTATGGAAGCCAGGGTTACAGGCCTTCTCTAATATGCTGTTCTTTACTGCTCAATTTACTCATGTCATTTACATTTCCAAAATACTCGAGGGTGACATTGTCCACAAAGAAATCATAAATGATTTAGCAATAGAAGTTACAGACAGCTCATGATGCATATATTCTTTCATTTTAGATTCTGGTGAACATTTAAAAGCACTCATGTTTTGCTATTTTTCATACATGGAAGCCAATTCCTTTTCTTTGTTTTTGTGAATAGGTCTCAAAATACTCCCTTGCAGGCTTTGTTGTCGGCTATCCGTTCAACTTGCAGGGTCAATCTAGTCCAAATGTAAAGTGCTCTTGTGCTGGGAGCCTGGGATAGTGCACCTCATTTTCTCACTATATGTTTGGTGATGTTTCCTTTTTCTATTAAGCAGGCATTACAAGTAAGGCTTCTTGTTGGAGAGCTCTGTAAAACTGGGAAACTTGATGATATGAGTTACACCTATTGGGATGAAAATTTTACCTCGAAGGTGATGGTACTTTTTTGCCCATTATCTCTCAAACATGAAACTACATATTAGCATGGGGTGCATTACTCATGTGACCATTTTATCCTACTTTTCAAGTACTTTTTTATGGTGAAGTGTTTTGATTGATCTGTTTATGTCTCCAGTGTGTAGAAGCCCTTTTACATCCTCTGAAACTACATGACCCAGTTGAAACCAAAACAATGACAGATAAATTTGCTGCGGTTTGCATACTCCAGGTACATACAACAAATACCAAATGACGTCATTGTAGACTTCGTTGTTTCGATTATGTAATTATTATTGAAAACCAGTACTCATAGTTCATTTAGCTGAACATCTGCTTAGTGACATTGACTATCATACTTTGTTTTCCTAAAAAGATTTTTACTTTCTGTGCAGCGCTACCTAGATAATATGAACAGAGAATTGAGATCTGCAGATAATTCTGGAAAACAGGGTGACACCTGAGTTCCACAATGCATATATTATTCTGTTCGGTGCACACTAAACCAAAGACAACGGAATCAGCATCTGTTCGGTGTACTGCTGCCTTAGTGTACTGCTGCCTTATGAAAAAGGCTGTGCAGTTCATTGAGACATGTACAAAACTCTGAGTTTATGCTCTCGTATACGCCTGATAAGTTTTGTAGATGCAGACTTGCAGAGCTGACAATTCGTCAGCTAGCAAGGGCAGCTTCCCTGCCTGCCTGCTAGAGGCAATTTGTTGTAGGTGATGCACAAGTACTAGGAATCTTTTCCCCCTTCCTTTATTTTCTTGCTTATGAGGCCATTGGCACCGAAATGCCTGCTTATGCGCAGCTTGAACAATCTCTTCCAATATGATTGCCGAGCATGCGCGTGTGTATATGAGCCTCTATTGTGTTTCGGGAAAAAAAATGATTGCCGAGCCAAGAAGATGCAATCAGGCTGTCGAGTCAAATCAGGTTGATAATGGCGTGCTGCAGCCAGATTCCATTTCCTATGTCTGCATGCGCATGCTTAGACAAAATTCACCGTGATGTTAACAACTCATGTCATTCGACGACGGGCAGCTTTTGATCATTGTCACATCCCTGATACTTGTAAATCCTCAATAATGTTTCCTCAGTTGTGCATATCCGTGGCCTGCAATGCTCCGTGCAATTGTTGAATCTGTTTCCAGAACTGATAGCGTAAGGAATTGTATGACCATGATCCTTGCTGTCTGGTTGCAAAAGATTGAAAATTCTACTCTACAAAGCAAGTTAGGCTGACAGAGAATCTTGTGGATGGGATGAGGTAAGTTCACTTATCCAATTAGTTTACTACTCTATAGGAGACAATAGGTGAAGAAATAGGCACAAGAGCTAATGTGCAGACTTGTGCTGCTGAGATCGTTTCAGACTTGGACAAACAATGCTATGTGGTTTACATGGACTGCGAGTCTGCAACAGATAAAATCACCAATCTACAGCTGTAATCTGCATTGTCCGTTTCCTAGGGTTAGCGTAAGGAATTTTCCGATGTTTCTCCCAGGATCTCAGTCTCAGTGGCTGAGATCGCTGCTACTACCTACACATGCAAAAGATCATAAAATTCGATTCTATCAAGTAAGTTAGGCTCATGAGGAAGTTTCAGAATACAGGTAACTACACAAAGGAGTTAAACACATCACACAGCACAAAAGAGGAGAAAAAAGAGAGAAAATTCTGAGGTGGTAGGCACATCACAGCACAGCAATTAAGCATGAAACATAAGGGGAGCAAGCAGGTCGGCGCAGCCACTTGTCAAGTTAACATAGCTCTCACGTATGCCTGCCTGCTTCCATGCCAAAAGTCTACTACACTACAGCTCAAGCTACTATGTATCTGCCTATCTCAAGAGCAGGAGACAGTGGTGAGCACAGCACGAAACCAAGGTAGCCGAACCATGCAAAGTCAACACAGTTGACAACCAGCAATAGCTTTGTGCAAAAGAGATTTGGCAGCCAAGGAAAGACAGGTCAGGAGCTCACATCACCATTGGAAGTCAGCCACTGATCGTACCGTTGTTATTTTTAGGGAGCCGTACTGTCTAATCAGGGGGAGAAGAGCTGATGAAGGTGTATACTGGCACGTTGGAGATGGCTTGAAGGTAAAGAAGACGGCTGGTTCACGGTAGGTGATTCGGTCGAGCAGCCAACGGTTTTGGACCGGAATGCACGAGCTAGCTCGATCGGCATTCTCCCTTTTATTGTTTATATATTTTCCCGGTTGTTTGTTTGTTTGTTATTCCGGCGATTTCTTGACCAGAGATAAGCAGTCGTTTATTTCAAGGTCTGAGTCTTTGACAATTTGTTTGTGTGTTGATTTTGTTTTGGAAATTGTAGACTTTGACTGAAAAGAACGAGGTTAATTAATCTCGTAATCCAGTCAGAGATGAGTAATTGGCATAGCGACGGCTTGCATGAAATTAGAAGTTTTGTTAATTTCATATTAGCAACTAATACGATCTCCTGCCTGTTTGCACTTTGCAGGAGGAAAATTCAGCAAGAGTAGGAATTGGAGGCAGAAGTTAAGCACAATGTAGCATATATGGAGTTATGGATCAGGAACACGTACTCTCCAAAATGATATTCAGCCACATATGCATAGTTTGTCCTATTTAAGCTTCCATGAATACTAAATATAATATATTTTTTCGGTGCCTACGAAAATAATCAAATAACGACCCCTGTTGGAGTATTAGACAAAACTCATACGTGGTTAGTCCATACTACGTGCGCATTATTGGCTGATGGCCATAGCAATAGCAGAACATGTCCATACACTGTACATGAAAATCGTGATCGAACTCTGTTCCCTTTACTGTTGGGCACCTGCAGCTGCAGTATCTACTATACCACCAAACAGTACTACCCGTCTGCATCCAACGTGCAAACTTCGGTTTGTCCACCACCGGGACATGTACCTCGTGTGACAGCGACACCACCAAGCGATCGATCGAGAGCACGCTTGCGGTGAGGACGTGAGGTCGCTCGCCCGGATGAGTACAGGGGCTCGAGGCCAAGGAGGGGGGGAACCAAACGTGTGACGGGAACAGCAACGTCTCGTGGGGGCAGCCCCGGTCGAGCCGAGGCGCGCTGGCGCTAGCTAGAGTCCGTAGCGTTTGGTGATCGATCCGACGGCCTGTCTCCCCGCGCCCACGTCGTCACGCGGTGAGACGCGGGCGCTCGGTCCACACACGCGCGCGCGTACGTGCGTGCGCCATGGCCACCATCGATCGCGGCCACCGGCTGGGTGATAGCCGGTGCGAGGGGAAATATCCGGAAGGAGGCTACTTCCTCTGTTTCATAATGTAAGTCATTTTAGCATTTTTCATATTTATATTGATGGTAATGAATCTAGATAGATATATATGTCTAGATTCATTACCATCAATATAAATGTGGGAAATGCTAGAATAACTTACATTGTGAAACGGAGGAAGTACTATATTACGAGATCTCATTCGAGATAATATCAGATATATTGATACGATGTTAAATCTAGTATCCCATACTGAACCATACCCGTTAGGTCTCAGTTGATACCTTATTAGTAACAGACCGACACCTATCGATACTAAACTTTTTACCCATTGGTATAAACCAATACCCATTAGCTATCAGATCTAGCCGAGAGAAATGAGAGAAGAAAGGATGGAGATGGTAGAACTATGATGCTCTCCATCCTCCCTCAACACGAAATGAATATGACAACGATGTTTCCCATCATCTCTCTGCGGAGGGCCCGCCATAGACGAGGCCGACACGGAGCGACCTCCCGTCCGATTCACCCACCATCCCTCATCCCCCCCCCCACCCTCCCCCCATTTCCCCTCCCACTCGAAGAGCAACGCGTATAGCAGAGAAGGTGTTCGGTGCAACGTAAAAATTGGGTGGCGACCAAGGCGAGCACGTGGCGTCATGGAGCGAGGGCATGAGGAGGATGAGTGGGGTGGAGCGAATCGTCACGCGAAGGATACCTTCCTATTTCCTAATGCATGGGTACATAATCCCAATATATAGCTTCATTTGTTTTTTTTTTCTCCCAAAACAAATTGAGTCTGGATTTGAAATTTTGTCTTAGCAACTTAGGAAGAAGGAACTTGAGGTTTTTCAATTCTTCTCTCGCATGTCCATGCAGTATTCGAATCGATCAAGCTTAAAGGTCGGTTGTGGTCAAGCGTAGGCGTCGCTCATCTAGGAGTCTTGTTGGGAGGATCGTAGTACTCTTTTGATACTTTGCCAGTTTCGGTCAATGGTTTCGGAGTCTTTACTCCCTTTAGAGTTTTCTTCTTCCCTAGTCGTTTCCTTGTGTTCCCTTAACAATTGTCTCTGGCTGTTGTATTGTGTAACTGAATTTCGGCTTTATTCTAATATATTGACGTGTATTTTTTTCGCGTTTGCGAAAGAAACGACTTGAAATTTTGTGGATGTTATTTTAATAGGAACTTTTTAAAATTTTAGAGAGCTTTTATAACATGGTCCACGGAGTTTTTCATTTATTCGATACTCCGTATTATTTTTTACCGGATATTTTCCCGGGAGGAGACCCTCGCGGGCTTTTGTCATGCCGCTGTCCCTTGGTCCCGAGGCCGCAGAGCCGTGCTGTCCCCTCCCTCCGATCCCTCTAAGATCGATCGGTCGCTCGAGGCCGGCTACGTTAGTCTCGCCTCGATCGATCGGTACGGGTACACTCACTGGCTCACCCCACTGCAAAAAAGTCAGGATTCGACGCTTCGGCCGATTATCACCTTGCGATCGATCGACAACTCGGGGGTTGTTTCACGTGTACGTGTTGAGTCCCCGTTCACGCGTGGACTAGTCAGGAACAGGATACACTACGTACTACGTACACTCAGTGGCCTTGACAATCAGAGACAATGTACTAAGCCATTCGATCACACCTGCATGCTGATCAGCGAGTCGATCTACGACTCTCTCGCCCGTTCGTCGTCGTGACCATGGTGGATTAATTAGACGTGCAAATTAATAAGGCGTCGCTGTCCAGGGTGCCGGGTGTCGACGGCGACCCGTGGGGACGAGCGGTCGTACCGGAGAGAGACCGTGCCGCGCGCTCCGCTCCGCGCGGAGCGTGGCGTGGCGTGCTGCCGTCCATGCACACGGCGACGACGACGATAGGTGCATGCACGCACGCACGCACGCGAGAGGCGCTAAGCTATAGCCCGCTGCTGCGAACATCGCGCGCGCTCCCGCGGCGGCGGCGCGGTGGTATTCGGTCTTCACGTCATGGTCGATCGCGCGCCCGACACCGCCACGTGAACGATACGTCCTGCCGCGTTCCGTGTGTCCATCTCTCGTACGTAGCGCCAGCGTGCGCGTGCGTAGCATAGGCGGCGGTAGACGGCGTACGTCGCCGTATAGCAGCGCGCCCGCTCGCGCGTCTCGCGTACGTCGCCTCATCGCGTGCGTGTGTGGATTTAGCTAGTCTCGGTAGCTCGATCGGTCTCGCGCCGAATCAATCGGAGTCGTAGCGTGGCGCGTCACGCACGTAGCGGTAGCCGTGTGTCTGGGTCCATCGGACACGATCGATCACACGATATATGCTACTATAGAGAAGCTAGATGCGGACGGTCGGGCTCGGCCATCTTTCGTTTTCACGGGGCGTCGTTTTGATCAGGATTCGGTTCGGACCTGACGACATGGGCTAGCTACTACACAGTAGCCGCTAGGCGTGGATCGAAGGATATCTTTGATGGATGCTATACCGTGCTACGAGCTAGCGATAGGATTGGGGGAGTTGTGATGGGCAGGAATGAAAAGGGCGTCTTCTTTGAGCGTAGAGGAATCAGGCGTGTCTGCCGACAGGGTCCAAGCTTGATCTTTGTTAATGCGACCTCAAATTGTAGCCTGTAGAGGCTGGTTCGTCTTGCTAATGTTAACTGAGACATGCAGGACGCGATAGCATTTGCCGATTTGCGTGCATCGGTGCATGACAATACCTCTCTCTGGTCTGGCTTCGCTGGCAATGCTTGGCTATTGACGTTACCAACGCCCTAACGATAAGGATGCTCTCTTAATTCTTTACACTTTGAGATAGAGTACAATTTTTTTTTAGAACATGAGATAGAGTACATGACTTCTCAATGTAAGACTCTGTTCAAGATAAGTTCATCTGACATTAGACGGATGATGGGTAGAGCGTCACCTCAACTTACAACCAGGGTTTTAAATCTCTCGTTATAGCTGTCGCTATCTCCCGCTATAGCTGTTTGAGAAGGGTTCTAGCTATTTACTCTCATGTACAATTTAGCCGCTATATCTTTATTTAGCCCGCTATAGCTGCCGCTATAGCTATTTGAGAAGCTAATCACTAAATGCCTTAGCCTGCTATTTAAAACATTGCTTACAACACGTTCTTTGAGGACTCGATGTCTTCCCCCTGCGTCTACAACCCGGAGCTTTTTCCTTGCGCTTTAGCGGCGGCCAACCAAAAATGTGCAACCGTGAAATAGGCAGTTACACCGTACTATGTGTTATGTCTACAGAGAGATTGAAAACAAATCACCATATCTTGTCGGAGTACAAGATAGGACTGGCCTCCCTCTCACCCTGTCAGAAGCTTCGTTTCAAGTATGGTGAGAGTCCTCTCGCGGCGGTTACAGTTAAGATCAAAATTGGAAAGGGTTCAACCCCTTCGTTCTGGTGGTACTGGCACCAATTGTTGGAAATAAACACTGGCGTATTTGAGGGGATGTTTTTCACGGTGAACACTATGGTCAATCACATCGTGCAAGAAGGGAAGCTTTGGTTGTAGCGAAACCTAGTCCCTTATGAATTCCTTTTGGCAGTTAGAATTCCTTATGAATTCTCTTTTTCCTTGTTGCTTTAAGCTGATCGGTTGCCTTTCTTTCTTAGTTAGCCTAGTGTGCTCTTCCCCTCTCCCGGTAAGGCGGTAACCCCTAGGACTTGACTTAGTGGGTGGCAGTTATAAAAACTGTTTTTTCTTGCTAATATATCGTTGTGCAAGCCTTGTACGGGTTTAAAGAAATACTCCCTCCATTTATTTTTTATAGTCATATTTCGAAATCTGAAAATTTTATTTTTGATTGGCATATTTCAATCCAACAACCTATCCTCTTAATGATTTTGTCAAATTTAATGCGTGACTCTCCATTCTTCCACACATGATTGGCTATATGAGCATTGAGAAATGTAAATATTAATTAATCGCTTGTTTACGAGGAATGACTAGTAGCATGTTTAAATGGATGATAAGTAGAATTACTTATTCTTGGTCTATGTGTCAAGATGAAATATGACTATCAAAAGTAGATGGAGGGAGTATCACTTTGAATAAAATTTAGTCCAACTTAGAGATCCCACCAATTAATTTTTTTAATGCTTCGCCTAAAAATATAGAAAATCGACACCAATATATTTGTCTCAAAAATTACCGTCGTAATATTAATAAGGTTTTATAATATATTTTATTATAAAACTGATTTTCAAATAATATGAAGTTTAATTAAATCTTATTTAAAAATTAAATATTTATGGAAGGGGAGTACTACTACACATTATATACAACCTATATATATCATCTTCAATTCACAGAGAAGTTACATCGTCTCACTTGTTAATTACTACTCCCTCCATCTACGTTTGATAGTCATATTTCATCTTGACACACAGACCAAGGATAAATAATTCTACTTATCATCCATTTAAATATGCTAATAGTCATTCCTCGTAAACAAACGATTCATTAATATTTACATTTCTCAATGCCCATATAGCAAATCATATGTGGAAGAATGGAGAGTCATGTATTAAATCCGAGAAAGTCATTAAGATGATATGTTGTTGGATTGAAATATGCCTATCAAAAATAAATTTTTCAGATTTAGAAATATAACTATTAAAATTAGATGGAGGGAGTACTAATTACCACTCGACACATGTCCAGACACCAGAATATAGGCCAAGAAAATTCACGCACGGGATGGACTAGCAGCGCCGTCGTCTTGCTCAACCACCGCCAGTTGCAGCTTGCAGCACTACGAATGAAATCAACTCATCAGTGACGACGCCGTCGCTGAAAAGGCTAGGCATGATGAGAGACCAGCCGATTTTTTTACTGTAACTACCCTTCTTTATCGTACCGGTCCACTTCAGGGAACCTCCAATTATGCCCAGGAAAGCAGAGACAGTGCTGCCACAAAGTCAATCTAGCGACATACGCGAATGACTTCTACCGGGCTAATCAACCACTAGCTTTTTCATCTACCGTTTCGAACTAATTGAACACCCCTTAGGGCACCTGCAATGGTTATCTATAGGCTCTCTACAAGAGATCCATATCAGCATATTTTCCTACTTGGAAGAGATTAAATGAAGAGAGAGAGCAAAGCTATCTACTAACCTAGAGATAGTCTATAGAGAAAAACGAGACAATGCATTAGAGAGCTATAGATACCCATGTAGACATACCATTGAGGTGGTTTACTATTAATCTAGTCTATTGCTGAGATGCACATGTTTTATAGAGAACACCTTACTTTACCATTGCGGGTGCTCTTAGCTAGCTACTCCTACCTCATTCGTTCGATCATTAATTAGCTAATGGATAAGTCGCGCTCATGAACACACGGCTGCAGCCAATCACGGTGCTCACGTACCTGTCCATGTTGACACATGCATACTGAACACTATACATAATGAGGTTAATAATTATGGTTACGCCTTAATCTTGACTTGTGTACATCTCAGTGCGTGATTAACACTGATTAAATATGGTGGGTTGATGGGATACATCATACTTACATCAATACTGTAGTGTGATTGCGAAGTCATGCGTGCATATATGACTCCACCTCCAGAGTTTAAATCTTGATGCCACAAGTAGTATGTATACATGCATGGGTTGGTAATAAGAGTATATTTAATGTGTTTCTTGAAAGAATTTTAGTAGAATATGCATCTTTAATCGTGTGTGTTAAGAGATGTGTTTGTGTAGTGGCGGATTTACAAGTTTCCTTGAGCACGAGCAAGCTTAACAGCTGCTGATGTAACCTCCACTAAAAGAAGCAAATTAGGCACTGTTATTAAGTGATAATCCACTGGCTAATGCGGGGGAGCCCAGGCACATGCCCATGGTGACCGGGCCTTCACTCCACCACTGTATTTGTGAATGTAGGAGTACGATGTTACATGTGTAGTGTGTAATTTATACTAAAAGAATGTAGTGATAACACCGTATCTACTTTCATTGTAAACTAGCACGGTTGCATTTGCAGATTGCGCGGCTAGTATCATTATATTTTCTCTCATATAATAGCATATATATTTTTTCATTATATTATTCAAATATATTAAAATGACAACATAATTTTAAATTTTGCAATAACTTTACAAAACTACTAATGTGTACTATTCATATTGTATTTTATATACGTGTTAGTTATTAATTATTTTTAATATCAAATTTTTGTTATTTGTAAATATATATATATATATATATATATATATATATATATATATATATATATATATATATATATATATATATATATATATATATATATATATATATATATATGTATATATATATATGTGTGGACTCTAGACTCGTCTTTTAATATTTCTTTTCTTTTAATTTCGAATTTTCTGTAAATTGTATTTCTATATAGACTTTATGCTCTTCTTCCAATATTATTTATTTTTATTTCTAAATTTTTATTATTTCTAATTGTATTTCTATGTGGACTCTAAACTCATCTTTCAATATTCTTTAATTATTAATTTCGAATTTCTGTTACTTCTAAATTGTATTCCTATATTGACTTTAAACTTTTCTTCCCATGTTTTTTTTAAAATTTTAAATTTTAGTTATTTGTAAATTGTATTCTATATGGACTCTAAACTCTACTTTTAATTTTATTATATTTATTTTAAATTTTAGTTAGTTTTAAATTCCTATATGGACTCTATACTCTACTTCTAATATTCCTTATTTTTTAATTCCGAATTTCTATTATTTTCTTAATTGTATTTTTATATGAACTCTATACTCTACTTCTAATATTCCTTATTTTTAATTCCGAATTTCAGTTATTTCCTACTTGTATTTCTATATGGACTCTATACTCTACTTCTATATTCCTTATTTTTAATTCCAAATTTCAGTTATTTCCTAATTGTATTTCTATATGGACTCTGCCTTTTCTTTTTCTTCGATTAATGTGAAAATTTCTAAACCATGAGAGTGAACGTGGAGGCTCATTTTTCTATTTCTTTAATAATATAATAGATTTTATAAATTAATCCTTTAACTTCTCAATATTAAAAACAAGCAAATGTAAATGGATAAGCACATATAAAATTGAATTGGGGTTGATATTCTCTATAGCAAAAGAGAATGGGTAACACATTTTGTGAAAAATATATTTTTATTTATTTCAGATAGTATAATTTCTTTCATCCTTAGCAAAGTACAGGAATTCAGCTAGTCATAAAAAAAGACTCAAAATTTATACAAACAAATTACTGTTATATACTTGTTGTTGACGGATCGTTCGGAAAGGGCCCACCTATCCCGTACCGAATAAGAAGAGAAGAGATAAAATTTGCTCGTGTGACACAAACAATTTTTTTCTTTTTACCAAATCACCGAGGGATAGAGTTTTCCCACCTGAATTCATTCCAAACGCGAGACCAAGAGTTACGAAGGTTTACATAGGGATTACATCATAATTAAGAGTGGAGGGGGGTAGGAGAAAATGGCGTTGATGGTGTCGTTCAATGCCACAAACAGATTTTGATTTTAAATATGAGATAAACCCTTGAGTCCTACTTGAATAAAAGGGATAAATCACAGAGGAGAGAGGACATTTGCGATAAAACCCAAAATCTAATCACTCGATCAATTAATGTCTAGCCAGTGTTGATAGCGCTACGAGGGACTTAATATCTCCAGCCAGTGTCGATGGCGGACTTCGCTACCCTAACAGAAACGGTAAATCTAATTGAAGAGGCCTCTCCAATTAGTCTTAACCAGAGACACCCACGTGTTAATACTTTATGAGTTTTGGTTATTATTAATCCATTAAGCAAGTAGGGGAAATATTCCTATCATCTATGCTTCAAATAAAATTTTCTCTTAAATTAATCATCCGATTTACAATCCGATTACATCATTGTGTTCGTAATAATTAAATCTTTACAATAAAATCTCACATGATTATACTTTGATGAAAAATCATAAATTACTTTTATGATATGTCTAACTTACTTTTAGATTTCAGTAAGTTACTTCTTAGACATATAAAAGTAAATTTAGTAAAGCCTAAAAGTAATTTACCTAAATTATAGAAGTAACTTATAACAGAAAGAAAGTAACTTTAATTAATGCCTTTTTTTCATTGAACAAATTATCATATATATATATATATATATATATATATATATATATATATATATATATATATATATATATATATATATATATATATATATATATATATATATATATATATGTTACTTTTAGATTTGATTAAAATACTTCCTATACATTCATAATGCTCTGAGGTGATTACTTTTATTATTATTTTAGTTAATTCCATAATTTGTGCTGATTAATTTATTTTCTAGATAGAGTCATGTTTTTATCTCTACAACGGATTTACTTCAAATGACATGCTAAAGTTACCTTTATTTTGTTCTAAGTTACTTTTATAATATATGTAAATTAATTTTAGGTTTTACTGAATTTACTTTTATATATCTAAGAAGTAACTTAGTGAAATCTAAAAGTAATTTAGACATATCATAAAAGTAATTTGTTATTTTTCATCAAAATATAATCATGTGAGATCTTGTTGTAAAGATTTAATTGTTACGAACACAACGGTATAATCGGATCGTAGATCGGATGAGTAGTTTAAGAGAAAATTATATTTGAAGTATAGGTGGATGGTGCCTCTATATAGAGTGGTAGCTGGTTTAGACAAATCAGCTGCGACCAGCGCGCGACCTCAAGTCGATCAATGTGCGACCTCAAGTCGATCAAGCTGGTAGCCTAGCTGGTACCCCCGTTTTTCCTATACGGTGTAACTAATGGAAGAATAAAGATCGCGGCTTCAGTAGCTTCACAAGAAAACTAGTTAGATCAATTTCGTTTTAGCAGAGATGATCGTGTAAGACTAAGGCTAAATCAAAGTGAATTGGACTCTTAACACTTCCATCCGAGCGTGCAAACGGCAAACATCAGCAGATTGGAGGGCCACCAGAAAGGCACATTTAACCCCATCCCTTTCTCCCCTTCTTTGTTCCTTGCTTGCCGACCGAGAACTCTGATCGTGACGGGGCCAGAACAAACCGGCACGTACGTACACTGACCGGCCGCTTGGACTCGGATGAGCTAATTAATCAATCAATCAGTCCGATCGAGAGTTTTTATTTTCAATTAATTCCTATCTTCCGTTGGACTTTGACGCTTTGATTAGAAATTAATCGAGTTTGTTAATTTGCCACGATCGGATCCGCGGTTGCTTTCAGTGTGGAACACACGGCGCTAATTAAGACTTAAAACCAGTAGTAGATATTAATTAGAAGGTGCTTTAATTAGCTTAGCCACTCCAGCTCCAATGCCTAGCTTAACCACAATTGTTCTGATCACGTCATTGCTGCAGCTAGCTAGTACTACGCCTGATGCCTCCCAGGCTCCCACCCCTCTACTGTGTTCTGCCACCGTTGACACGGGACATAGCCCAATAAACCAACGACCAGATACATAGTTAATTAGAAGTTAATTTTTTTTTAAGACAGAGACAAAGTATGTATCTATCTTGACGAAACATGTGCCACTTAATCCTTGATTGGAGAACACATCAAAATGGGCAAAATAAACGTACATGCGTACGTACGTTGAGATAGCTAGTGTCGGTGACATGGGGCCGGGGGTATCGTGACTAGAGGCTTGGGTAGCCGCGGTCACCCACGTGGCCTGACCCCCTCGGGGGGGGGGGGGGGGGGTCGGGTCCGAGGGTGACGTGGCCACCCCTCCCTCTGTCTCCCCGAGGGGTCGGGCCGCTCCCGTTTCGGCCCCGAGGGCTGGGGCGCCCCGACCCACTGTGGTTTTGGCGCCACGTGTGTGGGTTAGGTGAGCACAGCGGGCTCACCTAACCGCATTTATAGCAGGTTGGACGAGCGCGCCACGCCGCATTTAATGCGGCGCAGCGCACGCTTATCCGGTCCGTGACCGGTCGCGGTGTGTGACCGGTCACAGACCGGTCAGATCGCGGGTTAGGTGCCAACAGGCGGCCTGTCACACGCCTCGCCCCGTCCCGTCGGAATGATGAGAGCTTCCTGGCTCTCGTCCCTAGCCGGAGCCGGCGTGCTAACTCCTGGAGTTGGTATGTCAGTCCCGGTCAGATCCATTCCAGGCTTCAGCGCAAGTATGGCAAGGAAGTCGCTGGCCATTAAATGAAGGTTGAAATGGGCGTCCACCGGAAAAGCGGGCGAGCGGGGCAGGAGGCGTGTGCTCTGCTTGTCAGAGGTCACTTCCGGCTGTAGACTAGCCCTCATTGTAAAAAGCATGTTTCCCTTCTTAGGCAGCAGGAGGCCCATGTGGTGACCCCGGACCAGATAAAAAGGAGGCCCAGGCCTAAAAAGAGAGAGAAAAGAAGAAGAAGGGAAGGGGGTTGGGACTCTGGCGAAGGGGTTCTAGAGCCTGAACTCTCTCTCGCTCTCCGGCTCTCTGTATTCATTCACGCACAGATCCACCAGAACACAGGAGTAGGGTGTTACGCTTCTCAGCGGCCCGAACCTGTCTACGTCGCCCGTGTCTTGTGCACTTCCTCTCTCGCTGACGTTTCTTAGATCGAGGGCGAAGAACCTCACTTAGCGTCCCCGGCCGAATCGGCAAAGGGGGGCCTGCGCGGTCTCCCGGTGAGGAGCCCCACGCTCCGTCATCTGGCGCGCCAGGTGAGGGGCGCGCGTGTCTTTCTAAGCCCTCGTCCTCTTTCGTGTGCGCCAAGCTTCTCCCGCTCAGCCCAATGGCCGAACGGGCAGTGGCGCACAGCCTCTCTCCGAACGCTAGCGGCGACGACGGGGAGCAGAACCCGCGCCGTCGGGCTCGCACCCCACCGTCCCCCTCTCGCCGAAATCTTGGGCGGGGGGAGGCGCTCGGGGAGGTCGAAGGATCCGCGAATTCGCCGCCCGCGGGCGACGGGGGAGGACGGCGAGACGGGGCGCGTCGCCGCCTCGTCTACGGCGATGGCGGCACGCCCCAGGGCGCGCTCCAGGCTACGGGCGCGCTCCTGCGTCACCCGCCCGTCGTCCCCGATCCAGAGACTCCAGCCCGACGTTGGCTGGATGACGTGGCCGACTTGGTCATGACGGCGCAGCAGCGCCTAGGCGCCAGCGGGCGGTCCTCCGCCACCGAGGCCTCTGGCGCTGCCGCCGCCGGCTCCATGTCGTCAAGGCGGAGGGCGCGGCGAGCGGCGGCCGTTACCCGCCGTTCGTCCGCCATTCCCTCGTCAACGCCTCCAACCCAAGAAGATGTGCGTGGGGGGCTGGATGCCCGCCTCGATATCGAGCGCCGGCGCGACGCTCGTCGCGCCGCCCACGCAACGGAGGGCGCTTCCTCGTCCGGAGCGCCACTTCGGTCCGGGCACGGGGGCCGGCCCCCCGTGTCCCCGGTTGGCGGTGCCGGCTGTCGAGCCTTTGTGGCGAGCCTTCGGAACGTCCGTTGGCCCCCAAGGTTCCGGCCCACCATCACCGAAAAATACGACGGAATCGTCAACCCCGCCGAGTTTCTCCAGATCTACACGACCGGGATCGAGGCCACCGGGGGTGACGACAGGGTCATGGCGAATTTCTTCCCCATGGCCCTGAAGGGTCAGGCGCGGGGTTGGCTAATGAACTTACCACCCGCGTCGGTCCACTCTTGGGAGGATTTGTGCCAGCAGTTCACCACGAACTTCCAGGGCATATATCCGCGCCCAGGCGAAGAAGCGGACTTGTATGCGGTACAACGAAGGGACGATGAGTCTCTTCGCTCGTACATTCAGCGGTTCTGTCAAGTCCGCAACACCATACCGTGCATCCCCGCACACGCGGTGATCTACGCGTTCAGGGGGGGCGTGCGGCACAACCGCATGCTCGAGAAGATCGCCTCCAAGGAGCCCCAGACCACCGCGCAGCTTTTTGAGCTCGCGGACCGTGTGGCTCGCAAGGAGGAGGCCTGGACCTGGAACTCCTCCGGTTCTGGTGTGGCAGCTCCGGCCGCCCCTGGGTCCGCCGCTCGGTCAGGGCGGCGGGACAGGAGGAGGAAGAAGGGGTCGGCCCGTTCCGACGACGAGGGTCATGTCCTCGCCGTCGAGGGCGCTTCGCGGGCCCCCCGAAAGGGGAGGCCTGCGAGCGACAAAAAGAAGGAGGCCGGCGCTCCCAGCAGGGAGCGCCCGACCGGCAAGTGGTGTACTGTGCACAACACCTCCCTCCACGACCTCGCGGACTCTGCCGCGCGGTCAAAAGTTTGGCTGAGCGGACGAGGAAGTGGGAGGAGGAGAAGAGGCAGGAGCGCCGTGAGGGCAAGACCCCGGCGGACATGCCCGGGGTCCCCAGGGAGGTGATTGAGCACCGTCTTGCCGTGCGGCCGGGCGCAAGGCCGGTCCGACAGAAAGTGCGGCGGCAGGCCCCGGAACGTCAAGCCTTCATCCGCAAGGAGGTGGCGCGACTTCTGGAGGCCGGATTCATCCGTGAGATCATCCATCCGGAGTGGCTGGCGAACCCGGTCGTCGTTCCCAAGGCGAACGACAAGCTTCGGATGTGCATCGACTACACCGACCTTAACAAGGCATGTCCTAAGGACCCTTACCCCCTGCCACGCATAGATTAGATTGTCGACTCCACCGCGGGGTGCGACCTTTTGTGTTTTCTAGATGCATACTCTGGTTGTCATCAGATTCGCATGGCTAGGGAGGATGAGGAAAAAACTGCATTCATTACCCCCATAGGAACTTATTGTTATACGACAATGCCTTTCGGGTTAAAGAATGCAGGTCCTACTTTTCAACGTACTACTCGAATTTCTTTGGGTAGCCAGATAGGACGCAATGTTGAGGCCTATGTTGATGACTTGGTTGTGAAGACGCGCAACCAAGAGACCTTACTCTCGGATCTAGCGGAAACTTTCGAAAGTCTCCGCTCCGCCCGCATAAAGCTGAACCCCGATAAGTGCGTGTTCGGCGTGCCTGCGGGCAAGCTTCTCGGGTTCTTGGTCTCTGCCCGAGGCATCGAGGCCAACCCCGAGAAGATACGAGCTATAGAGCGGATGCGCCCCCCCAGCAAGCTTAGGGATGTGCAGTGCGTCACCGGCTGCATGGCCGCCCTAAGTCGGTTCATATCGAGGCTGGGAGAGAAGGCACTACCCCTATTTAAGCTCCTCAAACGCTCCGGGCCGTTTACCTGGACGGAGGAGGCTGAGCGGGCCTTCACTCAGTTGAAGGCGTACCTCAGTTCTCCCCCAGTCCTGGTCACCCCGGAGCCAGATGAGCCGTTGCTACTCTACCTGGCGGCAACCCCGCAGGTGGTCAGCGCGGCATTGGTCGTGGAGCGCGACGAGGACAACCCTCACTCCGCGTATCCCCACCCTGTGTCGACTCGACCCGGGAGAGAGCAGGGAGGAGAGGCCCCCGAGCCGAACGGCGGCCCAAGGCCCCCGACGGCCGGAGCTGGCCCTCCGCCTGCTTGTCCGACGGTGCCAGGCGCCCCCGACCCCCAGGATGGCCCCGGGGCCACTGCGGGAAGGCCGCGCCTGTCGCCCTCTGACCCCGAGGTCGTCGGCACAGAAGCCGAGTACGCCCCGCGTGGCCTCTCGGACGAAGAGCGCCCTAGAGATGCGGCCCCTGGCGAAGAGGATCGGCCCCGCCGAAAGGTGCAGCGGCCCGTCTACTTCGTTAGCGAGGCCCTCCGGGACGCCAAGACCCGATACCCTCAGGCCCAGAAGATGCTTTACGCTATTCTGATGGCTTCGAGGAAGTTGCGCCATTATTTCCAGGCGCATCGGGTCACGGTAGTTACGTCTTACCCCCTCGGCCAAATTTTGCATAACCGAGAGGGTACTGGACGGGTGGTGAGATGGGCAATCGAACTCTCTGAATTCGATTTGCGCTTTGAACCACGCCACGCGATCAAGAGCCAGGCCCTCGCCGACTTTGTGGCGGAGTGGACCCCAGCTCCCGAGCCCGTCTCCGCCCCCGAGGCCAGCTCGGGCCCCTCGCAGCTGCCTCACACCGCCTACTGAGTGATGCAGTTCGACGGCTCCCTGTCTCTTCAGGGCGCCGGTGCGGGGGTCACGTTGACCTCGCCGAGCGGAGACGCCCTCAGATACCTGGTCCGCCTCGACTTTCGGGCGACCAACAATATGGCGGAGTACGAGGGACTCCTTGCAGGACTCAGAGTGGCAGCTGGACTGGGGATCCGCCGCCTCCTGGTGTTAGGCGACTCCCAGTTGGTCGTTAACCAGGTCTGTAAGGAGTACCAGTGCTCTGACCCGCAGATGAACGCTTACGTGCGCCAGGTGCGGCGTATGGAACGCCATTTCGACGGGATAGAGCTTCGGCACGTGCCCAGACGGGATAACGCGGTCGCCGACGAACTCTCAAGGCTCGCTTCCTCGCGAGCCCAGACCCCACCGGGCGCCTTTGAAGAAAGGCTTGCCCAGCCATCGGCGCGACCCGACCCCCTAGGGGAGACGGACGCGCCTGAACGGCCCCCGAGGCCCGTCGGAGTCCAGGCCTCGGGACCCGAGGGGAGCGCTCCCAGCTCCCCTAGATTGATTGCTTGGATCACTGAGATCCAGGCGTACCTCGCAGATAAGACTCTACCCGAGGACCGCGAAGGGAGTGAACGCGTCCGGCGCATCTCCAAGTGCTACGTGCTGGTGGAAGGGACCCTCTATCGGCGCACGGCTAACGGAGTCCTCCTGAAGTGCATTCCTCGGGAACAAGGCGTCGAGCTTCTCGCCGATGTCCATGAAGGCGAGTGCGGAGCCCACTCCGCCTCACGCACCTTGGTTGGCAAGGCCTTTCGCCAGGGTTTCTATTGGCCGACGGCTCTCAACGATGCGGTCGACCTGGTCCGGCGGTGCAGGGCGTGCCAGTTCCACGCCAGGCAAACCCATCAGCCGGCCCAGGCCCTGCAGACCATACCTCTTTCGTGGCCGTTTGCTGTCTGGGGGCTCGATATCCTGGGTCCGTTCAGGCGGGCCCCGGGCGGGTTCGAGTATCTGTATGTCGCTGTCGACAAGTTCACTAAGTGGCCCGAGGCTTATCCGGTCATCAAGATCAATAAGCACTCTGCGCTTAAATTCATCAGGGGCATCACTGCTCGGTTTGGGGTGCCTAACCGTATCATTACGGATAACGGCACCCAGTTCACTAGTGAGCTCTTCGGTGACTACTGCGAAGACATGGGCATCAAGCTCTGCTTCGCCTCCCCCGCCCACCCCAGAAGCAATGGCCAAGTGGAGCGCGCCAACGCGGAAATCCTCAAGGGCCTCAAAACCAAGACCTTCAACATCCTCAAGAAGCACGGCGACTCGTGGATCGAGGAGCTGCCAGCGGTGCTCTGGGCGAACCGAACCACGCCAAGCCGAGCAACCGGAGAAACGCCTTTCTTCCTCGTCTACGGCGCGGAGGCGGTCCTCCCATCTGAGCTCACCCTGAGGTCCCCTCGGGTCACCATGTATTGCGAGGCTGATCAAGATCAGCTTCGCCGAGACGACCTCGACTATTTGGAAGAGCGAAGGCGGCGCGCGGCCCTCCGAGCCACGCGCTACCAGCAGAGCCTGCGGCGCTACCATCAGCGCCACGTCCGGGCCCGATCACTCTACGTCGACGACCTCGTCCTACGCCGCGTCCAAACGCGTGCTGGACTGAGCAAGCTCTCACCAATGTGGGAGGGTCCGTATCGAGTGATCGGCATCCCCCGGCCGGGCTCCGTTCGGCTGGCCACGGGCGACGGCACAGAGCTGCCTAACCCGTGGAACATCGAACACCTTCGCCGCTTCTACCCCTAGTGGGGGTCGGGTGTCATGTCTCGGGCTCGGGCCAACCCTGCACCCCCCCTCCCGGGCGTGCAGGGTTGGCCGGGGGCTACCACATGCATATACTTACCTTTTTTCTCTTCCGTATTTCAATAAAAGCATTTTCGATTTCCTGAGGACTGTGTCTGTGCCATCATTTCCTTTTGAAGAATCTTGGCTTGAATTAGCACGCTCGTGCTCGACCCTGCCCTCGGTGGCCCGGGCCGGCTAAAATCGCCAAACGGGGCCCAGAACCGAGCCGTGCCCCGGGGCGTGGTGAACTCCGGGGGGGAATCGGCAAAGGCCCACAATCGGGTCATCCATAACCCTCGGTCACCGTGCTCCCGGCCTGGCCAGTCTCGACACGAGGATCTCCCCAGGCACTAGCCCCGACCCGCGCCGTTTGAGGCTGGGACCTGGGCACGAGCCCTTGTTCAAGCCAAGACACAGAAGGACCGCGGCACAGACCATCCTCGTCTCATACACACAACAAACAGAACTGACGCAGAAATTTCCTCTTTACTTGATTGCAGATTAAATCAGTCTATACAAGAAGGGGGCCCGAAAGCCTCGGAAGAAGAAGGAAAAGTTATTAAGATTGGCGGGGGCCTGGGGGCTCACTCCGACGCGCCCGGGTCGTCGGCCTCGTCGTCGCTGTCGTCCGCACCGTCATCACCGCCCTCCTCGTCGGAGTCGAGCGCGAACGCGAGCCGAGGGGCCGTACCCTCGAAGCTGTGGACGATGTGGTCGGCGGCGTCCCGGACCTGCGCGCGCGCCGTCCTCGGTTCCGGGAGGGAACTCTTCCAGCGCTGCCCACGGGGAGAAGTCAGGGTCCCTGGCCTGGTAGCTTGCCAGTACGAGCTCCACCGCCCCCCGGGTGAGGTCCCTCGAGGATGACTTGATCGTCTCCTCGAGCTCCTCGGGGAGCCGCTCGAGGGCCCCGGCCATCTCTGAGAGGCGCTGGGCGAGGCCCCCCTGGTTGGCGGCGTACTTCGCGTACCGCCCGCCCCAGAGGCCCGCCTGCCGCCCGGCGCGGTCTAGACGGGACACGGCGTCCCGAAGCATGCCGGGCCCTACCTCGCTCGCCAAGCGGAGGGCCTCGACCTCCCCGGCGGACGAGTCCAGCGCGCCCTGCAGCTCGGCGATGGTGTGTTCGGCGGCTGCGAGGCGGGCGGCTAGGTCGCCGTGGCCCGCGGCCGCCCCGCCGCTGTGCGCTCTCGCGTCCAGCTCCTTCGCCCGCGCCTCGAGCTCAGCGGCCCGCTGATCCAGTGCGGCCCTCTCGGCGCGGGCGCCTTCCAGATTGCGGCGCGCCTGCTCCTCCCGCGCTGCCTCGCGGAGGAACAGGCTGTCCGCCAGCCGCTGCGCCGTGGCCTCGGCCTCCTCGAGAGCTCGCCCCCGCTCGGTGAGCGCGTCCTCGCGGAGGCGGAGTGCGGACTCCTCTTCGGCGCAGGCGGCCTCGTGCGCCGCCAGTGTTGCCTCCCGGGTGGCGACGGCGGCCTCGCGGTCCGCCAGGTCTCTCTCCTTCGCGTCCAGGGCGCGGGCGCGCTCCTCCAGCGCCGTGGCGCGAGCCTCAAGGGCCTCTTCGCGCTGCCGGGACGCCGCCTCGTTCTCCGCCGCCCGCCGTTCTCGGGCAGCGGCGGCGTCAAGGACTCCCCGGGCGGCGTCGAGCTTCTCCTCTAGCTCCGCCGCCCGGCTCCCGTATTGGAGGCGGAGGTCGTCCCGCGCCTCGTCGAGCACGGCGGTGGCGATGAGGGCAGTCTCCCGCTCCTCCTCCACCTCCCTGGCGATCTCCGCCAGGTCCCTACGACGGGCCTCGAGCTGTGAGGCGTGCCGGCGGTGTGCCTTGCGGCCCGCCTCCACCATGGCCTCCACCGAGCGCCGCCCCTCCTCG
Source organism: Oryza sativa Japonica Group (assembly GCF_034140825.1). Classification (NCBI taxonomy): domain Eukaryota; kingdom Viridiplantae; phylum Streptophyta; class Magnoliopsida; order Poales; family Poaceae; genus Oryza; species Oryza sativa. Next base: position 32,818,302 of record NC_089035.1, read on the forward strand.
ACGCGCGCCCACGCCGCGTCGAGCTCCGCCCGCTCCGCCTGCAGGGCCTCCATCTGGGCACTTAACCCGTCCAGCACCGTACTGTTCGCGGCGGCCAAGGCCTGCAGGAGGGGCTCCGCGCTCAGTGGGGCAGCGGAAGGCAGAGGGGAGAGCCCCCTCGGTGTGGGTGCCGCGCGGCTCGGCCCGCCGATCGACGTGCCGGACTCGGGGGCGTCCCCCGAAGCTGGCTCGTCCCAAGCGTCGCCCGAGGGGTCGGGCCCGAGCGGTGCGCCCGCGGCCTCGTCGTGGGTGGCCTCGGAAGTCATCGTCGCCTCGGGCGGAGTCGGGTCGGGGGTTTGGCAGGCCGCCTGGTGTGCGCGCGCCGCCTCTGCCTCCCGGACGGACTCCCAGGCCCGGCGGAGTCTGGCCTCCTCCCGAGCGGCCTCCTCAGCCTGGCGAACCCGGACGGCCTCCTGGGCAGCCTCCTCGGCTTCCCGGAGGCGGTCCGCGGCTTCTCGCCGGTCAGCTTCCCGCCTCCGGGCCTCCGCGGTCGCCGTCTCCTCGGCCTCAGACCGACCGGACTTGGAATGGCGGGGGGGGGCGCGACGGGATCTCGCTGAGGCAGAAGAAAAACCAGAAGACAAAAAGAAACGGGTGAGTGAAAACTCGCCTTGGGAGATGGGAGAATGAATACGGCCGCGGTGGGCGCGGGGACGAACCTGCGGGGAGGTCGGCTAAACGACCACCTCGGGGGCGAGATGAGGTTCCCCCGGCATGGCACGATCCCCCCCATCTTGCGGGGCCGTTTCTTCTTTCGCTCCCCCTCGGGCTGCGGCGTCGGCAAGGCACCCTCCGGGCGCCTGCTGCTGGCACGCACCGCCCCTCCCCCTCGGGGAGGAGATGGGGGAGGGGTACCCTCCTGCTTCCTCTTCCCCCGGGCGTCGGCAGGGCGGCTGCCCCCCGGGCCCCCGTCGCGGGGCCCAGAAGCACGACCCCCTCCCGGGGTAGATTGTTCCCCCCTGCGGCTCCCGCCCGCGCCATCGTGGCCCCGGGGGGCCCGCTCCCCCGACGCCCCGACCACCTGCATGATGGCCAGGATCTTGGCGCGCTCTGGATCGCAGCAGAGGGGGAGGACCCCTTGGGGGATGAGGGATGCCTCCACGGAGCTGAGATTCAGCACCCGTTGGACCACCATCCTGAAGTCCTCAGGGTCCCAGTCCCATTTGCGCCCCTGGTGGGTCCTCATGTAGTCCTCGGGCCCGGTGTACTCCCAGGCGCCCCGGGCGCGCCGCTGGAGCGGCGCGATCCGGCGACGAAGGTAGTCGCCGAACACCATGGCCCCCGTGAGCCCCTGGGATCGCAGACCCGCCAGGCGGTCAAGAACGGCGTCGTAGCCGTCTCCCAGATCTACCGCCGCCCGCCAGCTGGAGGCCTGCGCCGGGGGCTGGCTCGGAAGTCGGAGGCGCGCTTCGTCGGCGAGGGGGGTGTAGAACCAATCGCTCTTCCAGTCGTCCCACTTTTTGCGGAGGACGCAGGGAATGTAGCGGTTCAGCACCTGCCCCCGCGGCTGGAAGTAGCAGCCACCGACTACCGTCGGCGGTGACACCGGCTGTACGGTGAAGAACCACCGGAATAGCCGGAGAGATGGGCGCACCCCGATAAACATCTCGCACAGGTGCGCGAAGATGGCCAACGTCATTATCGCGTTGGGGGTGAGGTGCGCCATCTGGAGATCATAAAACTCCAGAATATCCATGAAAAAAATAGAGAATGGCGGGACCAGCCCCGCCATTGCGAAAGAGAGGAAGAAGACGGACCGCCCCGGGTAGTGTGGCGCCGGGCGTCCCTCGCCCAGCGCGACCACCTACCGGCCGGTGGCAGATTCCGGCATGAATCGGCGCGGCAGCCCGGCCTGCCTCTCGCTCACGATGCGGGAAGGCGGCAGCACGCTACCATCGAGCGGTGCGGAGCCCCGTGCCATGACGCCGGCGGAGGAGGAGCTTGAGAGCGAGCGAGTGCGGCAAGGGTAGGGCACAGGAAACGAAGAGTTAGAGCACAAGTGGCGAAGGCAAGGGGAAGAGTGGCGAGAGGAAAGAAACGAATCCCTTCCTTGGCGTCTTTACACCCTTGCCAACGCTATGCCCGGCTCCTCGCTTCCCGCGCCCACTACCTCGCCCCCTCGTTTCTCGCGCCCACGCCTCCACTAACCCCACTCGCCCGTTTGCGGCGCACGCGGAAGATGTGCGGCCGTGGCGGTTGAGATGGGGCAGATCGTGCGCGCATTAACTACGCCCGCCAACCGTGAAAAGCGTCATCATCATGTCTCCAGGCGAAACGAACCGGCTCGTCCCGATTCGCGCGCTGCTCGAGTAATGTAGCGGTCTTAAAGAGGCCGCTCATTATTGTCGGTCGGTTTTCCCTTGCCGATGCGCGCGATTTGCGACCGCCGGGTTTCTGCCCGCCTGTAGGGACCGGCCCCACCTGTCACCGGGCCTAAGGAGTGGCGTCACGCCCGAGCGCTTCCCTCGAGGGGGGCGATCGCCCTGGCGTAACGCCGGGGGCTACTGTCGGTGACATGGGGCCGGGGGTATCGTGACTAGAGGCTTGGGTAGCCGCGGTCACCCACGTGGCCTGACCCCCTCGGGGGGGTCGGGCCCGAGGGTGACGTGGCCACCTCTCCCTCTGTCTCCCCGAGGGGTCGGGCCGCTCCCGTTTCGGCCCCGAGGGCTGGGGCGCCCCGACCCCTGTGGTTTTGGCGCCACGTGTGTAGGTTAGGTGAGCACAGCGGGCTCACCTAACCGCATTTATAGCAGGTTGGACGAGCGCGCCACGCCGCATTTAATGCGGCGCAGCGCACGCTTATCCGGTCCGTGACCGGTCGCGGTGTGTGACCGGTCACAGACCGGTCAGATCGCGGGTTAGGTGCCAACAGGCGGCCTGTCACACGCCTCGCCCCGTCCCGTCGGAATGATGAGAGCTTCCTGGCTCTCGTCCCTAGCCGGAGCCGGCGTGCTAACTCCTGGAGTTGGTATGTCAGTCCCGGTCAGATCCATTCCAGGCTTCAGCGCAAGTATGGCAAGGAAGTCGCTGGCCATTAAATGAAGGTTGAAATGGGCGTCCACCGGAAAAGCGGGCGAGCGGGGCAGGAGGCGTGTGCTCTGCTTGTCAGATGTCACTTCCGGCTGTAAACTAGCCCTCATTGTAAAAAGCATGTTTCCCTTCTTAGGCAGCAGGAGGCCCATGTGGTGACCCCGGACCAGATAAAAAGGAGGCCCAGGCCTAAAAAGAGAGAGAAAAGAAGAAGAAGGGAAGGGGGTTGGGACTCTGGCGAAGGGGTTCTAGAGCCTGAACTCTCTCTCGCTCTCCGGCTCTCTGTATTCCTTCACGCACAGATCCACCAGAACACAGGAGTAGGGTGTTACGCTTCTCAGCGGCCCGAACCTGTCTACGTCGCCCGTGTCTTGTGCACTTCCTCTCTCGCTGACGTTCCTCAGATCGAGGGCGAAGAACCTCACTTAGCGCCCCCGGCCGAACCGGCAAAGGGGGGCCTGCGCGGTCTCCCGGTGAGGAGCCCCACGCTCCGTCAGCTAGCTAGGCAGCTAGCAACCTACTCCCTCCGTCCCAAAAAAAAAACAAACCCTTATTTCCGTGCCCAACGTTTGACTATCCGTCTTATTTAAAAAAATTATGAAAAAAATTAAAAAGACAAGTCACGCATAAAATATTAATCATGTTTTATCATCTAACAATAATGAAAATACGAATTATAAAAAAAATTTATATAAGACGGACGGTTAAAGTTGGACACGAAAACCCAGGATTTGTATTTTTTTTTTTTGGACGGAGGGAGTAGCTACATCTATGTTCCGTAACATGGTAACGATTGATTAATAGACAAGGGAATCGCTCGCTGCTCCGGTCCCATCCGGCTAACCATTGGTTTCGCCGGCTTAAAAAAAAATCTCCTGATTATAGCGTAGTTAACTTGTTTAGGAGGTTGGGGATTCCCCCCTATCTAACTCGAGGCTAACTAAGCAGAGCTTAGCTTAAATTAGCTCGTATTACTTCTAGTTGCAAGTTGCACATACGTACTCCTTGCTTATGCAGCAGAGAGAACAGGCAACCGGCAGCCTCGCGTAGCTCGTCGTCCTCTGCCAATCGCCCACACGCATTGTGTTTAGGCAGACAGAGCATCTTTGTCTCAGATCTCCCCCCGAGTAAACTAATTGCCACTGGGATTACTGGGAGAAGCCACCACCTACCTGTTCAGACTTCAGCGTCACCTGTGTGTCATGGATGATGCATTCATGCTTGCATATGTATATGCTCTGTACCCTGAATCGTGAGACATACGTGGTGCACAAAATGCAACATGGATGGATCATGGATGGATACATGGTTGGATGCATGCATGTCGTACTGGCTTGGATTTGCATGTGTGCGTCCAGGTGCTGGCATATACTTCCAGCAGCAGCTAGCTACGTGTATAGAATTGAATAATGTTTGTAGATTTTGACTTGGTGTAGAGAAGACGGACGAGAGCCAGCTAGCTGCAAATTCCAACAGACACCAGGTGCAGTGGGAAAATACTAGTGTTTGGTTCAGGCAGAGCGATCGATCGATCGATCATGACGCCGTTCCTGCTAGATAGGTATCGTCCTCTTGTCTCTTTCCAGATAATTAAACTAGCCTAGTTGACGAGTCTTTTAGTTTTTTTTTATTAATGCTGGGTTGCTCGATCTGGATTTTAGTTTATCTCGGAGAGGGGAATGGAATAGGTGTCATATTATATGTGTACTGTTCACCAATCTGCAGATATAATAGTAGAATACAACCGTTGCTTGATTTCTAGATGAAACGAGAATGACAGGCAAGCTCTTGTGTGCTGGCTACCACAGTTTTGAGAGAAGAACCTAACTTGGTTTCTGATAAAAGCATTAAAAACAAGCCATCTGAACTCTAAGAAATGTACAAACATAAAAAATAGGTCATGTCGTTTTCGCTTTTTTTATCATATCATTTACAGAGTAGTTCTTAATTAACTGTAGACCAGAGCATTCCTCATTGAGAATAACTCTCAATATATGTATGTACAGGATATACGGAGTATTTTTTTTTCCTTTTTGAATTAATATGTTGCTCCCGTCATCTCAGTATCAATCCAGTATACTTTTTTTTTTCTGTAGTCTTCCCCTGTTCCACATCAAAGACCATGCCGTATTCCGTTGCAAAGACAGCAATAGCATGGCTTGATAAAGAAACATATTCACCAATCACCAGTACTGCCCGTCTCTGAATTTCAGAGTCGAAAGCCAAAAGGTAAGCTACTCGATTGACTGTATCCACAGTTCCACACCCTGCTGTTCCCCGCGAGAACAAGTAGTACAGTATTGCCCATGCATTCGCGGTGCGGGAGTTCCGTGCGCGCGCGCGCTCCGTGTACGCGCGCAAAAAGAACGGCGGCTCTCGAGGCTTGGCACGTTGGCACGCACGCGCGCGCCATATGGGCTTGCTCGATCGCGCGGCCCCGATCACGTACGTGCGACTGTGCGAGCGACCGAGCGAGAACCACGCGTGCCCCGGCCGCCCACCCCGCGAGTCCACGGCACACTCGCCTGAGAAAAAAGTGCCAATATCGCTGATCCATCCGTGGGTCTGCGCCGGCTAAGGTTATGGTTGGGTCAATTCGTAAACATACTTATACGGTTTTTTAATAATAAACATACTTATACGATAAATTTACAGATACAAGATTCTTTGCAATATTACTCATACAATAGCAGTGAATAACATGTGAGTCCGAGTCTAAATATCAGTGTCTGCTACTTTATCAACAGTACTGTAGACATTTCCACTAGCAAATTTACCATTTATTTTTAGTAGTAGTACAAGGCTGCACGATATTGCTGATACTATAGCAGCTATCGTGTAATGACAGTACCCAACACGTAGTATAGTAGTGTTGTTAATTGTTTTATATCCTAAAATATAATAATTTAGTGTGGGATGTAACATAAAGTATTTTAGTAATTACGAATGAATATTTATATTTTATATTAGATTGTTATATTTTAGGACATGACTTATGGAGAGTTCGCGTATTTGGGATATACAACGACGTAGATCGATCGGTCTGTGAAGTGAACGTACGACTCGTCGGTCTCTATCGATCTCGGGGTCAAGACTGACGTTCTGACAAGGGAAACCTGAATGACCTGTTAAATTGGACGTGGTGTACTGTACACTTGGCCAGAAGGGGTTGCGTACTTGTGTACGTATTTCAGTATTTCTGCTCTCGATCTCTCTCTCTCTCTCTTTCGCTAGTTAGCTTTGTCCTTTATATTATAGGTTGATGTGTTGTTCCATTCCCTGTACGGCTGAGGGTGCAAACGCCCGCTCTTGTTCCTGTCACCATGTCCCATTCGATCGTTTTCCTCCTAGTACAGTGGACACGCAGATTTACTGTAGATCCTCGAAATGGACCGGCGCGGTAACACCGATCGTAAATTTCTCAGTGAAAAAAAAATGCAATGTAAAATCAGTTAAAACATGTGGCCAAAAGATCAGACTCTGCTAATTACAGCCTTACAGGGGGGCTCAGAACCAAACAAAACCATCTCTAGCCACCAAAATTGACTCACGAGAGGTTAAAACTTGATTGAAAGGAACAACTCGATCGACAGATCGATCCGATTGATCGATCGTATCCTAGCTATTAGCTAGCTAGCTACTACTTCATGAGACGCGTTAATTGAACCGATGTTAACGAAAATAATTGGGTGTACTAGCTAGCACAAGTCAAGACACGGGAAATAGTGATCGTTTCTACGCCTCGACCCGATCGATGGATGATTCGATGGACGACACGTAAAACACGTTTGGCTCTTCGCGATCACAGAAAGGGGATAGATAGGCCGACACGCGCGGTACAAGCTGGATTAGTACATTATTGTCTCCACATGTATATATGATAATATGATTATTGCTGTAGCCCGTAGGTCTATCCAGCCGTACAAGTACCACTATGTATATATACGTACGTACCCTGTGGATCAACCACAAATTATTTTTGTGACGTGCTAATTTTATAAAGAGGTTTTGGAAGGATTTGCTAATTATATTCTAACGAGCTTATATGGAAGATGAGTCGACAAATGCAGCCAACACGTTCACATGATTAATTACGTCCAGCCCGGCAGTCTATATTTCGACGTGAAGTTAATTAGCTAGCAGAAGATCCTATTTGTGGGTCGTGTGTGATTAGTAAACTGTCTGTGTGTGTGTGTGTGTGTGTGTGTGTGTGTGTGTATGTATGTATATGTATATGTAATACTGAACACATTTTAAATGGATTTTTAGTTAGAGCCGTGTTAGATTTTAAATGGATATTTTGGAACACTAGCCCGTCGTCAGTCATCACTTTACTAATTTGAACTGATGTCGATCGTGAAAAATTTTAAACCGATGAAAGGGTAGAATTCCTAGCATAAAGAAACTTTTCAAACTTACATTACATTACTTTAACTTGCAAATAAAAAATTCTACAATGCTAAAATGTCAAATATTCTTGTGGAAATTCTCTTGTCCGTCAATGCCCCGCTTGTTCCATGCATGCATCTCCAGCTGCCGGCTCACTTGTATTAAGGAAGAAAAATCCCATTTCTCCTTTCAGTCCCTGTCCACTTACCATTTCCTTAATACCCTCACACTAGCACATAATTCTCTCTGATGATCTGGTCAGGTGTGGCGCTGCACACTACTGTGTCGACACATACCCAAGCAGCAACAAAACACCCCCTCTCCTGGATTTCCATTTTCTTTTCGTCCAACCTTGATAATACATTTTTATAAACCTATTCATGTCGTATATTACTTATTAATTTCTCCATCAGATGAGAAATTGCCGTTGATTAATCCGGAGACGAACAACTACACAACCCGACCGGTCGGGTAATTAAAACCAATTTAGCTCTCGTTCGTCAGCGCCGATGGCTAAGCTCGCTGCCGGGGCGCGCCGGCCGCGCGTCCCGTCGCGGGGCCCGGGCGTCCGACGTGGCCGACCAGGCGGGCCCACGTGCCCCCTCCTCGCTCGGGCAGTGACGCCCGTGTGGGCCACGCCCTGCCTCCCCAGTCCCCACCCTCACCGGCCCGCCTCGCTCGCCCGCGCGCGCGCGCGCGACGTGCATGGCGCGCGGCCTCCTCCCCCCCTCCCGCCGCTATATATACCCCTCCCTTGCAACCGCCTCCTCTCATCGCACACTCCAAGCTAAGCCTAAGCGAGCGAGAAAAAATAGCAAAAGCTAGCCGGCAAGCAACGCCAACTAATTAGGGGAGAGAGATATTCATGGCTCCGGCGGCGGTGGCTGCGGCGGAGGCGGGGTCGAAGGCGGCGGCGGTGGCGGGGAAGGCCGTGGCGGCGTGCGAGCGCGACGCGGAGAAGCTGGAGTTCATCGAGGAGATGACGAGGGGGTTCGACGCGGTGCAGGAGCGGGTGCTGGCGGCGATCCTGGCGCGGAACAACGGCGCCGAGTACCTCCGCCGCCACGGCATGGAAGGGCGCACCGACCGGGAGGCGTTCAAGGCGCGCGTCCCCGTCGTCACCTACGAGGACCTCCGCCCGGAGATCGAGCGCATCGCCAACGGCGACCGCTCCAACATCATCTCCTCCCACCCCATCACCGAGTTCCTCACCAGGTGTGTATAGTAGTGCTAGCTAACCCAAACAATTTCTTTTTTCAATTAATCCGGCCTTTCATTTGCCGGCTCGGCTCCGCCATTGACTCCAACTAATTGTTTGATTAGTTTTTGGTCGTTGCTTGGTTGATCGTTCTTGCTTACTAATTGGCGTGCGTGTGCATCCAGCTCGGGGACTTCGGCGGGGGAGAGGAAGCTAATGCCGACGATAGAAGATGAGCTGGACAGGAGGCAGATGCTCTACAGCCTCCTCATGCCCGTCATGAACTTGTGGGTGATCCATCTCTGAATCTCTGGCCATTATCCTACTTTAGCCATCTAACTGTTTTCTTTTTCTCACCATGCCTTTGATTGGGACGTTTTCTTGACTCCCGGCAACAGTTGAAGCTACCTAGCTAAGATACAAGTAGCCGTATTAATTTCTAGCATGCAATTTTTAATCTTCTTTTAATAAAAAAGAAAGAAATGATTTCTTAATCTAGTGTCATTGATCGATGCATTAGTTTAAGGCCTAATTAATCTAATCTACAGAGACAAACCTAAACCTAACCGTTTTCCGTTTAAACTTTACCATCGACCGATCAAGAAACAGTACGTTTAATTTTTCATATGCTAAATATAATACTTGGGAAATGTAATGACCGGGGCGAGCGAGTCATGCGTTTGTAGCCTTGGTGACCTCACAAGGGTTTGGCTAAGAAACACCGCAACTTGCGAGAGGTGTGGCTAATTAATCATTCACGTTGAGCCTAAAATATAATGTGTTTGTGTCTTAGACGCTAGAGGTGCTGCTGCCTTGGGTGTCTCTCTACTTTTTAGGCACCGAGATTCCTTTTCTAATTTGTAAGACATCTAACGATAGCTAGCTAGCTTCCTAAAATAAGATTATGTAGCAGCTCAAAGTCGCTCGCATACGTAACCAGGAAGTTGGAGTGTAACCTTACAAACAAAGCGACAAATCGGCTACCGGCCTTGTTGCGCTAAAATAAGCTAAGAGAAAGGGAGTTTTCAGAACCATTCAATTAGCTTGAAGCTTGAATAAACACACACGTAAATTAATGGTACTAACGCTCATGCTCATAAAATTTTATCAGCATTATTACGTGCCCTGTGTCAATCCCACATTAATGTATCCCAGCTGAAAGGAATGGTGCAACCACCGGTGTATCTCTGTTAATTAGCCATCACAATGCTAAATCTTTCGTACATCTGATATCTTATCATAGGTTATGTCAACATCGGCCTGAATCTTTAATTAATCCGGCATGCAGAACTCAGCATCAGTGGGCCATCAATTACACTGCATGATCATTGTTGATCCCTTCCTGCTTAACGATTCAACGACATAACCAACCAGCTGCTAGCTGACTGAATGACTGTAGTAGTAAACTAGTATTATAGCTAGATAGTACTGTACTAGTGATTAATATGTTTATCTCAGATTAAATTAACTAAAGGTAATTAAATAAAAAAATGACAGGTACGTGCCAGGGCTGGACAAGGGCAAGGGGCTCTACTTCCTGTTCATCAAGTCGGAGACGAAGACGCCCGGCGGGCTGCCGGCGAGGCCGGTGCTGACCAGCTACTACAAGAGCGATCACTTCAAGCACCGCCCCTTCGACCCCTACAACGTGTACACGAGCCCGACGGCGGCCATCCTGTGCACCGACGCGTTCCAGTCCATGTACGCGCAGATGCTGTGCGGCCTCGTGGCGCGCGCCGAGGTGCTCCGCGTCGGCGCCGTCTTCGCCTCGGGCCTCCTCCGCGCCATCCGCTTCCTCCAGCTCCACTGGAGGGAGCTCGCCCACGACATCAGGACCGGGACGCTGAGCGCCAAGGTGACGGAGCCGTCCATCCGCGACGCCGTGGCGGAGGTGCTCGCGGCGCCCGACGCCGAGCTCGCCGCGTTCGTGGAGGCCGAGTGCGGGAAGGACAAGTGGGAGGGGATCATCACCAGGATGTGGCCCAACACCAAGTACCTCGACGTGATCGTCACGGGCGCCATGGCGCAGTACATCCCCACGCTCAAGTTCTACAGCGGTGGGCTCCCCATGGCGTGCACCATGTACGCGTCGTCCGAGTGCTACTTCGGCCTCAACCTGCGCCCCATGTGCGACCCGTCGGAGGTGTCGTACACCATCATGCCCAACATGGGCTACTTCGAGCTTATGCCGCACGACCCGGACGCGCCGCCGCTGCCCCGCGACGCGCCGCCGCCGCGGCTCGTCGACCTGGCCGACGCCGAGGTCGGGAGGGAGTACGAGCTGGTGATCACCACCTACGCGGGGCTCTGCCGCTACCGCGTGGGCGACATCCTGCAGGTGACCGGGTTCCACAACGCGGCGCCGCAGTTCCGGTTCGTCCGCCGCAAGAACGTGCTCCTCAGCATCGACTCCGACAAGACGGACGAGGCGGAGCTGCAGGCCGCGGTGGAGCGCGCGTCCGCGCTGCTGTCCCCCTACGGCGCCAGCATCGTGGAGTACACGAGCCAGGCGGACGCGACCACCATCCCGGGGCACTACGTGGTGTACTGGGAGCTGATGGTGCGGGAGGGCGGCGCGTGGCCGCCGCCGGCGGAGGAGGAGGGCCGCGGCGTGTTCGAACGGTGCTGCCTCGAGATGGAGGAGGCGCTCAACGCCGTGTACAGGCAGGGACGCAACGGCGAGGCCATCGGGCCGCTCGAGATCCGGGTGGTGCGCGCCGGCACGTTCGAGGAGGTGATGGACTACGCCATCTCCCGCGGCGCCTCCATCAACCAGTACAAGGCGCCGCGCTGCGTCTCCTTCGGCCCCATCATCGAGCTGCTCAACTCGCGCGTCATCTCCAAGCACTTCAGCCCGGCTTGCCCCAAATACAGCCCGCACAAGAAGTGATCACTCACTACACTACACGGTCCAGTTGAGCTAGACGACACAACGATATATAGCCTTCTACTACAACTACTACTACCAGCACTCAGTCCCAGTGCTTATACAGTCGGTGTCAGTGTCAGTGCGTGTGTAATTTCTCGTGTTTAAGGCAGAGGGCATCAGGGCCATACTCCTGGATGCCTGCTTCTTTGATCTTAGATCATGCTGTCCAGTGGTAGTTACCATGTAATCATGTGTGAGATGTTATTTCTGAAGTGGAAATGGCGAGTGTTTGTGATGGGGTAAGCTGGTAACGTCATTCTTGGCCGAATAACATAATAGGCCTTGTTGGAGTATCTACCAACTACTTCTGTTGACCCATATGTACTTTTTTCTGCTTGTGCAAAAATGGGAGTGAACTAGTGACACTGACACCCCAGGAATTCAACCCCACTCATGTTCCTCCATGAGAGTATGTCTGTTGGTACAGCGTCACCCATGTCTGCTAGGATACACTACTTATAGTGGAGTATATGTTTAAATCGCTCTTATTATTCTATTACTACAGCATGATCCTTTCTGCTAAAGTTTTCAACACAGACGTAGCTCCCTATTTTGTAATGCATGACTCTAAAATAAACAGTGTTTTTGGGAGGGAAAAAGTTCTGTAACTTGCTACACTAGTACACTGCTTACAGCCTAGCCCGGGTTTGGTACAACATATAATTCCCAACAGACAAAAGTATCACCTTATGTTTAGATTTGAACTTTTGATATAGAGAAATACGCAACACTTCCTGCATAAATTGAATCCTACCTGAACTCATCCAACTTGCAACCTCTCACAGAACATTAATTTACCAGTTTCAATCGTTAAATTATTCATGAATATTGTAGTAGGTACAAGTGATTCTAATTATGGGGCTAAAACTGCTATAGCTTGCACATAAAAGGAAACATGGCATTGCCACTGCCAATGACTTGTGCAAAAACCTATCGATTCCAATCTACCACAGCTCCACTCTCCCATGTCTGCTTGTCACAGAATTCAGTACTAATTAACAGTCAAATAAGATATTTTTCTTTTTTAAAAAAAAAACTAAAAGACGAGCTGCTTGCACTCATGGCCCGTTTGGTTAGGGGGAGTTTTTAGGAGGGATTGGAAGTTTAGAGGGATGAGGCTATTAAATGTTTTGTTTGGTTAGGAGACATGGAAATTTTGGTGGGATGGGGATGGGGAATTGAGGAATGAACTCCCTCCTTTTCAATACCTGGGTAGGGGGTCCTTTACTTCGCCTAAACAAATCTCAGCCATCCGTTTTCATTAATGACCTAATCTCCAACTAAACTCCCTATCAATTTCTACCACCTCTACCAAACAAGAGACTAGGATGAAAAATCAAATTTCCATCTTAATCTCACCATCAATTCCCTCGTGTAAACTCCCAATCCTCTTCCCTCAAGTTGCCAAACAAGCCGTGATATTTGGGACAATAAGGAAATTTAGTTGCTTGCACAACTCAGATAACACGAGTTGGTGCTTGGTAGCAATACAGAAAATACGGCACGTACAATACAGAAAATACAACATGTGACCCACATTATGGATTACACTAGATAGATGTTGGAATAATAAATATGATTATTTAGATTTATAATTACTAATCATATAGTGGATTGTGAATATGACCACGCATTTTGCAGTAGTTAAGGTGCCTTTGTACCGCTTGGGTCCTGTGTAACAGGAAGGTGTCCATCGGACGAGCATCTCAAAACATCTGGAAGCCTTCTCAACTTTGGTCCTTGTTTCCCACTCAGGCGTTTTGGTTTTACATCCTAGCCAACCATTCAAATGTCACATACTGAAGTTCTAAAATAAAATTATCCTACTTAAAAAGATCTTTATGAAGGAAATATTGTAGACTCTAGTGACTTGCCCAAAAAAAAAAAACCTCCATTATTTTTAGATCAGAATGAATAGCAGCTGGATTATTGCTAGTTCTTACTGCAATATGTTAATAAGGTTAACCAAAGCATAACTACAAATGATATGTTTTTTATCTGTGTGCCTTGTGTATCCTAGTTCTTGTGATTTGACCTCAGTAGTAAGTCAGAAATCATCAGGGGAGTTCTATTTTACGCTGTTTTGAGTCTCTTCTATCACTGAGTCACGGGTAATTTGATTATTCAAGCCCATCACGAAGTGTAACCAACCTTAATCAGAAAGATTACTCTATAATTGAATAGAGAGCATTATGGGTAGATTATAAATCTAATCTTCCTAGGCCATCAGCCTTAAATGCCTTGATGGTTACACAGGAGTTTCAAGTGTCTACCAGGAATGATATCGATTTGTTCTGAACTTGTAATACATGGAGAGTACTCATTCACAATTAATTGTTAGCCTATCTTACATAGTTAGATCTAAGATCAGACCAAAGGAACAAGTTATAATTGTGTCAGTCTAGTTCTATTACTCCCTGGTTCCCTCTAGTAAAAAAAATTTGACGTTCCAACATCAATTAATTTTGACTGGAGGGAGTATGATATATTTTGTAACTAAATAATTACAGATTGGTAACAGATATTCTGAGTAAGGGAAATTGTGTTCGGTTGTTGGCACCAAACCTGGTCAAATATTGCTGTAGGGATGGCAAGAGTTGCCACTGCATTAGGGGAGTCTACTATTCCAGATATCCTACCCTCACATGGGCAGCATGATAGCAAAAGGTATACCTGTATATAATCCGTTAATATCTGATTTTAGGATAATGTTCAGATCACATAATATTAGCAGGATAACCAAAAATCCTGTGTCTACCTGCTCCTTGGAGTACCCAAATCTGGAAAGGTACTCAATGGCATTGAGGACAGCACGCTTGTAGGCAACTGATGCATCAAGAAAATGCTGCTTCCCAGACTCGTCTACACTGATGCCCTCAAAGACTAACCAGTCTGAGAAACGTGGTTCCACTGGACCTATATCAAAGATAGGATTCACATGAAGTGGTGTTGGACCTATTGGAGTCAAGTATTCCTTCATCCCACCTCTTATGATCTCACACCTACACAAAATGTAAGAATGAAATCAGTTGGTTTTCACAAGAACACGAGAAGCAAATCTTCATGATCAGATTATTCACAAGCACTCAGCATCTCTTGCACAGTCAAGTGGAAATGTAGTTTCTCAAGTACGATATAACTATGATGCATGATTTAGGAATAACTGGTGCTATATGCATTAGTGGAGCGATTCTGATTTCCACAACCAAAAGTGATGCAAACCAACACAATGTCTCAATTAGAAATCATTAGAGCATTTTAACTTACATTGATGACAGAAAAGAAGCATAAACTACTGCAGTGCCATGGAGATGGAATATTACAGACCATCACAATTGACTTGGTGAGTGGTGACAGCAGTGCTCCTTGATCCTTAAATTAACATTCTTGATGTGCCCATTCAGATGAAAAGTCTCAAGCAAGCAGCTATGTCTATGTGGATGATCTATGCAGGTGTTCAAGTCTAGTATATTTATAGGAATTGTGAAAAACCTAACAATACAAGGATTAGTTACATTAGTGTTAGTGGATTTTGTTCACCTTTAAGTAGTTGTTTGGGTGCATCTTAACAAGTACTCAGAATTATAGACAAGAAAAAATGTAATTACTTGAGCTCAAGAAATCCACTCATTTCTATTGCTCCACAGAATGAGACTTCGCCGTCACCCTGGGAAAAATGCATGTCACCAGTACTCAGATTTGCTCCATCAACAAATACCGGGAGATAAACCTTGGAACCTCTACTTAGATTCTTGATGTCACAATTCCCTCCATTCTCCCTTCCAGGAATAGTTCTTGCTGCTTCATTTGCGATTTTCTGCCAATCAGCAGTCCCTTCTTGAATCTGAATCATGCAACAAGCATTATAGACATGGTTTGTTCCTTTAAAAAAAATACAAACAGGGCTCTTTAACCAATAACCATGTCTTAGATTGATATCTATATGTAAAATTGCTGCACTGACAGTCTGGACCAGATGAAAATAATAATTGTAGGTACTGCAACAAACAATGTTTCATTTAATCCTTGCACTGAAGTAAAACCACTAATCTGGCAGAAGGTCATACCTTTCCAAGTAAACAGTTCTCAGGGGTTGGTAAGTTGGCAAGAGGCCTCTGATGTAGAACTTCACAGATTTTGATTGACTCATGATTTGTCTCAGCCAATATTTTTTCCCTCTCATTCCATATATTGAGAAGCTCAGCAGATGGTGCAGTCCCCACTATACCAGGATGAGTTAATCCTGGAAATCGGACACCTGATATACACACAATGGAACTATTGAGGTATCCTAAATTGAAAAGCTTCATTTAGAACAACACCAAAAAAAAAATTCTACCTGGTATTTGAGGGGAGTATGCATAAATTCCTTCAAAATACCAAATCGCCTTTCTTGCACTAGGGAAGTGGTCGGTTAAGAATCCACCACCATTCTCCCTTTCAAATATGGCAGTATATCCCCATTCGTCACCGGGAAGTGGACCAAGGTTGCAGATCTCTACAGCAAGAAGATCACCAGGTGCAGCTGGAACCCCTTCAGCATCAACTATTCTTAAGGGCCCACTAAGATAATGAGTCTGTGGGAATCAATAGTCAGTTTCGCTGATATCTTGTTTTGTAATAAGCGCTGTGATAAAAAAAATTAAACGGCATCTCTTGCAGGAGCGATATATATACTTACAATTGTGAGATCCAGGAATTTGATGTCATCTGCGGAGTTATCATCACTGACTCTTCCTCCAGTCCAATCGACCATCTCAACACGGAACAATTCCCCTTCAGTTACATCTGCAACAGGAGGGATATCTGGATGCCAGCGGTTATGGAGAGGGACTTTTTGCTCCCATGGCTTCTTGCTCACATCTATAGGAACTACCAATCTTGGTGTTGGAAGAGCCATGTTCTGTTGCAGGGAGGGAAGGGATCAGAGGTTCATCCTTCCGGAAGCTCATGCTTCTATATAATGATAGCATATCCATAGCAATGAGTCAGGCAAAAAACGACAAAATGAGCAAAGACAAAGGAATCCCAGGAAGGAATGGTTTCAAATATACACTCCATCTCGAAAGTGCACTGAAAAATAAGTGATAAATCCTCTTATTAAAATATTTCCAAGAAACTAAGCAAATCTTAACCTAGCAATTATTTTATATGTTTGGAAGTACTTAAGATAGTGGTCACAATCAAGTAAGAATTGTCCTGCTGGTCCCTCATATCTCTATAGGCCACTCAGAGCTTAGATGATGAGATATTTTCTAGTTCAGAAATCAGAAGTGGTACCAACCAACTTGGGCCGTCATATTCATCGGTGTTTTCCACAGGCACTTCATGCATCACTTATGCTACCAAACATGCACATAGTTAGGTTTTTGTGATAAATATTCAAATATAATCTGAAGGAGCCCATGTCCCCAATAGGCTCCAATTCAGGCTAACTTGTCCATGTCCCCAATACCAGGAACAGTCTAACTTTATCTTCTTTTGCATCACATTTACAACTAGACAGCTGGATATTTATTCTTCAAGGCAATGTCTAACTAACAGGGGCATTGAGTTCTATTGGTTCTATTTTCATTTAACAGTATTAAACAACCTTGCAAAACCTTCCTGTTACAAGCTAAAATATTACTCCCTCCGTTTCATATTATATGTCGTTTTTACTTTTTTCCAGGTCAAACTTTTAAAGTTTGACCAAATTCAACACAAAACAAACATATTATCAAAATATATTCAACATTACATTTAATGAAACTAATTCAGTGTCGTAGATGTTGCTAATTTTTTTTCTATAAACTTGATCAAACCAGAAGAAGTTTGACTAGAAAAAAGTCAAAGCGACTTTTGACTAGAAAAAAGTCAAAACGACTTATAATATGAAACGGAGGGAGTATAATGGAAACACTAGTACAAATAGAAACTATACACAAGGGTAAGAAAGTCATTCCTGAAGTAGTACTACAGAAGGCAAGAAAAGTCATTGTTGAAGAATATCGCTTAGTCAAAATTTCCATTAACATTTTGCCTAAGGACCATAACCTGTACAATTAGTCAATTACCTCCAACAAAAAATGGAAATAGATTGTATGAAATGGGAGTTGCGGAATTGTCTGATTTCCACCAAAATTAACCACTCTTTGTTAATGATGGCATTGAATTAATAGAGCATTATCAATTTTGCTTCCCAAGTATAGACCCCACATCTCATGAAGTGCATGTGCCAAAAGCACTCATCAATCTATCTGTGACCAATAAAACCGTTATCTTAGTAAAGAAGCACCTTTCTACAATTCCTGCTCCCGAATCAACTTACATGATCACATCCAAACTCAGAAGGAAAGCAAAGGCATGATTCTCTACATGGTATATATTGAATTACCTTCCAATGTTGTTCCTCACTCAACATACTCCAACAAACATCCATCAGTAGTATACTTCTTTGACTTGTCCTCTAACATTCGAAGGCTCCAGCCTGCATCTTTCCTCAGTCCCTTCTTCTTCATCCAATGCAAGATCCCCTGAGCTTCCTGCCACCTCCCTGTCTCAGCATACAAATTTGATAACAGAACATAATGCGATGCATTCTCAGGTTCCAACTCCACCAGCCTCATTGTCACATGCTCACTCAACCATGAGTCGCCACGGGCCCTGCAGCCTCTTAATAGCAAGCCCCATATCACTGCATTTGGCTGTGATGGCATTGTCTCAACAACCCTAAAGGCATCATCGAGGTGTCCAGAGCGACTAAGAAGGTCAACCATGCACCCAAAGTGCTTGATCCCAGGTTGAAACCCATACTCACCTTGTATGGCCAGGTTAAATATTTTCCTCCCAATGTCAACAAACCCGGCATGTGCACAGGCACAAAGAACACAAATAAGTGTGACTTCATCTGGCTGGACACCATCATTCTGCATCCGAGAGAACCACTGCAATGCCGTCTTGCCATCCTGTGCAAGAGCAAGTGCTCCAATGATAGAGTTCCAAGTATAGACATTCCTCTTGGCCATCTTTGAGAACACATGCATTCCATCTGAGACTTTTCCACACTTCCCATACATGTCTACCAGCGCTGTGCCCAGTACAACATCCATCTCCCATCCCTGCTTCTGCACGTACTCGTGAATCCAGATGCCAGTGTCGACCGCACAATGGGCCGCGCAAGCGCCAAGAGCAGCAACCATGGTAACGCGGTTGGGTGCAACATGAGCAGCAAGCATCCGCCGGAAGGTCGCCAGAGCGTGAAAGGTGCGGCCTCGGTTCCTGTATGAGGTGATCATAGTGGTCCACGCGACAACCTCCGGTCGGGGCATTTCGTCGAACATCTGCTCGGCGTGCGCCAGGTCAGGGTCGCAGTCCGCGTAGCGCGCGAGGAGGGCGTTGCGGACGTGGAGGTCGGGCCCGAACCCGGACTTGACCACCTGGCAATGCACGGCCCTCAGGTCGGCGAGGGAGGACAGGGAGGTGAGCAGGAGAGGGAAGGTGAAGCGGTTGGGGCGGACGCCGCGGCATCGGAGGAAGTGGCGGAAGAGCGGGAGCGGGGAGCGGGCGGGGGCGCGGCCGAGGGAGCGGAGGAGCGAGTTGAAGACGAACACGTGGGGGCGCGGGTGGCAGGCGAAGAGGGAGAGCGCCGGGTCGAGGTGGCGGAGACGGCCGCAGGCGAGGAAGAAGGCGGAGACGACGGCGGTGGAGCGGAGGAGCGCGCGGTCCCCGAGGATGGCGCCGCGGATGGGCGCGAGCGCGGCGGCGGTGGTGCAGGTGTTGATCGCGTGCAGCGCGCGCGTGACGGAGGGCGGCGGCGGCGCGGTGGACGGGCGGAGAGGCGGCGGGAGGCCGCCGGTCATCACGGCTGGCGGTGCGTGGGGCGTGGAAGCGCGGCCGCCTTGAACAACCCTGGATGTCCTGGGTTGATGGGTTCGTCCTCCGCGGCCGATTTGTCCGTTAACGGCCCAGAAGGCCCGTTGCGCAAGCAAGAGTTGCCCGTAAATGGAGTATATTTGTCACCGTTGTAAGGCACCGTTGCAACTTTGATCACGGAAAATAATTTTTAGATGATTAGATTATGATGATAAATAAAACTTTAAAACTTATGTTTAAGTATGTAATACACTTTGATAATTTGACATCTATTTAAATATTTAGATTATTTTTATAAAATAGACGAATGGTCAATGTTTAAATATAGATTGTGCTTAGCAACAAATATAAAGGAACTGAGAGAGTACATAAATTGTTCCAGAATCCAGACACGATTTTAAGCAACACATAATTTGTTTGAACTTAAATCAATAGGTCAAACAAATTGTAATGTTGTTGGAAGAAGTATATATATACGCTGTGTTTAGATCTAAAGTTTGAATCCAAACTTCAGTCCTTTTCTATCACATCAACCTGTCATATACACAACTTTTCAGTCACATCATCTTCAATTTCAACCAAAATCTAAATTTTGCGCTGAACTAAACACAGCCATAATTTGTTTTGATGATCTAGTAGTCTCACGGATTACAAGTTTACAACAAGACGGTCAACAGCACCCCGGAGGATATGGCAATCGATGACGTTGAATGACTGACAAGCATTTGTTCTTTGATGCCATGATCAACAGAAATCTTACACATAACCGCACAGTAAAGGTATATGTAGATAAGGAGACAACAAACAAAGATAAGATCAGCTAAATATACTTGCTGCGTTCATTGAAGGCTCACCGTTTCGAGGCTCCTGAAACTTGATTGGTATTTGTGACATCTGTGGTTGGTGTTTCCTAACCTGCCATGAAGCATAAGAACGTATGTAACTCATTCCAACACAGTATAACCATATTCATATAGGTCAATCCTACAAACCTTTACACCAGCCATTGATAACAACTTGTGCGAGGCTACGTAAACATAATCAGAGTTGTCAATCCTTTTCTCTACAAAATATATGACTTCAGATACACCTGACTGCAAGAAAGATAAGTATTATAGTTAGTGTTGAACCAATTTCTTCAAGTGAAAAGGCGCGGTTTACTAGTAAATTATTAATAAAATGCAATGTGTTTGTATACATTAACTAAAGTTTAACCGGCAAAGCATGCAGTAAATATGAAACTTTTAAGCTAAAATGTGCCGTTAGGTTTTATGAAGTGTATGATTGAGATATATGGTGTTATAATGCATTTCCTCAAAGTGAGAGTAATTTAAATAGGTGATGACAAAAATACATTTTAACTTTAAGATACTGATTCTATCCAGAAACAAACCTGGATAATAATCTTAGCACACTCATTGCAGGGGAACATGGTAACATATAATTTCTGCAAAGAGAAGATAACACAAGATTATTCTTAGCTTATAAAGGCAAATTAATGAGATGCTTTAAGTTTGTAGGAGATTAGAAGTCCAAACCTGTCCAGCCGCTGAAGCATGGTTTGTATTTAAAATAGCATTAACCTCAGCATGAACAACATAGCTGTCAGGGTGAAAGATGACGGTCACAATTAGGGACTTAGAATTCAACATCTAAGCCTTGCTATAGGAGACTATTTTTGTATTCAAGGAATGCATATGTAGTGTAGCACAGTGTAAAGCTTAGAGGAATTAACACCAGGGCTTCTCACACAAATTTTACGCAACTGGATTGGGTACAAGCTAACTAAAGTCTAAGAGCATCTTTCCCATCCTTGAGGAGGTACTACGAGGTACCATGAGATACGAGGTACTATGAGGTACGAGGTACCATGAGGTACCAATTTAATCTAACCGTTGATTTAGGAGGGGTATGATCGGGCTAAACAAATTTAGGGTGGCGCTAATCCCTCACCCTCTTGATGGCGTTTTGCTTGCTTGCTCGTGGTGGCTCAAAGGGACCCAACCATGTCCGCCGCCGCCGGCGGCAAGAGCTGCACGGGAGGAGGCGAGGAGGCGATTGCCGGGCTCCTCGACAGCGGCAGCGGCGTCCGGCGAGTACACGCTCGTGACGACGAGGGCGACAAGATACTCGTCGGCGACGTGCCATGAATGAATGAATCTCTCGTATTCTCCAAAGCTTTGCCACATCTCCGTGCCAGCGAGTCCGCCGCTGCCGCCGTCGCGTCGCATCGAGTCCGCCGCTGCCGCCGTCACGTCGCATCGAGTCCGCCGCGGCCACCGTCGCGTCGCATCGAGTCCGCTGCTGCCGCCGTTGCATCGCATCGAGTCCGCCGCGGCCGCCGCCGCGTCGCATCGAGTCCGCTGCGGCAGCCATCGCGTCGAGCTTCCGACGAATCGCCGCCGTAACCATCGTCAAGCTCCCGATGAATGGCCGTTGCAACCATCGCCGGCCTTACCCTCTTCCCCTCTCTTCTCTTTGCCGCATCCCCGTGCCGGCGTCGCATCAAGTTCGCCGCGGCCACCGTCACATCGAGCTTCCGACAAATCACCGCCGCAACCATCGCCGCGGCCGTCGTCGCCGATGAATCGTCGCCGCAACCATCATCAAGCTCCCGACGCAGCTTGCAGCTATCCCGGTCCTCCCGCCACCCATCGCCGATCTGGGCCGCTGTCGGGTTTCCGATCTAGGGTTCGGGACCTATATGCCCCTGCTCCCGCCGCCATCTCTCGCCGCCGGTTAGTTCAACGCTGCTCCTGCCCTGTGAGATGCAGAGACGGAGGAGGAAGAGATGCCGCGTGCGTGCGTGACGCGGAATAAAGACGAAAGTACAAAACTGCCCTCCCATCCACAGTACCGCTTCAATGGGAAGGTGCGGTACCATGAGGTACCGACGATTTTTGACCGTAGGGTGTTGCCAGATCAACGGCCGTACTGCATAACCTCAAGGATAGTAAAAAATCTTAAAGTCTAGAACAACAAGGATCAGTAGATATGAGCCTGACACAGGAGCATAGAAGTAAATTTTTAAGGGCCATATATAGAGTTGTAGACTAATCCCTTTAGATAATTTTTAAGGGTCACATATAGAGTTGTAGACTAATCCCTTTAGATTTTTTGTGCCTCACAGGTCACAAGATAGCTGAAAATAAAAAAAAATCGCCATGTGCATGTCTCTGGGAACTTTTTTCCCCGAGTTATTAACAGTCAACACACAGGATCCCATCCACGCCGCCCTTCCTTTTTTGCATTCAGTTATGCTCTTCATTCTTTGAACATATCATCACTCTTACTCTATATGGTTTGTGAAGTCAGCTGGTGTATGCGAGACTTTTGGGCTGGGACGCAAATCATCAGCTCAGCACATACACCACCCAACAGTTTAAGGTTTTCTCCTCTCTAGATTATGAAATCAAATACTCCCTCCGTCCCATAATATAAGGGATTTTGAGTTTTTGCTTGCAACGTTTGACCATTCGTCTTATTCAATTTTTTTTTGCAAATATAAAAAACAAAAAGTTGTGCTTAAAGTACTATAGATAATAAAGTAAGTCACAAATAAAATAAATAATAATTTTAAAAAAAAATTGAATAAGACGAGTGGTCAAACATTACAAGCAAAAACTCAAAATCCCTTATATTATGGGACGGAGGGAGTAGGAAATAAAAGGCATTTGCATTAACTGTTTATTTTGAAGAAAGATCCTTGTCAATGATCTACCACATAGTTTAAGCTTCTGCATTCCAAATAGGTGGCACCAAGTGATTATGTACATTTAGAACTAGAGCTCATGGTTATATCTAGGATATCCATATTTACAAAACAATTATCTCATCACTGCTAAAGTAAATTGCCCGTACTGATCCCAAAAAGCCTATAGAGCTACAGTGTATCAATAAAAGATACTGTCAATGTCTCTCCACTGATGTTTCCAACCAGTTGCTCTTTCATGCTTCCCAGGTGGTGCTTATCGTGTTAATAGTCTATAGGCATTTCCTCCTTGTTTTTTAGATAATGGATTATTAACCCGGCCTCTACACCTTAGAAAGGTGTACACAGCCCAAGGCATTTCCTCCTTGTTGCTAGAATATTGACGTTTTGTTGTATTTGCTCATGTTTCCTTTAATATATTTGGCCCACAATCCTTTTGCATGTTCACAAAGAAAAGGGATAGTGCTAATCAAACTAGTGTAGAAAATAAATTCATGACTTACGGGTATTTTGTCTCCAATGGATCTCCCTTGGCAGATTTCTGAAATGACAAGCAATTAGGAAAATACTAGAGAAGTGATAGATGTTAAGCTATGGGACTCTTTTGCATGTGGCAGCTTGTATGTGCTAAATAATTACAAAATGAGCACCTTACATGAATTTTGACTTTGCACTAACAGTACAATAATTAATTTAGTAGTCCTTGTTACATACGAAAAAAGAGCTTCAGAAAAAATATACCTTTGCCCAGGGTAGCTTATTGTCAGAACAACCTCTAGGAAATCCATTATACCCTATTCCTGATTGCATTAAGATTGGGTTACACTATCAGAACAACATGATATACATATTATTAATGGTGCATTGCCTGCCAAAACAACATACATTTCACAGCAATGCTGCAGTCTGAAGCCACCAAATAAAAGGGTGCATTATTATATGTTTCAAAAAAAAAAGTAGCATGTGTTGAAAAACCAATATAGCTGGATCAATGTTACCAAAAAAAAAAACTGAAATGTAGCAGCGAGTCCAAAAGCAAACATGTAATTAAAAAGAGGACTGCCATGCTGGTTGTGATTTGCTGTGAAGAGCCAAAAATGTAAGACTGAAATGTCATGCCATTATGCCACAACTGGATAGGGATATCAATAGTGTATCTAACCAGTAACAAATGCCCCTCAATAAAGCAGTAACAAAATGGAATTTATACAAAATAATATATCGACACTGGGGTAGGCAGGTAACACGAGAAGAAGTCCGTTGCACACACTAGCACAGCACTATCTCAGTACACAAAACAGTACTGCACTGGCCAATCATGTGGTCTAATGGAGAGAACAACAAACAAGAAAAGGATATAATAAGGCAGTTCAGTGCACTTCCTAAGAGTGAAAAGCATATCAAATTTGATTTGTGACCATAATGCTTCTAGTTTATGAAAAATCAGTTTCAGATATAGCATAAAAATGTGTACAGTGTCCAATGGTTACATGGATTAACCTTGTGTGTTTTTGTTTTTAAATAAGCAGCTAACCTACTAAAATGCAAAAAGGCTATAAAATTTCAACCCTGAACAAGGTATTCTTTGAGTTTCAACTTTACCTAGGATTATCCCCTCTTGGCTAACCAAGCATGCTCCAACCTGCATACAACATACTGATGAATTGATTAAATCATTAATGAAATAGGTGAAATAATGAACTAATCAAGCATGCACGAGCTGCTTAATTGAGTTAAAGTTTGCTTTATGACAACAACAAACAAATACATTCAAAACAAATGTTATCCTTCCTCTTCCATTACATGACATTTGCAAAACGAGCAAGAAAGATATACGTGAACAAACTTGAGATGAAATGAAGCATTACTACTTGACATTTTGGTATAGTTGTATTGCCAAATGATCCTACCCAGGGGTAAAATTTGCCACTCTGGTATGTATGGTTGGCAAAAGGTTGAAAGAAAGTCATGCCTTATTGTCTAAAAAAGATTGAAAGAAAGTCAAGTCCAAATAGGTAGGTGAATTCTTCTAAAGTAGGATAATAAAGGGTAGCATCATCCCGAAAAAAATCATCAACCACAACAGTCCACTGCTCTCCGACAATTTTAATGATTCTCCACAGTATAGTATCATTGAGGCATTTCTACAAACAGTATGACTGCATGAGCTCAAACACGTTAAACGTCGACAATCGTTCGTTGGAATCCTTACACGGGCAGTTTAGCAAGCAACGAAGATGCACTTTACCTGCCGATTAGGATCCTTGGACCGCTTGGCCGAAAGGAACGCGATCGCCATGAAGTAGTCGTCCCAGGAGATATACCTGCAGAAACGAACGCAACAAATCCTCACAAGATGCCAAAAACGAGCTTTAACTCGGCTACACCTAATCAAAGAGGGTGAGCCGGTGGGGCGACTAGGACTAACCCTTCCCTCTTGGCGGGATCGAAGGGGGACTGCACCGGCGGGCGCTCGGCGGCGCATCCGTTGACCGCGAGGTGCTCGGCGCACGGCGTGGGCGGGCTCCGCTGCTTGGCAGAGCTGGCCCCGTAGGATGACAGGAAGCGCAGCGCGGCCGCGGCGGCTGCGGCGCCCACGGCGGCGGAGATGGACGCTACGGCGAGGTCCCTCGCCGAGGCCATCGCGCTCGCTCGAGCGGGGCTTGGGTCCGGAGGGAGACTGCAAGCTGCGGCCGGCTGAACGCGGGAGATTTTGGGGATTTTTTTCCCTTTTCCCGCGCGCGAGATAATCCCCTTGTGTAGTACTATGGTGCTCGTTGGGCTGGGCTGACTAGCAAGTCGGCCCAAAACATCCTTCGCGTCGGCCGTTGGGCTAAGGATAGCAAAGTTGCTTCGAGAACCCTGCTTTGGTGAAAAATTCTGATACCTTCCATTTGCAAAGGAAATTCGATATCTAAGCCTCTAAGGGGAAAAAAACGACACTGTCCATATTCAAAATGCGTGTAGAGCCTATAAAAAAACTTGCGTATGGAGTATTTAACATGTCTCATAGCCTCTGGCTTTAATGCACTTTTGAAATAGGAATGGGAACGAGTGGAAAGGATTACAGCACAATAACAATATCCCATAAGGTAGTATGAAATATTGCAAAAGGATTTTGAGGGGGAAAATTATAATTGTTCCTTGTGTTTTTCTTATGTCATGTCAAACAACTATTCTAATTATTTTCCAAATGTTTTGTTCATATAAACTTCCGAGGGCGAGTAAGCACAAAGCTAATACTAGCGATGATAGTACTATATTAATCTGTAAGGATATCTAACCGCTCTTATTATAATTATAATATGTGTCTATGGTCGCTCTGTCTAATTATATTCTAGTTTTAGAATGGAGTTTAATTCTTTCTCTATAAAAGGGTGAGGTATATATATGATTATCCTTCTCTAGCACCGGTTAGCTATATCTCCCCTCATTATACTCATACTTTCTTCCCTAATTATCTCTCTCTTCCCATCCCCTCTATACAGTGGCGGATCCAACGCGAGTACTTGGGGCCTAAGCCCCCTATCCCATGGAGTAGAGGAAGATGGAAGAAGAATAAGAGGGGAGATGGAGGGATAAGGCGGCAACGAGCCCCTCGCCAACCTCTCTCTTTGCTGGTGTAAGAATTATTAGTCGTTGTTTCTTCATTTATTTAGAACTAGGATCTCGATCTGCCCTGCCTCTCGAAGAGGGAGGATCATCCTATTTTGCTCGTGTAAGAATTATTAGTTGTTGTTTTTTCATTGATTTAGATCTAAGATCTCCTTTTCTCATCATGTAAGAATTACTGGTTGTTGTTTATTCATTGATTTAGATCTAAGATCTCCCTTTTCCATCATGTAAGTATCACTGGTTGTAGTTTTTTCATCGGTTTAGATCTAAGATATCCATTTTCCATCATGTAAGAATTACTGGTTGTTGCTTTTTTTATTGATTTAGATCTAAGATCTCCCTTTTCTATCATGTAAGAAATATTGTTTGTTGTTTTTTTCATCGATTTTAGATCCAGCGCCAGGCAGCCGCGGGCGGCTGGCGGAATCGCCACAACGCATGGTTGCTGTCCCCGAGGATCTCCACCGCGCTCCACGAGAGGTTGGCCATGCTCCTCCCTGAAAGGAGCAACTGCCTTGGCTCCGGCCACGGTTGGGTCATTGTCTATGACCCGATCTTCTACAAGCCGTAGTTCCGCCTCGTCGATCCCCTCATCGGCGGCGAGCCCCAGCTCGGCCTCTGCGGCGTGTAGCCGCCGCCCGGTGGCACCCTCCACCGCCAACACCACCGCCCGCAGGTGCCAGCACCGCGCCTCCTCCAGCCCATTGCCCATCACCACGCCGCCGCCCACCTCCCCGCCCCTGTGCGCTGCTCGGTAAGAGAGAAGAGAGAGGAGAGGGAGGAAGAGGAGTATGATAAGTGGGACCCACATTTTTTGTAATAAATAATTTGCTGACTGGATTGCCACGCGTACGCCACGTAGGACAAAACCGCTCCGGATTGGGCTGTGGGGGATAATTTGTCCGGTATTTTAAGTTTAGGGTGAGTAATATCTGGTTTTTGGGTTTAGGGCGGTAATTCGGTTGACCGCGATAGTTCAGGGGGTAATTCGTACTTTTTCCTAAGTATTTTTTTTACCCAAACTAACGTAAGCGCAAATTTTATCTTACCAGTTCACCATAAATCCATTATAATCATGTACCCCGTCCCATAATATAAGGGATTTTAGAGGTATGTAACATATTCTAAGACTATGAATCTGGTCGCATCCCTCTAGATTCTAAGGTAGTCCTACTTTCTCTATTTTATAATGTAAGACTTTTTAGATTTATTACATTATGAAATGGATATGGCGTGGAGTGTTTCATTGCTAGTAGGAGTAACAGATTCCTAGTATCTGTCCGTTTGCCATTACACCACACAGGCACACATGCCACACACCAAACCACAGGCCACACACGCCTGAACTGACGGGGTGTCATCAAACGGACTACGGAGTTGACACTGTAGACTCCTCTCCCCCGCGTCGCCCCGATCATGGCGTCGTCGGCGGAGCCGCCGCCGAAGAAGCGGAGGCTCGTCGAGGTCCATGTCCCGTCCCCGGCCCCGAGCCCCTCCTCCTCCTCCGCTCCCGCGCCGGCCTCGCCACGGTCCCCGGTCCCGCCCCCTCCGGGCGTGCCGCCGCCGCCGCCGCCTCCCCCACAAACCCTAGCCGCCGCCGCCTCCCCGCGGCCGGAGGAGGCCGTACGCAAGCGCCGCAACAGGGAGGAGCTGCGGGGCCTCTTCGAGTGCTACCGCCGCATCCGCCTCTGCGTGGAGCGCAAGGACGCGCGCCTCCTGCCCGAGCTCGAGCAGGTGTACCTCTCGCTCATCGCCAGCTCTCGAGGTGCATGGACTCTCCCCTCCCACTCACGCTTCATCAAGATAGCGCAATTGGAAAGTGCCGAAATTCGTATAGCGAGTCGATGTGGCGTTTTCTCGATACCACTCTACGCTCGAAGCTAGTAGAATTTAGTTCTGATCCGTCTCTAATCTCGATTGATGGTTATTACTTATTACTTGAGCACCTCGTTCCTATTTTTCTTGCTCCGTTGTGTGTTTGTGTTAATCAGGTGAGGGAAAGCAGAAGGCTTGCATGGGTGTTGGATTATATCATTAGAGGAAGTATACAGTGGTTAATGGTGACTAAAAGGATGCTTTACTGCCAGCATATTATAGTGAAATAGATTTATGGATCCATAATCCATATGAGCTGCCATGGGAATAAAATATCCAGCAACAAATTTCACATGATTAACCTGTTCTGTACTCCTGCCCCGTGTGTAGTTTGAAACTTTAATCTACTTGGTTAGGTCTTAGGTCAACAAGCTGTGTACGTATTTGATCCAGGCTCACAATAGAGAGGTATGTGCTTGGGAGATGTACTGTAGGGCGTAGGCACTACTTATTTACCTGTTCGGAAGTAGTTCCTGAGAATAATTCTTAGTCACATGCTTGTGACCAACAGTATGGAAATTATTGTTGGTGTATCCACAACTGGTTCATCACCACGACTGATTTAAAGGAGCACCTGTTTGTTTATCGATCCTTAGAGCTTTTGTTGGCCTTACTAGTGATGAACTCCTATCAAAATCAGTGTCCAACTGTATTTATTGATTGTATGCTTGTGTGAATCATAAGCATGCATCACAAAAGGATAACAAATATATTAAATCCAGGTTTCCAAGTTAATAAAAAAACAGAAGCAAAAGTTGATCAAATAATACTGCATCACTGATGTAAAACTGAAGTAAGTTCGTGGGGTATCGACATTTTGATCATCACATGTTAACCAACAACATAGAAAAAAACTGCTTAGGGTTAAATGCTCTTTATATTTGGAAACTTAATCTCACATGTTTGAGCTTATCTAGCTATGCTCGAATTTTCTTTTGGCAGCATTCATGTTTCTGTACTCTTTCAGTTATATTTTTACCAATTTGATTAACAGAGAATGGAACTTTTGGAGGTTGAATATCTCTAGGAGAGTTATTGTAGCAACCTAATTTGCCAAGTTATCTTAAGACGATGATCATATAAAACTTGAATTGTTTTTCATTTATCACTTAGCTTTTATTTGTAGCATCGGACTGAAAGACTCTGATGTTGTGAAGTTCCGTGTGTTTAATAGAGACATTAATTAATGTAATCACTGGGGCATGTAGGTACTTGATTACATGGATAAAACTTCATATATTGAAAGCAATTACTGTTTTACCATGCTTAAAAACCATCCTCATCATTTTCCCTTACCTTCGATGCAGGTTGTACAAGCGTTCAACGTATTTTAGCTGACTTGATTCCTCAATATGCCTCATACTGCCCTACTGCACTTGAGGCAGCTACCAAAGTTTCCATCAACATGTATAAATGGAACCTGGCCATTGTAACAAGAGGGGAAGATGTGGATGGTGTGGCATACCAGACTGCTAGGGCTTGTATTCTTGGCTTAACTGACATATGCTCCACAGCATCCTGTGAAGCACCCAAATCATCTGTTTTAACAGGAATCTGCTCTGCAGTTTATATTACTGTCCTCACATTCTTCATTTCAACATTTGATGGGAAGGATATCTATCACATAGGCTCAAGAAAACTTCTAAATCTTCAGGACCCTGTGGAGCTGTTAGACATTCTAAAGCAGGATTCAGGGGGTGACAACCAACAGGCAGACGACTGTTTAGTTGAACTGAGAGCACTTTCATTGCTATGCATATTTCTTTTATTTCCAGAGAACATACTAGATGCCTGTTTTGCGCTGATTGCTTCTGCAGAAGATGTAAACGGAGAAGGATTGTACTTTCTAAAGCAGCTAACCTGCCATCTGAACAGTGGTATCATAACTGATGCTCTCGATGTTCAGGGGGATGGAATCTCCCAGTGTACAGGAATGGACGTAGATCATCCTAGCACCAAAGAATCTGTTGATTCCAATCTATCTTCTCATAGTGTTGGTGTTTCAGGAAGTTCTATGTTGCAGCCAAATGAGTGTTACATGACAATGGTATGGACCACTATTGATTGATGAAGCATTTTAACCTTTCGGTCAAGTACTTTTGAATTTTTCCCATTAGAAATGATGATGGGTTCTAGCATATAAAGTCAATTACTAAGCACCAATTTGATAGTGGTTATATTAGTTGCCCATTTATTTCGCATTTCACCAATAGGATGGTTGGGTTATGGACAGTCAAATGAGTACCGATGTTCATTTCCTTATCCATGATAAGGATCTGCACACACTTAGGCTAAAAGTAAGCCAGAAGGTTTCAAAGTTATAAGCTAGATTTGCTATAACAAAGATATATATATTATCAGTGTGTTTCAAAGTGCCTATTTTATGTGCAACTTGTTAATCACTTTCCTAACTGTGCTGCCTTTCTGACCCTTCATTACTGTTGGGTGTTGCACGAGGCCTTTTGGTTAGCTCATTCTTCTGTGTGGAAATTCATTTCAGTGAAAGTTGGCAATGGATTCATTTGAGTGAAATGCATTTGCATTTTTGCTAGCCATTATTCATTACTCTTTGACTCTGTGACATAAATATTGATCAAATGGTTTGTTTTGTCATTAATTCAACAAATTATGGGGGCAAGGAAATTTTATGCGCCCAGGATGAGTATTATGAGCGTATATTAATATATGATATACAGATTGCCAGGCAATAAACAATTATTTTATAAATGTGTTATCCTTAAGGGGTCTTTTTTTTTGCAATTTTTCACTTAATTATATGTGGTAAAAGACTGTTATGTAGTTTCACTCATTAGTGTTCTTTATGTTTATTTATCTAATGTTATTACTAGGTTTCACTTGCAGGCCATCTCTAGGCATCCATCTTTGAAAGGCTGGATATTATTGAGGTACAAAAAGCTGTGTGATTCCTGTAGAACTGATGTGGTTTCAGAGGTATCATCGTGTTTAAATGTTTTGGGCTCTTTAACACAACTTGAAGACAATAAAAGTCACATGGGCAGTGAATCATCAGTGCTGGACAAGATTGATGAAAATTCAGGGGGGTATTTGCAACCCAATAAATTGGCATGTTCATATGAACAGAGAATGCTTTTGAAAACTGATATCGCTGATAGATATGGAGGGAAAACTGTGCAGAATAAGAATGCACAGATGGTGCATACTGATGAGGTGAAAACTGAGAAGTTAGCAGATGTCAAACTCGATGTCTGCAAGCAAGGAAATGTAATTTCTGATGCAGGGCATCAAGCTGCAAGACTTGATATGCACACACCAAAATCAACACATGATTCTGCTGGGGGAGCTGCAACTCTCACTTCTCCGGGGCAGAATTTTGGAAAGGCGAAGCATTCATATTCAGAACCATCTGATCTTTATGGTGCTCATTTCTCGAGGGATGTGATTTCAGTTTCAAAGGAACTTTGGATTGGTTCACTGGGAAATAGTGCTGCAGAGTCACTAGTTAGATCGAAATTTGAGGAGTTTGGCCCCTTAGCAAACTTCTTATTTTATCCCCCAAAGAATTTTGCCTTGGTTGAGTACGGGAACATAATGCATGCTGTTCATGCATATGGATGTATGCAGGGTTCCTCTGTTTGGGGTGGTGGTCTCCAAATAAGGTATTTAGATAGACTTATAGGCAGCAAGGGATTTGCTAGTGGTATAGCTGTTGGTGAAAGTCGTCATATTTATGTTGCTAAAGTTAAGAACAAAAAAGATAAAGATGAGGTGTTTGATGAATTAAAGGCCGCAGGGTTGAAGAGGCCATGTAGCTTTACAGATATTTCCAGTGAAAATGCTTTGCTTCTTGAATTTGAGACAGCAACTGATGCAGCTGCTGCGAAAGCCCATATTAGGCGCCAGCTTCATCCAGATGTCTGTTCCCAGGACAAGAATACTTCTGGTCATGAACTTTTTGTGCGGAACATAGACAATTCAGTCCCTGACATGGAGTTTATCAATGCATTTTCACGATTTGGTGAGGTCATAAGGTGGCAGTTCAATAAGCTTGATGGGAACTGCTTGATAGATTATAGATCACCTAATGCTGCTGCCACTGCAAAATCTCACCTGCATGGTGCAAGATTTGGGCTGAAGTCAATTAGTGTTGAATCGAGATCTGTGCATGATAAAACTTTGTCGCCTTCTGTTCCAATGCTAGCCCCGAGTGTTTCTGACAGCAGTCACCATGAGATCAGGTTAGCTCAACCTTTTCTTATCTTCTTAATCCTGTACAGATATAACCATGGTTGATGGTTGCAACAGTTCTAAAACTTGTATATTTTTTTTATCATAGCTCCCAAAGTGTGCTAAGTCGGTCTGTTGTTAATGCAACTTTTCTAGACCTGGTCAATGCAATTTGGAGTCATCCCATGATTTGTACGATCATATGCAGTGGGTGGTATTGGTTTGCATATGCCATCGATCTATTTGTGCACCTGTTTTATTAGCATGTTATTTTTTTTCCAGCTATCTTGAATCTTGTGAAAATGCACTGTTAGAATGTAGGATGCTATCGCTGATTTGACATACCTATTTTTTGCTGATTTAGATCCTCTGTTGGATATTTTGGGTATTGGGCCATTTAGTACCCATCCTTTATTTTTGGTGCTGCAGCCTCCTATCCTGTATGTGCAACTATGCATGTATCTGTATATACTTTGGCGCTCGTATGTCAAATACTGATATAATGTCAAACTTCCAAAGTGCTACTGACCTACCATTACATGGTTGTTCCTTCACTGCTTAGTCCCTAGTTGTTTGCTGGTGCCTTATGTGCATTGTATCATGCTAGTGGCTGCTTTTTCAAATATAAAGCTTCATACATATAGCCGGTATTTCCATTAGCTTTGCCTTTGATTGCATTTCTCCAACTGCATGAAAGTCTTTTTATAGGTTTTACATGCACTAATATTGACGTCAAGCAGGCCTGTGGACAAAAATTTCGTCATCTTAGGCTTTCATATATCAGTGCCACCTGATGATCGTGAAATTATTTGGTTAAGGCTGCAACCTGCAGAATGTAAAAAATATATGGTCTCTGTAACATGGGTTTTTTTTTTCCATGTGGGTATGTCAAGCTTAAATATTTTCCAGAATACTGATTTGTATGTCTTCCCTTTCCATTGAGCTCATGGTAGAACATTATGTCAACTAGTGTTGTTTGTTATGCTGCTCTTTACGATCTGCTTATATTTTAGTAATTTGTATACCTAAATTAAGGTTTTGAGTGCTTGAAAGTCATTTGTTGCTTGCACCTTGGGAGTATCACATTGCTGCTGTATGCAATTGATTGTTTAATTTTACACATCTATGAAACAATCAAATCTGCAGGAATCCAAGGGTTTCAGGGTATAATGCAGGCTTCACAGTACCAACAGAGCGACCAATTTATGGTAAGTCTAGTATTCTTTAATTTAACAAATTTTGCGAGTTTGTGCATGAGTTGGCTCCATGTAACAGTATGGTTGACATGCAGGTCCATCGGCTCCCAGAGCTCCACAAGGCATCCTTCCATGCCCACCTGTTTCTGCACACCGTGGTCCTGTAATACCACCGCCACCTATTCAAACTTCTTTTGTCCGTCCTGTATATCCTGGTCCAGGAAGTCCGTGGGAAAATACTACCCCAAATCCATCCTTCAGTCACGCTTCTCCTCGAATGATGCCTGGAAGTAGCTTCCGTATGAATCCACCTGCTCCTCTTCCTTTTATACCATCTTCTGTTACCCCTCTTACACAGTTTCCTGGAGGTTCAGCACAGCAGTCTGAGAAAAGGCCACCTCCACCTCCACCTCCACCAAATGTAGCCCCCCCACCATTTACTCGTCAAGATATACCACCCCCACCACCATCTCCACCACCACTACCTATTACTCAGCCACCTTCTGTGCCACCACCCCCAAATTCCCCTCCTCCGCTTCAACCTGCTACTGACCCTTCTGACTCACAAAAGCAACGTTCTCATCCTCGATGGCAGGGCTCTCTTTCAAAAAGTGGTTTACATTACTGTTCAATCTATGCAAGTAGAATAGAGTTGGATGCTTGTAGATATGAACATGCAGTTTCTGAACCGACAGGGTAAGAGATACATCAATCCAGCCTACACATTCTATTATTACAACATTACATATTCTCCTAAAACATTCTTGTTTGCACATTTAGGTGGCCTTCAAGATTAGATGTGACAAAGCGAACGGATTACCAACATGTGAAGACAACTTTCTCCAATACTCCACCTAGCAAAGTAAGACTCTAGAAGGCCATGTACTATTTCAGAAATACTTCTAGCCTAGTGTAATTTTACAGTTTAAGTAGTCTCACCATAATTCAGTCTCTTTTTTTCTGTTGGCATAACTTTTCTGAAGACTGTTCTTGTATTTTCACCAATCATGCTTTATAGTTGTGTGTTTATACCATGTTTCATCTAAACTGCACCATGAGAACATTTCTACATTTTGTCCTTGATATATATGAATTTAGGTGCCAGGATCCTCAGCATTGATGCTTGTTAATTTGGCACAAGTTCATTGCATAAGGGATCTCCATTTTATCATCTTGGTTTTATTTGAGATGATTGAGCTAAAATTAAGTAATAAGTGAATATTTTATACCTGGATGTAAGGGAATAACTATTTTGAGATTTTTTTTAATAAATGCAGTGCTAATACTTCTATGTTGTTTTTAAATTGAAATTCTTGATATTTAATTCAGCTAATGGTGCATGGTCATATCTCTGAACTTGAAATCTGGCAAATAGCATCTTTTGCTATTTAGTTCAGTTCACTATGTATGCATGAAAAGCAGCAGATCGTTAGGAATGGGATGGTGCTACTAGAAGTTACCCCCTATTAAGCCATAAGCCGTGAGCAGCTAATTTATAGCCGATTGTGCGGTCAATGATGATAAGCCACTTGTAGGTTAGCATGGCTATGTTTCAGATGTGGAAGTTGATATGTCAATGAATTTTCTTTGGAGTACAATTTAAGTACTTGCTCATTGTGGGGCAAATGCGTCCATATAACGATTTATCTAGATTAAACAGAAAGGTTTTTAATATATTAAGAGTAAATTTCACATTGGGCGACATATTTTGACCAAGATTTCATAATGGACTAAGGTTAAATCATTGTTTTCACTTAACACCATACATCTTACATAAGTTTTCAGTTTGGACTAGGGGTGAGCAAAGCAAGGGAATGTGAGAAAACTTCATATGATTTACACATGGATAATTATAAAAGGCAAAACATTTTATGTTTTCTTCCTTATTTTTAGTGTGAGTGGTAATTAACTCTTTTCTAGTATTTTATTTTTATTCATTTGCCCCTATGTATATATCATTTTGTGCCACTTTTAAACATGTTTGCATCATTATTTTAGTGTGATTTGCTGAACAAAGTTGTTTTGTGATTTTCTATTTCTTTCTAAAGATATTTATCTTAATACTATGGAACTAAAAATGATGATTTGAACTAGCTTTTCTCTGACAACTTCCATTGATTTGCTCAACCCTAGTCCAAAGTGCCAACTAGTGCAAAGATATGTGGTGCTAAGTGAAAAGGTTGGGTTGGCCCTTGCCCATTGTGAAACTTTGGTCAAAACATATGGTGCAGTGTGAAATTTACTCATATATTAATGATGGGGCTGATGTATTTCAGTGTGGTGCAGAGAGAAAATCTCGAGCTACTTTTATCTATCGCATCTCGCAGGGGAATAATGTTTACTGTTTGTTATTTCACTTTGCAGAGAGAGGTCTGTCGGCTATTACCCTGTTCGAATGGTGATCAGAAAGGGGTATGATTTTATTATATACACTGCCAACCCCACTACCTGAATATCTATTTTTATATGAAACCACATTAACCCTTCACTACTTATGTGTGTTTATCTTGCAGTTCCGGGATTTTATATCCTATCTGAAACAGAGAGAATGCGCCGGTGTGATCAAGATTCCATCTGTCAAGCCATTGTGGTCAAGGCTACTATTTATCCTTCCTCCCACGCCTGAGGCCTGTGGGATGCTAGAACTTCCGCCCCATCCGACCGAATGCCTAATTGCACTGATTTTGCCAAAGGAGACGACTGCTGAAGCGACCTAACATGATTGTCGCGTAGACACATTCCGTAACCTCGTTGCTTCCAGTTTCGTGCACAGTAAACAATTTTGCATGAATGATACTAAGTTCCTACAGCTGCTTATGAATAATATGCTTCCAGTTTCGTGCACAGTTAACAAATTTTCATGTTTTCTTTTGACGAGACACCAATACTGTACTTATTCCTTTTGCTGCATAACTGATATATAGTTGCTACAATATCACAGAATTGACCGGTGATCCGGAATTTTTACACGCAAAGATCACTACAGGGACATGATCTGACGAACCGCTCCGTGTTCTCTTCGCTGCTTACTTCACCACATCGGAATCTAGGTCGAGGACGAAGGATTGGTGACTTGCCCGGCGAAGACCACCACGCCGGTGAGGTCCTCCTTGATCAGGAACATGAAGGGGTGGTCGGCGACGAAGTCCACGACGTGAACCGGCGCCGATGGCGCCGCGCAGCCAAGGGTCATGACGACGGCGGTCGCCGCCGCCGCCTCGGTGCCTTCCTCGTTCACCTCGACGAAGGACTCGTGGTAGACGGCCGACACGACGATCTTCTCCGCCTCCGGCGATGACTCCACCATCTCCGACAGGTCGGCGCCGGGGTACTCGAACGGCAGGCGCAGCCCGAGCTGTCGCAGCGTCTCCGCCGCGTTCGTCTTGTACGACAGGGTGAACCTCGGCACCATGAAGGCGCCCACGGGGACCTTCTCCGTCAGGGCGGCGGAGCTCTCGATCAGCGCCGCCGGGTCGGAGCACAGCTTGCGCAGCATGTCAGGCAGGCCGTGGCGCTCGTCGGGGAGGTAGATGTACATCGAGAAGAGGCGGCCGGTGTCGCGGCCGCGGCCGCGGCCGCCGCGCGCGTACGGGAGCCTGAGGACCTTGTAGCCGGCGCGGCAGGCGATGTACTGCCACTTGCCGCTCGACATGAACGGCGCGGAGACATGGCCGCCGTCGGGGAGGTAGAAGACGTCGTCGCTCGTGGACCGGGCGTCGAACTTGCTTTCCCAGTCGCCCTTGAAGTAGAGCGCGTTGCCGAGGACGGCCGGCGTCGCGCGGTCCACGGCGTCTTTGGGCAGGAAGTCCTTGATCCGGCCGGCCGTCGCGCTCTCGAACCACTCGTTGATCTCTCGCCTCGCTTCCTCTAGCTGTACGTGCATCCATCGACCAAGAGAGATTATATCGTAATTTTTGCGGCAAGAACCAAAATATTTCGATGGATGGATGAATCACATGGAGATGGAGGAGAGGTTTGTTAGTCAGGCGCGGGGGCTCACCTTGTCTCGGAAGGACACCGGGCGCGCCTCCGCGCGGTACTTGTCGGCGACGACGCGCGCGTACGCGGCCTTGAGGCGGAGCGCGGCGTCGACCCAGACGCCGTTGGCGAACCGCACCTTGGGCCCGCCGCGGTCATCGCCGGGGCCGCTGTCGTCGGCGAGGGAGCACAGCGCGACGTGGGACGCGAGCGCCGCGTGGGCGGGGCCACCCGCGGGGCCGAGGAAGGCGATGATCTGGTCGAGCGTTTCGCCGCGGGCCCCCGCGCCGAGGAGCGCCAGCGCCGCGTGGAGCGAGAGCGGGGAGACGGCCAGGTTTTTGTCGCCGCCGCCGCCGCGTGGGGCGCGCGCGAGGTGGCCGAGCAGGCGCATGGCCATGGCTGTCTCGTCCCGGACGGCCTCCGCGAGCTCCATGGCTGAGCGGCCTCTCGAGACGGTGGGGTTTTTCTTGGATTTTTGGTTGTTGTTGTTGTTGTGTGTGTGTGTGTTTGCGTTGCGGCGGGTGTTTTTTTCTCTCTTTTGTACCGTGGAATGGTGGGATTGGGATTCGGTTACATTCCCCGTGACATGTCCCCAGTCCGGAATGGTGAGTGTGTTGGGCGCGGGAGGTTGTGCCGCGTCGCGTGGATGGGACGCTTCGGGATAATGTTGTTGCCAATTCCAGGGTTCCACTTCCACATACGGCTGTGTTTTTTTAGAGAGAACAGTGTACAGGTGGTTTTGGACTAGGTCCCTCGCATTGACATGAAAATTGAAATAAAATCCGTGGGCTGTGAAGATATGGTTAGTTATACTCCCAGTCCGCTCTAATCCATAGAGTTAGCCATACCTACTACACTAATAAATACCCAGGTAAACAGTAATAATCCTTTGTTACTGGTACATCAATCGACTGACCAACTCTTCTCAAAGTCTTTACACGGCGCATTAAGCGATCAGCAGATTCAGAAGCATATTGATTGACTCAATTAGGTAAACCAGGACACAACCATATATCCAATACATCCATCAGTTACAGGTTTTTACCGTCAGGAGTAGAAAATGAGTAGTACATGAACATCAAAGCATCATGAATATAGCGAATGAGATTCCGCGGGTACTTTGAGAGAAGAGGACTAAATGAGTTATTACTGCAGTCTTGTACGTCAACTAACTTGCGAAGTGCTACAGAAGAAAAGCTAACTTGCTTGGGTAACAGCCAGGAGTTGTAGTCCCGAAACTCTCTCCACTCCACAGTAAGGATCAGCATCTGTTGACAGTGTTAATGTGTCATTCTGGCTCAAGGAGAAGTCACCCGGTTAAGGAGACGATTTGAGCGTCTCAATGGAGTTGGCGTGGTAACATCCTTCTTCTCCACCTTTGCAGCATTTTCCTGATGCAGAAAACAAAAGGAAGTGAATAAGTAGCACTGCTACCCACAGCTCGATATTGTGTACTAAAACAAATGCTTGACCATTATGGAAACATATTAATGTCAGCAGTATGATGATAAAAGACTTATCTAAGCATCTGAACACTATGTGTAGCCTGTAGGTGTAAAGATAAGTGTTTGAGGACACTGAATTTTACCTCCTTTTTCGTTTTTCGAGCACTAGGGCTTTTAATTGCTGTAGTTTCCTTCTGCATCTTCACCACATCTTTTCTCAGAGTTACTGATGGTTCCTGAACTGCAACATCCCCAGCATGTTCATTTGATCCTTTCCGGGAGCTTCCTCTTGAGCTACTTGCATCCACAAGTGAGAACTCCCCAAGCAATGCCACCACTGGAGGTCTCGAGCTGTCAATGTCTCTACGGCCAACAGAATAGCTGTCTGGAATCCTAGCACTGCCAGCATCATCTTGGTGAACTTTCTGAGGACGATTCCCGGAATCAATCTGCTTGGGCAGTGGAAATTGCACAGCATTATTGAGGTTGACAGATGACACTGGTATGGGCTCTGGCAATGGCACCTGTTCCCTGAAGCTGGCAAATAGGTCAGGCTTGTGCAAAGGTGATAGTGTAGGGATCTTCAAATTGACAGGCGGTTCTACTTTGGGAACTGTCAGTTGCACAGGTTGTAGCACAGATTGTGGTGAAGGGAGCACTGGCAATCTTGGATTTGGAGCTAAAGGGGATTGTTCAAGCCTACGTGTTGACACTGATGCACCCTTAGGAGACCTCTGGAAACACTTGAGCATAGCAGCTGCAATTGCAAATGCTGCAACAGAAAAGCACGCCAAGATCTCCATCAAGTGAAGTTTTATTGAAGGCCACAGTGATTTTACCATAGCTACTATTGCCTTTGCAGCTGCAGCTGGATTCTCATACTCCAATAGCTCGGTTGCCTGATCCAATCTGTCATTTTCCAGGCCCTCTCCATCATACCCTACCTCGTTGTTTTCTTGTTCTATTGTCTTCTCCATGGAGGCCAACTGCTGGGAGTGTTGCGAGTGATCCTCCCCTGCCTCCTCCTGATGAACTAACCCTGACTCTCCCTCCACCATATCAGCGGTGTAGGTTGAACCAATGGAATCTGCAGTGACATTTTCATTCAGGCTTACAACTTCACCCAATTGCTCGGCATTCTCAGAGGTTGCAACCATCAATTCACTCAGTTGAAAATCTTCCTTGGAATTCTGCACATCCTCCACGGCTCTGTCCCCAATTTGGCATGTAAATTCTCCGAATGGAACATTTGGGCATGAATCTGCCAAACCCATCGCAGCAATCGCCATGAAGTTTTTACGAGAACCACCCATGGGGCCATACAGTTGGGCTGCATTTTCACTGCCGTTGGGCACAGTTTGATCTGTAGCTTCTTCAAACACATGATGTGAACCCATCATCTCAGTTGGTGCTCGCAACTCCAGAGAACCTACTTGATGAGCGCTAGCATCATGCACGCTCCCAGTTGTTCCAGCAAAATCGAGCCCCATTTGTGAGGTAGGAAAGGGAGAGGAGCTCATACAATAGATGTAGCAGCAAGAGCAGGCCGCGGCGACGAGCAGAAGAAGCAGCCGCCGTGCCCACCCACCACGAGGAGACGGAATCTCAATCTCCTCCTCCTCGGCGTCGGCGCGGTCGAGACCACGAGGAGACGGAATCTCAATCTCCTCCTCCTTGGCGTCGGCGCGGTCGAGTTCGGCTTCGCCGCCTCTCACCGACGACCCGGAGGA
The DNA here is from genome assembly GCF_034140825.1 of Oryza sativa Japonica Group. Classification (NCBI taxonomy): domain Eukaryota; kingdom Viridiplantae; phylum Streptophyta; class Magnoliopsida; order Poales; family Poaceae; genus Oryza; species Oryza sativa. The sequence goes on from NC_089035.1 coordinate 32,859,498, forward strand.
CACGCACTCCGAGGGGGTGGGGGTGGGGGTGGCCGAGGTGGCACTGGACGACTCGTCCTCCGCCTCGCGCTCCAGCCGGAGGAGGATCTCGCGGCGCTTCTCGGGGTTGTAGCGCAGGAACTCCGGCCGCGGCGTGGTGTAGTTCGTCTTCGGGTCGTACGGCCCCTCGCCGCGGCAGGAGAGCGACGGCGGGCTCGTCGCGGGCTTCGCCTGGGAGAAGAACTGCGGCGGCGACGCGGCCTCCCCGCTCCCGTCGCCTCCGCCGTTCCTCTCACCCAGCACCTTCTTCCTCTCCAGAGACGCGGTCCACTCCGCCACGGCACCGAGACGCCCCGGATTCTCGCTCCACGCCCTCACGTTCTCGTCCGCCTCCGCGTCCCTTCGCCTCGTCGCCATGGGACTTCCTCGCGGGGAACCTGCACACGGCGCGTAAAAGCGGATTGAGCGACGAAGCAACCGAAAATTGAGGGGAATTATACGCGGAGAGGAGACTTAGATTAGATTAGATCCGGGCGGCAGCACCCACTCACCATGCGGAAGAACTCGCTTGGGCAAATCCATGGCGGCGAGGGGGTTGATTTGATGGTTCGGAGCGGCGGCGGGTGTCGATTCGGGGGGGTGGGATGATGGGGAGATGGGAAGAGACGGTGGCTTGGGGATTTGAACCGGTTTGGATCTTGCCGACCGTTGGAGCCGGCGATGCGGTTTTTATACGCGCGCCGTGTGACACTCGTCATGAGTCCGGACGACGGTCGAGCCGCACGTGTTGTGTCGTGCAAGTAGCCGAGTAGGAGTACACTCTTGTCTTCGGAGAATTGCAGAGAAATTGCTCAGAAACACAAGGATTCTATTAGGAGAAGTTTGCACTGTTTACATCTCATCCTAAAATTTTTCACCCTATCATATCAAACATTTGAACACCTTTATAAAATATTAAATATAGGCTTAAAAATAACTAATTATACAAATTGCGACTAATTTGTGATACAAATCTTTTAAGTCTAATTGCTCCATGATTTGATAATGTAGCACTACAGTAAACATTTTCTAATGATGGATTAATTAGGCTTAATAAATTTGTCTCACGATTTACTGACGGATTCTGTAATTAGTTTTTTTTAATGTCCAAACACCCCATGCAACACCCTATATAAAACTCAATGTGACACGCTAAAACTTTATACCCCTTATCTAAACACCCCTTACTCCTACTTTATCCTTCCTAAAATAAATAAACATTTTTTTACAACAGCTAAACATCCATTACCTACCTTTAGAAACCAAGCCTTCCCAAAATAAATAAACATTTTTTTTTACAACAGCTAAACCCAAGGCAACAGTACACACGCTGATTTAAGTAAAAGAAAAATAGTACACACGCTGATTTAAGTTAAAAAAAACACTACACACGCTGGGGTTAGCAGCTAACCAGCAAGTCTCATGGCCTGTTTAGATACTCTAAAATAGTAAAACTTTTGATATTTTAGAGTTCTTTTTGTCATTTTAGATCTAAACACTAACAGCAAAAGGTGGCAATTTGATATTTGGCATTTGCTAGTTCATGGTAGCAAATTTTGCTAAAAAGTGCTCTGGGACCACACCCTCTCTCTTTTTCTCTCTCTTTAGTGCTAAAATGACAACTTTAAGATGCATTTAAACACTAACTAGTATTTTTGCAATGCCAATTTTGTTGTCACCAAAACTTTTGCCATTTGCTATTTCCCATTCCAGGCCCTCACAAAAAAAAAAGGGAGCTCCTCCCCCACCAAAGTTTATATCATATAACAACCTAGTAGGGAGTATATCTGTTCACAACATCGACACAACCTCAAACCCAGCCTATAGCTTTTAAGGCATGGCCAACGCAAGGGATACGCTCAAGTAGATGGGGCAACACCCCCCCAAAAAGCTAATTAATTTCCCACGGTGCAAGTTGCTTCATGTGGTAGTCTCGTTTTTTATTTCAGCCCCTAGTGTTTTTCACTTTAGTACTCACAATTTTCCAATTTACTAGCAATGATGCACGTGCGTTGCAATGGGTAAAGGTAATTTTAATCATGTATACTGGTGGAACAAAAATAAAGGAATCATAATCATAATAATAATATTAATAAAATAAAATTGCAGTGACCTTTGGTCAAAAAGATAAAAATATATAATTAATTTTCTATTAATTCCATTAGCAAAAAATAATATAATACGAAGTAGGAAAAGTTATTCTCAAATTTTAGCAATTTTCAAAAGGCTTAAATAGAGCAAACTAATTATATAAATGAAAACAAATTTAATCACCTAAATAAAACAATTAGACCTGTAATTGAAAATCTGTTGCCAGTTCAGTTAAACATGAGCCTGCGGGTGTGTGTGATATATATCTCTCACTCGTATGTCGTGATCTTTTTTTTTTGACATAGAAAAAATGCACGTGCGTTGCGATGGGTAATTAAAATTATAAGAAATATAAAAATATTATATGATTAAGGTTTAGTTTTACATGATATGAGCTCTTTAAGAAAATATATTTATAATGAAATAAAAAAGTTCAACTGAAGTGACCTAAAGTGAACTTGTTTTATACGGAGCGTACACGTGGTCCATGAGGCGGCCCAATAGTGTGGGTGGCCTGGGAATAGAATCGGGTAGGAACAACTTAAATGACATAAAGTGAACTTATTCCGTGTGGGCGGCCTGGGAATGGCGTTCGGCCTGACACGAGAGAAGCTAGAGCCGTCCGATCTGATAGACGGTCATCCCGACCTATATAAAAGTTCAACAGCCCAAACCCTAACCCTAAAACATTTCCCCTCCCCCCTCTCTCAAAACAATGTGGTGGCGGCCCGACATCCGACATCCCTGCGACGGCGGTGGCGGTTCAGCAGCGACGACGACACCCTCCCCTTCCGGTGTCGGCGTTTTCTTGGTGTTCTTGAATCTGATCTTGTATTCTTGTAGTAGTGTTTTCTTTAGAATTTAGGTCCAAATTTGATACGGTGTCTCATTTTTTTCTTTCTTTTCTTTTTTTATTTTTTGCCATCGGAGAGGGATTAAAGCGGAATCGATCGCACGTGCGATGGAATTTTTTTATGGATGAAAACTATAACCCATAAGCCATACAAATTTTTTTAATTAGGAATATATAGATATTGAATCGGACTTTCTTTTTTTTTTCATTTTTTCGCCCTTTTTTCGTTACTACGGATGTCAAAAACGTCTTTAATTTTTTTTACCGCGTCACATATAATCAGATTCGATTTTTTTCGCCCGATTTCTTTTTCACGCTTTTTTTTCACGGATGGACGATGGAAATACTTTTTAATTTTTAAGTAGTAGATATAGAGATACAGATAGAGATAGAGAGAGAAACGGAAAACTTTTTTCGCAACTTTTTTTTTTGGAATCGGACAAAAAAAATTTTACGCTTGTTTTTTACCGCGTCGATGGAATCGGATTCGATTTGTTTTTTTACCACGCCATGTCACATATAATAGGATTCGATTTTCTTTGGAATCGGACATGTACTTTTTTTTTTTGACCCTTTTCTTTACCGCGTCGACAGAGTCGGATTCATTTAATTTTTTTTCCTTTTTTCACCCTTTTTTACCGTGTAGACCGAGTCAGATTCGTTTCTTTTTTTTTCCTTTTTTTCGTCCCTACTTTTTTTTTGATCGGACTCATTTTTTTTCCCTTCTTTCGCCCTTTTTATCGGACATGTTTGGTTTTTTTTTCACACGGTTTTTTTCGCCCGCGGATTTTTTTCGTCCGTTTTTTTTATCGGACATAGTTTTTTTGGTCCGGTTTTTTTCGCACGGTTTTTTTCTCCCATGGTTTTTTTACAGACGATGGAAGCAACTCTTATTTTTTAAGTAAAAAAAATAGAGATATAGAAGTTTAAATTTTACGCTAAACACCTAAAAATACAGAAATTAATATAAAATCTCTCCTCCCTCCCCCTTTTTCCCACCAACACCCCAAAATCCCCTCTCCCCACGCCGTCCTACTTCACCATTCGAGCTCCGCCGAGCTCCTCCACCCTCTTCCCTCTGCTCGAGCTCTCCTCCTCGGCGGCATCGCGGCCTCTCCTCTCTTCTTCCCTCCCCGACGGCGACTCTCCTCTCCCTCTCCATCTTCTTCTCGGGGTAGGAGCAACAACGACGCGGGGCAACGGCTTGGGGTGAGGCATCTCCCCAACGCGGCTCCTTGCCCGTTCCTCGCCCAAAAACAACGATAAGCTGATGAAACTACCTGGCCCTCTACTGCGTGTCGCGGCACTCTGCCAAGGTGTGGTATCGATCAAGCTGGCGTGAATATTCGTCTCAGGAAGGATGAGACCACGCTCCATGCTGGAGCGTTGGCTATGACCTCAGAAAGAATGTTGTCGGTTTTGTAAACCCTGACTAATGACCTTAGCTCAACCAGGGCACCCGTACCCTCTGCAAGACACTAAGTAGCCTCACGAAAGCACGACCTCGACTAAGGCGAAGTCACGGACTCTTGGCATGGCGAGCCAAAGCAACTCGTGGCATCGGTGCACCGATCAGTGGAAGAAGACAAAACAGATACTGCCCCTAGCTAGAGGTACAAGGGAATTTTTTTTACTAGTACTCATGCTGGCTTCGTGTTAAACAAAGCACAGCTAAATTGCTAAGGCGTCCCGCGTTCGTGCACCATATACATAGATCGACCGATCGAAGCAGACAACCGTACGACGCCGCGCCGCGCGCGGCGTGCACGCACGCACGCACGCACGCACATCGATACGATCACGCGACCAAAACACACACTCCATCTCACATAGTCACAGCCGGCCTCCCACAACCCGCACGAACACGTACACAACAGCACACACACGAACAGACACGATCGAACCCGCGGAGGCAAATTTCCTCGTGACGACGCGGCGACGGACGGCGCGCGCGGAACACGCACGCACGGCGGAGCTATAGCTTAGTCTTGGCTCATCATGCGGTGGAAGTCGTGGAAGTCGAGCTCGCCGTCGCCGTCGTCGTCGTAGGCGCTTATCATGGCCTCGCACTCGGCGACGGACGCCTCGTCGCCGAGCTGGCTGAGCACGCGCTGCAGCCCGCGCGGCGTGATCCTCCCGGACCCCTTCACCGCCTCGAACGCCCCGAACGCGCGCCGCAGGTCCTCCCGCTCCTCCTCCTCCCCGCCCTTCCGCTCCACGATCCGCACGAAGTCCTCGAACGCCAGCATCAGCCCGCCACCGCCGCCGCCGCTCTCGCCGCCGCCCGCCGCGCCGTCGAGCCCCATCGCCGCGGCGGCGGCGGCGGCGGCGCCGGAGTCGTCGCCCATGGACGCGAAGAACTCGCGGAGCTCGTCGCCGGAGATCCGCCCGTCCATGTCGCGGTCGAAGTGGCCGAAGATCTCCCGGAGCTCCGCCAGGCGGTCGCGCTCCCTCCCCCGGGACGTCCCCGCCGACGACGACGCCGACGAGGAGAACGACCTCGCGCCGACGCCCGTGGGGGACTCCGGCGGCGAGACGGCCGTGGCCTTGCACTGCCCGCACGCCAGCAGGCTGGGCAGGCTCAGCTTGAAGCTCCCCTTCGGCGACAGGCGCCTCGACGGCTTGGAGACCTCGACGCCCGCCATTAGCAAGAGAGAGCTGGATTTATGCGAAGCTAGCTAAGCTTTCACTTACTTAGGATTCCCGAGCTTAGCTAGTGAGGAGGCAGCGTGAGTGTGCGAGCGTATATATAGCGGAGGAAGGCGCGAGACTCGCAATGCGAAGTGCTGTATTTTACGGCGGCCGGCAGCACGCAGCAGGGGAAGTTTCACCCTACTTTTTCTGTTTTTTCTTGCTTTCCGTCAGAAGGATCGACCGATCCAATGGCCCATCAGTCCATGCATGTTTGGCGAGTTAGTCACCAATGGTCACTAGCAGGTAACAGCCAGAAAAGTTTGTTTGTTTTCCGCTCTTTTTAATGAGAAATGACTCGTTCTAAATAACAGAAAGTGATTGAGGTTCCGAATGAAGTGACAATCACTAGCTAGAAATCAAACCAGAATAACCATACGTAGAAGCATAAATATGTGTTCTTTCTAGAAGTATCATTATGTGTTCTTTCTTTGAGAAACTAGCTGCGTTGCAACGGATATTTTTAAAGATAAAAGTAAAAGCAAAAATTACAGGTTTATAGTATAGTTAGTTAATTAGGCATATAATTTCATCTTCACAAGCAACCCTACGGAAATATACTGCTAGATCACCTCTTTTTATCTATTTCCACAAGTTATACGTACGGTCGGATAATACAAGATTAGAAGCTTATAATTCATCTGTAGATGAAAGGTGAATTTAAAGGTTTTGTATGTAACCCCTTATAATTTCTTGAATTAATAATTCTAGAGTCATTGACATGTTGTGGGTACCTTATGTTTATGATAGCTAGTTTGAGTTTCTGGTGTTGGTGTAGACTTGGACACCACCACTAACATCATTTAAAATAGTATAGATATGAACCATGGCAAGTTATTACTAACTTATTAGGTTGGAAGTTCTCATGGTGCATTTCTTGGAAGACCATTTGCTTCGTGGGGAACTGGTTTCCCCCCCCCCCCCCTAAAGATATGTCCTTATGTTTATTTTTGTTTGTAACTCCCAAATACCTATAACAAAATCTTAAAAATGATAATATTGATGCATTAATGAACTATCACCCCCAAAAGAATAACTTAAAATTTTCTTCATAGGATGAGAGGAGAAACAATCTACACATTGAGTAGTAGAAGTATTATTCATTCGTTATTTTCTTCCTCGCAAACAAAAGATTTTTTTTAGCATGCAGATCGAATTTAAACTTGCATATTGATAAAGTGATACTCCCTCCGTTTCATATTATAAGACTTCCTAGCATTATCCACATTCATATAGATGTTAATGAATATAAACACATATGTATGTCTAGATTCATTAATATATATATGAATATGGGCAATGCTAGAAAGTCTTATAATATGAAACGGAGGAAATACATCGCACAATTATCTATGTTATTATTTTCTAAACCATATAAATGACATACAAATAATGTGTGTATATCCCCTCATAAATTAACTCTCCCATTTATGCAGATAATGAATTGTTTCTGTGGTTTCGGCATCTCCGGTGGGCAGCATGTGTTCCTAACATTTGCAACAGAGAGTGCTTAGCATAGTATGTGGAGTTGTGGACATTTGGAGTACACTAACATATATAGATATACACGCGTAAGATACCAATCAGACAAAACCACAAAATACTGCGCTCGAGTGCTGGTTCGATCAGACACCCCTGAAACATCGAGGACACCGCTGTAAGTGGTGTGATGCTCATGCAAGACGCAAGCCGTGAATACAAGAGGAATCATGCATGGATATTACGTGATTATTCCTCGTATAACTATCCCTCTCCAATACAGAGCTGCAATTCGAAAGGCGGCCGGCCTCCTATACCAAATTGCTGCCGTGATTAATTATTTACTTCCTAAATCTCGCAAAATCCCAATCAGATATCGCCACAAGGTCGATGGCACAAAGCAGCCGCCCACGCGCTCAATTTACCTGATCCTCGCACGCATGCATGTACATGTTGCCGATCAAATGGCCACATGTTTATCGCAATTGACCATGCACGCATACGTTGGCTGCGTTTGTTCCCATCTGTCAGGTGGATGCGCAGCAATCACACAACACTCGTACCCAACCTTTTTTTTCGTTTTTTCTGAATGATCAATCGCAAGTTGCATGCGTCGCCGGGGGGCGGGTTCACCACCGATCTCACAATTCTCACCTGAACCACTACTCGCGGCGGCCGGAAAGGCGAGCAGAGGCCCGAGGGAGATAACGTCAGGTGTTCGGTCAGGCCGTGCAGGAGGAAGGCGAGAGGAAGCTTCCTCCGCTAGCAAAAGAGGAGGGGAGAGACGACTCATGGGCTCATGGCACGGGCAACGCCCACAAAAAAATTGCGATCCCGCAGCTCGTAGTTGCATATACTCTTGCATAGTTGCATGCGTGGTTGGTTAAATTTACTGGTGACGTGCATATAGCTTTACGATGTGCCGGAAGATAAGGTTGTAAAATTTGTCACTGATCGCACCGTGATAGGTGCTGCTCTAGATATTTACTAGTACCAGTTTATCACATTAATTATAGAGTGTATATATATAGACCATGTTGCACACTTGCACTTAATTCTTTGACGTTAGTCATAGAGTATATGTATATATCGAACAGTGTCCATTGACGTACGTTTCTTTTCTATTTTTGTATTTTGCGGGGAACACTTGCACTTAATTTGGCTTCTAAGTACCACTCGAGGGGTTTAGAAACGTCAATGGACACTGTTCGCCTAATCGAGGGGTTTGAAAAAAAGCGTTGTTCTTGTCAATGGACAGTACCCTAGCCTAGATGCAAAACTGCAAATGCACCTATTTAGAAAAGGTACTTTTAAAAAACTGCTTTTGAGTGAAAAACTTCAAATCTAATCTTTATATGTAAGATATATAAAGATTAGAATGTAGTTACGACATAACTAGGATGATAAGCCGCTCTCGCGGTTTCACGGGCGCGTGTGTCGCAGTTGCGCAGACATGGTGCGTATGGCTGGTGTGGACCCGGAGTGATCACACAGCATGGCACATACGCTGGCACTGGACACACGGACGTGGCCAAGATGGGACGTTCCTGGCCTGGGGTTGATCGACGGGGGCGTCAATCTCTCTTAAGGGGTGAGGATGTAACATCCCAGCCTAGGGCTTAATAGAATTAATAGAATACTCATATCAACAAGTTGTAACTTTTTTTCCGGAAGCCAATCTCCAAAGAACTCCCGGGTTAAGCGTGCTTGGCCTAAAGCAATTTGGGATGGGTGACCGACCGGTAAATTCTTCCCGGGTGCACACGAGTGAGGACAAAGAAAAGACATGTGTAAGCGGGCCCGGCCTGGGAGAGGCGGGACGTTACAAAATGGTATCAGAGCCGACTCTCGCGGTTTCATGGGCGCGTGAGTCGGTTTCATGGGCGCGTGTGTCGCAGTTGCGCAAGCATGGTGCGCATGGCTGGTATAGACCGGGAGTGGTTACACAGCATGGCACATGCGTTGGCACTGGACACATGGACGTGGCCAAGAGAGGACGACCGGGAGTGGTTACACAGCATGGCACATGCGCTGGCACTGGACACATGGACGTGGCCAAGAGAGGACGTTCCTGGCCTGGGGTTGATCGATGGGGGCGTCGATCTCTCTTAAGGGGGCGAGGGTGTAACATCCCGGCCTAGGGCTTAATAGAATTAATAGAATACTCATACTAACAAGTTGCAACTTTTTTTCCGGAAGTCAATCTCCAAAGAACTCCAGGGTTAAGCGTGCTTGGCCTGGAGCAATTTGGGATGGGTGACCGACCGGGAAATTCTTCCTGGTGTTCCCGGGTGCACACCAGGCTATCAGATGTAAGCGAGCCCGCCCTGGGAGAGTCCGTTACAGCCGCGAAATCTGCACGGCTAATATTGTTATATTTTTTTTCCTCAAATAATACGTATATTTTTAATTTTTATTATTAAAATATATTAAAATAGTAATTTTGTATTAACTTAACCAAACTAACCAATATATAATATTAATATTGTATTGTATATACGTGATAGTTATTAACTATTTTTAATTTTTAATTTAGTTATTTCTAAATTGTATCCATATATGGACTTTTGTCTACTCTTACAATATTTCTTACTTTTTAGTTGCTCTCTATTATTTATAAATTTTATTCCTATATAGATTCTAAACCCTTCCGTCAATGATCTTTTTTTAAGTTATTTCTAAATTGTATTTCTATATGAGCTCTATACTCTTATTTAATATTTTTTTAATTCTAAATCTCAGTTATTTTTAAACTGTATATTCCTATATAAACTCTTCTCCTAATATTTCTTATTTTTAAATCCTAAATTTTAGTTATTTCTAAATTGTATTCCTATATGATATGAACTCTAGACTCTTCTCCTAGTCTTTTTTATTTTTTATTTTGAATTTTAGTTTTCTCTAAATTAATGTTTTTAAGTCTGGCTTACAATTAGTTTTAAATTCCTCTATGGACTCTAGAATCTTCTTATAATATTTTGTTATTTTTAATTATGAATTTCCATTATTTCTAATTGTATTTCTATATGTACTCTAAACTTATCATTCAATATTCGTTATTTTTTAATTCCGAATTTCATTTATTTCTAAATTGTACTCATATATGGACTCTAGACTCCTTTTTAAATATTTTTTATGTTTTAATTTCGAATTTTAGTTATTTCTAAGTTATATTTTTATATGGATTCTAACTTCTACTTTTAGTTTCCTTATTGTTTAATTCTAAATTTTAATTAGCTCTAGATAGCATACCTGAATGGACTCTAGTCTCCTCTTACAATATTCTTTTTTTTTTTAATTTTGAATTTAGGCTATTTTAAAATTTTATTTCTATATGAACTTTAATTTTCTCTTAGCTCTAAATCGTATACATGTATGGACTCTAGTCTCTTTTTCTAATATTTCTTATTTTGTTCCGAGTTTAGGTAATTTTTAAATTATGTTTCTATATGAAATTTATTTTTTTTCTCCGATTAATATGAGATTTCTATGCCGTGAGAGCGAATGCGGAGTTTTTTTATATTACTTTAATAAGTTAGTGTAGTTACAATATAACTACACTTACAGTATAGTACACTATAGTACAATGTACCTACATGATGTATAACTAGAGTGTAGATTTGTGGAGTGTAAAACTAGTGCTAGCACAGTGATGAGGATGGTTCAATGGAGTGACAGAGCAAGCGGGATTGATCCCCTTAGCTCACGTCATCCCTGTTAATTTTTTTCCCAATCTATCTATGCACGAATGTCAGGATGGATCAATGGCCCAAAAATCAAAAGATTTTCCCTTCAAAAACTGTCGTAAGATGTATAGCAATTCCGTTCAGAAAATACTCTTTCGCATTGTATCCTGGAGGGAAGGCACGCACTGAGGCTATTCACAGTGCACGTAGATGTCATTCTCTCTCATGCAGCCAGCTCAGAGACTCCCCTCCACCTAGGCATAGCTTGGAGCCTCGCCAATTTTGGCTCCCCGTTCTTCGTCAGAATCGCAGCTTTGGGGCCCACAAGAGAAGAGGTGAAGAAGAGGGAGGGAGGGGAGAAGCGTCGATGCCGATGTTGTCGTCCTCCCCAATCTGCGCCGGCCGAGACTCACCGGCCGCGCCGCCCCCCGATCCATGCCTGCCACCGAGGGAGGAGGCCGGACGGGGAGAGGAAGCGGCAGTGCGCCAGATGGGGAGCTTCACCCGGTGCGGTCGAAGCTTGGGCCACGCCGCCGCATCGTCGCCTCCAGGCCTGACGAGGAGAGATGGAGGCGTGGAGCTTGGTGCCGCCACCACTCCGCCGATGCTCAAACGCCTGCCGCCGCCGCCGCTCGACCGCCCCGCCCCGCTCCGGTCGCCGCCTCGCTTTCTCTGCCACTGCCTCGCTACCTTCGGCTGGTGGGGAATAGATAGAGGAGAGATGAAAAGTGAGGGTAGACAGTGGGACCCACTTAAAGGAGTATGCACTGTGTAGCATGTAGCTAACAATATTCCTGGGTGTTTTTGAGCTTAGTTGGCATACGAAGGCTCCATAAAAACTCACCGCGCACTGCTAATGCCCTTATGCACAGCATTGGCCTTCCGATCGAAAAATGTACCGCCTCTAGGTAGGGATACCGAGGCGTTTCGTGCGACGTTTACTCGTACGTCGTCCAACTTTTGCCCAACACACGGGGAGAAAAGTGCTCATCAGCTTTCCAGTTAAGTTCGGTCTCCGCGCGTGTCTCCCTTTGGAAGGTCGCTCTTTCACTCGTTTGCCGGAGCGCGCGCCCGCATGGCGAGCTGATTCCTGATTGTGAGAGTTTTTCGTCTCCGCGCGCGGCTGGCGCGTGTGCTGGCCTTTGGTAAGTTTCGGCGCTCCCCTTTTTGCCGGGACTACTGAGCATGGGAGCTGAGCCTGGGATGGACTACTGAGCCGCTGGCTCTGAAGGGAACTTGCCTTGTTACCTGTTCTGATGCTTCTCGCGCTGGGCGTGGTTAAAGCGGAGCTGCGCCTGCACCGGAACGACGTTTTGCTTTCGTGCTGCTGGTCCAAGGGGAAGAAAAAGTTGTATGTCCATCACGACGAACCAACATCGTGATTTGTTCGGGGAAAAAAAATCTACCTCCCTTACCCGTAAAAAAAGTCCACCACCCTTTACTGTAGAACGAGCATCTGAATTTCCTCACTCCACCACAATATCAAACATAATAGCATATAATAGCATATCGTCCAACTATTAAAACCGATTCAATAAACCTTCCCGGATGGTTTTGACAGGGGTTTCATTTGACGTTACATTTACATGGCGATACAATCAACCAAAAAAAATAAAGGAAAATGAAAGACAACCAAATGAGGGTGGTAAACATGATGGTAGAGCTAGGGTACATTCGGCGATGGCAACGGTAGCAATCCACCAGAGAGACACCCACGCGAGAATACCGAGTATATTCCTCGCATCGTTGTGCCAGTCGTAGGTCCACAACCGTGCACATCACCGTGCGGCAGAAACGTCTCCACATCCTCCGACAAGCTTTCACCGTGACAAATGTTGCATGCTAGCATACACAAGTCATGCCTAGTGATGAGAGAGCAAAGAGTGTGGTGGAATGGGACAACAAGTGCAGCACGAGAGTCGCATCAATGTAGGTGAAGCGACGCATGTGAGTAAGGCTGAGATGGGCGCTAACACCATGTTCGCAACTTCTCGTCTCAACAGCAACAATAAGGTAGGCCCTGAGTTGGCCTACTTATCTGGTGTCGCCAGTAGTGCCAGCGACTCGAGCACTGCCGCCCCATCTCCGTGTTACCTTTGCCACAAGGTAGTCTGTGAGGGAGAGAGAGAGAGGAGGAAGAAATACGTTATGTGAAACATGTATCTTTTATTTTTCTAACTGGACTAAAAAACTGCCCGTGCGTTACAAAGGGAAGAAAAGACAAGAAAATTGAGAAGAAGTTGAGAAAGATTTACATTATTTAATTAACTAAAATACAATTTTTCTGGAATACTGGGGTATTTCTAACTAGGTAGGTAAAGTAAGCGTGACAAATAAAATTGCATGCTGATTTAACTTTTGTTAAATTATCCATGATTAATGCTATGTTCTTATGTGAGTGTTGGGAACCCTCACCTCCGACACGAAAAACGGAGAAATAGATTAATACGTGATTAATTAATTATTAGCTTAAAAAACTTTAAAAATGAATTAATATGATTTTTAAATTAACTTTTATATAGATTTTTTTTGCAAAACACGTATCGTCTAGCAGTTTGAAAAAGTGTGCGCGCGGTAAACGAGAGAGTGAGGTTGGAAACATAGACTTAAGAACACAGCCTAATTACACTCTCTGAATTTTTCTTGGAATTTTTAGAGGCCAATTGCTAATTCTAATAATACAAACACCATGTTAGTATTTATTTAAATAAAAATCTAAATAAAAACCCTCTTTTCTATATGGGCCATTTATAGCTCATTTTCCTCCTCAACCCGCACAAGAGCCAGCCCACCTTCCTCCCTTATTCTCTCCTCCACCTCAGCCCGTGAGCACATGTTCGGCCCAGCAAGCAACCGAATGTCTAATTGGTCTCCCCTGTTCTCTCTCACACTGTCACGTGGACCCATCGCGACAGTATCATCCCTAACCTCCGTCCGGACTCCCTCGGGTGCCTGACGCCGCCTGAAACTGCCTCCTCTGTAAAATCCAGCCGTACCCTTGGAGATAATCCAAACTTAATTGAGAGGTTTCTATCCTCATCTCCTACTCTTTCCGTTTTCTCAAGAATCAGAGCAAATCCGCTTCGTATCGAGCTCGAAATTGAGTTCTATCCTAAACAAGCGAACCTACAGTTTAGTCATCCGTTTCGTTTGGAAGAAAATAATGTAGTGGATGATGACAACGATGGACGAAAAATCGTTCCGGAAGCCTTACTTATTTTTAATTAGGTATAAATAGATTATCGTATCGGATAATATCACTGTGTAGAGAAAAAAAGATAAATTGAACTGGTTTTGACATGTAAGGATACGGCGTGTCTAGTTTAGGCAAAAAAAATGGGACTCCTGATTTTGTGGGTGAGGAAGGAAATTCAGACTTGGAGTCATCACTAGCTGGAGTCAGCACAAGGAGGTAATATAGCCTTTATTCTTTGCTCCGGAGCCTGCCGCGTTGCATGTGTTTGGGCTAGCAGGCCGCTATGTGTTTGGGTCGGTAAAGAGGGAGGCCTACCTGAGTCAAGAGGGCCCTAGAAGTGGCCGGACTCCGAACAGAATCGCGGAATCATTGCCAGTCCGTGTTGTGAACGATTTCGGACTACGACTCCGTGTCGTAACCAACCAAGGCCCTATAAAGCCACGTCCCCCGAGGCCCATCGACGCTATCGTGTTCGCCTCAATCGAAACGCGCAATCGCCTTCGAGGCTTCGATCGATCGTTTTGTTGCTCGGCGCCCCCGGAGACGTACGTCTTCCTCCCGAGAGCAAGAGAGACGATCGTTCTACGCGCCAATATCATCAAGATGTCGTCGGAGCAGCAGGCGAGCGCCGGCCAACCGGTCCTCTGTGCCAGTGGCTGCGGCTTCTACGGGAACCCCGCCACCCTCGACATGTGCTCCGTCTGCTACCGCCAGCACTGCCTCCTCAACGGCGCCACGATGGCGACGGGGCCCTCCTCTTCCGTGGCCGCCGCGAGCGCCGCTACCGTCGCGACCGGCGCAGTTACGTCTGATTCCTGCTCCGTGCCTTCCGCTGAGGTTAATGGCGCCGCATTCTCCTCCAAGAACAACCCTGAGCCGGCGACGGTAGTAGAGAAGAAGGCGCCGGCGAACCGGTGCGCGTCGTGCAAGAAGAAGGTGGGACTGTTGGGGTTCGCATGCCGATGCGGGGCTACCTACTGCGGGACGCACCGATACCCGGAGAAGCACGCCTGCGGCTTCGACTTCAAGGGCGCCAGCCGCGACGCCATAGCCCGCGCCAACCCGCTCATCAAGGGCGAGAAGCTGACCAACAAGATCTGATCGCCGTCTGGTGCAAACTAGCCATAGATGCATTTTAAATTGTTAATTCAGCTTCAGTAGGCTCACAAGTCACCACTCCCATGATAACGGTGTCGTTGATCCGTGTAATGAATCGCCGTACCTTGTCTTATGCAATTACATCAGTTAATTTGTATCTCTTCTCTGACGATCCATGGTGTATCGGTGTTTGCTTAGGCCATGGTCGTACGTTGATCGAGGTCGCGAAACCCGGTCGTTTCTGGCGTGCGCGGTGCACCCGACGCCGGTTACCCCAGACGTACGCTGTCGTGAGCTCATATCTGAACACTAGACGAGCACCAAGCTAGTCAGGTTGTCACGGCCAGATACAGTGGCCTTGTAATCTGTACTTGCCGTAAGTGAACATGTCGCGCAGCCATGTGGTCGACGGAGTCGAACAGATCTGAGTAGCTGAACATTGACCAACTTTATCTTTATTCTGCTCTGCTGTAAAACGATCATACTACATTCATACTTACCGCAGCCCATGCACAATTGCAATGGAATCGTAGCAAACAATGTGACACGCGTAGCGTTCTATTATATCTGTAGTATGTGTAGTTAGAATCTTTTCGCTTCAACTTGCTTCTTGAATGGTTGGCAGCTCAACACCCCCTCCCCACACCTTTATCCGCTCCTCTGCTAGCATGGCCTGCCGTCCAAAAACATTTGAAAAAAAAATTGAAACTAAGCCGAGACGATCAGCTTCGACTAGTCCTTTGATGAAGCGAGCTCACTGTACCTCTTTCTGCCATTTGGTTCTGTAGAGGATGACAAGCAGAATAACAGTCTGCAGGATTGTTCCGATCAGCATCCCCACCCAAATCCCCTGCATTGGTTAGTACACAACGGTTACCACATCTCCCTGCAAGAAAATCATCACTGAAAAATAAAAGTTTAGACCGCCGGCTTTGTCTGTCTTACTGTTGCATTAAGGCTCAGCCTGAAGCCAAAAACGGCTGCAATAGGCAGACCAACGAGATAGTAGCAGCCAATGTTTACGAAGGCAACCGATGACTGCCACCCTGCCCCAATCGCCACCCCTGCAATTTGTGCCATTTACCAATGGCACAACATAGTTGCATCAACAAGTGTCAAATCCTGAAGCAATTTGAGCATATATTTCACTTGATTATAGAATGGTTCTGTACCTGATAGCACCGGCTGGATGCTGTTGAGGAATATGGTGGCTGCAAGAAGATAGCCCAGTTTTGCAGTCTCCCTGACGAGCACGTCGTCGTCCGTGAAAAGCCTCGGCAGCTGCTTCCTCGCCACGAGAGCGACCAGAGTGAAAACTAGCCCGACGGCGGCCGACGTGACCACGGCGACGATGACCGAGAATTTGGCTGCTTTCGGGTGGTTCGCGCCGAGTTCGTTTGCCACGCGAACACTGACAGAAAAAATGTGACAGGCAAAGCATGTGTGTGAGCTCAGAAAATTACCAGTGAGTTGAGTGGAAGCAACGCATAGGATAAGTGCGTTACCTCACTGCAGCGTTAAAGCCAACTGCAACCATCAGTGTCCAGAGCTGATAGTTCATGCTGTTTACGACAGAGTAAGTTGAATCGTTTAAACTTAATGTTCAATCGTTGCCAGGTATAAAAATATCAGAACATTGCTAATTGATGTACTAACCATATTGAAATCGCACCAACTTGAATCTCTGGGTTCTTCAGGCAACCCACCAGAATCAGCACTGCTGTGTAATACCACATCTCCAAGCTGCAGGCACCAATTCATCCATGAAAAAAATATTTTGCTAATTTTCACCGTGAAATGGAACTTGAACTGCATGTACAATGCTACGAACCACAGCATAACGGCGGATGAGAGGGAGAGCTTGACGAAGCCGCCGAGGCTGGTGAATGCTTTCCGCGAGAAGCCGCTCCAGGCCTCCGGGAACGACCCGCCGACGAGGTACGCGAACTGCGCCGCGTTGAGCAGCCACCAGGACACGTCGCCGACGAGCGCCGCGCCGACGACGCCGTGGCCGAGCCTGGCGACGACGAGCCAGTTGAGCAGCGCGTGCGCGGCGAGCGCGGCGGCGGAGATGGCCGTCACGGCCCACACCCGGCTCTGCGCCTGGTAGAACTTCTGCATGGGGAAGTTGACGGCGTACGCGAACAGCTGCGGCGCGCACCACCGCGCGTACCGGCCGGCCACCGACGAGATGGCCGCCGACTGCCGGAGCAGGCGCAGGGCCGGGGACGCGAGGAGGTAGAGCGGGAGCAGCGCGAGCGACGTGGCGAGGCAGATGACCCACGACCGCTGCAGGTAGACGCCCAGCATCCGCGGCTGCCCGGCCCCCACCGCCTGCCCGCACAGCGTCTCCAGCGCGCTCCCCATGCCAAGCTGATCAAAACGAGCGCGACAGGCGCCATGAACAAAATGCCTAGCGATGATCGATCACATCAATACTGACCGTCCTGGCGTGATTTTTTACCAGGAGGCCGAAGGCGAGGCCCTCGACGACGCCGTTGACGACGGAGACGGCGGCGAGCTCGACCTTGCCGATGTGGCCGACGAAGGCCGCGGTGACGAACCCGATGAGGAACTGGAAGATCTCCGTCAGAATCACCGGCCCGGCGATGCGCCACAGGTTCCCGGACTCGCCCCGCCAGTTCTTGCGGTGGCCAGCGCCAGCCGCTTCCGTCCCCGCCGGCGGCGCCATTTCGCTCCTCAGCCCCGTGCGCGCGCCACCCTCAGTACGGTTGTGTGTGTGTGTGTGTGCACACGACGACGCGGTACACATATAGAGCAGAGACAAGCCACGCACAGTGTAACGTAGAGCAGACAAGCCACCGGTCGTGGTCGTACGACATCTTTGTAGCTGCGTGCGTGCACTGTGGATGCGGTTGCACGGCGGATCGATCAGCATGCTAGCTGAGGTGTGGGGGGGGGGAGAGCGTTTAGGGTCGCGCAACGTGGACGATGGAGTAGGTGGCCGTGGACTTACAGGGCGGATCCAGAAAATCTGTTTGTTAGTATCATAACGTGTATATCGATATCATAGTATGCTAATTATACTTAGAACATAATGTTATAGTATATGGATAACCAGTTTTATTTTAGGTTTTACCGAAAGTCGTCGGTGTCGCCTGACACCGATGTTTATACTGTAGATCCACCCCTGACTTCCAGTGGATAGAGCTCCTCCTGAGTTCCGACATAAGCCCGTCTAATCCATTTCCCCGTGCAACGCTGTTGCGGCCAGCCGATGTACAACCGTGCCGGTGTGGCATACTACGACACTCTGCAGAGGCGTATTTAGTTAGCTCAGTAGCTCTAGCTTGCACACGTGCTGGTGACCTGGTGTGCCTCCGAGAAGTTTATCAACCCCCAGAAATCTTCTCCTGAATGCTGAATCTGAGTTGACTAGGCAGCTAGGCCGCCTGACGAACAACTTATGGGTCTTTAATATCCACGGTGTCCTCGTTGTCCTGTCATTTTCTAGTTTCTCTTTATTTGGGATACGGTGCTTCACGTACAGCTCTCACCGGGTGTTCGTCTCGTTTGGCGCTAGACGGCTGACCAGCGCTACTCAGCGCGTTAGGCGTACCAGGCATTCTTCTATGGCCAGCATTCCTTTACTTGTGCTGATCTTCTCTAGCACGCAAAGAATCCTGCCAAATGCAAGTTCTTCCTTTGATTTGCATTCCAACAGTGCTCCTGGACGGCTGATCTCCTCCAGAAACGTGGCATCGATAGTCACTCGGCCTTCCCCTTTTGCGCCCAGGATCTCGAGACGGCGAACCACATCCTCCTCGACCACGTGTTCGCTCGGCAAATCTGGCTTTGAGTGTTGTCGCCTCCTAGCTGGGCTGCCCTCTCTCCCCCGTGGCAGCTGGTTCCAGGACTGGTGGCCGTCCTCCAGGGCCTGCTTACCTGAGCACCTCCGTGACAGCTTCGACTCCTTGGTGCTCCTGGTCTCTTGGCAACTGTATGAGCGAAACTCTAGGGTTTTCGACTCCGTTCTCTCCTCAGTTTTTGTGGTTCTGGAGTCCATCCATTCGGAATGCCATATGTGGTCTTTAACTGGCGTCGCCGTTTTTGAGGATTTGTTAGGAGTGTAGCGTGGCTTGGCTCCTTCCCGCTGCTTGAAGTCTGTTTTTAGCCACCGTAGTTTCTCTAAGCTTCAGTTTATTTTTCATTTGCTTTTTCTCCCTTCCCCTAACATAAGCCGGTCTGGCTGATTGTGTTGTGTAACTAAAATTCTTTTTCTTCTAATATGACGTGATTTTTTTGCGCGTATGTGAAAAAAGAGTAGGCAGCTAGGCCTCCGTGGATATCTGGGGCAATGCAAATAAAGTCCGCTTACACTAGCAAAGGTTCTGAAGATGATCCAGGTAATCTGGACACTGGAGAAGAAAGGCCGAATTGTCGAGGGCTGTTCAAATCCCCACCGGCGTAAAAACAGATCCCATTTCGATATGCACAGTTGAGAACAAAAAACTGAAGATATTGGGACGTGGATTTTCATCTCTCAATGGGACATCCTCTCATAGTTTGCATATCATCTAAATAGTTATAAAAAAATTGAAAAAAATGACAACATAGATTAATACAGAATATATTACTCCACAAGCATGCAAGACCAAATTCAACTTCTATAAATTGCAACAAAAATAACAAATTAAATTGAAAATAGTTATTTGTAACTATATTTGTTATTTTTGTTACAACTTGTAGAAGTTGAATTTAAACTTGCATATTTATGAAGTGATATATTTCATAAATTTGCATAAATTTTACAACAGGCATCCTATTCCTTGGGTTAATTTGATTTGGACCTCTTATTACTCTGATAAATTACCACATGCTATTCGCCCAAGAGGTTCCTTTTGGTGGAAGGATGTGTTGCAATTTCTAGATATTTTCATAAGTCTGTCAAGTTGTAAAGTGGGTGATGGGAAAACTTGTTTGTTCTGGAGTGATTTTTGGAATGGTAAAGTCAGGTCAGCTGTTTACCCTAGAATTCACTCTTTTGCCCTCTCTCACAAGGACTCTGTAAGCATAACTTCTACTAAAAGCATAGCACAGCTTTTTGCTCTGCCTTTATCTGAACAAGCTTTCCAGGAATATGAATCCATGAGTGAAGCAGACCCCTTAACTTATTATCTGGTGATAAAGATGTTTGGGCTTATGTCTGGGGGAATGGACTGTTCTCTTCACAGAAAATTTATGCAATAAATTTCATGCATGTTCAAGCCCCTGGGTACTTAAGTTGGATTTGGAAAAGCAAATGTTCTATGAAAGTTAAGGTGTTTGCTTGGCTTCTCCTAATTGACAGATTAAACACTTATGATATGCTGCAGAGAAGGCACTACCCTCCTGAAAATTCTAATCTAGCATGTGTCCTTTGTCCAGCTCAAGCAAGGGAAACATCTTTCCACCTTTTCTTTCAATGTCAATTCAGCTCAGATTGTTGGGCGCAACTGGGAATTGTCTGGAACCTTTCTCTCAATTTTGATGATATGCTGCTGCAGGCAAAGATCTCATATAGATCCACTCATTTTGTTGAAAAAATTCTCTATGCTGCATGGAACATTTGGAAGCAACGAAATGCTTTCATTTTTCAGAATGTACCACCTTCGGTTGTTTCCTGGAAAGCTCTCTTTAAGATTGATCTTTCCCTTTTAGTCTTTAGATTAAAAGTTTTTGAGAGACAAGCCTTATCTCAGTGGATAAACCTTTTGTAAATATTTTGTATTCCTTCTTTTAATTTAATTTATTAACTGTGGAGGCTTCCCCTACAGTGTTTCCCTTAAAAAAGGGTGATATATTTCATATTAATCTATGTTGCCAAAATTTTTTATATTTTTTATGACTATTTAGGTGGCATGCTCGACACGAGGAATATCCCCTGAGCGGTGAAATCACTTTCCCGAGATATTGCCACTGAACTAACTCATAAGTCCAGTCCCAGTATTTATATTGCCACAGCCCACAGGTAAGTCACAGTAACTTTCCGGCCCAAAAGAAACGGACCATATGAACAGGTTTTTTTTTTTTTGAGAGAGACCATGAACTAGACTTGAGTTCAGCTTGCTGAGTGGCTGATTCAACGCCAGATCTCACTGCAACAATCAAGCTTAGTAAGATTACTACTAGTCCATTAATCCGAATTAGTTGGATAATCCCGAGAAAAAGAAACACGGTTGGATAAACATCAAACTCAGAGCTGAGAGGCCTATGGATTATGGAGCTCCATGTACAAATTATTTTGGTGATGGCTACATGGATCTACTATTCAGTATGCCAACAGCCGACCAAAATATCTGAAAGCATCCTTAGGAGTCTCGAGATATTTACTCCCTCTCTCCAATAAAAAAAATCAAAGTATTTGGTGATGTCTGGATTCATATCTAGAATTTATTTTTTTTATGAAACAGAATAAGTATGTTCCAACATCATCTATAGTACTCATGTTTCAAACAAATTTTCCATCAAATGAAACTGAGTGTATAAATGCAAAATTGATATTACTGTTGGACCTTTGATATGCCCGAGAAAATAGCCAACTTTTAGGGATGAATCTGAACTCATCCCTAGAAGTTGCTCTTTTTTTTTTACAGAGCGAGTACAGGCTAGCAAAAAAAAGTACAGGTCAAATTGCTACTGTTTTATGGAACTACAAATGTCTAAATTATACTGCACAGATTCTGCACTCAATGGATCACCAGCTAAAAAACAAGGTAAAAAAAAGATAATCTTAGTTGATTTTTTTTTGCATTATTGAATAGTACTGCAAGTTCGTTTTCTGATCGGGGAAGAATATTACAAGTTACATACATCGCCATTAAGGTACATAAAGTTTTATTACCATCTTGGTTTATCTCAGATCACCAAATGCAAAGCAAGGTAGATATTATGGTTATTTGGTGACTCGGATTAAACAAACTATGCTGAAACAGTAAGAAGTAAGTATTCAGATATTACTTCAAGAAATTACTTCAAGTTCATATAGTACTTGTATGGGATAAAATAAGGCCATGTGCACATAAAGAGAACAGAAAGTAGAAAATGTCCGGTACAATATTTTAAATTCAGAAACAAATTCCAAGTGCTGATTTCAGATACAACCAATGATGTATTGATGTATATGCACAATCAAGAATCCATATATGACACAAATAATGCAAGATATTATCCTTGCGACAGCCACAGGACAAGGTTGGAATGCAAATGCATTATGAAAAGATAACAAGGATTCAAACTTCACTTAAAAACTACAAACAAGACTTGCAACTGCACAAGTAATATATCGAGAAGCACGACAACATTATCAGCTACCACTCATTATCACAGAATCCTACTAGTAACTACTGAAGCATCATCTTTGTACTATCTCTCCACACTGATCAACCCGTGGGAGCTACTACCTAATATTGACACAATAAAACCGTTTCATACAGGCTCATCACCGAGGATTGGCCATAGCTAACTGCACACATCTAAAACACAATCAAGCTGGCAATCACAAGAACACCAACCAGAACAAGCAATACCTTCAAGAACACATCAACATGCTGGCCCTGCGGTGCCTGGTGCGGGAAACCATGGCCATGCCAGCCATGGAACGAATGTCCATACCCGTAAGGAAACCCAGCGGCAGGTCCATACGCCGCCGCCTGCGGGAACCCATGAACCTGGAAGCTCAGCAATGGGAAAAGCCCCCCAATGGCCGCCGAGAAAGTGTAGTTCCCCCAGCGACCGCCGGCCACAGGGGCGCCGGCGCCGCCCATGAACCACGGGTCGTGGTGCGGCAAATGGTCGTGGTGATGATCAGGCTGGGAAGCCGTCGCCGGCCGCTGCCCGGCCGGCCGGCTGGGGATCTGGACGCCGGCCACCGACCTGGAGCGGGGATCGGTGGAGGCCTTGCCGCGGCCGTAGAGGGGGACGAGCTTCTCCTCCTCGAGGCCGGCCTTGCAGACGGGGCACTCGCGGGAGTGCGCGTGGACGTGGAGCCACTCGTAGAGGCACGGCCAGCAGAAGAGGTGGCCGCAGAGGGTGACGACGGGGTCCTGGGCTAGCTCCAGGCAGATGTTGCACTCGAAGCTGCCCGAGTCCTTGGCGCCGCCGCCGCCATCGACGGCGGTCGCCGACGACTCACCGACGCGGTTCTCCATGAGTCCGAGGTCCGATCTACAAAACGCGGGAACGTACCAACCAACTCATGAGCTCAAGCCATGAATCCACGAACCGATCGACAGAATAGGCGCTCGATCGATCGTCCACTAGTATCCCCAAATTTAGGAAATCTCTTTTCTACGCACGCAGCAAAATCTACCATGCCAGACGATTTAATTAATTAATTCTCGGTTGCGTGAAACAACATCACTCTCTTTTTGTCTCTTCTACAAGCAATCCCGAACAGGTAGGATCGATTCGTTCAGAAAACACTCACCCGTAGATTGAGGAACAGCCACGCACCGTGTAAACGACGCGGATCTGGACCGGTCGATCAACAGCAAGCGACGACCGCGATCGAGCACAGCACAAGTCACCCTGTCGAAACGAGCCACTATTCACCCAAATCCACGCGGAGTACTCCGGAGATAGCGTCGACCAAGCGCCCGCGCGCGGTGCACTCGCCGGCCGGCGCGCGGCGAGCCGGGGAGCAGACGCTGGCAGCTACCGGCGGCGAATCGGAGGAGGAAGGGTTGGGGATCGTGGGGGAACTCGAGTGGTGGTGGTGGTGGTGGACGCCTCGGTCTTCGAGTGGAGCGAGCCTTCGAGTGAAACACACAAACGCGTGGCGTGGCGTGGCGTGGCGTGGATGCTGCGACTGCGACTGCGACGGTTGGGAAGCGGACGGCTACGAGCCCGTCTCCGTTCTTCCTACTGCGGGGACGAAACAGACGGTCGGACGGGCGTGGTCGTCCCGTCCCGCGTGGGAGCCCCTCGGCCCCTCGGGGCAATGGCAAGTGGCTTGATAAGTTGATAGCTGCCGTCCGATGTCCCGAAGCTTCGGCCAAAGAGCATTGATGAGATACGTGCCATTGCAGAAAAGGGAAGACGACTATGGCCGTGTTAGTTCCTTTTCAATTTTTTTAATTATACGGTTACATATTTAAATTATTAAACGTGGACTAATAACAAAACAAATTATAAATTCCACCCGTAAACTGCGAGACGAATCTATTAAGACTAATTAATCCGTTATTAGTAAATGTTTACTGTATCACCACATTGTCAAATCATGGTGTAATTAAGCTCAAAAGATTCGTCTCGCAATTTACATGCAAACTGTACAATTTCATATTCGTTTCCACTACAAGAAGTGGATTAAATTTTGGATTTTCGTGGCACGTTTTTCAAACGGCTAAACGGTGTGTTTCGTGTAAAAACTTTTTATATGAAAGTTGTTCTAAAATATCAGATTAATCCATTTTTCAAGTTTATAACAATTAAAACTTAATTAATCACACGTTATTACCACCTCGTTTTGCATGAAACACTTAATCTTCATCTTCATCTTCAGGAGATTCAAACACCACCTTAATGCTCCATGCATATGTGTAGACATTTGATGTGATGGAATTTTTGGAAGTTTGAATGGAACTAAACACAACCTATTTACGAGAAGAGTTTAGAAAGTATATGTTCCTTTCGATTTCATAATTCTGAATAGCCAACACTGTCCCTACTCCTAAATTTCTACTTCGGGCTCAGTTTAGTTATTGAGATTTCAAAAACAAGTTCTCCAAATTAATCATTTGGGTTAACATAGTCCTTAGACCCACAAAATATGCCTTATTAGCATGCCAAGTCATTCTCGAATGCAACTATATAAATGAAATGACCATTCTACCCTTATAAACCATATAGAAAGAAAGAAAAGAAAAAAATAGAGGAAAAAAGAAAACAACCAAAATGAACAAGCAACCTGTTAGTTCAAGTCAGTCTCCACACATGCTCTTACGTATTACCAGGAATACCATTACAATAATCTGTAAGAATCATTTTTACTTTCAAAAAGAACATGCCAATCGAAATAAAGGAGGATCAAAGTTGTTGATTCCGTCCGTCATCGGTCCCTGCCCGACTTGAGATAAAATTGGATGACAAATCAAACTCGTATTTGAAGGCCTCATTATTTGGCTTATGCTTATTCTTATAAGCTAAATTTAAACTTTAGAACTTAATTTTGGATTCGATTTTTTGGTTTTTTATTGTACTTTATTTTACCATAATAGTTTTTGAGTCACTAAGAACATATATATAAAATATTTGCACACATATATTATTTTATTTAGTAATAAATGATTCGGATAAGCACATGAATAAAACGAAACAATGGGTTGTGATTATTTATCCACCGACACATATGTACAAATTAAATTGGCTTTACCGTTGCAACGCGCGGATATCTTTTCTAGTTATATTAGAAAATCAAGGTTAAATATATATTTTGTAGACTGTGTCATTGTCCAAAACATCAACAATTATATATGGAACCGGGCGGAGTATTGTAACGCCCCGATTTTCGTTCGGGTTTAAAAATTATTAAATAATGCATTTTCTAGAAATTAAATAAAAGTTAAATCAATTTAATCAAGTGAAATAATGGGAGAATTAAAATTTTCCCTTAAAAATCATTGGCCGGGAATATTTTGCAATATTCTTTGTGCCCTAAAATACTCTCCGGATTTTTCCGTGAATTTTCGGAGTTCAAGAAATAATTTTAAAGTCATAAAGTTCATTAAACTAATTTAAATAAAAAGAAAACAAAATAAACTTCCCCTTCCTCCCTTTCGGGCTCGGCCCAAAATCCTCTCTCCTTCCCCTCCCGCGGCCCGGCTTGCCTCCCCTTTTGGCGCAAGTCTGCTTTTCCTCCCTCCCGGCCTCCCCTCTCACTCAGGCCGACAGGTGGGACCCGTGGGCCCCACCTGTCATCCCCAACCTCCAGCCCGGGCCGGCAACTGCCATGGCCGCCCGAGCCGCCCACGTCGCCGCCCCTCCCCGCGCGTCTTCCGATTCCCGCGCGCGTGTGGGCGCGGTCCACCCCACGTCATCCCCTTCCTCCACCATTTCCCCCACTTCTCCCCTCCAAAACCGGCGCCAAACTGCCCCCACTCACCCACGTCGCCGGCGCCCCTTTCCCCCTTCAAATCCGTCGCCAACCGGCCTCCCCGTCGACTCTCGAGGCTATAAAAACGATCCCCGGGCTCCCCTCCTCCGTTTCCCCCTCTTTCCCAAGCTTCCCCATGCCCGAAACCACTCCGCCACCACCAACCTCCCTCCGCCGCCGCCGGTTGCCATCTCCGGCCGGCCACCTCCGCCGCCGTAGCCGTCCCCGCGCCACGCCGCTTGCGCCACCGGCCTCGCGACGCATTGTCGCACACCGTCCGCAACTCCGTTTCCCCAAACCACAATCAAAACACCGATTCCATCGCTCACCCGAGCACCGCCGCCGTTTCGCCGCCTTCGGCAGCCTCTTGCCGCCGTTCCCGTCCACCTCAAGCCGCGCCGCCACCACCACTAGCTTCGCTGCTCCGCCGGCAAGCCCGGCCACCACGCCGCTCCTCCATTCCACCCCCGAGCCGCCCGCTCCACGGTGAACCCGAGCCACAGCCACTTTTGTGCCTCCAGTCGCACCTCTGCCGTCGCCCTGGCCACCGCCAAGCCGTGCCGTTTCCTTCACCGGCTCGGCCGCTTCAAGCCACAGATCGGTCGCCGCTCCAAACCACCGAAAACCCACCGGTGCTCCATTCCTTTTGATCCCCGGTGAGCCCGCCGCCGCCTAATCCGTGCCGCCGGCCACCTCCTCGTCTTCGTCTCGCCGCCCCATTCGCTCGGTGAGAACAGCCTCCCTCTCCACTCTCTCGCCGCCTCTCGCGCCGTCGCCGCCCGCCGCCGGCGTCGTCGCCGGTGGTCTAGGCTCGGCGGTCGCCGCCGCCTGTGGGCGTGCCTGCCCGGTCGTGCCGCTCGGCCGCCCCCGGCCGTCCGATCGGCCCCGGCCGATCCGGAGCGTCGGGTGCGCGCCCACGTGGCCGGCTGCCGCCGTGGACTCGGTCCACGGTGGGCTTTGCCGCTGACGTGTGGGGCCCGCCCCTTTGTGACGCGGTCCGCGCCTCACCCCTTGCTGACGTCAGCATAGCCTTTTTCCTTTGAAAAATTAAATAATAATTGCGCAATAAATCGGTAATAATTGTAGAAATCCATTAAAATGGCTCAAAACTTCTAAAATTCATATCTAATTCATTCGAACTCCGAATTGAGCCATTCAACTTGCAAAATTCATCTAAAATTGAGCTCTACATGTTTGTTTAGTTTTTATGTACTGTTTCCTTGGTTTTTATTAGAGTTTTTCCTCGTTTTGCGTGCCAGCGTGTAGAATCCGTCATTTCGGAAGTCCGCGGTCGCGAGGAAAAGAGTTCGGAAGATTGTTTGAAGAAGCAAGGCAAGTCACACATTCCCCTTGAGCATGTTGATCCCAATTTATAAATGTTTTACCGTTTGCAAATAAACATGCATGTCTTGCTAATTACATGGGATCCGGGTATTACCTATTTGCTTTCTTGTGCCATGTTTACTTGCTATCTGTCCTTTGTCAGCATTGGGTAATAAATCGACTAGCTCATGTTACTTATGTGACCTAGCTAGAACTGTATGCTTAGCCATGCTTAATTACCACTAGCTCAGTTGATGGGATAATTGCAGTATTAGACCTCCTAGTATCATGACATGACGAGCTGCGTGCTCGAGACATCCGACCATGTGTCATGGTCGTAATTATCCAACTAAAATGCGACTGAATGGTGGGCTGTGGGTGCATGGTTTTGCTAGTCGCACCCATGGCAATTAAGGACCGGTTCGCGGGATGCCCTGGAAGAACTTATCGTACTTACCACAAGCCAGCGTGGGCAACGGCTGGGCTTGTAGTGTAGCTTTCCTCTAGCCGACGCATCCAGGCAAGGGTGGGCGTGATGGAGTTTGGATGGGCCCTGCGACGGCCTATGCGGCT
Source organism: Oryza sativa Japonica Group (assembly GCF_034140825.1). NCBI lineage: Eukaryota > Viridiplantae > Streptophyta > Magnoliopsida > Poales > Poaceae > Oryza > Oryza sativa. The sequence continues at coordinate 32,887,601 of NC_089035.1, forward strand.
TCCGGATTCACCTAGGCACGAGAGGGGACTGCCCGCTGCCTTGCGAGGAGTGGGGGTGAAACCTGAGGTGTGGTGTGCTTGGTTAGAGGGGGTTATGCGAAGGGTCCTGTCACGGCCTCTTTCCGGTATGTCGTGGTGGCATGCCGGCGCACGGAAACGTGTCGTGGGGCTGTGTCTTGTGGGTACAGTTGTACACCTCTGATCAGAGTAAAACTATTCGAATAGCCGTGCCCGCGGTTATGGGCGGTCGACCAGATTCACCGTGATTAGTCCCACCTTAATAAATCGACCCAATGCACTGTAGTTCAGGTGGGTTGGTTGGGCATGTTCAACGTGGTGTAGCGTTGATCAGTGCAGATTCAATATTACTTTAATTACTCAACTGTTTTACTGTTTTGCTCAATAAAATGTTTTACAACCGCCTTTATGCAAATAGCCACAAACCGTCCTTGTGTTCCCCTTGCACGTCTGCATCGTTGGTGTGGCTTGTTGAGTACGGTGGTTGTACTCAGCCTTGCTATTATTCCCCCTTTTCAGAAGTGTAGTGCTTCTGAGCTGAAGACGAAGTTAGAAGACCAAGGCTCAGACCCCAGTTGAGTTTTGTCTGTGGAGTGGAGCTGAAGCCCCGCTAGGATCGCCTTTTCCGCTGCTGCTGCTTTTGTTTCGGTGTGAAGACTAAGTGCCTCTTCTGTAAGTATTTTACGCTTTATTTACGTTTGGAACTGTATATTACTTGTCGTTTTGTGTACCCTGGCTGGTCCTGGACAGGGATTTAATACACAAAATAGTCTGGAAATTTGGGCTAAATTTCTGGGCGTGACAAGTATGATTTTGTAAATCTACATGATTAAGGACCCGTTTTAACATGCCGAAAGCAAATTAAGTGCGGGTACATAAAACAAAAGTTATTAGCATATAGGGAGTGAATCTTAAACTTTCGAGGGACGTCCGTCATTGATTGCAATGTCACTTAAATAGTTATGAAAAAAAATAAGAAGATGTATTAACGTGTGATATATCACTCTATAAACATGCAACTTAAAATTCAACTTGTACATGTCGCAAAAAAATTGATTGTGAATATACGTTAACTAGCTATAATTTAATTTGTTTTTTTGTTGTGATATGTAGAAGTTGAATGTTTGTGAAGTGATATATCACATATAATACATCTTCTCAATTTTTTTTATAAACTATTTGAGTGTATGCAAACAACGAGGGGTCATCCCCTCGTATGAATAATTGAGTCTTAGTTATTTCAAACTTGAAAAATGAATTTATATGATACTTTAAAGCCACTTCTATATATAAAGTTTTGTTATGAAATACATTCTTTAGCAGTTTGCAAAAATCGTAATCATGTTTAAACAGGTGTAAGTGTTGTAATATGGAGTTTAGAGGTTGTCCAGATTTATTGTCTTAGATTATCTAATTCTTTTTTAGATTGGTTTATTTTGAGTCGAGACGAGTTGTTGCTAGCTTAACTGTGAAGACCGAGATTTAGGCCCTGTTGGGAGCTTGTGCCAGCCCAAAAGCTGCTTCTGCTAGAAGCTGCCCCAAACAGTCCACAACTTCTGAGAATCTATAGTTACATATACTAAAAAATGAACTAAGAAAACAGAAGCTGGAGAAGCTGGGTTTCAGAGCTTTTTCAGATCCTATTTCTTAGAATGTAAAGCTCACCGAACAGACCCTTAATGGAAATGTTCGGTTGATCTTCCAAGCGGGAAGTCCAGCACTCATTTTTCTGCTTCGTTCACGCGACGGTACGACGCCATTTGACAATTAGAAGGTGTAGTACATTGTCTTTGCCTTCTCTACATATGACCAGACAAAATGAAAAGAAACATACTTTCTAGATTGGCAAATATTCATGTAGTATATGTCACGTAATTAATCTCAGACTAGTCTAGTACGGTACAACGACAGCAAGACAAACGGCGGCCAATGGCTCAGAGGCGCATGTCGCCGACAGTGACGCCAATTGATTCATTGCTTCGGGTGAGGCATCAGCGAGCGTACATCGATCGATAGTGAACTTAGTGATGACTAAACGCTACAAATCGCTGCACATATATATCAATCATGGACAAATGCAGATTAATTGTCACGGACAATGACGAGCACTTGAAAAAAACGGCTCATATATTGTACCATGTCAGCTGAAAAATATTCAAAATAACCGTGGGCGGTACGCAGCGGCGAGAAATGTCTACCATGCGCGAAGAAAAATGGAGCAGATAAGATAGCTACGTGCTGTTCATTTTACGGAAGCAAAATAGTTTACCTTTGGTTGAGTGATTCATATCCTGCATACTATATTCAAAATTAAATAACCGTTTGTCCGTTTTCACCATCAAAATCGTTTGTTCCATATCCGTCGCTTCCAGAATTATGGTTGCATAGTGTTAGTGTATGGCTGTGTTTGGATACAAACTTCAGTTCTTTTCCATCACATCAACATGTCATACATACACAATTTTTCAGTCATATCATCTCTAATTTCAACCAAAATCCAAACTTTACACTGAACTAAAGATAGCCTATTATTAGTAGTCAGTAGAGTACAAAACTTCACGTCAATTTTTTGCTTTTTTTTAAAAAAACAAGTCATCTCCAAGTCGTCACGTCATCACCGTAATGATCGGCTAAGGTGGTGTTTGGATCTAGGGACTTAACTTTAGTCCATATATTTAGATACTAATTTAGAGTATTAAATATAGACTACTTACAAAACTAATTATACAAATGAAAGCTAATTCACGAGACAATTTTTTTAAGCCTAATTAATCCATGATTAGAGAATGTTTACTGTAGCATCACATAGGCTAATCATGGATTAATTAGACTCAATAGATTCGTCTCACGAATTAGTCTAAGATTATAGATGGTTTTTATTAATAGTCTAAGTTTAATATTTATAATTAGTGTCCAAACATCCGATGTGATAGATACTTAAAATTAGTCCCATCTAAACAGAGTCTAAAGCTAGCATTTCGCGGAACGCGTCGTCTAAGGAAATCTATGACAGCCAATTGAATTCCTCGTAGTACATGTCCAAGCTCATCTTATGCTCATGCATCACAGACAAGTGATAAATTGGCATTTTACTATTCGTACTTTGACCGATAATGACATACAGTAGTAAAATTGAGCAGCAAAGGTTAGTGTCCTTGTAACACTCTGCACCTGGTTTAGTGATATGTCTTCCAGATAACACCAGGAATATGAGTTAAGATAACAAAAACTCTGCCCTAGTCAGGAATATGATGATGTGGATATTGACCGTAAGGCAGGGTCCATACCGAACATGCATAATTCTTCAAAAATTCACGGGAATTTCAATCGGTTTGTTGCTTACAGTATCACATATTGCAGAATTTGAATTAAGATTACTGAATTGTTAGTACAAGAGCATGCATGACGCCATTCCCCTGGACTCCTAGTTCCATTAGTACAAGGACTGGGCTTACGAGATACAGTAAGAAACTACAAGGACGGCGCTCACGACAAGCACTTGAATTAGTAGAATCCAAGAGCATGACACCGTTTCCCTTGTACCGTTAATACCGCTGCTTCAACTTGCTTCCTTTTTTCTTCCCTTCTAAAGTCAGCGAGTACTTTTCCGGTTGCAATGAACATGAACTTGTACATCACAATTCACAGCCTCCAAGCAGCTTCCAGCTAAGCAAGCAGCTACAGTAAACTTAAGTCGAAGGTGCTAGTGTCTAGTAGGCTACTTGCTGGCCGACTGTTATGCGGATAATAAATCGTACGATGTATCAGTATAAAAGGGTGAAAAGGGATATAATCTATTGGTTATGGTGACCTGAGTAACATCCTAATGTTTTGAGTTTAAATCTTCATATGAGTGAATTTTAGATTGATATATCCCAAAGTCTTTAGTTCAAATCTCCTTAGCAGTAAATTTCAGACTGAGTTGTTTGCGGGACTAACGCCGCATTTGTTTCTCTAGCTTGGGAACTCATTCCCTCCGAAAAAAAACGGAGCAGTCCATTAGCGCATAATTAATTAAATATGAGTTTTTTTTTTCAAAAATGGGTCAATATGATTTTTAAGCAACTTTCATATATAATTTTTTTTTGCAAAAAAACACCATTTAGCAGTTTGAAAAGCGTATGCGCGGAACACGAGGGAAATGGTTGGGAACAAAGAGCAACGAACATAGCCTAAGTTACCAATTTGAATGACCTCGTATATCTGATTGGATGCGGATGCCAGACAAAAATCCCCTTCTCTAAAATAAATAAATAAATTTGTATAAAAAGTATTTATGGATACATTTTATATACATATGTTATTAGTGTCAGTGTCAGGGTTATGATACCATATACCTAATAGTAATTGACTAAATCTCGGCAGGACCCACCACATACCATGTCCTATACGGAAACAACCTGCGGATATAGGAGAAGTTCTTGATAAGGAAAGACAACCTGAGTTCTACATGAAAACAACAAGGATTACTCGAATTGTATCCATATTGGTTTCCTTAGTTCTACTTGGACAAAGGGACACCTATGGGTATAAATACAAGGCCCCATAGGAGGAGAGGGGACGATCAACACCCGAGACAATCAACACCCACCACAATCTACGGAACAATAGATCAAGACAGAAGCCACAACATACAAGCCAACACACGCTAAGACAAGACGCCAGATATCGACTTCAGAGATAGGCACGGCTAGTCCCCTACGGTGTTTCTAGGTACTGTCAGGAGAGACGAAAGCGCTATCTCTGATCTCGCCGGGCACGAACTTAAGGAGGAAGGCTACCCTGTTGTCGACTACGAGTCAGACCTTCAGACTACCATGTCGACAACAGTTAGATACGCTACCCCAAATATTGTACTAGTGTGATTATGGTGAATAAGAGTAATACTGGCTTCAACCAACAGGATGTAAGGTTATTACCTGACAATTCAGGGGCCCGAACCTGTATAAAAATCCTCGTCTCCGTCTCTTTTACCTCAGTCTCACGTATATCCTAGTACCAACGATCCCCATACCATGCAAATACCGAAATCGTGACATCAAACGTCGACAATTAGTGATTAGAAGATAATGCTGAAAACTAATAAGAGGGCTTAGAGAATGCACAAAATGGATGAATCAACCAGCAATGGGGTGTACCGTGTACCGTCAGAAACCGTGGTTGCCGCCTTGCCGGCCGCCATATCGCCTTGCATCCGCTTGCCACTTGCCAATTCGCATGGGTGTGTGGCCGTCTGTGTGTGAGGCGTCCAAACGGTTGTTTCTTGGCTCCCTGCCTGAGCATGTTTAAATGATGGTCATGATCTGACCTGACACGTGGGCTAATCCACGTCATCCACGTGCGTGGAAGATCAAACTAAAAATTGACACTCCCTCCCTCCCTAAACAATATTACAATCACTTTCAAACTTTGACATGGTTTCTAATATGCCATTTTCACCAAATTATTTCCAATAAAAAGAGTCTCATATTATATTACATATTATAATAGTTTGTTTAAAGATAAGACTATTAACACCATTTTCACGATATCAATATTTATGATCTTTTATTGATCGTTAAAGTTAAAAAGTGTTTATATTTGTTTAACGGAGAGAGTAGAATATTCAGTATATTGGTTACCAGATGGAACTTCACTTGTTGCCACGGAAATATAGGTTCATAGAAGAGAGAATTTAGAACATAGATTGATCATTTAAAAAACCTAAAAATTAGTTGTTGTGGCATCATGGGAAAAGAGAAATAGTAAAGATAATGTAGAACATAAATTAATTCTCGGAGTGCTAGAAACAATTAATATAATATAACTTAAGGAGAGAAGAGAGATGACAATGATTTGTAAAGAAGAAATCACTAAACCTTACGCATAGTGTTAAAATGTCATAAACTAACGAAATGCTTTAACTTAGGAATAATAAAATGAGTGAACAACACTTTAAACCACCATTTATTATCCAAACTCTCTTTGCAAGTACATCAATAGTCTCAAGAAGACGGTACGGTCGGTACCCTCATGCGGATGTTCTCTTTTACTTCATCCCCCTAAAAAAAAGCCAATCTAGAAGAAGATGTGACCCCTCCTAATACAATCCTAATTCGTTGTGGTAGGAGGGGTCACATCCTCTTCTAGATTAGCTTTTTTTTTTTTACGGAGGAACCCGTACATGAGGAAAAGTTGGATACTTGGATTGGATATACTAGCCAGACAAAAGTGAAAAAAAAATGTATAAAATGTGATCTAAAATAAACTTTGGGTAATAAAACGTGGCAAACCATCTCATGCCGAAAACTAAAAACAGACACTGTTAAATCTCTCGAGCATCATGCTATCACAACGGTGTATAATTTTAAGCATTCGTCAGTGATATATCACAGGATAGCGCATGTACTGTGCTTCAAAGCCGAGTTGCTTCAAGCTAACTTCTAGAGAGTTTTGACTTCAGTTTTATGAGTTCCAGTTTACGCTTTGTTCCTTTTTTTTTCCACTGTACAAATACATATCCATTTACATTCATCACCGTTACATCAAGATGAAAATAGAGAGAAATTTCAGATTCTATGGACGTTCAAATGCTGATTATACTCCAGCCAAAAATAATAATAAAAAAAAGCTGATTATACTCTCGCAAAAAAAAAAACTGATTATACACTGGCAGTAGCAGTACATGTATTATACACTTCGCTTAGCGCGCGAAGGCCTCGGTCCCCACCTTAATGGCGCCAAACCCGCCGGCGCGCGCCGCTAGGCCGTCTGCCGAGGCGCCCCGCCTCACCGGCGGCGTGGCCTTCAGCGTGGTGTCCGCGACGAACTCGCACGGCGCGTCCTCGGCGATGGTCCCCATCGCCGCGCCCTTCTTCCTCGGCGCCGGGACGGCGGCCGCCGCCTCCTCGAAGGGCCCCTTCTTCCCCGCCGGCGCCTCGCGATAATACCCAACCTTCTTGGCTGCCCCCACCGCCGGCTCGGCCGCGACGCGCCGCTGCCTCGACGCGGCGCGGACGAGGTCGTCGACGTCGCGGGAGCTCAGCCCCCGCAGGCGCATCGTCGCCGTCGCGGTCGCCGGCCTGCCGAACCCGCGGCCGACCGCGACGGCCTCCATCGCCGCCGGCACGCGGCCCGCGCACCCGGACATGCCGCGCACGTAGAGGTCGCAGGCCGAGTCGCACGCCCGCGACAGCGCCCGGAACGGCGCCCCCAGGCACCCGCCGCCGCCGCTCCCGCCCTTCTTCTTCATCTCTCTCCGCTCCGGCCGCTCCGCGCGCGCTGCGTCGAATTGGCTTCTCGCGCTGGCACGAGGAAGAGTGGCTCGCTGTCCTACTACTACTAGTAGTACTAGCTTTGATTGCTTTGGTCGGCTTCGGGATTTCGTCTACGGGGCTCGAGGCTTCCCGTTTTATAGAGCAATGTCAACGGGTGGCGGTGACGTCGGCGAGGAGACGAAGGCGGCATCTCGTTCCATCGCGTCTCCACCTGGTTGCAAAGTCTTGAATTGGCAATCTGCTCCGCTCATCGGTGGGGCCGATCGAGGCGGTTTTCAGGCGCGGGTTTAACTCATGGAAATGGTCAGGTTTCGCGTGTATTTTTGCTCGATTTCGTCCACGGTTTTGGGATAGGATCGATTGATCGAGATGGCAAGGTTGAGCAGAGCTGTGTCGGGAGAATTTAGGATATTCCTCGGTAAATTCAATAAATTTTAGTTGAATTTGACTGTTTCAAACTTAAATTCCTGAGAGAGAAATCCCCTAATCTTAAAGTATTGAGAACAATTCGGAAATTTTACTTGGAGTCTACTTTCATCCCATAATGGAACCTTAAAATTTTATGGTTTTCGATTGGTTTTCGTCGAAAACGTAAAGATCGGTGAGCGGTGAGGTGCACCTTGTCTGAGTCAGTTCAAGTTAACAGTGTGTGTGGAAATGTGATTAAGTTATTACGTTCAGCTAAGCCGTCGCAGTTGCTTGTTTCAGCGCTGCAACTGCAAAGTGGAAAGGGTAAAAAGGAGTCATCAAATCTGTTGGAAGAAATGCGATGTTATTAGTTCTTTATGATGCTATATGCTAATCTTTCTTGCCCGTGAGAGAAGTTACCGTAAGCTGGCTGTTGATGTTGGAATTGCGAAGACCTAAGGCGAAAAATGGCAGAAAAACACACCGCCGTCACATCATGTTAAAAGCGAAGAAATGTTGAGCGCGTTAAGGAATGGACTAGGAGCAAGTGATGAAGTGAAACACTGATGAGAAGCTTTGCTTTACCAGGACATTTTCATTTTTGTGCGTTTCTGTAAAGCCATTTCGTTTCGATGACACAGAGAATTTTTCATTTTGAGACTTGAAGAAGAGTACCTGTCCTCGAGAATCCAGAGCTTGACATTTCGCACCAAGACAATCACTCAAAATGCGCGTGTTAAATTTTCCCAGAGATAAGAGACTGTTCAGTTCTCAGAAAGAAATAAAACGTCTGAACTCTTGTCCAAAGCCAAACCGTCTGCTCAATCTTTTTTTTCCGGGCTGGCGAAAAGATGCCAACCGATTTTTATTAAGCAAAGCACTCCATCTTAAAATATAACAACTGATAGCTTTCATAATTTATTTAAAATATAACAACTTCTTCACAAATATTCTTTTCTCAACCAATCATAATCCTTCACCATTCAAAATTTTCCATTTACCTTCCCTTCTCCGCCAATCAACATTCTCATTAACTATATATAAATCTAAAACTTCTTATATTCTGATACAGATGTAATACATTACCAGAGATACAATGAGGAAGACCATATATAATGCATTAAAGGGGTTCAATGAGACAAATCCTCCACTCAGCCTGCCCAACGACACCCACTCTAGCTGCAACGATGTTCCTATCATCGCGCCCTTCCTTTTCGCGGTGCGTCTTAAGACGGTCACCTTGCAATAAATAACCTTCTTGGTTGTTCCTATAGTAAGCTTCGGTTCGGTCTTGATTTAGCACAGCGGACGAGGCTGTTGTCATCGAGAGGAGGTGAGGGAACAAGTTTCATAATATAGTCAAATGCCAGCTTTAAAAAATTGACGCATCATTTACATCCACTCTAATAGTCTACCCATATAATTATTTTATTAAATATATATCGCACAATTAATACTTAACCCACCTCTCATACAAACGTAATATATTTGAATTCCGTACTGCTCGTTTTTGTTCTATCTTCTTTTCTCACTCCACATGTATTTATTTCTCACTCCTCCATATGTATTTATAGGTGTACTTGGTCTTAAGAGAGAGTACAGAATAAGAAGCTAGTGCGCAGGCCAAGGAGGAGGTAGACAAGGCTAGTGGATGATTGATTCGTGCGATTAGATCAAACTCATTCCTTCTTAGGGTGTGTTTAGGTCATACTAAAATTGTAATTAAATTTGATTAAAATTGAAACGATGTGATAAAAAAGTTGGAAGTTTTTGTGTGTAAGAAAGTCTTGATGTGATGGAAAAGTTGGAAGTTTGAAGAAAAAGTTGAGAACTAAACTAGACCTTAGGTTGTCACCGTGTTTAGTTGCAAACTTTTTTTTCAAACTTCCAACTTTTCAATCACATCAAAACTTTCCTACACACACAAACTTCCAACTTTTTCGTCACATCGTTCCAATTTCAATCAAACTTCCAGTTTTACTGTGAGTTCACACTAAAACTTGAAGTTTGGTTAAAATTGGAACGATGTGTTTAAAAAGTTGGAAGTTTATATGTGTAGGAAAGTTTTGTTGTGATGAAAAAGTTGGAAGTTTGAAGAATTATTTTGGAACTAAACACGGCCATAATCCCGGTAGTCTTCGGCTTTTACATTTTTATTCTTTGAATTCCTACATGGGTTCATGATCATCTCGTTTTTCCTTTTTCAGCAGACCAAAACAGTTCAGTTTACACGGTCTAAATTCGGTCCCCTTTGGTAGGCTGTTTTTTAAAACAGCTTGTATAGTTGTATGTATATTTTGCCTTATCTTTTATAATTGTTTTAATTCGTGCCAAGTTTGTAAGTATAAAAGTTATATATACATAATTTTTTTTCACTGGCTAAGAGTACGTGGACCATAATTCATTGGGTAATTTTACCATTCTTGAAAAGTTACTAAAAGTTATTACACTTTCTATTGTGAAATTTGGTACCTCTAGATAAGTACCTCAATGTAAAAAATTTATGTAAAATTTAGATATCTCAAGATACTTTTTTAAGAACCATAAAATTTTCATAATTGAAAAGGAAACAGCCCGAAAAAGAAATGTAGGCGGGCCTACCACTACCAGTACACATTCGTGAGTATCGTCGATCCTGCGTTTTACAGAGAAAATAAACTATTTTGGACAACATTACAGACAGGAAAATTTACTGATAGAGTCCTAAAATTTCCAACAATACCTTGGACGTATTAGGGGAGCTTAAAATTCTAAAAAACAATTGGTCAGTAGCCAGTTTCTGAGAATCTGAAAAAGTTGGATTTCACAGCTTCTAGCTTCTAATTCATTTTCTGGATTCTACAAGTACAGTTTCTTAGAATCTAAATAACTGTACTTGTAGAATCCAGAAAACTAAACTGTTCGGAAGAGCTTCTGATTTTGGAAGAAGTTGCAGTAGTTAGAAACTCCCCCAAACAGACCCTTAGGGTGTGTTTGAGAAGGAGAGGATTGAGGAGATTGAGAAGATACGCAAAACGAGGTAAGCCATTCGCACATGATTAATTGAGTATTAATTATTTTAAACTTCAAAAATAGATTAATATGATTTTTTAAAGCAACTTTCCTATAGAATTTTTTTTGCAAAAAACACACCGTTTAGTAGTTCGGGAAGCGTGCGCGCGGAAAACAAAACTATCTTTCTCTCTTTCTCCTGCTCTCAAACGTAGCCTAAGGCTGCATTCCTTTGGGTGATAAGGAGTGAGAATGCACATCGTTTTCCGCGCGCACGCTTCCCAAACTACTAAACAGTGTGTTTTTTGCAAAAAATTTCTATATGAAAGTTGCTTTAAAAAATCATATTAATCTATTTTTAAAATTTAAAATAGTTAATACTCAATTAATTATGAGTTAATGGCTTATCTCGTTTTATATATCTTTTCAATTTTCTCAATCCCCTTCTTCTCAAACACAATCTTAGTGGAGCTTATACGGAGAAGTTGCAACTGAAGCTCCCATAAACATTTCGGCATGCTATTTCTGCTGCGCTGCTAACCCCGTTCGGTGGTGGGCCCCTTCTGTCAGTCACCTTCCAATTCCCCTTGGGCACTTCCCCAGTGGCAGTTACCCTATTCATTTTTTTTCCTCTTCCCGGTCACAACTCCAATTTTGAACTCCACCGCCGCCATCGAGGTCGTCCGCGGTCCGCACCGAGCTCCGTGGATTCCTCCGCCGTCGCCGAGCCTATCTGAGCGCGCGATGGCCACGGATCCGAGAGGTCGGCGGCCGCGGCACCACGCGGCGGTGAACGAAGTGCTCTCGACGCTCGCCGCCGCCAACAGCACCCTCGCCGACGTGCAGCGCCGCCTCGACGCCGACTTCCGCGCCGCCTACCCGGATCACGTCAGTAAGCTAGCCCCTCCTCCTTGCTGGATTCTCCCCCACCCCCCCGCGCGGCGAGGCTGATGCGTTTCGCGGTCTCCCCGCGTGCTGCGTTTTTTTTTTTCAGGCGAATCCGGTGAAGCTGGTGGCGCGGCTGAAGCGGATCCAGGAAGAGGTAGCGGCGGTCAAGGGACTCTGCCGCGATCTGCTCACCCAGAAGCAGGTTACCCAAAACTTCGAATCGACCACCAAATGCGCGGGCTCCGCCCTTCTTTTTTTTTTTTCCGCGACTGACGCCTATAGTGTTCGTTGCGTGCACAGGAGTTGATCGACGCAATGCGGACAAGCCTCGCGGTGCAGCGCAGCGCCGTGCAGCGGCTGCTCGCCTCCTCCGGGCTGCCCCCCATGTCCGAAGAGGACGCCGCCACCGACGCCAATCTCAACCAGGTGAATTCACCCCCACCGTCCCCTCCTCCAGTCATTCGTCAAGACAAATCTAACATAATTTTACCAACCTGTGTGCGCGCTTGCAGATCATCGATGAGTGGACGGCGCATGTTGGGCCAGACACAGGTCATCTTCTACCTTGCTCTGCTGTTCGTTGCAGCGATTGTTACTGATTCGTGATTGGAAACTGACCGCAACCGTTAGTTGCAAATGCTTTGTTACTGATTCGTGACTGGAATTTGACTGTAACGGGTCCCTTTTACAGGAGATGACAAGGATGAGGATACCAACCAAATCTTCTTCGCCGCTGTCGTTTAGAGCGAGTGAGAGCGGCCACAACCTAGAGCAGAATTCTATGCAAAGTCAGGAGGTCTCATGCTCTGCTGCTCATGTCATTGTTTTGTGTGTTTTGGCGAGAAGAGCTGCCCGTGCTGCAGCATGCGGTCTCAATTTGCAGATCCATTTCTACAATGAAGGCCAGCGTACTGGAGCTGGCCGCGATGGAGATTCTACTTCACACATCTGTTGCTGTTGTGGAGAGAATTGATTAGAAAATCGTAGACTTTGATTGGATTGCGGTGTGGTTAGCAGGAGAGTATAAAACTGAGAGCCTGTTAGCTCCTCTCTCGCTTTTCTTTTTGTGTGTGTTATTTTACTTTTCTCATACTCAACCTTTGTAGAATATGCTGTTGAATAGTACAAAGTGAGGGAAAAATTTTGCTTCGTATAAGCAGGTTGATGCAGATTGTGATATGCTTTTTTCCCTCTTTTTTGAGGAACAGTTGATGATGAGTTTGTCAACAAGGAATTGTGTTGTTGAGTGCACACGAAAACTGAGGATTTCTTGGTTTGGGAAAGTTATTCTGTGCTTGCAATCTCCTTTCAATTCTGGACAAGAACACTTGCTCTGAGCAAGAGCCCAGCAAAAAAAATCGCTGGGAACTTCCCTGAACAAAAGATACATCTCAGATAGTCATGTACTGGTTTTGAAAAATTATACTACAATTTCTCTCTTGCCATCATATAGAGCACAGATAGACAATAACCTAAGCTACTAATCTGCGCACTATAAACAGGTACCTGAACACAAACATCAATATGAAAATAAATACATAACCCGAAACATGTAATATAAATTAGGGGCAATTACTTATTTGACCTTGTTTTGAACTGTAATTGCCGATTTGACCCTACTTTTTGAACTTTGCTTATTTGACGCTCCTTTTCGAGTACGAAGCTTCCGTCTGACCCTCTTTCGCTGACTCCGTTAAGGTTCAATTTTAAAAAAAAAAGAAAATGTTTCCAGAGTTCCTAATGGCAAAAATACACTCCAAAGCCAAACCCTATTCTGACTCTTTCTCTCTCTCTCTCACTCGCGCGTACCTCTCTCTCACTTGTGCGTGCGTGCGGCGGCGGTGAGTACGCGTGCGGCGGGGGCTAGCTAAGGGGGCGGCGAGCTGAGGGGGCGGCGGCGGCGTCAAGCACAGCCCCGCCGGCGCCCGCTCGTTGTGGTGGAGGGCGGCGGTAGCGGCGCGTCCGGTCCGGGTCGGCGCCGATCTGTGGGGGGAGACGGCGGCGAGCTGAGGCAGCGGCGGCGACGTGATGTACAGCCACGCCGGCGCCCGCTCGTGGAGGTGGAGGCCAGCGGCGGCGGCGGTTTGATGGGGCGCGGGGCGGCGCCGATCTGAGGGGGTGAGGGCGGCGAGTTGTGGGGGCTGCGGCGGCGGCGGGTGCTACACGCGGCGACGGTGGGAGGGCGGCGGCGGCGGCGAGCTGTGGGGGCGGCGAGGTCGATGGCGTCGACGAGCCACCGCGCGCGGCCGGCGTCGTAGCGCGCCGAGCGGACCTCGCGGAGGAGGCGGGTGCGGGGGAGGTCTGGGAGGGAGCAGCCCGCCTCTCCGCCGTCGCCCGCCTCGTCCGCCTCTTCGCCGCCACCCGCCTCGCCCACCTCTCCACCGCTGCTCGCCTCGCCCGCCTCTCCGCCGCCGCCCACTTGCCTCTCCGCCTCGTTCGCCACCGCCCGCCCCCGCTCACCGTCGACCGCACCGCCGTGCGCACCGTCCGCCACTGTCATGCCGACTGCCGAGAGAGTGAGGTCGATGGCGTCGATGCTGTCCAATTTTTTTTAACAAAATCTATCATAATTGCTTCGAATTTGACAATTTTTAGTAAAATCTTTCAAAATGAATTAAATTTCTCAAATTTATGCCAAATCTGTCATAATTGGGGCACATTTTATTTAATTTATTTTCACAAAATTCTGTCAAATTTAAGTCAAATTTCACAAAATGATTCGAATCTGTCAAATTAATGCCAAATCTGTTACTTGAGCAAAAATTATTACAAATATTTCAACATTGTTGAATATATACAGTCAAACAAGCAAACAAAAGGGATATAACAGGGTCAAATAAGCAAGGGCAAAATGGACTATTTACCCCTAAATTAACACCGTCACCTCACCCAAACGGAATAGGGTCAGACCGGAGCTTCGTACTCGAAAAGGAGGGTCAAATAAGCAAAGTTCAAAAGTAGGGCCAATTCGGCAATTACAGTTCAAAACAGGGTCAAATAAGCAATTGCCCCTATAAATTAGCAAACGATAGCACATTCAAACATTAAGAGAAATTATGAATATGAGTTTCGTTCAATCTTTGAATTTGATATGGACAGAAAAACTTGATAATTACCCCTCATCTGTTATCTTTGTGCAATGGCACATGATATGTTTGCGTCAACCTTATGGGATGTAGAAGAGACTAAATATCAGACTATCTCCTTTCCTGCATCATCAGTGCCTCTCTACAAAAGGCTGTCAACAGAGCTCTCAAGCTGAACAACACAAAATTCAGAGGAAAATTTCTTACAGAATAAGTTCATTAAAAATTATCTTTGTTAAAATTAACCCTTGTAAAATCGACTGAGAATGTCCCATCAGAAAGCAAGACAAAAGCCCCTTTCTCATACATCAAGTTACAACAAATCTTTCTCGTTTTTGCTTCATCATAATTCATTCAAATAGTACATAAATGCTATGAGAACTGAGAAATATCCATGCACTCTTTTCATCAAAAATCGTAATTCAGTTCCCTAATAGGGAAAATAATGCTTTATTAGTACACTAAAATCATAATCTACTCCCATTTGTTCAAAGTTTGTTACATTTTGGGACGGAGATAATACTTTACTTCATTCAAATAATAACACTAGTTCAATTCCCAAGTATAAATGGGTAAGACAGATAATACTTTGTCACACACACACACACACACACACACACACACACACACACACACACACACACACACACACACACACACACACACACACACACACACACACACACACACACACACACACACATATATATATATATATATATATATATATATATATATATATATATATATATATATATATATATTTGCACACAATTTATATCAAAAATCAAATGGCCACAACTGCCCTGCTTCTGACAAATACAATAATACTAGGTTTCTTAGCAATTAAAGAATACTATTTTTCTTTAGCGTTTCTATAAAACTAAAAAAAAATACAAACGTCGTGAAGAAAGTACAAGTTTCAGAATTGAATTTTCGTATAATCAGTATTCAGTAGGCTCCAGTACATCAATCAGCCCCTTGTTACCACCACCATTTACATTAGATATTTAGAGACAGTGTAAGGGAGCGTTGCAGCATAGAATGCAGATCAGTACAACTGTAGAAGGCAACCACTCTGTCTACGAATGAGTTGAAACGCATGGAGCAGAAAAAGGGTTGGATCTTGGATGGGAATGGGATCAACAAGACCAAGCTAGTTTACAGCTCGCAGCATCCAGCTGAGGTACGATCCTTGTGTCCTGATAATACGACTCCTCGTGCCATCCCAGGACCTCCTCGTCGTCGTCAATGGCAAGAGGGCCGGAACGACGGGGATGTACGCGACTACGCGGCCGCAGACGCGCCCGGTGTGCGGCCGTGCGGCAAGCCGGCAAGTCGGTGGTGAGAGCAAGGTGTTGCATCGGCTGTGTGGCGGAGAGACAGCGGCCGGCGTCAAGAAGAGGCAAATGCACCTGTGAAGCTTCTGGCGCGGGAGAGCAGAGGAGGGGCGGCGGCGGTAGGAGAGTAGGAGAGACTAGAGAGGAGACTGCGGCGACCGGCCGGCCCGTGCTCTGATGGACCGTTCGGGCTAGATCCAACGGTAGAAATCGCTCCAGCCTCCAGTCCCACCACGGATGGTAACAGTTTTGCATAAAGCCCCCTTCTTATCTATGATCGCGCTACCACTGGAACACTGGAAGTGGACCTATTTGTTTTCATAAAACCCCCTATTTTGCCCTAAGTTGTGCATAACCCCCCCCCCCCCACCTGTTTTGGACCGCTACAGTATTTCGCTACCAATGAGTACAGTACAGAATTGGGCTATTTCAAAAAGATCCCTGGTAGTGATATTTTATGCGATGTGTATCCTTCCCGAGCACGCACACTCGCCGCCGCACTCCACTTCCCCAACACGCCGCCGCCGCCGCCGCCGCCCGAGCTCGCCGCGATGTCATGGCTCGCGCGCTCAATCGCGGCTACCCTCTCTTCTTCCCACTCTGATGAAGATGGCGATAACCTCGAGGCGAGCAGCGGCGACGACCATAGGGACGAGCAGCCGGACACCCCGAGCGGCGGCGGCGGCGGAGTCAAGGGCGACTTGTCGGAGCTGACCGACTCCCTCACCCGCGGCCTCTGGGGCGTCGCTTCCTTCCTCGCTCCGCCGCCTGCGCCCGCCGCCGAAGCCGCGGAGACGGCTACGGGGGCGGTGGGGGAGGGGGAGGATGGGGCTCGGTCGCCGCGGATCGCCGGGATCCGGAGCGACCTGGCGGAGATCGGGGGCAGGGTGAGGAGCGGAATCTCGTTGCTCTCGAACGCCAACGCCGTGGCGGAGATCTCCAAGATCGCCTCGTCGCTCCTGCCGTTCGGGCCCGGAGAGGACGACGACGACGACGACGATGCCGAGGCTGTGGGCGTGACCGAGGAGGTGGTGGAGTTCGTGAGGCACATCTCGACCCATCCCGAGACGTGGCTCGACTTCCCCTTGTTTGTCAACGACCGGCACGCGGATGGTAAGAGGCAGTAGTATGAAACTTCTCTTCCTGGATCTCTTCAGCGTTTGTAGTGCTTTGGTTTGCTTGCATAGAATGCTGGATTGGTTATTTTGGTCTATTATACATTCATTTAGGAGACCATTGGTTCCAGTTGCTTCAGTGCTTAGGCTTCTTGCTCTGTTCGCTCTGATACTAAGATTGTGGGATCTTCTGTCATAATTTTAGCAGCTTGGCTCCAGTCATGTTTATTTACTAAGGTTTAATGTGGGAAGGGTAGTTACTTACAATTAAGAGTGGCACTCAATTCTTAAGATCATGTTATTTTGAAATTGAGTTCATTTGTTTACATGTATGAAGGTTTGCCAGGAAATTGTAATTCATGTTAATAGAAACTTTTATTACTTCATGTGGTTGCATTTGCTGATGTTAGTTAGACAGAGTAGGTACATGAACTGAGGTGGGTTAATCGTTTGTTTTACTCTAGTATCGCTAGGGCTGTAGTTCAAAATTTCACATTTGGATTGTATTAATTCAAAGGGATAATTAGTAAATAGAAAGTTCGTTTGCCAAAATGAAAAAAAGAGAGTAGGAATGGCTTGTAATTAAGGAAGGTTTAAAAGTATCGAACACAAACCTTAATGTCGCATTTCAGTAATCTTGCTTTTTGTAAAAATGTCTAATGAGACTTAGATCACTTGACATGTAAGAACTGTATGAAACCATCATTTCTGCTGATACATCAGTATTAACTATGCATTTATCAGAGGCTGTATGCTATAATCGACTTCACCGGAGACATTGAGAAACAATAAATTAAACGAGGGACAAACTATTACACAAACTTGTAACACACATACAACACTGCAATCTGATTAATCACCTAACCAACAAGGCAACATCAGAATAGGGGTTTTGTCACAAATTAATTCAACTGTCGAATCATCACTTTAACCTTTAGTGTTACTATTTCGGTCAAATAGCTCCAAGAGTTGAATGCTCCCTACACTTTGTGGAAGTCTAGCTATATCCAAGGATTCAACGTCGCTAATGATGTGATTACATGTGCAAAATCTAATGGGATCAAAGTATATTTCATCCAACAAATTTATTATACATTAGCTTTTTTACATGGGTTTAATATATGAATTTCTAATGTTCTGTTATTTATAGCATGATCACTACTTGCCCCTGTCTCTCAGAAATGCTGACCATGGTTTCCTATTTTTATTTGCTTTTATACCTTTTGGTTCTAACTTGCCATAGTACTAGGTAACAACTGTGTTCTGGAAATTGGAATGGCTAGAACTCGTTAACCTGTTACATATGCATATGGCCATCTTCAATATGTAGGGAATTACTGTTAAATGGAGGCCATGCATGTATATTGTTCCATCATGTCAGTCATGCCTTACTTGTCGTGCCTGACTGGTTTCCTCAATTCCTTTGCTTACTGCAATGCTTCTTGCGTACAGATTTTGAACTGTCAGACACACAATATGGACATGCATTGGCTATAGAGCGTGTTGTTCCAAGCTTGTCATATCTTAGGACCGAGCTTTGCTCTACCAATATGAGTGAAGCATGCTTTTGGAAGATCTATTTTGTGCTTCTTCACTCAAAACTCAGCAAGCAAGATGCTGAACTTCTTTCAACGCCACAGGTATATTCCCTGCTCTTCAGCATATTCTGTCTTTATGGCAAACATTCTTAAGTAATTACGGATTATCATGTCAACTTGTTACAATGCATGCTTTCCTACACATAGCCCCATAACCTTTTTTTTTTAACAAACCGTCTATGCATATATATTACCAAATGGTATATCTTGTTTCCAAGTTACAAACTATGATAAGTCAGGTGTGTAAGGAGAATGTAACTATGTATGAACTTAAGAATGTAAGTTACCGAAGCCCAAAAGTTGCATTAGATTGTGGCTGCCAGTGTGGGAGCATAAACATAGAGGATTACTTTTATGCTTGTGTAAGCGTACAATCAATATTTGGGCTCCACTTCTCATTATAGCATCAAAATTGGGCATTCTTCACTTCTCATTGTAGCATCAAGAATTTGTTGCAAGTTTCAACCGACAAAACAAAGCTAAACTACAGGCATATATTTAGTTAATTATCATGTTGAATATATCCAGTCTTGTCAATTCTTTTGGTGGAAACACTTGGCAGTGCTGAAAAATCATAGCCTTCCAAAGGGAAATATCAGTGACGTTGTAGAACTCTAAACCAGTATCCAGAACAGCAGGAGGATATGCTTGAGACCTTCGTATTTGTGATTTTGAACTGATTTTATATTATATGTTCGGAATTATGCATCTAAGCATGTAGATCTGCATTCCCAATTTAATTATGTATGCTATCAGCACATGTGAAGGCTGTGTAACGTTTGATTACTAATCATATAGTCCATGTATGCATGCCCCTATAGCTCACGTTGAGAACATGTAACAGATGTATAGATTGTCGATCATACTGTATATTTTGTTGTTAAGTTACTATCAGTATATATGCAGTAGCAATTTTCTTGTAATTAGTACCCTATCTCGCACCCCCCCCCCCAAAAAAAAAAAAAATTTCCCAGGATTTGATTTTTTTTGTGGGATACAGGGAGTACATTGTAACAGAAAATCCTTATTGCATTGTTTTTACTCCACTGGAAGGTCCATTGCGCATACACTTTTGCTGCATTTCACCTTCTTTATCTTTTATTTCATTCAGATCCTAAAAGCAAGAGAAGTATTATTGCAAAGTTCACCGACAAAGAAAAGGCTGGGACCTGATGATGGTTCATCACAAAACTGGAATGTTGCATCTACCAAAGGTGACAACAGTGGAATGTCTGAAGCACCTTCATTGGAAGAAGCAACTTCTGTACCGATGAATGTGGTTGAGGCTGACAAGCATCCGATTTCAGTCGCTGAGGTGGAAATAATAGACAAGTCCGTGGTTGAAGAAGAGCTGGTGGTGAAAAATGAGACCAAGAGTATACCTTCTGACTCTGAGAAGGCTAATCTGCATATCACCTCGGACGATGATGATAAAGAGGTGGAGGACTGGCTGAAGGATGTGGCTCCTGTGTCCAGCAAAACAGGCAACGTCAATTCAGCAGGGCAGGAGGAAGACATATCCTTCAGTGATCTGGAGGATGAAGAGGATGATTGAGAGACGGCTAGCTTAAGCAGCGCAGCCAGTACTAGTTCCCTCGGTTCAATGTCGCAAACACAAGACAACGGCTAGCTTCATGAAGAACATCAACTGTTACTGAATGATCGAAACTCTGCAGCTACAGCAAAGGGAACCGTGTTGTTGCTGAGTGACGGATTCATCCTAATTGCATGTTGATGTAATGATGTATTTATGTTCGCTCTCTTTTTGTACATAGATATATACACTATGTCACCTGCGTGTGCACTGTATATCCACGATAGCGTGCAGCACTCATACTTACTGGATTCTGAATGCAAGATATCCTCTCATTTGCTGTCAAATGTCTTAGAATATCTTATGACGCATTTAAGCTGGCACTACGCAAAACTCGACACACTTCCCCTCTTACTCTAGTGCTATACGAAATTCGAAGCTGATATACTTATCTACCCGGTATTCCCTCGTCTCTAATGATAACATTCGTGATTTATATGTCGTCGTCATCAGCAGTTTCCAATGTCGACATACATCTGCATCCCCAAAACAGTCTCTGTACCGCTAACTCCAGCAGAGCGGACCATAAACCGCTCGACGCCTCGACGGAGCGGAGCGGAGGCGGACGACACCACGCCAACGGCTCACGTTTCTCGCTCTCGCTGCCTCGACATGCAATGCAAACGCGCGTGCCGCGCGGCTATCAACCGCCGAAACGCCTAACGCCGGCGCTGACCCTCCCCGTCCCCTCCCCTACCTGGCCCCTGCAGGGTGTGGTCCCCACTCCGCGCCTTGCTTCTGCTGCGGGCTCCACCTGTCAGCCATCCCCAGGCTGCTTCTGCTGCGGGCGTCGCGTGTGCTACGTGACGACAAGCGCCATCTCTCCTCGCCTGATTACAAAAGCACACGCGCTCCGCGTTCGCGTTGCCTCTATCGCGCTTCCACCATTCGGCCGCATCAGTTTCTGGTCACCACGCTCTCGCTCGCTAGCTTCGTCGGAGAGACCGAGAGATCGATCATGGAGGCGGAGGCGGAGACGACGGTGGCCGTGACGACGGGCGGCGAGGGGGAGATCGTGAGGGGGAGGAAGCTGCTGAGCCACGGCAAGGTGTTCGTGGGAGGGGTGCCGCTGGGGACGAGCGAGTCCGAGCTCCGCGCCCACTTCTCGCGGTTCGGCACGGTGGCCTTCGTCGGCGCGCCCAAGAACAAGCAGACGGGCGCCGCGCGCGGCTTCGCGTTCGTGCAGTTCGTCAACCCCGACGACGCCGCCGCCGCCATCGCCGCGGGGCCCGACCGCAACGTCATCCGCGGCACCACGGTATACACACGCACACCCCAGGCCAGATCCGGTCCTGATCGATCTCATGCATCAATCACACACGCTATCTTCTCATCTCTTCGATCTCCGTCGGGTGATCTCACTCGATCTGTCCTTGATTTACATGTTCTCGTCCTCTTGCATCATGCATGCTTTGCTTCCGCGGCCCGGGTGCAAGTGAAAGAGCGTGGGATCATCGATTTTTTGCTTTGCTGCGACGAGGTTGGCTTCTTGCGTTGTTGCATGGTGGACTTAGCTCGTAGCATCGTGTTGCTCGGCGGCGCGGTGGGTTAGTTTCTGTTCAGTACTCGTCGTCGACCTGTGACCAGTTGACCGCAGTATTAGTTAACTCTTAAGTCTTAACTAAGTGATGGTTAGAGCTTGATTAGAAATGGTATGCTTTTGGTGATATGTTAATTCTGTCTATATGCGTCCTTGGTATCATAAATTTACGTGTAGCTGCGAATTACAGCTGACCTGTGTTTGAATCATAATTTAGATGTAATTATTATAGATTAGTGGTAAGAGTATGATTCGTTCTGCTCATATACAATTGATTGTATTTAAGGCATTGTAAAGTTATTTTTAGCTCTGACGAAAACTTTAGTTCTTACTGTTAATTTCTTTCTTTGTGACTTACTTTGCTAATGTGGTTCGTCGTCCACAGGAGTAAAAGGTGTCCCTTATTATTAGCTAACTGGGATTGTTTGATTTTCACGTGTTGTGCCCAAGTGTTACGAATGAATTACATTATACTTTTATATTAAACTAGCATAGTGGCCCACAGAAATTGCGCAGCGAGCATCCTTATATTTTCTCTTATATAATAGCATATATTTTTTCTTATTTTATTCTTAAAATATATTAAAATAATAACATAATTTTAATTTTGTACTAACTTTACCAAACTACCAATGTATAATATTTATATTGTATTGTATATACATGATAGTTATTAATTATTTAGTATCGGAGTTTGGTTATTTCTAAATTATATTTCTATATGGAGTTTAGACTCATCTTCCAATATTCTTTATTTTTTAATTCTAAATTTCTATTACTTATAAAATTTATTCCTATATTTCTCATTTTAAAATTTAGAATTTCAGTTATTTCTAAATTATACTCATGTGTGGACTCTAAACTCCTCTTCCAATATTCCTTTTTTTTAATTAGGAATTTTCTTTATTTGTAAATTGTATTTTTATATGAACTCTAGGCTTTTATCCCAATATTTCTTATTTTTTAATTATGAATTTTCATTATTTCTAATTGTATTTCTATGTGGACTCTAAACTCATATTTCAATATTCTTTATTTTTTTATTTCTGATTTTCAGCAACTTCTAAATTATATTCCTATATGGACTTTGTACTCTTCTTCCAGTATATATTTTATAATTTCAAATCTTAGTTATTTATAAATTATATTTCTATATGGACTCTAAACTCTAATTTTAATTTTATTATTTTTATTTCAAATTTTAATTAATTCTAAATTCCTATATGGACTTTATACTCTTCTTCCAATATTCCTTACTTTCTTATTCCGAATTTCAATTATTTCTTACTTGTAATCCTATATGAACTCTATACTCTTCGTCTAATATTCTTTATTTTTTCATTCCGAATTTCAGTTATTTCTAAATTGTATTTCCATATTGACTCTATACTCTTCTTTCAATATTCGTTTTTATTTTGAATTTCAATTATTACTAAATTTTATTTCTATATTGACTCTATACACCACAAATGGACCTTTAATTTGATATGTAGCTAGCCTGCTTGCGTGTAGTTGTAGTTTACGATCGATTTGCCACTCACATGGATTCACTTCATGTAGGACCACCAGGCCTCGCGCGCGCGTGTGTGTGTGGGTGCGCGCGGGTGTGTTTGTGTGTGTGACACAATATATTTTTCATACTTACTAATTATATTCGAACACATGAGCTGTTCTCTAGTACATACAATGTTGATCAACTCTACTGGTTTTTTCCCCAGATGGATATCAAGTTAGCCCAACTAAAGCCATCAGCCGGCGGCCCACAACTCAGTCCAGGTGACCAGAAGAGGAAGATTTTCGTTGGCGGCTTGCCGGTGTCCGCCACCGAAAAGAAGCTCAAAGAATACTTCAACAAATTCGGCGAGGTCAATCGGGCAATCGTGGTCATCGACCTTAACACGAAGATGCCCAGGGGGTTCGGCTTCATCCAGTTCGCATCGGAGGAGTCCACAGCGAGGGCGCTCAAGAAGGACAAACACTTCCTCTGTGGCCAGTGGGTGGAGGTGAGCCTTGCAATGCCCAAGCAGCAGAATGCAGCTTCTGGCACTAGCAAATTGTCAGTTCAGGCTCGCCCGTTTTATCCGACGACATCATCAAACTTCACAACCGCCGCTAATTATCCTGACGTCGTTAATATTGTCCCTATGGTGACACCTATGAACTGCGTCATCAGCAATGCTTTTAACCCTCATATCGGCTTTGAGGTACCCGGGATGATACTTAGTGATGGTGTGAGCAATTCTGTCAGTGCTAATTACTCCTACCAGAACCCCTACTTGGGAGGTGGTGGTGTTCAGCCTCAAGGCTCGGCGGTGTATCTTCAAGCAGCACATTATTATAGTGGTGTGATGATGTGAAGCTCAGAAGCTGTTCCAATCTATGCCTAATTATCAAGTCATAGTGTCACACAATATATGTGGTTTATTTACTTCATTTAATTTTCTTCAATCTTGCTTGTTCGTTTAAAGAACTCATGGTATTTAGTTTCAACTATTTGCTCTGGCGAAGTTCGATGTACTCACTTCCCTGAATTTTTCGATGTGTGTAATAGTGAGCTAGGTCGGGAAGAATTATGATTTCTTAACTAACTATCTAAATGGCTAGATATATATAATCTCTATACACAGACTTTCAAGTTAAGTTTTTAATAGTTTTGGGTGTCAAGTGTTTTCCCAAGGTTTATTTACCTTTGTTTCTTAAACATCATGTCCAGCTCATTTTTGTAAGAACATAATTTTGAAAACATGCATATGCTTTTTATTTATGTCATTCTTAAGTACTCATTTTCAGATCTTTTACATATGCATATGTTTAGTATTCGGTACTTAAGAGTGATTTATGGTCCTTGATAGAGGTACGAATAACTCCTCTTTTAATCTCAAGGAGGGATGTAAATCACTTCAGCAAACATAAAAGTGGACATTTTATGTTGTCTATGGACTATATGCATGGCAATTGATTGTATTTATACAAGGTTTCTAAATAAGCAAGAACAATGCATGCATACCATAGTGAAATGCAGATCAACGTGTGTGCTAAATTAATAAGTCCAGATAGATTAACGTGTTCAATTAATATTCAGATTAGTACATATATATCTCCATTAATATTCCTGCTGTTGCTACATAAAAAATATAAATTGACTACATATGGATAAATATATTGTTCTAAAGCATTTTTCACAATTTTATTTTAACTTTTTTTATGTAATGGAAGTAATTAACTTCTCGCTACAGCAGATTAAACTATGTATATGTGCATGGATCACATTGCCATTCATAAGTTTTTACCAATTAAGATATATATTATGCGCTACCAATGCCCATTTATCTACTAGTCAACTGTGTGTCATCACATTAAATTTCAGAGATTACTGTTATTGGTCAAAATTGACAAATATATATAGTCAAATGAGACGCTTTCGTGCCTTTTTAATTTATGATCACTCGTTAACATTTCGTTATAGTTGATTAACAAAAACAATGCGATTGACTATATTCTTTTGTTGAGCAGATAACAAAACTCCTGATCGATATTGTGGGAATGTGGGTTCGCTCTTCAATTCTCTCTATTATTGATTGGCTGTGAAGGCTGTTTCCCAAGCGATTGATATGGTCATCTGGCTAGCTGTTTGAAGACTAGCTAGCTAAGTTGATCATACTGTTGAATGAAGCCAAAATATTTTCCCTTTTTTGTTAATTACATCATCATCATTTATCTAGAATTCCTGATTATGTTGGCTACTCGTACCTGCTGCATGCATGGTCTAGGATCATATGAACTTTTTTCTTTTTCTGAACGTTGAGAAAAGAACCTGCTAATATGTTAATCTGGTGTTGTCTGGCGTGTATATGCAGCCGGATATATATACATGTATATGAAGGAACTGCCAACATGGGTTAATCAGCGGTAACATTTGCATTTCTCATGACACATTTTGAAGCTTTTTCTTCTTGAGCTATCATTATGGTTACCCAGGAGGCAGCCAGCTAGCAGGTATTGCTTCTGAAGAAATAATGATGATACATGATCCATATTGCATCTAACTAGTTATAACTACCATTGCTATCTCCTGGTCCTGACGTATCTGCAGGTAACGAACGAACTGACAATGCACCATCAGGCATCGATCAGATCACACCACAAGCCACCGTGGCTCAGACCTTGGGTCAACACGGCCCGACCCACGTGCATCCCTACCGCTGACCCTCTCCTCCCTCCCCTCCCCTAGCTACCTGGCCCTGCAGGGTGTGGTCCCCACTCCGCGTCTTGCTTTCCCGGAGAGGCGGAGACGCCGGCCCCACCTGTCAGTCATCCTCAGGCGGCTTTGGGCTTTGGCTGCGTGCGTCGCGTGTGCTGCGTGACGACCGCACCATGTCTCTCCTCGCCTGATTACAAAAACACACGCTCCGCGCGCGTTCGCGTTGCCTCGATCGCGCTTCCACAATTCGGCCGCATCAGTTTCTGGTCATCACGCTCGCTCGCTCTCTCGCTCGCTAGCTTCGTCGGAGAGATCCCGAGAGATCATGGAGGCGGAGGCGGAGACGTCGACGGTGACCGTGACGACGGGCGGCGAGGGGGAGGAAGCTGCTGAGCCACGGCAAGGTGTTCGTGGGAGGGGTGCCGCTGGGGACAAGCGAGTCCGAGCTCCGCGCCCACTTCTCGCAGTTCGGCACGGTGGCCTTCGTCGGCGCGCCCAAGAACAAGCGCTTCGTGCATGCAGTTCGTGAACCCCGACGACGCCGCCGCCGCCATCGCCGCGGGACCCAACCGCAACGTCCGTCCTTCGCGGCACCACGGTATACACACACACATACCCCAGATCATCCGGTCCTCCCATCGATCACACGCTCTCGTCTCATCTCTTCTTCTCCGTCGGGTGATCGATCTCACTCGATGTGTCCTTGATTTACATGTTCTTGTCCTCTTGCATCATGCATGCTTTGCTTCCGCGCCCGGGTGCAAGTGAAAGAGCGTGGGATCGTCGATTTTTTGCTTTCCTGCGACGAGGTTGGCTTCTTGCTTTGTTGCATGGTGGGCTTAGCTCGTAGCATCGTGTTGCTCGCGGCGCGGTGGGTTGGTGATTCTGTTCAGTACTGTCGTCGTCGTCGTTGCTATCCGTGACCAGGTGACCGCAGTATTAGTTAACTCTCTTAACTAAGTGATGGTTAGAGCTTGATTAGAAATGGTATGCTTTTGGTGCTCTGTTAATTCTGTCTATATACGAGTCCTTGGTATCATAAATTTACGTGTAGCTGGCGAGTTGTAGCTGAGCTGTGTTTAATTGCATCATAATTTAGATGTAATGATTATAGATTAGTGGTAAAAGTAAGATTCGTTCTGCTCATACAATTGATTAATATTTAAGGCATTGTAAGGTTTTTTTATATTCCGACGAAAACTTTAGTTCTTGCTGCTAATTTCTCTCTTTGTTTTTTTAAAGAAGGCAAAAGCTTTGCCTTGTATATATTAATAAAGCAGGAGAAAATTAGTGAGATATATACAGGGTTAGCCGAAAGAGAGCAAGAACCCGCAAAAAAGAAGACAAAAAAAAATAGGTATTAAGTGATATCTCCCAAAATTACAAACTCCTGCAGGATTGAAGCCCCCTGCTTTGACCCATGCTCTTCCTTCCTCCTTGATCTTTGTCAAAATTGAGGACGGCGCCGATGCATTGTTGCGGAATATTCTTGCGTTTCGTTCGCACCAGATTTTCCACGGGATTAAAATCACCAAGGTCCTGAGGGGCCTGCGCGGGGTGCTTGGGGACTCCGCTACGAGGGTCCAACATTGATCGACTGAGTGACAGTTTTCCCAATTGTCCATCTGAAGGTCAGTCCTGGTCCATCTCTGAATTTCTGCCCATATCCTCTTTGTGAGTCTGCATTTGGCCAGGAGGTGTAATGCCGATTCGTCAACAGTGTAGCAAAGTGGGCAAATCTTTTGGTTTTGCCATCCTCTTTTCTCCAGCCTTTCTGTCATCCATACTCTGTTTTGCGTGACCAGCCAAGAGAAGAATTTGCACTTCGGCAGCGCCTAGGCCTTCTAGATTGACTGATAGAAGACGGATTTGGCAGCCCCAAAGAATTGAAGTCGATAGGCCGATTTGCCGAGTGCTGCCCATTTGCTGTGAGGTTCCATCGAATGCTACCATGGCTCTCGCTAATTTCTCTCTTTGTGACTTATTTTGCTAATGTGGTTCGTCGTCAACAAGAGTACATGTAGCTAGCTGGGATTGTTTGATTTCACGTGTTGTGCCCAAGTGTTACGGATGAATTGCATTCTGTTTTAATTTTATATTAAATTATGGAAGATCATGCCATGATAGGGTTTCGGACTAAGGCTGGGTGCATATATAGAACACCTCCTAGTCTCCAACTTCTTGTGCTTGCTAGGGCCTAGGGCACTCAAGGTCAGACGTGTGAGGATGGCATTTTTGCATGTGTGCACCCAAATCTTCATTTTAGCGTGGGACTGAGCAAATTCAATATACATGTAGCTTAGGATATGTGTTCATATGTAGCTAGCCCGCAAATTCAATATATATCTCCAAAATTAAATAACACATTTTGCATGTGTACACCCAAACCCAAAGTTTTAATTTACACCACAAATGGACCTTTAATTTGATACGTAGCTAGCCTGCTTGCGTGTAGTTGTAGTTTAGGATCGATTTGCCACTCACACAAATTTTACTTCATGTAGGACCATCAGGTCTCATGTGCATGTGTGTGTGTGTGTGACACATTTGTGTGTCTCTCTGTGTGTGTGACACAATATATTTTTCATACTTACAAATTATATTTGGACACATGAGCTATATAGCTGTTCTCTAGTACATACAATGTTGATCAACTCTACTAATTTTTTCCCTAGATGGATGTCAAGTTAGCTCAACCAAAGCCATCAGCCGGTGGCCCACAACTCAGTCCAGGTGACCAGAAGAGGAAGATTTTTGTCGACAGCTTGCCGGCGTCCGTCACCAAATAGCAGCTCAAAGAATACTTCAGCAACTTCGGCGAGGTCAACCGGGCAATCGTGGTCACCGACCTTAACACGAAGATGCCCAGGGGGTTCGGCCTCATCCAGTTCGCGTCGGAGGAGTCCACAGCGAGGGCGCTCAAGAAGGACAGACACTTCCTCTGTGGCCAGTGGGTGGAGGTGAGCCTTGCAATGCCCAAGCAGCAGAATGCAGCTTCTGGCACTAGCAAATTGTCAGTTCAGGCTCGCCCATTTTATCTGGCGACATCATCAAACTTTACCGCCGCCCCAACCACGTCTCACGTTTAGCCCATTTAGCCTGATATAACTGTTTGACAAGCTAACCACTAAATGTCTTACCCACTATTTAAAATATTGCACTCCACACCACCACCCCAACCACAGCTCACGTTTCTCGCTCTCGCCTCTCGTTGCATCTATATGCAATTCAAACACGCATGCGCCACGTGGCTATCAACCGCCGAAACGGCTAACGCCAGCGCTGACCCTCGCATCCCCTCTCCCCTACCTGGCTCTGCAGGTTGTGGTCCCCACTAGCGTCTTGCTTTCCCCGAGAGGCAAAGACGTTGGGCCCAAGCCCCCAACTGTAAGTCATCCTCAGGCTGCTTTGCCTGCGTGACGACCACACCATATCTCTCCTCGCCTTGTTACAAAAACACAAGCTCTGCGTTCGCGTTGCCTCGCACTTACACAACTGGACTGCATCAGTTTCTGATCACCGCGTTCGCTCGATCATTTGCTTCGTCCGAGAGATCATGGAGGCGGAGGCGGATACGACGGTGACCGTGACAATGGAGGAGCAGCAGCGGGAGGCGACGGACAGCGAGGGGGAGGAAGCTGGTGAGCCACAGGAAGGTGTTCGTGGGAGGGGTGCCGCTGGGGACAAGCGAGTCTGAGCTCCATGCCCACTTTTCGCAGTCCGGCGCAGTGGCCTTCGTCGACATGCCCAAGAACAAGTAGACGGGCGCCGCGCGTGGCTTCGCGTTCGTGCAGTTCGTGAACCCTGACGCCGCCATCGCCGCGGAGTCCGACCGCAACGTCCTCCGCTGGCACCACGGTATACACACACCCCAGATCTGGTCCTGTCATGCACACACATGCTCTCATCTTCTCTTCTCTTCTTCGTCGGGTGATCGATCTCACTCGATGTGTGTGTGTGTGTGTGTGTGTTTGTGTGCGCGACACTTTTTCATACTTACTAATTATATTTGGACACATGAGCTGTTTTCTAGTACATACAATGTTGATCAACTCTACTGTTTTTTCTCCCATATGGATGTCAAGTTAGCCCAACCAAATCCTCCCGTTGGCGGCCCACAACTCAGTCTAGGTGACCAGAAGAGGAAGACCTTCCTCGGCAGCTTGCCGACATCCGTCACCGAATAGCAGCTCAAAGAATACTTTAGCAAATTCAACGAGGTCGACCGTGCAATCTTGGTCACCGACCTTAACACGAAGATGCCTAGGTGGGTTCGGCTTCATCCAGTTCGCGTCGGAGGAGTCCGCAGCGAGGGCGCTCAAGAAGGACAGGCACTTCCTCTATGGCCAGTGGGTGGAGGTGAGCCTTGCAATGCCCAAGCAGCAGAATGCAACTTCTGGCACTAGCAAATTGCCAGTTCAGGCTCACCCGTTTTATCCAACGACATCATCAAACTTTACCGCCGCCGCTAATTATCCCAACGTCGTTAATATTGTCCATGTGGTGACACCTATGAATTGTGTCGTCGGCAGTACTTTTAACCCTCATATTGGCTTCGAGGTACCTGGGATGAAACTGAGTGATGGTGTGATCAATGTTGTCACTGCTAATTACTCCTACCAGTACCCCTACCTTGGAGGTGGTGAGGTTCCGCCTCAAAACTCAGCGATGTATCTTCAAGCAGCACATTATTATAGTGGTGCGATGATGTGAAGCTATTCCAATGCGTGCCTAATTATCAAGTCACAGTGTCACAAAAGGGGTGTGTGTGTGTTGGGGGGGGTGTCATTGAGATATATAAGTTGGCAAATCCTAGGAGCAAAATATATTTTTCATACTTACTAATTATAGTGGTGCGATGATGTGAAGCCATTCCAATCTATGCCTAATTATCAGGTCACAGTTCTGTCACACAATGTATGTGGTTTAGTTAATTTCCTTCAATTAATTTTCTTCGATCTTGCTTGTTTGTTTAAAAGAACTCATGGTATTTAGTTTCAACTATTTGCTCTGGCAAAGTTCGATGTACTCACTTCCCTGAATTTTTGGGTGTGTGTAATAGTGAGGTAGGGAAGAATTATGATTTCTTAATTAACTATCTAAATGGCTAGATATATATAATCTCTATAGAGAGACTTTCAAGTTAAGTTTCTAACGGTTTTGGGTGTCAGGTGTTTTCCCAAGGTTTATGCACCTTTGTTTGTTAAACTTCATGCATGTCGATCCAGCTCATTTTTGTAAGAACATAATTTTGAAAACATGCATATGCTTTTTATTTATGTCATTCTTAAGTATTCATTTTCAGATCTACATATGCATATGTTTAGTATTCGGTACTTAAGAGTGATTATATGGTCCTTAAGAGGTACGAATAACTCCTTTTTTCTCAATAAGGGATGTAAATCACTTCAGCAAACATAAAAGTGGACATTTTATGTTGTCTATGGACATATGCATGGCAATTGATTGTATTTATGCAAGGTTTCTAAATAAACAAGAACAATGCATGCATACTATAGTGAAATGCAGATCAACGTGTGTGCTAAATTAATAGGTCCAGATAGATTAACGTGTTCAATTAATATTCAGATTGGTACATATATATCTCCATTAATATTTCTTTTGTTTAAAATATAAAGGCAAAATTTGACTACATATTGATAAATATATTGTTCTTAAGCATTGTTCACAACTTTATTTTAACTCTTTTTATGTAATGGAAGTAATGAACTTCCACTCGTCGCTACAGCAAATTAAACTATGTATATGCATGGATCACATTGCCATTCATAAGTTTTTACCAGTTAAGATACATATTATGCGCTACCAATGCCCATTTATCTACTAGTCAAGTGTATCATCACATTAAATTTCAGATATTACAGTTATTGCTCAAAATTGACAAATAGTCAAATGAGACACTTTCGTGTTTTTTTTATGATCACTTGTTAACATTTCGTTATACTTGATTAACAAAAACAATGCGATTGACTATATTCTTTTGTTGAACAGATAATGATTGTGGGAATGTGGCCGGGTTCGCTCTTCAATTCTCTCTATTATTGACTGGCTGTGAAGACTGTTCTTCCAAGCGATCGATATGGGCATCTGGCTAGCTGTTTGAAGACTAGCCAAGTTGATCATACTGTTGACTGAAGCCAAAATATTTCCTCTTTTTGTTAATTACATCATTTATCTAGAATTCCTTATTATGTTGGCTACTCGTGCTGCATGGTCTAGGATCATAAGGAACTTTTTTCTTTTTCTGAACATTGAGAAAAGAACATGCTAATATATATGTTAATCTGGAGTTGTCTGGCGTGTATGCAGCTGGATATATAAATGTACATGCAAGAACTGTCAACATGGATTAATTAGCAATAACATTTGCATTTCTCATGACACATTTTGAAGCCTTTTCTTCTTGAGCTATTGTTATGGTTACCTAGGAGGCAGCCAGCTAGCAGGTATTGCTTCTAAAGAAATAATGATGATACATGATCCATATTTCATCTTATAACTAATTAGCTACCATTGCTATCTCCTGGTCCTGCAACGACCCATCTGCAGGTATAACTAATTGTCAATGCAGCTTGATGAACACCAGTAAGTTCAATCATATCGGTAGCTCCTTCAATTTGATTTAATTCACTGCAGCATCTTAATTCGTGGATATGATCGTATGATTGATCGATCAAGCCTTTCCTTTCATCTGTGCTAGCTAGAATTGTAGCTCTGACATGCATGCTTCATGTCATTTTCCCTCTTTATTTTGTGCTTCACAGACAGTTAACATGCATTGTTCGATCTGTCATCCGGTGGCGCGCATGTCTCGATCGGTGTTTGCTAGATGCCATGCACACGGGAGAACGGGGAGATCGATTGATCGGTCGTGCATGTGCTCGGCTAAACCATCGACGAGCTTATCTGAATCCATCCGATCCATGTGAGCTCTGGCAAAAAAGCTAGTGTCGAATCTCACTTTGCATATGGCAAGGCTGCTTCGATCTCTAGGATTGCCGTTGTTTCATCAGCAGCAGTACGTTCGTTCCAGGCTATCGATAGGCTGTCAAGTGTCAACATGAATGGTTGCTATGTTCTGTTTGGAACGCAGCAATTTCACAACAAAAAGAAAAACAAATTAATTCGATGCAGTACGAATGATCAAAGCTTCATCACTCAGTAGTACTCCCTATGTGTACTGTCTAATCTGGTTATAGATTATTACGGAGGATATCTTAGGACGGAGAGAGTGCTTGTGTAAAAAATCATAGGAAGGATGAAACCAAATAGATGACGACGACGGCTGTTACTGTATAGCACGATTCTTCCAGCCACTTTTGATGGTTCCATAGTTTATATTCTTCAGTTTATCAGCCATAGCAAATTAAAACGCTATTTTTAGCATTGATCTTGATCATTGTATATTACTAGAAAAAATATCCGTGCGTTGCATCCTGAAATAAAAGTTACAATAAATATTAGAAGTTTGGGTTTAATTTTTATGATATATATCCCTTAAAAAATCATATTTTTACGTGGACATGGTAACTTGTTGAAAATAGTATATTCCTTGACTACCACCTTCAATATCAACACATAATTTCTGTGATAGATATCCCTCTTCCCAACTTCTACTCTCATTTTCCGCACACACGCTTCTCAAACTGCTAAACTTGTGCTTTTTTAAAAAAAATCTATATGAAAGTTTTTAAAAAATCATATTAATCTATTTTTTAGCTAATATATAATTAATCTTGCCTTAATCCATGGCTTTGTTTTACGTGACAGTGAAGGGTTCACAAACCAACAAAACACAGCCTAAGATTTTATGGAAAAAAAACCTTCTCGTAAAATAAAATGGTTCTAGTAGTATATCATATACTCCTATTGCCTATATGTTTTCACTCGCTCCTAGTTTTAACGTGTTAGAGTTGTTAACCACGACCATTTTCTGTTGAATTAAATCGAGAAAGGAAGAAAATGTTGCAAAGTTAATGAAATAGAGAATGTTGAATAAGGCAGCAATGTGGAAACTGGAAAAAAGGAGGTGCTTGTTTGACAACACACCAAACTATAGTCGGGGAGAGAGAGAGGTAAGTAAGGATAGGATTGAGGAACATATATAATCGAAAGCAGACCCTTACATGGAATGCAAATATGGTCATGTATGTTTCAGGTTGCAATCTAGTTCTAGAAATAGATCCTACGCTAACATGAATTGCGCATTGTGCGATATCATCCGGACCCTCAAATCCAATCCACTTATATAGAAAAGAAAACCACTACAGCTTTAACCTAATCACTTCAACAATGGCACCTGTAGGACTGGACCAGAAGCAAGAACAAAATCTGATTTATTCAACTTAAAAAATAAAAAGCTTACCATGTATTTGTATGCCGGTTTTAAAATCTGCTCAACAATTACTACAAATAAATTATGGAAGGAAAATATGTTGGGGTGCTTGTATATGTGTATCTTGTTTCCAGTTTCCACATGTGATCAGCTTTAACGGAAAGAAAGTAGCGTTAGAATTGGAAACGATATGTTGCAACGGAAAGGAAACAATAGGGAAAGGAAGCGGAGTTCGTCTGGCTCTCGCGTCTACCTGCGCATTGAGTTATAGGAAGATGGAAAGAACGAAAATAACGGATGAAGAAAACAATATGTGCGGTGAAAAATTGTAATGACGGACTAAAAAAGATGTGGCGAACAAAGAGATGCAGACTTTTTAAATAGGTTAGATTAGATTTTTTTTCAGTGTTAACTTTGTAGACCACGTGTATATAAATGTTAATTACTCCATCCATTTCAAGTTATTAGGCGTTTTGACTTTGTTCAAAGTCAAACTACTTTAAGTTTGACCAAGTTTATAGAAAAAAGTAGTAACATTTTTAACCAAGACAAATTTATTATGAAAATATATTCAATTATTGATTTGATGAAACTAATTTAGTATTATAAATACTACTATATTTATCTATATAAACTTAGTTAAATTTAAAACAGTTTGACTTTAAGTAAAGTCAAAACATCTCGTAACATATAACATAAGACGGAGGGAGTACTGCGAAACGATGACATCCAAGTACGAGAACGAGAGCGATGGTGCAAACAAAAACCAAGACAGACGTACGTACGGCACGCAGGCAGGCAGCAGAGCAACCAAGCAAGCAGATGAGACGTCCTTGTCCAGTTGTACTACTACTCTATCGGGACGATACGCAGTGGAGTACGACGCAGGCCAAGGCCATGAATGAATCCATGACGTGTGATTTCTCCCGGGGAAACAAACAGGGTCCCTTGATTTGTGACAGATCAACTAAAGCGATACATGAGGCATGAGCTCGATCTCTCGAGCTGGATCACTTGGATCAACAAGTGAACTACGTTTGTGGTTAGTACCATATACTTATTCCGTCTCATGATAGTTGTTACTCTAAATTATTTAGCAAAAATGACTATAGTGCCCCCTATTAAATGGTATAGGGTTAGGAGTAGAATGAAAAAAAATTGAATTGGAGGTTATTGATGTGTCAAGAGTTACTGTAAAGTGATAAACTTTTTGGGACAAAATTTGAATCCTAAAACGACAACTATTTTAGTACGGAGGGAGTATCTCAAAGGATTTTCAGAAAAAAACAATTTTGAGGAATTTTTAAGGATTAGGGGTGAAATATCAGCAGGCAGATAAATCCCATTTCGGAATTATTGATTAATAGAGGTATAATAGCGTACTGCAAGTGGAAGACATGTAAATTATCATTAGTATAATAACATGCTGCAAGTGGCCACAAACATATCTGCGTCAAGATGCAGGACAATAATCGTACACTAAATACCCTCTCTATTTGCATCCACATGGGATTGTTGCTAATGCAAGAGACAAATCCCCGGTACTTAAGCCTAGCTGTCCTTGCCAAGATAGCGACACAGCACAACTCAAACAGATCTTTCTCTGAAAATGTGAATGTATATTACAAAGGCTAGAACTAGAAGTACTGAAGTAGTATAACCCAGCCATACAGCTTTCATGTACAATTGTACATCATGATATTCCTCTCATGCATAATTCATACTACATAATTGCAATCTTGCATTCACAAAATACATGCATAGAGTGATCCATTGCTGGGTTTCTCATTACTATCTTTCATCAAAAGGTGTACTATTGAGTACCACAGTATGCATCCATAGTGATCGGCCAAAGTACATTTAAAATAACAGTATCTCCATTTGAAGGTAAACTGTCAAGTAAGTAGAAACAACCCATTCTAACCACTGAGAATTCTTACAAAAGAATTGAGACATCAAAGACCATCATTGCAGGCCGACTCCAAAAGCCATATATCTACACCCCCAACAATTCAGAGTCTCCGATGAATTGTAACCCCCCATCAATGGGACCAGAGCTTCTTGTCTTTGCATCAATATTGTATCGTTTTCCCTTTACCAGAACTTCTCTTTGATTGCATATCCCCCTCCAAAGAAAAAAAGAAACCGATTATACCACATGTATTCTATCACTCGACTTGCTCGCCGATCAAGTCGAGGCCGACAACCAAGAATGAGACCCCTTGGAACAGAAGGAAGTAGAAATGTATGCCTTGCACCGAGAGCAGGCTTCGAGCTGCTGCTGTTAATAGAAGGAAGGAGAGTGCCAGCTCCTTCTGGTATATCCTATTGTGTTTTTTCTTTTTCGAATCCTTTTTCGGATGGGACTCCTTCGCTAGGGAATCAAGGTTGGGTGCAGACCCAACTCTCTGTTGCTTAGGCTGCTTCTCAACAAGAGAAACGAGATCGCCCTCAGAAGAACGGCCCGATTTCTTGGTCACAACCCACTCGTAGGCGCTCCCGAGCTGGAACAAGCCAGAAATCATGGCATTGAATTTTGTCACTGACATGGTATTCTCAAACAGAAGGTAGGGAACAATAAATGGGAAGGATTTGGGTGCTGGGAGAATATTCAGCAAGGACATGGTTGCTGGAATGTAGCACACCACCCATGCAGGGAGCTCAGCTTCAGGGACAAACATTGTCATGGGAAGGATGATGCAGAAAAGTGTGAAGGAATAGAAGGGCAATATGAGTTTGCGAAGGAGAAAGAAAAGGAAGATGAGGTTGAACTTCTTCCATACTCCAATCTGCAGTTGAGGTAAGTAAAAATAGTTCTGATCAGTTTCAACGACTAAATATGTATAAAACATTGACAAATGCTGTTAGTGTAAAATTTTGAATTCCATCGTAGCTGTGTTTTGATAGAAGTGAAGTTATCTACAGCATCAACAATTTGCCGGTTAGCAATTTATTTGCAGAGTAATTCTATTTACACCCAGTCTTTTTTTCCAGATGAAGCTCAGGTTAGCAATTTATTTGCAGAGTAATTCTATTTACACCCAGTCCTTTTTTCCAGATGAAGCTGTTTAGTCTGTGTTTGACGTCATGAAACATTTGACTAAATGAGCTGCAGGTCCATTTTACTAGTGAAGAAATCAGTCTATGAAACTTATGCTCTGTAACTAACTTGAAGCGAAACAAGGTTCATGTAACTATTAGTCTGATGTTGCTCTTGTAATGTACTGGTAGATAGTAAAACAATCCCTTGCAACTATGCATCCTGCAGATGTTTATTGGCAAAACAACTGATTGTGCTAGATTATCCTACTGAATGCAGCCAAAATCTTCTCAACAGAAAGAATAAGGGATGAACCTAACCATGTAGTGGCATGCTTTATATGATGTTGTCAAAAATAGCTTTTGGAGTATGCCTACGAGAGAAGGTCCATACCTTTGATTTGATGATGTCGACAAAACAGAGTCGAAACAACTGCATGGGACCAGAATGCCATCGATGTTGCTGCTTTCTGTATGCTTCATATGACTCTGGCAGCTCACACTGGCACTGAAAGGATAATTGTGTGCAACAATTTGAATTGTCATCACAAGTTTGAATACAACACAGAACGCACATAAAACACAAGGAAATGTATGCAGGTACCTCGACATCATTAATGTACAGAAACTTCCACCCCTTGAGATGTGCTCGGACAGCAATATCCATATCCTCCACTGTTGTCCTCTCCATCCATCCTCCAGAGTCCTCAAGTGCCTTAATTCTCCATACTCCTGCGGTTCCATTGAACCCAAAGAAATTGAGGAATACTCCATTAACCTGCTGTTCCACCTCAAAGTGGAAGCACAGATTAATGTTTTGCAGTCTAGTCAGCAAGTTCTCGTCTTTGTTTACAAAAGACCATCTTGCTTGAACCAATCCAACATCTTCATTGCCCTGGAGGTCCAACACACAACTAGTCAGTAAATATAATTTTCATTGCCTTGGACACATATAAGAATGTAACACAAGTCCACAACATCAGAAATATTTCAGCTATACCTTGAAATGGGGCACAGTTCGCTTCAGGAAGTCTGCTTGTGGTTGGAAATCAGCATCAAAGATAACAACAAACTCATAATCTTTAACATAACTGCAGTTCATGGCTGACTTGAGATTTCCAGCCTTGTAGCCATCACGGATCACCCGGTGTCGGTACAATATGCGGACACCCTCTCGCTGCCATTTCTCCACTTCCTCCTTAATAAGTGCAGAGGTGGCAGCATCATCAGAGTCATCTAGTACTTGTACTAAGAAGTTTGACCTTGGCCAATCCAGGTTGCAGACAGCACCAATGGATTGCTGGTACACCTGCAAAGATAGAAATTAAAAGGAATAAGCTAAATTTAATTGTAGTTCTAACATGGGTGTTCTGTTAGCCTTTTTTGAATGTCATGAACATAGAACACATCACAAAGGAAACAAAAGTAATGCTACTCCCGACTCCCGAGCTTAGATCAGTATAACATCTTATATCTATAATTGTTTTTCTAAATTATTCTTTATACATTTTGTTGACGAGAATTAAATGAATTTTGTAAAGATACAAAACTTTGAAACATAAAACAGTGCCTTTAACCCCCCCACCCCCCCCCCCCCAAAAAAAAAAAAAAAAAAACTGAACATGTTCTTAACTTCTTATTCACATATTCAAATCCCCAAATTAAATCTACAACCCACCAAACGCTTCATATCAGGAATACCCATAGGCCAGAATGTAGATTATGTAGTGATCGTCTACTTTGAGTCGTGGACAAAAATCGAAACCGTTTCATCCCAGCATGTAACCATCACTCCAATCCCAATATTGAAGTATGCAAGTAGCAGCCAAATTTTGCCTCAGTGGCACTACGACCAAGATACCCCAATCTAAATCTGCCGAATTATTCCTATCCACTTGTTGAGTTCCCCCCCAATTGCAGTTCAAAGACCGAATCTTTCGGTCTCTGCAAACCACAGATGCGGCCATGGCACTCAACGCCCAATCCTAAAAATGCAACCTTGCGCAAATGCCGAAGCAACAAACAATTGGAATTAGTTATGTTTGTTCTCGCAGCTCACCTCCTTCTCGTTGCACATTGGAATCTGCACGAGGACCATGGGGAACTCGTCGGCGCCGGCCTCGACGTCGTCCGACCCTTTGCCGCCGCCGCCGCCGCCGCTAGCCTTGGGCACAGGCTTGATTCCCTTGAGCTTGATCCATAAGCAGCCGAGGCAGAGGATGAGGCGGTCGGCGCTCTGGATCAAGAAGAGGACGACGCAGGCGTTGGCGAGGAACTGGAGCCCCGGCGCGAGGTACTCGAGGCGGACGCGCAGCCAGGACGCGTACGCGGCGGCGAAGAGGCCCTCGACGGCGAGCAGGTCGGGGACGACGGCGTGCCAGCCCTGGGCGTGCGCCGCGACGTCGACGGCGAGGAGGAGCACGGACAGGAGGAGGAAGGCGCGGAGGAAGCCGTGGAACCTCGCGCGCAGCGCGGGGCTCTCCCCCGGCGGCGCCGCGGCGGCGTCGTCGGAGTCGGTCCGCCCCGCCGCCACCCGCCTCCGCGCGGCCGCCGCCACGGACAGCGCCGCGGACGCCGCGCCCGTCAGCTTCCCCGCCGCCCGGTGCGCCTTGAGCAGCAGCACCCACGTGATCTGCCGCGCGTTCTTCCCCCTCCCCGCCTTCCCCCCCGCCGCCGGCGACCCCGGCGCCGCCGCCCCCGCCTCCACCTCAGATATCGCCCACTCCGGGCTCTCCATCTTCACCACCACCGGCGTCCCGCTCCCTCCCCTCCCCTCCCCTCCCCACCACCTCGCCATTGCCGCCGCTTCTTCTCCTTCCGTCTCCCCCCACGACCTCACCTCCTCATCAAACACCCCCACACGCACGCGGCTGCGGCGGCGGCGGCGGCGAGCAGAAGAGGAAACAAACAGCTCACCACGTCGTCGCGATCCAATCCAATCCCAACTCTCCTCAGCTCCAGACAAGCCCGGTCTTTATACACTCCCCTATGATTACCACCACCTCACCCAAAAAAAAAAATTAAAAAATTAAAATTCCAACCTTTCCTTTTCCTCCTCTCCTCCAGCTGGAGAGCAAGTACAGGACGACGGCCTTTACGCTGCTGCTCGAAGCTTAATCAACTAATCCGCCGGAGCATTCCAATTAAATTAAGCCAAGAACACAGTCCCTCCCTCGCTCTCGGGATCGGGGGCCAATTGGCGACTCGATATGCTTCGGCTTCTTGGCGGGTAACTACGACTACGGCTCCATTTAAGCAAGCTGATAAACGCGGCTTAATCAAAGATTCAAGGAGAGCAGGGAAGCAGGCAGCGAGTGCAACGGGACACGTGAGGTGCGGGCTAGCACGTCGGGGGGAGGCTGATTGATTCGTTGCGTGGAGCCGAGCCGGCCGGGCGCTGTCGGTGGCGACCGGATTGGTTGGGGTCCCCGCGGGGGTTGGTCTCGTTACTGCTCTGCCACCACGTTGCCCCGCCCCCTTGCTGCTGCTCACCACCATTGCTCATCCTACCACAGGCTACCACTTCATCATCAAGATTTTAGCACAGCTACTGCTACTCATTTGATTTACTAGTTTAGTACTGTAGTTTGTTTTCGTTGATCCAAATCAACTCTGTTTCTTTCAGCAATGCAAATCAGTGTTCAGTGAATGGATTGGATGATCACCGAATTTTACAGCGCATCATCGGTCATAATTGATGCAAGCAGAGTGATTCTAACAGATAGAGAGCAAAATTGCAGGCAAATTAAAGCCAGTGAACCAGTGACTTCTGAGAATGTTCTTCAGGTTTTTTTTTTTTCTGTTGCAAACCGGACAGTGGTTAATACTGTAGTATGTTCTCCCCTACATAACGATACTAACAAACGTTAAAAAAAATGTTGGAAAAAAGAACCAACTTGGGAAATCTGACGTGCCCACCACACACACTGCTCCAACCGTTTACTAGCCAGCACTTATACCGACACCAAAACACGTAGTAGGAGGCACAGTACAAGTGGATTATTACTCGCATCATCAGTGGTGCGTGCAGCAATGTGACGTTTTTAGAATGTGATTTCTTCCAGCTGCCATCTGTCTGAATCTATAGGGTTGTACTACTCAGTACATAAGCATTTTCTCTGTTCTAAAACGAAACGACCTAATATTATAAATCCGAATACAATATAGCAGTTTAGTATTGTATTAGAAACAACGTAGCACTACGAATCTGGACATAATATAGCAACGTACCATATTAGACACCCCATAATACTATGATATATGTCCAGATTCAAAGTACTACGTTGTGTTCTAGTACAATGAATATAGACACAATATAGCTAGCTAGTACTCGATTAGACATAATATGTCCAAATTCGTAGTAGGCTACATCTAATTCATTATTAAGTTGCTATATTTTAAAACGGATAGAGTATGTTTCAAGGCCCCAGAAATAATTGGCATAATAATTAATGAGGTAGAGATAGAAGGTAACAAAATAAGGAAAGGAAATGCCAAACTTACATAAAAATATCATGAAATGAAATGCCAAGCTTTTGACAGGAAAGGCAAAAAAATAATAATAAATGTATAAATATATGTAATGTAGAATAACTCAGGAAAGGAAATGCCAAGCTTTTGATAGGAAAGGCAAAACAATTAATAAATGTAAAAATATATGTAAGGTAAAATTTTCAGAAAAGGAAATGCCTAACTTTTTACAGAAAGGCAAACAAAACAGGACAGAAAGCTGAAGCTGGTAAGACAACAGAAAACTCCCCAAATTAACTTTTCATAATATATATATAGACAGAGATGGAAGTATAAAAAAAATTATGTGAGGTCTGGTCCGAGCAGAAGAGGAATAACAATCTGAAGAGATCCAGTCAGAAGAAAACAAGATCAAACAAAGGATCCGCCCCGTACTTGTTTTTCAGCGAAATTATTTGAGAGAGAAGAAGCACTGGAGGGGAGATTAGATCTAGCTATGCTGGCCAGTGGCCACTTGGGTTTGCTTGGAGATTGCATGATTATATATGATCAAAATGGTTAAGGAATTTATAGAAGATATATAGTGGGATCATGTTTGGTAGGATATATGTGCAAAAAACATCGCCTTTTTTAGTCAAACTTAGATTGCACATTGCTGGATTCATGTGGCACGGTTACTGAATGTTTGAGGCCTTCCATATATTGTATACTACAGCTTACAGACTGCGTGTAGACTTCATATTCCCTATGCAAATTAAGCAGATAAGTTTTTTTTTCACCTTTTTCAGAACAATCCATTGTCTGCTCCTTCAGAGCTGTTGCTAGACACCTGCAGTTACGTAGAAGTCAAAAGATTAATACTGTCCAAAAAAGAAATGTTTTCAATACAGAAAGCTATGCTCTTCTGGTTGCCAAAGTCATATTCTTATAGTATTATGTTTGTAGTATTATTTTTTAAAAAAAAAAACTGACCCTGCAAAACTCAAAATAACTTTCAAGAAACACATTCTGCTGTCTTGCTGAGAAGCAGTGGACACACATTCTATTCTTGCTATCAAACTCGTATGGCTGCATCATTCTCTCTCTCTCTCTTCTGAAGAAAGCATTGTCAGGACGGAACATCTGAAGAAAGGAGGAAGCAGAGACCACCCATGAAAGACAGAACACATGATCAGAACCCAAAGCCAATATAGAAACAAACCAAGATCAGATCTGAAACTGCTCAACTTGCCTCAGGTAGGGACAAGTTTCGTTTGCATGCCCCATTTACGACATCCATCCATGATAACTGATGAAAGAGAAAAAAAATAAGAAAAGAAAAGGGCAATTGGCAATGCCAATCGAATCTCTACGCAGGCTACAGAACCTGGCAAGCTTGCGCTGTTAGTTACTCCTTCCTAAGCTGCACTTGCTAATTACTGATACTAGTAAGCAATTTGCTTCTACTGAAGTGGTGTGATGGCCCCCCTCTCTTTTCAGTATTTCTGTTTGTTGATGCATCAAGTTGGCCGTTGTGACATGTACTGCACTGACATGGCTGAAATGGAATACGATGGCAAGAGGCAATTTCCTACCCCGCGTTGCATCTGAGTAACTGGGGCGAATGTTTGTTGTGTTTCTCATATGGAGTGCTATTAATAAAGATTCAGTAAATCCCCATTTACTACCATCATGTCACCATTGGGTCAGTAAATCCTGAGAAATAATGCTGATCGTACCATGCTACCGCATCATCGGTTGTACTAGAGTATATGCCCACGCGATTCACATGAAGATTAAAAATAACCTCATTGATTAACCCTTCTCATTTCTCAAGATATCCAGGTGTGGTCTCCCCTCTTCTTTAGCTATTTCTTCAGAGTTCAGAGTTCAGGTTGTAGGGTAGATCTTTTTTCCCCACTCTATCTATCACATGGTGATTAAAGATAACCTTGATTAACCCTTCTCATTTCTCAAGATATTAACTTCTTTGATGGCTTGGTTTGCTCACTTCACTGACAGATCCAGCGTTGAGCATCTCAGAGATGGCAAGAACACACGCATCGCATCGAATCACACAGGAGGGCAGCGTCGTCAGATTCAGATGTGCTCACGTTCAATGCTGCTGCCTGCTGTACCTTAGCTTGGATGCAGCGATGCAGGCAGCGAGGGTCCAGCCATTATTAACTCCTATTGCTACAATACTACTGGTAGTACCACGCACGAGTAGGAGAATCATAAGCTACTACGATGCTGCTTGTTATTTAATTTAATCCGTTCTTGTGCTGCCATTGCCGGGGAGGACGTAAGGAATCATTCCAATCTGCATCTCGATCGATCCATCACCCATGCCGCCTTGCTCTGATTGATTCCTCCTTTTCAATCCGTGCAATGCAATAGTAGCATTACTTACACGCTGCACAAGCATGAAAAGGCTGTAGTTTTTCGTGTGGAAATTTACCGGGAGTAGTTCAGTTCCTACGAAAATACTCTAAAATTCCTCCAAAAGGGAGTCTTAAATTTCAGGTTATCAGATCTCGATGGTTTTAGATGTGCCGTATAAGTAAGTCTGTCGCTGCCAACCTGATGATATACTACAGGCTGCCTGACAGCCGACATTGTCATTCAGTCTGTCAACCAGCAAAATAATTCGCTGCACAACCGGGCAACGGAAACTTCACTGCAATAGGAGTCCTAAATTAGTATACTAGCCACAGTGTGTTCATCCCAAGAATCGGGGAGTGTTGTTGCTGCGCCACGAATGACTAACAGCTGATTGTTTATGTGTT
The DNA here is from genome assembly GCF_034140825.1 of Oryza sativa Japonica Group. Classification (NCBI taxonomy): domain Eukaryota; kingdom Viridiplantae; phylum Streptophyta; class Magnoliopsida; order Poales; family Poaceae; genus Oryza; species Oryza sativa. The sequence goes on from NC_089035.1 coordinate 32,932,269, forward strand.
AATCGTGGCGATTTGTAAGTTGGTCGCAGACTTGCGTATCGTGATGAGAGGCGAGCATGGGAAAAAGGATGGAATTAACAAATCGATCGCATCGTTGTAACGGCAAATCCAGCAGGAGCTCCAGCATGATCAGCGTACGTGCTTTTGAGTTCAGGCGCACATCTTTATGTAAATAATTTGCATTAGGTCGCTCATCAATGTCATTCGTGCTAGTAGTATTTGTTTGAGTTTGACTAAACTTCAGGTTTTGTTTTAGACGCAGACGACCACTAATGATTTTCCGTCGTGGGGTGCACTAATAGAACGTCTGAACGTTTTCTGCGTGCTTAGACGAGTTCACATTGACCATCAATTTAGTACTAAAAAATTAGCAGAATATTTAGCAGGGTTTGTACTACTTAACTACTTATTGAAATAGAGTTTTATTTGCTATAAATCTTTCGTATTGATCTGTAAAGACAAAATAACATAGTTGTAACAGCGTCCTAATAAATACTTCCTAATCAATTTACCCAAAGTAGGTGGGAATGAAATGGGAAGCTTGGCAAAGGGTAATCAATTTCATGAACAATCATTTTCTGATATAATGAAACAGACATCCTCATTAATCTTCAGTTGAAACAGACATCCTGAAACATGGACCCGACACTGAGAAATTTGGCACGGCCTTACTTATAACATAACGGTATTTAAGCCAATAAGACGAATCAAATGAATATCAAACCATCTACGTTAACTTTGCTTCCACTTCGCACAACAGCAAGAGGTTACCAGGGCGCCCCCATCATTTTTTACACAACCACTTTACAAGTCGAAGAAGCAACAGAGGCAAGAAGATGGAAAACACAGTGGAGGATTCAGCTCAGCAGCGGCTTCCAAAACTGCCGCTGCTCACAATACCACATGCACACACAACTAGACACAAAGGCTTCCCCTTTCAATCCGAGAGGGGGGCAATGCCGAAAGCAATACAGCTAAAGTGATTATCTTTATAAGAGAGGTAACTGTCAGCCTACAGTTAGCTCTGTATTATCTATCAGAGGTGAAACTAATCTCCATCAAGTTATGAGGAAACGCCACAGCTTCTTCGCTGAAGATGTTTTCTCTTCCTCTTCCTCTTCATCTTCCTCGTCAGAGTCATTGTTGTCCTCAGGTCCATCTACATTAGATGTTTCAGTTGCAGACTGCAAATCGAAAACAGAATATAGTAAGTTCAATGGACCAAGGCACATACTAAAAGCATATGATGAGAATAGTGCAGCTGCAGCTGAAAGAGGAATTACCACTGTAGCCTCCACCGAAGGTTCCTCTTGGACAGAATCTGAATTATCCACTATTCCGTTCACGTAAGGCACATCAACAGATGAAGCTGGTTCTCCTGGTTTTGTAAGGTTCTCTGGCCCTTTATCGCCGTATTCATGTTCCTTGCAGGTGTTGGATAAACCAAGTGGGGCTTCATCATGTTCATTCTTGGAGCATTTCTCTTCTAGAGCTGACAGGCTGTCAATATCAGATTGTTAGTGAAGGGCATGAAGAAACATTAAATTAAAATAGTCACGCTGCTTTCAAAAGTTCAGATAGTAGTGTAAAAACAAATCATACCAGTTGGAAGTGATTTCCCCTCCATTAACTTTCTGAATAGTACTCCTTCTGTGCTTTCGTTTTGGCTCTAAAACTTCAGTTTGGTCACAAGAAACCAAATGATTAAGCCTCTTTTGACCAACTTTTGCAAAGTCCAAATTCACATCTTCAACATCCACAGAGTCTCCAACTTTCTTTGGCACACCATTCTGGACAAATTGATCATGGCTAGCGCTCTTCTCTGGAGACCGTTTGAATATCACCTGAGCACATTTTCGAACCCAAGAAATCGGTGTTGAGACTGGAGAAAGGTCTAGTTTCCTTCCAAAACGTTGCTTTGGTGAAGAATGGGAGTTATCATGATGATTGTCTTTCACATTTATATCACTTCCAAGCTTTGACTTATCATGTTGTAACAAAGACAGTTGCTTATTTTCAGAATCAATTTTCAGTTCTTCCAACACATTAAGTTGTTGAATTTGCACTGTAATTGCTTCTCGGTCTGAATGTAATAGTTTTCTTTGCTCTTGCAGCTTCTCCCGTTGATTATTCAAGGCTTCAATAGTGCCTTTTATCTCAGACAACTCTTGCTCTCTCCTCTCACGTTCCAAAGTAGCTTCTTTTCTCTCATCCTTAAGTTTCTGCAATTCAACTGCAACATGTTCTAATTTTGTGTTGATCATCTCCTTCTGAGAATTGATGTGTTCGAGTTCCTTGGCCTTTTTCTGCTCAAACTCTTCCTCCCTTTCCCTCAAATAAGAATCTATTTCCATCTGCCTTGCCTTAGCAGAATTTAGCAATTCCACCCTCTGGATATCAATGTCTCTCTTCAGATCTTGCCTTTCTTGTTGAATCTTACTCAGCCAACTTGCATGTTCTTGCTGCATCTTACTCATGAACTCTTTGTGTTCACGAGAGAGTGTTTCTGAATTACTTTTGAACTGAACACGGAGATTATCCTTCTCCTGTTTGATGATATCAGATTCATTCTTCAGATACTCAGTTATTGCTCTTCGTTCTTCAGCAATTCTGATCGCTTCCTTTTGTAGCTCCTCTTTCTTTTCATCAATCAGCTCCCATTCAATCTCAAACCTTTCCTTTTCGGCTTGCAGCCTATCTGCATCAGCCATGAGTTCCCTTTTTTGGGCTCTGAGGCTGTCAATTTCTTCTTTAAGTTTCATCTGCAGAGTAAGCAACTCATCTCTATCTGCTTGTGTTATTGCTAGATCTTGTTGGGCTTGAATTGCTTCCCGTTTCTCCTCTTCAAAGAAAGCCTTTTCCTTCTCCAAATCCGATTTAATCCTTTGTATTTCTTCCCTTTCTTTTTGAAGTTCATTGTGTATGGCTTCTCTGTGTAACAAGAGCTTTTCCTCCTCCTCTTTCAACTCATCTGATCTCCCTGCCAACGCCTTTTCCTTGCTTGCTAATTCAGCTAGCTGAAGGTCAAGATTCTGGGATCTTTGCACAACCACAGATTCCTGCTCACTGAGAGCACATTCTCTCTGATGCAGCGCATTTCTTGTCACCTCCATTGCTGCATCAAAAGACATTTGTTTGTTTGCCATCTCAGATTCAAAATCATGTTTTCTCCTCTCCAAGGCTATAGCTTGTTCCTGATTCAACCTTTCAATCTCGGCCTGCAGCAGAAATTCAAGATGATTTACAAGAGGTTAAGTCACAACACACATTGTCAATAGTGAAATTGGAGAATCTTACCCGTTCTTTACTTGCGATTGTCTCTTGCAAAATTAATAATTCACTCTCCCTTTTGTCAAGCAGGGATTCCTTCTGAATCAGAGCCTGCAAAAGAGATCAATTTTGTTAGACAGAACTTTCGCAATGATATATAGGTGGTAATAAAAGGAGAAAAATATACATACTTCCTCTCTTGAAACTATTGCCTCCATTTTCAGCTCCAACTTATATTTTTCCTCTAACAAAACCTTCCGTTCAGCTTCAAGAATATTCTTTTCTTCTTCCACTCTTTTCTCTGAGTGAGTAACATAAGCTAATCTCTCAAGGATGTTCTCGTCCCTCTGATTGAGTAGAGCTTGTTCCTTTAGTAATACTTCCTCCTTTTCATGCAAAATTTTCTTCATATCGTTCAACGATTTCCTCTGGAGGCTAATTTCCTTCTCTTTGGCCTCATTCCTGCATTAGCATGCCTGATTTAGGGAAAAGGAATAAAAGATGCCCACTAAACTATGCAAGAATATCTTACAAAGTACACAGTTGACTAAAAAAATTAAAAGCATTTTGACAGTGATTTACTGAACTGAATTAAGCTATACTATATAAGAAAGACGATTTAATTGAAAAGGTGGAACATAGAACACTCACTCGAGCTCACAAGAAATTCGGTCTCTTCTAAGCTGATCTTCGCGATCATCGATGTCATGTAAACTTCTCAGTGCTGCATTATGAGTCCGTATGGACTCTGCCTCCAAAGATTTTGCTAGAAGAAGCTTCTCTTCTGCCTCATCAAATTTCTTGTGTGCAGCCTCCATCAATTGAAGAGCTTCAGCCAATTTCGATTCATATGAAACCTTTGTTTCAGCTGTTTCCCCACGCATATCATGCAATGCTTTTTCAAGCTACCAGAAAAAATTGAATAAGGGCCACATTATCATTATATATGAATTGGATAAAAAAATTAAATCTCAGAATGTCTCATGTACAGTGAATTTTTCTTTTGTTCTCATAGACATAAATAATAAATTTTGCTTCTGAGCTATTATTTGGGATAAAAACTTACATTAGCAACACACTCCTTTTGGATGCCTAAACTCTTTTTCAGGTTTTCTTCCTTCTTCCTTGCTTCAGCTAAAGCAGACTGCTGGGCTGCACGTTCACGCTTGTGCATAATCTCAGCAGATTCCGAAGCAGCTCTAAGTTGCTCATGCTTGGATGTTAACTCCTTCCGCTCCATCAAAACAAGACCAAGATTGTGTTGGTATTGATAAATCTACAACAAAACAAGCAAAGAATAAGATAAAGCAGATATTTTATTTACCATTCTTCTGCAGAGCAAAACGTGTAAATTTGCCTTTAGTTACAACATGTGCAATAGGTCCTAAATATGATAGCTTATGACAATGTAGGTATTTAACATTTGGGCATACATCCGATGGTGAATAGGAAAGAAGTAAATAATAGACTAACTGGTTTACTGATGTGCAGACTTTACTATTGATACAAATTGCATACAGATCAATGAATGGTTTCGGCAAATACCAATGTAATAATAGCCATGGCATCTTCCAACATTAATCGTATGCTACCGCAATGCATAAAGCAATCTACTATTTCAATCCAGACAAGCTAACCCAGAATACATATGTATAGTTGCAACAGTAGAAACCCCAAAGCGAAAGAAATAGATAAATAAGTTGAATGTAAAAATGTAAAAAAAAAAATAAAAGAAGCAAACTTATACAATTACAGTTCAGCCACTAACTAATCCAAGCAAGCTAAACTAAATGACAAACATTCCAAGATAACGATTCTAAACACCAACGCAAAAAAAATAGCTTCTTGAATCATTAATAAACCCATCCAGCATGTCAGCTGTACCTAAGAAACAAAGAACTGAGCAACCACCAAAATCCCAAAATGATTTTTCTTCTTTCCCGATAACTCATAGCGCACCAAACTCGACATTAGTCACACAAGAACCCACGCAGCGAATGATTCCAAGAGGAAGACTTCATCGACGTTCCGCCGATTCTTCTCGGCCATCAATCTTTCTCCTCTCCTAGGAGGAAACCCTCCACCAAGAACTAGCTACTGAGGGAGTCAAACCATCAAATCAAGAAATCCAAGAACCTTGCCATCCAGCACGCACAAGGAGGGGAGGAGGGGGGAGAGAGAGAGTGAGGTGGGTACCTCGGACTCGAGCCGCGAGATGTACGCAATGAGCGCCGCCTTGTCGCGGCGCTTGAGGGACTCCTCGTCGAAGCCGGCCTCCCGGAGCTTACTCCAGATCGCGTCGTCCCCCGCGGCTGCGCCACCACTTCCTCCTCCTCCTCCGCCTCCTCCTCCCACCCCACCTGCCGACCGCGGGCTCGCCATGGCTCCTGCCCGCCGGGAACCCTAGATCTCGACGGCACGATGCGGCGGCGGCGGCGGCGACCACCCGTCGTCACGCGCCCCTCGCGCGCAGCAGTGCTTTCTTCCCGTGCGAGTAGTGGAGGTCTCCCTCCTCGCCTCCTCTCTCTCTCTCCTCTCTCTCTCCCTTCTCTCGCACACCTCTCCTTTTCCCCTCGAGCTTTTTTTCTCTCTCTTCCTTTGGGCGGCTGCTCGTGTGTGCTGCGCGAGACGGAGGTTTTTTTTATTATTATTTTTTACTCGGCTTGGGATTCGGTGGAGGGAGAAGGGTTTGGTTTGATGGGTGGACACTGGACGAGGGACTGGGTGAGGTGTGGGACCGTGGAGTTCAGGGTGGACCGGGTTTATGGAGGTGGTGCTCTACCGTATTAGAGACTGATGATTATTGGCAAGATTCTTTCTTTCTTTGCTTTCGCTTTCCATTTGTACTCTAATTTTTAATTTGGAGATCGGGTTTGTTTTAGGCCGATTTGGCTGAGCTTCACCTTCAGCTCTACTCTACTTTTTATTAAGCTGAAACCAAACTAAACAAATTTAAATGCATGTGAAAAAAAATAAAAGAATGGACTGAAGTGCTCTCACAGAATAAATTTAAAAGGTATAGCAAATGTTCGGTTTGTTCTACAACTTCACTCCAAACTTAGGTTTTGGAGTTAAATTTAGACATTGGAGTCCCATCAAACGTGTCGTTTATTTGAAACAGAGACTTTAGCTTGCCATACATATTGCTTAAAAAAAACATTTGAATGACTTTTTTCACAAACAACCTTGAAATGTCAACTATTTGGCCTGCTGAACTATACAGACCTTTTCCTCTTAAAACTATATAGATAAAATAGTATAGTAAAAAAACATATATGGAGTACTACTTTTGACAAAAAAAAATTAAGGGTGTGTTTAGTTCGGAAAAAGAAAATTTTTTGGTGTCACATCGGACGTTTGACCGGATGTCGGAAGGGGTTTTCGGATACGAATGAAAAAACTAATTTCAGAACTCGCCGGGAAACCGCGAGACGAATCTTTTGAGCCTAATTAAGCCGTCATTAGCACATGTAGGTTACTGTAGCACTTATGGCTAATTACGGACTAATTATGCTCAAAAGATTCGTCTCGCTATTTCCCCTATAACTGTGCAATTAGTTTTTCTTTTTATTTATATTTAATACTTCATACATGTGTCCAAAGATTCGATGTGATGTTTTTGGGAAAAACTTTTTGATAACTAAACGGGCCCTAAGCAAGATGACAGTATGCTTTCCGTTGGCATAAGCCCGGGGCACACTGTAGGCTTGGTCCACGGAAGCATCCGAGGATTCGGAGATCTTTTCGGCAGTAAATAAAAAACAATTAACCAACGTCACCAGGTGTAACGCATACTAAGCATGACACGTAGGTCCAAATCCCTCGTGGCCCACACGTCAGTCTCCCCAGCTACTAATCGACACCGGCGGCCGGCTGCCTTTTGCGGCTGCCGCTGAAAAGCCGTAGCGACGCGACGAGCACCCCCGCACACGGAGACCATCGCCCATGACAGGTGGGGACAGGGGATTCGGGGGGCCCACATGGAAGCGGCACGGGAAAGGGGAGCGATCGTGACTCGTGAGGATCGGGGTTCAGTTGGGTGGGTTTCCGGCGTGGCGCCCAGCTCGTTTGAGCTGGTGATCGCGATGGCGGAAAAAGTGGATACGTTTGGATGAGGGGGATGAGGTCAGGTCTCTCAGTTCGGGAGTGGCGCCAGTGAGAACGCATCCGAGGTGGGTGGTGGGGTGGTCTGGTTTTTTATGTGGGCCCCACCAAACTTGTGCCCTTGACTTTGACGGCCACAGTGATAGCCACAGCTGTGGAAACTGGGAAACGGAGGGGTTTACAGTCACACTTACCACTAATGAATTTTTTAGCTTCCCAGTCTGTTGGCAGCAACAGTCCATGAACAACTGGTGAAAGCTTCTGCTCCTACCTTACCAACGGTGTACTAGTACTACTACTACTGCGACATCATGGCCAGCTTGGAGAACTCCAGCCGTCCAGCGAGCGAGGCACCAGCACTGGGTACATTATTGGTTAGACACGGGAAATGCAGCTGCGAAAATCAGCGTCTGGTTGGGAGTTGCAGCGCACGGCCGATCATCGTCACGAATGGTGCAGAAGAGTCCATGGGATGGGAGCGGCGCGCTGGAGGAGCGCCCCTCTTCTTGCACCGTAGTAGTCCGAGAGCCAGCCCGATATGATGCCCAGTTCTGATTCTCTCAGCCTAACAAGCCAATCCGGGTCGTCCTTGCTCGCGGGGCGCAGATCGATGTGATGAGCTCCTGCAAAGGCAAATCACAAAGCGGATTTACGATTCAATAACTCAAGATGATGCAAACCAGAGACTCAATGTGCTTGCTTACAAACTGCACCACATCAACGTGATTTAGTCAAGTACTTCTTCCGTTTCGCAATGTAAGTCATTCTAGCATTTCCCACATTCATATTGATGTTAATGACTTACATTGTGAAACGGAGGGAGTAGTATACTCAAGTATATTATTGATTCCATTATATCCCAGTATCCCACACACTTGAGTCTAGTACAGATTAACACCACCATTGATGAATGGAAGTGTAGGAAAACAGCATACCTAATGGAGCGATGATGGCCACAACACTCTCAGATATATTCTTCAGGACACTGTAATGTTCATTGTTCAGATAACGGCAAGATCATAACACGAAAATGGCTCGTGTAGGTGAGATCGTCATCAGAGGAAATAAAGCTCAAAAGGCAAGTGAAGTTTGTTTACCCTCCGCCACTCCAAGGATCCAGAAGCCCATTGAAGAATATGATATTACTACCAAATCTCTCCAGAACTAGACTAATATTCTGAACAAGAAAAAAAAAACAAGAAGTCATTAAACTCTCTCACATGTATATTTTGGCTGAAAAAAATATGAAGAATCAGTTGTATTGCAAGCAGAATAGTTTATGGAGTAGAACAGAATTTGAGCATTCCATAACATATCTAATAATAATACATTTTTTTCTTAGTTAAGAAAGTTTCCTATCGATGACAAATCATCTAGCAGAGCAAGTTGTTAAAAACAAATGTATATGCTTTATGAAAACCTTGAGATTTTGATACTATAACTCACATGCCCACCAAACTCTGTAGTAATCCATTGAGGCCTTGGTTCAACACCAAAGCTGTTGATGCAATCCTTCTCATATGAAGTGTAGTTGAATTTATCTGCTGGAAACATACTATCTTCACTGTATGACATTGGCATAACCATCTCGGTACAAGCCTGTTTTAAGCAATAATGGCAGATATGTCATATCAGATAACTCAAGTACCTTAACATATACTCCCTCTGTCCCAAAATATAAATGTTTTTTTGCCCATTTAGAGGGAGTATCAAATATATCCAATGGATAGAAACAGCATAAAGTTTTAGTTGCAAGACCTGCCAGTCCCATCCATCCATTCCATGCGGATCATCATTTAGATCAAAGCAGTCAACAGTACCAGTGTAGTTGTAGTATACATTTACTCCTGCATATATGCGCTCCAGAATACTGGTTCCATCAGGTTGATTGTCAATTTTTGTACACAACTGAAAGAGAAACCAGATAACCTAGTAAGTAGGGAGTAGTGATGACATGCAGAAAATAGAACATGGTAAGCAGGTAAGGCTTCAGAATGTTGCAGCACACTAAATTATCATTCTGATATAGTGATACTCTAGATTATCTTCTTTGTTGGGTCTTGAGAACACAAACTAAATAATGGTTGATGAATGTTAGCAAATTAAATTTTATCACAAAAAGGAACTAACTTCCTTTATTGGATTGCCAGGCAAAGGCATCATAAAATCTGCTGGCATTGGGTAATCCACCATGGCCAGGTAACTGTACGCTGAGCTCAACCAATCTGAAAGTTCCCCAGTGTTTTTTATAGTCCTGCAAAACATTTTTTATACATATATGATTACCGATTAATAAAGCTCAATGTAAAAAAGATGTAGTGAATAGAAAAATTACTCACTTGCATAGATGGAAAGTTTTGCTTAGTTTCAGCAGACCATCTTGCCCATTTCCTTGAGCATCCAGTGCTTTCCAAGAGTCCTTTATTGTTTGAAAGCAGCTTAAACTTTCCCTCTAAAACACAGTGAATAAGTGTCATCTGTCATGTCACTCACGTATATTGAGAATAATAAGGAAACAGGAAATGTTGCAAAATAAACACCTTGAAATCATTTGACACGAGATCGTAGAATATGGTAGAAGGGACAACGTCTTCAAATTGAAGGATTGGAGCTGATGACGCGAGAGCCCCAACAGCAATATGTGGGTATTTAAGTCTCATCCAAGCAGCGAGCACTGCAGCAATCATACATTCAATGGTGTCAGTACAGAAATACAGATTGAAGCTGGAGCCCAACAGACCACCAAGCCACATTCAAGAAGACCCTACGGAATACAGATTTTGCACAGGCAAGGCTATCCAGTTAAAGAGAAGCCTTACTTCCACCGTATGAGCCCCCGAAGAGCACGACAGGGCTGCCTTCTGATGACAAGTTCTTCTTGAGGTCAGTGAGCAGTACAGCATAATCAGCAAGCGCTTGCTCGGCTGTGAGATACGCCAAGGACTTGGAATTGTTGTAAGCTTTATCCTTGCTGCCGAATGGCATCGACTCCCCGTAGTACCGATGCTGCAGAGAACAAGTAAACGGGATCGGATCTCGCACGATCAGCGCACACCCAAGGAAGAACACACTGACTGGTGCAAGGTGAGAGGATAAATTTGCCTCGGCGAAGACGACGAGAGCGGCGAAGCGCGTGGCGGCCTCCCACACGAGGCCCGAGTTGGCGGCGAACCAGGCGATGTCCCCCTCGTTGCCGCAGTAGAAGAAGATGGGCCCGCCGGCGCCGGCCCACCCGCCGCCGCGGCCGACCAGGTACCGCTGCTGGAAGAACCCATCCCCCTCCTCCCCCTCCTCCTCCAGGAAGCTGAAGTGGTCCAGCCGCTGCCGGAAGTAGCGCGTCTCGTAGTCGTACCCTCTCACCGCTTCCTCGGCCCCCACCACCCCACGCCGCGGCCGCGCGTGCGGCACCGGGAAGCGGGGCGGCGCCCTCGCCAGGGCCGACGCGGCGGCGGCGAGGATTAGGAGGAGGAGAGGGAGCGGACGCATGGCCGCTTTGCCGCCGGCGTGGTGGGGAGGAGCAGTGGACAGCGGTGAGCTCGTTCTCGTCGGAGGTGGCGGCGTGCGTGCCGGCGCGGACGGAAGGGGAGCTTTATGACGTGATCGTGACGTGGGGGCGGCTCACGCAGTCCACTTGTCCACTCACTAGATGGCGCGGGTGACACGTGATCTTTCAAGGTGGGCCCCGTTGATTTTGTGTATGGGCTCGTTGAGGCCGGCCCATCAAGAACTTGTTCCTGGACCGTGTCCGTCCTGGCCTCCTGTGCTCCGTGTACATATATGCCAACAATACGGGAAACGACCGGGTTTTTCCTGCAGAGATAGATAGATCGATCGATCGATCATGGCCAGAGAGGGAGGACGAGACGACGGTGATGACACCGGCGCCGCCTCTACCTCGCCCAACAGCGTCGCAAATCAGTCGTCGTCGTCGTCGTCGTCGTCGGAGCCGGAGCCGGTGCCTTTCCCGGTTCACCGCTTGGCGCGCTACTCCAAGTCGATCGACAAGGCGATCAGGGAGTCGGTCCTCATCAACCTGCTGTCCTGGAGCCTCGAGCAGCGGATGCTGTCGCCCGAGGCGGCGGCGCATGCCACCGCCGACGGGCTCGTGGGCGTGGTCCGGTGCCACGCCGTGGACTCCGGCGTCACCTTCTACGGGATGGAGGGGATCGGCAGGAGCTTCGAGGAGGAGCTCCTCAAGTCCTTCGACAGGCAGCTCATCGCCTTCCGCGGCGGCCTCCCCAGCAGGGGGGAGAAGGTGCCCGTCTCCGCGGGCGAGGCGGCGCGGATCCGCGCGCTCCACGCCGCGTTCGTGGAACGGGACGCGGAGCTGTGGACCCTGGCCCACGTCACCCTGGCCGAGGACCTCGCGGCGTCGCGCGGCGGGGACGCGTCGGCCGCCTCCATCCCGCGCATGGTGGAGCGCCTCCGCCAGGTGCGGCGCCTCTTCGAGGCGGTGCTCATCCCGTTGAGATCGCTCAAGTCTATTTTCGATGACCTCCTCAGTAGTAGCAGATCACCACCAGCAGATGCTGACGTGCTGGGCGGCGCCACCTGTGACACGCCTGTTTCTAACGCAGGTTCTTGTGTGCCCAATGTCTGATGCGTCTGTTCATATGCCAAAGTTAACCATATGAGGCTTTCAGTTGAACCTGAGCATGTAAGTTTGCTATTTAAAGCTAAACTTTAGTTATAGTTTTTGTCTTTGAGGTGAATTGGACCTCAAGTTTAGTTCTAATTTTCAATTCTAGGAAATTTTAGTTCTAATTTTCAGTTAAGCCAAGAGCTTTCGTAGCTCAGTTGGTTAGAGCACCCGTTTAGTAAGCGGGAGGTCTTGAGTTCGACTCTCAACGAAAGCAATTTGAGTTTGTTTTATGAGTAAATTTCATAAAACTACATGTTTTGTGGTCTAAGTTGCAAAAAAATCACATACATTTTGACACTTAGCATTTAATTATATATATTTTGGTCGTGTAGTTTCACAAAACCAAACTATCGATGAATGGATTCACTCGTGAGATGATATAGTTGTTTCACATAGGACGAGGACATGGTATCTTATTACCAGCCATCACACAAAATTAACAGGATGCCACGTCCCCATCCTAGATGGAACAACCACGTCATCTCACGGATGAATCCATTCATCGATAGTGTGGTTTTGTGAAATTAAACTACCAAAATATATGTACTTAAGTGTCAAGTGTCAAACTGTGTGTGGTTTTCTGCAACTTGAACCATAAACTCATGTAGTTTCGTGAAATTTACTCTTGTTTTATTTTATCTGTGTGCTTAGGTAGAATCTCAAGAAATAACTAATTTAAAGGATGAAAGTCACGGTGTGTCACAAATGGTCCCATGGTCTAGCGGTTAGGACATTGGACTCTGAATCCAGCAACCCGAGTTCAAATCTCGGTGGGACCTTTTTTTTCTCGTAAATTTTTGCTTGCTGCTGTAGTCTTTGCGTGTGCCACCGAATTAAAGAAGTACGAATTCCAAAAATATCAAAACATGTTACGATATAAAACGGATGGAGCAGTAATTGTGTTCTTTTATGTTTGGAATTCCAAACTTACTGCATAACCATGAGGCCATTTCATAGAAGCGTTGTACTACTAACTGGGCTGCGTTCGGCAGACCAGGTTCCAACTCTTCCTCCTCGTTTTCCACGCGCACGTTTTTCAAATTAATAAACGTTACTTTTTAAAAAAAAATTTCTATACAAAAGTTGCTTAAAAAATCAAATTAATCCATTTTTATAAAAAAAATTAATAATTAATTAATTAAATCACACGCTAATCGCTGCTCCGTTTTGCGTGCCGGGGAGTGAGGGCTCCCAAACCTCACTCCCGAACGCAGTCTAAACTGTGAAAGGTGAAGCACTGAGTATTTGATGTCAAATCTCAATCATATAGAAATATAATTCTAATTATTTTAAAAAGGAAAAAAAATCCATTTTAAGTCACTGAACTTTCATAAAATCTGCTCCTACTCTTCATATCAGACGATGTTCATACTACAATATTTCAAATCATTTACCTTACACCCCTCATCCATAACTAGAACTAGATTGTTTAAAGCTTACAGGGTGCTTATCTAGCATTATAGTAAAAAAAAAGTGTGAAGTGCACGGGCGGTACTTAAATTTGAACGGATGTGTCATCTATGTCCCTAAACTCTCGAAATGTAATTTTAGATCCTCGATCTTGTCATGTGTATCACATAGGTCCAAACATACTCCAACCCGCTCCTTAAGATGACATGGCATGCCACGGTGACTCCTACGTATCAATAGAACCCATACGTCAGTCGCGTATAGAAAAATTAAGAACATATATTTTCTCCTCTCTTTTTCATTTTACTTTTTAAATTAAAAACATCATTTTCTCCTCTCTCTCTCTCTCTCTCTCACTCTCATCCCTTTTAAATTTTTCTTTTTTCTGTGTGAGTGACATGTGGATCCCACCGCCACGTAGGAGTAACCGTGGCATGCCACGTCAGCACACGGAGCAGGTTGGAACCCGTTTAGATATATATGACACCTGAGACAAGTTAAGGGATCCAAAATGCATTTTGAGAATTCAGGAATTTAGGTAACACACCCGCACAAGTTTAGAGACTTTTCGTGCACTTTACTAAAAAAGGAAGTAAGATCCACATTGATTCTCTCCTTCCTTACCTTTCGTCCTCATCATTCTCTGCTTGGCAAATGTTTCATATAGCTTGATGCCCCCTCCCTGTATGATCTCAATAAGGGCACTCACAGTGCAAGCACCTATTGTGAGGTACCACAAGGTGACACCTAGGGTGGAGAGCTTCAAAGACACTCTCTCCACAATGCAAGCACCGCTAGTGGGACACACATATACTACTTTACCAAATCCCCAACTCCCTCAATCATTACGCCCGCCTCCTCCTCTCTCACTCACCACGTCGGCTCTCCCTTGCTCCCTCCAGCAGCGCCGGCTCCCCTCCTCCTCCGCCGGCGCGGCTCTCCTCTCCTCCGGTCCGAGCCGAGCTCTCCCCTCCTCCCTCCCCTTCCCCACGCGGGGGCCGTCCCTGCTTCGAGCGGTGGAGGGCGACGACGACACCACAGATCCAACTCGCCGGGGGTCCTCATCTCCCGACCGATGGATGTGTATCTTGAGCGACGAGATCGATGCCACCCTCGACAGGGCTGTCAGATTTGGCCTGGCGCTAGGAGGAGAGGGCGGAGGTGGATCTCGGCGGCCGAGCGACGACGGTGTCGTCGGGGCCAAGCGGCGACGATGGCCTCGGGGCGAGCGGCGGAGGCAACGGCGCTCTTGAAGGTGCCGCGACTGCTGGTGGGGCTGGCGGCGGCGGCGAGGCCTTGCCGGCTTGTCACGCCCAGAAATTTAGCCCAAATTTCCAGACTATTTTGTGTATTAAATCCCTGTCCAGGACCAGCCAGGGTACACAAAACGACAAGTAATATACAGTTCCAAACGTAAATAAAGCGTAAAATACTTACAGAAAAGGCACTTAGTCCTCACACCGAAACAAAAACAGCAGCAGCGGAAAAAGGCGATCCTAGCGGGGCTTCAGCTCCACTCCACAGGCAAAACTCAACTGGGGTCTGAGCCTTGGTCTTCTAACTTCGTCTTCAGCTCAGAAGCACTACACTTCTGAAAAGGGGGAATAATAGCAAGGCTGAGTACAACCACCGTACTCAGCAAGCCACACCAATGATGCAGACGTGCAAGGGGATACAAGGATGGTTTGTGGCTATTTGCATAAAGGCGGTTGTAAAACATTTTATTGAGCAAAACAGTAAAACTGTTGAGTAATTAAAGTAACATTAAAATCTCCACTGATCAACGCTACACCACGTTGAACAGGCCCAACCAACCCACCTGGACTACAGTGCATTGGGTCGATTTATTAAGGTGGGACTAATCACGGTGAATCTGGTCGATCGCCCATAACCGCGGGCACGGCTATTCGAATAGTTTTACTCTGGCCAGAGGTGCACAACTGTACCCACAAGACACAACCCACCGACATGTCACCGTGTCATCATGTGCCCATGATGCACACGTCACCATGTCGAGTGATTGTGACGAGACCCTTCGCATAACCCTCCCCTAACCATCCACACCACGCTAAGGTTTCACCCCCACCCCTCAAAAGGCAGTGGGCGGTCCCCTCTTGCGCCGCGGTGAATCCGGCAGCTGGACAACCGGACACCCCGGCCGACCCAACTCCATCACGCCCACCCTCGCCACCGGTGCCTAGGAAAGGGTCGAGCTATACTTCAGATCAAGCAGTTACCCATTCCCGCTTGTGGCAAGCGCTGTAAGTCTTCCAGGGTTTCCCGTGAACCGGTCCTTAATTGCCATGGGTGCGACTCACAAAAACCATGCACCCACAGCCCACCATTCAGTCGCATTTTAGTTGGATAATTACGACCATGAAACATGGCCAGGTGTTTCGAGCACGCAGCTCAACAAGATACTAGAAAGGTCTAAAACTGTAATTATCCCATCGACTGAGCTAGTGGTAATTAAGCATGGCTAAGCATATAGTTCTAGCTAGGTCACATAAGTAACACAAGCTAGTCGATTTATCACCCAAGGTTGACAAAGGACAGATATCAAGTAAACATGGCACAAGCGAGCAGATAGGTAAACCCTGATCCCATGTAATTAGCAAAACATGCATATTTATTTGTAAACGGTAAAACATTTATAAATTGGGATCAACATGCTCAAGGGGAATGTGTGACTTGCCTTGCTTCTTCACTTTGATCTTCCGAACTCTTTTCCTCGCGACCGCGGACTTCCGAAACGACGGAAACTACACGCTGGCACGCAAAACGAGGAAAAACTCTAATAAAAACCAAGAAAACAGTACATAAAAACTAAACAAACATGTAGAGCTCAATTTTAGATGAATTTTGCAAGTTGAATGGCTCAATTCGGAGTTCGAATGAATTAGATATGAATTTTAGAAGTTTTGAGCCATTTAAATGAATTTCTATAATTATTATCGAATTATTGCGCAATTATTAATTATTTTCTCAAAGGAAAAGCTTAAGCGCTGACGTCATCAAAGAGGCCGGCGCCGACAGGCGGGCCCCACACGTCAGCGGGTCAAGGGTATCGGTCCACCGTGGACCGAGACCACCGAGGCGGCCCACCATTCAGTCCACGGGAACCGACGGCCCGGATCGGCCCAAAGCCGATCGGACGGCCACGAGGCGGCGCGGCTGGGGCACGGGCGCGGCATGAAACCGGCTCGGCCGAGCGATAGCGCGCGGCGGCGTACGGCCAGACGACCGCCGGCGACAGCGGCGCATCGCGGCAGCGGGCACGGGGAGCGGCGGAGGAGGAAAAAAAAGGAGAAGGGACGGTGGGGATTCTCACCGAGGACGGCGACGGCGAGACGACCACAGGGAGGCGGCTGGCGGCGGAAAGAGATGGTGGCGGCCGACACGGGAGGCGACGGGAACGGCGGTCCGACGACGCCCGACCATGGCGGAGCCGCGGCCGAGGGCCGGCAAGACCTAGGGAAAATATTGGAGCGGTTAGGGAGAGAAATAGGCGACCGGAGCGGCGAGAATACCACGCCAGAGAGGAGAGGAATGGTGGGGCTCACCGGCGACCGAGAGATACCCCGTTCCGGTGGGTTTCCGGCGAAGAGGGGCGGCGGCCAAGGTCCTCCTCGTCCTTGCGGAGCTGAGGGAGGCAACGGCGCGAGTCGACGTCGACCGAAGCGGCGGCGCGACGCGGCTGGAGGCGGTGAAAGGGGCGGCGGCCTCGGGTGTGCGGTGGGAGTGGTGCTCGAGGGGTGGAGAGGGGGAAATAAGAGGCGGCCGGACTTCCCCTTGCGGTGGCGAAGCTGGCGGTGGCGGTGGCTCGGCGCGGCGACGGCTGTGGCGGCGGGAAACGGCGACCGAAGCTCGCCGGAGTGTGGCAGCGCGTGGGTGCGGCGTGGGGAGAGCGAGGGAGAGTATGCCGGGCTCGGGAAAAATGGGGAAACGGACAAGGGGAGCACGGGGATTGATTTTATAGCTCAAAGGGGCGAGGAGAGGGCCGGGGAGCGGCGGATTTCGAGGGGAAGTGGGGCGGCGTCGTGGGGGAAGAGAGAGACGCGGGAGGCGGCGACGTGGCCGGATTTTGCGGGGAGAGTGGGGGGAAACGGCGCGGACGTGGGCGGCGAGGTCCCACGGACAAACGCGCGCGCGCGGGGTGGAGGAGGTGGGCGGAAACGGCGGCGACGTGGGCGGTTTTCGGCGGCCATGGCGGCAACGGCAGCTGCCGGCCTGAGGTTGGGGATGACCCCGACAGGTGGGGCCCACCTGTCGGCGGCTCGGGGAGAGGAGGGAGGATGAGGGAGGCGAAGCGGACTTGCGCGAGGAGGGGGCAAGCCGGGCCGACGGCCCAAAGAGAAGGGAGGAGGGGAAAAGGAGGGCGGCCGGGCCCGAGAGGGAGAGAAAGGAGGGGTTGGGCCGAAAGGGGCCCAAAGAGAGGAGAGAGGATTTTAATTTCTTTTCTTTTTATTTTAATTGATTCGATGAACTTTGTGCCATTAAAACTATTTCTCGAGCTCCGAAAATTCACGGAAAATTCCGGAGAGTACATTAGGGCACAAAGAATATTACAAAATATTCCCGGCCATTGATTTTTAAGGGAAAATTTTAATTCTCCCAATAATTCACTTGATTAAATTGCTTAACTTTTTATTTAATTTCTAGGAAATGCATTATTAAATGATTTTTAATCCCGAACGAAAATCGGGGCGTTACACGGCTCCCCTCTCACCTCACCTCTCCCGACGAGCGGCGGCAAAGGCGGAGAAAGAGGAGGCGAGGTCACGCCGAATCGAAGCAATGACCTCCGCAGTGCAAGATTCCTTCCCCCACACGCCCTCATTTCGGCGAGAAAACGTGTCTCCCACCTAGGGTCTCAGTGCTACGTACGCTAGAATCCAAGCTGGCGCGGTAGGAAACTCCTCCACGTACGAACACTGTGAAGGGCCTAAGCTGTCTCTATGTGGCTTGCCTTGCGCGAGCCTAGTCATCCAAGCGCTTTATTCTGCCATTGCCTTAACCTCATTTTTTATGGTCTCGCATGGAGATCACCTGTTGCACCTCTGTTCAACGGTCTAACCTCTTGAAGCACGAGCTCAGACATCGCACGGGCCTTGCCTTCTATTGCTCCATGCAATGGGCGACCCTCACGTGTGAGAGCTTGCTTGGTTGTCATCGCTCAACTAGTTCCACCCAAAGACGTACTTCCTCCTCCGTTTCACAATGTAAGTCATTCTATCATTTTCCGTATTCATATTCTAGATTTATTAACATCAATATGAATACGGAAAATGCTAGAATGACTTACATTGTGAAACGAAGGGAGTATCTCTCTATTGAAGTAACCATACTTCATGAAATCTTGACAAGGCAATTATTTACGTGAGTTTCACTGTGAGATGTAATTGCTTGTATGTGGAACAGGTGCGGAGACAAGCCTAGAACAGCTTAGGCTTGAGTTCTAGGATTGCCTCAATATTCATGTTTAAATCCCTTTTAAATCACCATTTAAGAAAACCAAATATCTTATCAGCTAAGTCCTACTTGAGCCATAGGCTTAGAAATTTTCTAACTTCGTCATAGTGTGGAACGACACATCATGAAGATTAGAGATACAATGTTTGATTCAATTACTTTTTGTTACCTACGCGTATGGCTGAATAAAAAGAATAATATGAGAAAACGCAAGCAAGTTGATTTTGCAACACGATTATGTTGTCTTCTTTTCCCTATTTTTACATTTTCATGTAGTGACTTATTAATGTGTATCAAGTTATGTTGTTGGCTTGGCACGACTATCCTTGTCGTGACCACACCTTCGTGAGCTCGTTGTTGGCTTGGCACGACTATCCTTATCGTGGCCACACCTTCGTGAGCTCTGCCTTTATTAGTTTCGATATCTCGATTGATGGTTTGATGTTTGTTTAATTCTGTAAAGTTATCTAAATTATTGGAAAGTTTGGTTCGAAAAGTTTAGTGACGAGTTTTAAACTTTTATGATTTCTTTTGGACGTAAAAAAAGAATTTTCTGAATTCTAAGAAATCCTTCAAGCGGCCGGCTTATCGCTTTATCGGGTCGTTTTTTTGGCGGTTAAATTATCTGGGTCTGTTCGCAAACCGACGGAGAAGCCGCTGCTGCAACCGCCCGGGCCCCGCGTCCACGCAATCGTTTGCTCGCCCTTGATTGGTTCGATACACGTTTTCCCCTCGTTTACTCGAAACGAACCCACGTGGCCGCGCTCTAGAGAGTTCCACGTAGCTCTAGGTGGGGCCCACGGACACGGGGGCCCACGGGTCATCCTCTCAAGAAAAACTTTATTTGGACCAATAAAATGAATTTCCCTCTTTTTCAATCTCTCCGCTTCCGCCGCGGTGTTCTTCCTCCTCTCGCAGGAGAAAATTTCGCTGGTTGAATCGGAGGGAGGCAGCAATGGCCGCTCGAGCTCGGTGGCGAATCCTCGCGCTGCCGCTCGCTCTTCTCCTAGCGGTCGGGTCGTCGCCTGGCCTCGTGAGGCAGGCGTCGTCGTCGGCGGCGGCCAAGCCTCCCGTCCCCAAGGCCATCTCGGTGAGTTACACGAAGAAATTTCTCCTCTTCCAACGCCCGATTGGCCGATTCGTCCTTGTCGCGGAACGATTCTGATATGTTAATGTAACGATGCGCGCGTGTGGCGGATCGATCGGTGCAGGACCTGAGGGAGGCGATCGTGAAGGGGCTGGGGTTCCAGTCGGAGGAGCTCAAGGTGTCCGGGTTCGACGTGCGCGACGCGCTCGTGGGGCAGGCGGTGGCGTACGAGTTCGACATCGAGGTCGGGAGGAAGGTGGTGCCGGTGCGCCTGCTCGAGGACGTCAACCGATGGGACTTCGTCGACCTGCCCATCTTCCGGTCCCAGGCCGACGCCGACGACACGGCGCTCGCCGAGATCCGGCGTGGCAAGAGCGGGAAGCGAGCCTTCGACCCGACCCTGCCACCGTTCCAGCTCGCCGGGCCCATGGAGCTCTGGATCCAGGACGGCGACGACGTTAGGCTCGCCTTGCCGGTAAGAGAATTTTTTTTTCTTCTCGTGCTTATGGTTAAAAGGATATTTTCATCGGAATGATTTTGTTGTTATTAAGTTGCATGCACCAACCAGTTCAACCCAAAAACTAATATTAGGGAAGATGGGCAATTCAGTTTATATTTCAAAGTACTGTTTGTGTTTAAAAACGATGAATTTTCCTTCAGCAATTTTTTTAAAAAAACATACAAAGTAGAATTAGGTATCAAAGCTAACAATACATCGTTCTACACCTCAAATGTGAAATGTGTCAACAGTTGGGAAAATAGAGATTGTAGAGCATAACTTCAGGTTTCTGATGTCATCTTGATAACAAGGCAAAGTTTCAGTTGCTGCTATAATTAAGCCACCTGACGTCTCATCTGATTGCAATTCAATTTAGTTCTATGAAATTATGGAAGTGAATTTTTGGATTACGTTGATAATTCGTCATCGTCATTTCGTCTGGCGTAATAGGCTCTGAAGTCTGAACTATTTGTGTGCTTGCAGACTTTGAATAACGAACACCAACTTTGTTCACGTATACAAAAGAATGATTTGAATTGAGCTTATGTGTTCATGTATTGTAAGATTTCATTCAGCAATGAATATGATGATTTTTGTCCTGGTGAGTTCAAGAGTCAGTGTTCTGCAAATCTGCGTTAGTATTCTTCATTGTGGATTCTACACCAGAATGGTTTTTCATTACAACATTAGTAGCTTCTTCATTGCGCGTTCTGCTCTGAAGTAATGTTGAGCAAATCTGTATGGAATATCCTACTCCTTTCACAGCAATGGAATGTCTCACATCTGGAGGTTCTGTGATTCCTAGTTAGCTGTAAATACTGTTTTGTGCTAGGCTTAAACTCTGAATATTTACAATATGTGTTTTTTTTTAGACTGGTCAACGGGGGGGGGGGGGGAGCTTTTCCACCTGAATTTTGATTTAAAGAGAGATCGAGTACATTAAGTCAGGGTACATTTGAACGGATGGGAGAAGATAGAATTTGTTTCCAGGATTCTACTACTATCCTGTCGGCACAGTTCAATCTTTCCGCCCAGAGAGTAGCATCCTCTATGCACTTTGTTGCTAAACGATTTAGAGGAGGAGATTCTCCTCTGAAAACTACATCACCGCGATGATTCCAGAGCCCCCAGAGACAGAGCAGGAAGAAGACCTTGAAGTGTGTACAATATGTGTTGTTTTATAATTCCTATCTCTTTAGAAACTTGACATTATTTTGCAAGGCATAGTTATTTCTAATAGTTGCCTCATAAGTTGGTGGTATAGACTTTTACGCATTTGCCATAATGCTAACACCATCTGCGGCCTGGGGTTCATTTAAGATTGGTCATTTGGTTGCCATTGCTGTATTTAACCATGGGAAGGTTCATCTAACCATTATGTTACACACATGCCTAACATTGCTTTACTGGGTGAATTACTTTATCTACTATGTATTTTAAATACAAAATGCTAATACTGTTCTCTTACTATGTATTTTAAATACAATATGCTAATACTGTTTTCTTTACAGCATGATGTGGAAGCAGGGACGCTGAAGAAAGTAGTGCTATCAGATGGTGCCGTGGTAACAGTGAAGGGTGCCAAGGCTGTGAGCCTCCGGTTGCCACTTGAATTACCGCTCCCTCTCAACCGCACCACTTACAAGGGCCGGTTGTCAAGCTTGATATCCATTGCGCAAACGCTACGGGGCGCCGCCCGGTCGAACCAGAAGCCGCTGCTCTCCCTCCGCATCGAAGGTCCGACGTCGTTGTCCTCGACTCCTTCCATGTCTCCCAATGACAGGCTCAAGCTCAAACGGTTGGCCCCAGGCCAAGTGGAGCTCTCCTCGCGTGCAATCCCTGCTGTTACAGACGATGATGGTGATGGATCACACGCAGCTGGATTGTGGCCCCTTCTGTCACTGAATGGGTCAGATGGCAGCCTGCAGGGGTTTGAGGAGTTGCTGGCCTCGGTTCTTGGAAAGAAGGCAGGTGAGAAGGGGACGTTCAAGCTGTTGAAGGCGCGAGCTTCTGCCCAAACGTACGTCAAGATGGGGTTTGCGGTGGAGAAGAGGATTGCTGACGGAGAGGTGAACTGGTCCAACTTCCCGGAGTGGAAGACGAAGCCCAAGAAGTTGAGGGCGCACTACGAGGTTCTTGCTCGTGTGGAGGGTGGCCAGGCGATCCCTGAAAGGATCGCGCAGGTGCAGCCTTTTGAGGCCGACGAGGCCATGTCCGAGAGCGTGCTCACCGGGAATGTGTCGATGTCGAAGACGGAGGTGGTTCATCCGCCGCCGGTTTACTTCACTCTTTGAGAGCAGTTGAAGCTCCGGTTTTAAGTGAGCTGATCACGGTAAATGACAAGCGGCGAAAGTTTCTTGGCGGCGAGTATTATTAACTGCATTAGCATGAAAAATTGTTGTACGGGGTATGTTATACTGGCCAGCTTTGTAAATTACCAAACTGAATAATGAATGAACGAACCATTACAGGAAAAGGATTCATCCATAGGCAATTGTATATCTTTTTGAAACCAAGAGTGCCAACTTTTCAGTTACTGCATCTTTTGTTTCATTTCAGTTAAACCGACGACGTCCTTGTCGCCGCTTTTGAAGTTCGCCGCCGGTGGCATATGTAGCGTATGCGGTGCGAATATTCTCCCAGGCTCCTGGAGGATTTGATTGGATAAGCCGCTCGTAAGGACACCGTGCCTCCAATTGTTTTAGGCTGCTATTTGTTGGGCGGTGCACCGTGCACGCGAGTACGGCGTCGCATGGTCGCGGCCCTAGTCGCGCGCTCGCACGTGGGCACGTGGCTAGGCTTGGCTTCGCTTCTACTACGGCCTCCCCTCCTCACCGACAGGCATGGCCCACACGTCAGGCGTGGCCGCCCGTCTGAACCTGGTTTTCATGGGCCGCCCGCTCGCACGCAGCGCGCAGCCACCGCCATCTGGGCCTAGGTTTTCCGGGAGAGCGCAGCGGCGGCGCGGAAGCAACGAAGCGACCGCTTGCGGGAAGGGCCGGAGCCGAGCCGGCCGCGCCGCCTCGCCCGACGTCGTAGCAACCAAGCCACCCCCGCTCCACGACGAGGAGGAGGAGGAGGGAGGAAGGATGGTGAGGAGAGGGCGGAAGGGCAAGGACGCGGCGGCTGGCGCCGGCGGCACCGGTGGCAGAGGCGGCGGTGCCGGCAGAGGAGGCGGCAGAGGAGGAAGCGGCGGCGGGGGCGGGGGAGGGGGTGTTCGGGAGGCGACGCTGGTGCGCGTCTCGAAAGTGCTCGAGGACTTCCAAGCCTCCGACGCCCAGGGTTCGCTCTCATTCGTTTGCCCAATTTCTCCATTCCATTCAATGGTGTCTGGTGTGATCTGTCATCGCGGTGTTCGAGCGAGTTGGGGATAGTGGCACGAATACGATACTTTGGGAGCTTGGTTTTGGTGAATTTGAGGCGATGGTTTGGGCCATGCGCGCGGCCATGCCCATTTTGTGTTCTCTCTTCTCTGTTGCATTTTTTATTAGTCCTCCTAATGTATGATTGACTAACTTTACTGGCCTTCTAGTGTACTGATCACTAACGTCACCAATGTTTGTAGCTTCACAGTTGATTCTGAGTTTGGTAACAAGGGAAGAGGAATACCGTCTACTTTATGTTTGACCATTGTATCTCACAATATGTGACATGGTATTTTCATGATTGTCAGTTTGTCGCTAGATAAGTTGGTCTGTTGACTGACTAGAAAGTATTTCTTAGGTTTTACTACAATGGCATCTAACCTGACAATTGCACTTGAATTGATTTGCAACAGTAATCCTAGGTGGCCACTAGACTGTTGTGTAAATATGCATGAGAATCAACTCTTTGGGCTGATATTAGTGGGTGCAATTAAGCTCCTGCATAAACCCCAACGAGGAGTCTCAAGCAAAACACTATTAGGATTCTGTTAGTTCAAAGTAGCACCCTTTTATTAGTTCTCTTCTCATAACAACCCTCCTCCCTCCTCCCAACAACAATGAAAAGACCACCCGCACACATGCTTGCACACTCTGATGGTGGCAATGTTTTCTTGTATATCTTCTTTTCACATTTTTTGTGCATCCCTTGCAGAGCCATTGCTTGCTACTCCTTCCATCCCAAAATATATCTACCTTTCTAATTCAAATTTAAACTAGAAAGGTAGCTATATTCTGGGACGGAGGGAGTAGGTCATAGCATGTGCTGTGCTGTGGTGTTTTTTCTTCCCTTGCGTTGTTTGCCTCGACTGAGTTTTAGCACATTACTGCCCCATTATGGTCCTGCATGGTAGATGGCATGTTTAGGTTTCTTTTGGTATGTGGGGAACTTTTCCTGTTATTCTTGTGAAATTCCTGGATTCCAAACAGGCTCCTATATCAATTCCTCCACTACTTGTCTCTTTCTTTACTTTTTAATGAAACACACATGTTTTCTCTGTTATGCTGTCAGCTGAAAAAGTCACGTATCTACAAAATTTTACTTTGCAGTGTACAAATTTGAACCTGGCATATCGAAACAAGAGCGAGCGGCGATACATGAGATGTGTAGAAAAATGGGCATGATATCCAAAAGTTCTGGGTGAGTGATAGTCTAATTGACCTCTGGAATGATGCATTCCGTACACTGGTTCTAGTAAAGAGTAATAAGCATCTTTTAAACTTCATTCATCATAGCGACTGTTATCTTAGTAGGATTAAACTATGTGTATCTGATGTTTTCTGAAATCTATTAATTAACTATAGGAATGGGGAACGACGATGCCTATCTGTTTACAAAAGAAAACAGAACCAGGGCCTTGAAACAGAAGAAGGACCTAGCCATCTTGGATTTTCTGTGGAAGCGAGAAATGTTTTGCAAGATCTATTTATGCATTATCCCCCAGATGATGCGGAGCTAAATGGGCATACTGTCAGGAATTCTAGTGATAAGGCTGTAAAGATTCAGTGGAAGCCAGATGGTGCATTTTGTAGGCCAGCATTGCGCAAACCGGATATATTGAAGAAGGTGGAGATGCTTGCATCGAAAGTAAATAAATCCGAACAGTTGAGGAAGGTTGTATATTCTGGCAATCTGGCTTGATATGGTGTCCTTTTTGCCATTCAGTTTAGCCAATTCCTACTTTTATATATGTTATATTGGATAGTTTTATCTAATTGAACTTAGTGTTGTACATTTATACAGATTGTCCAAGATAGATCTAAACTTCCAATTTCCTCATACAAGGATGCAATTTCTTCGACTTTAGAGAATCACCAGGTATTGTTCTTTGTGTTTTTATGGAAATAAAGTTGCTTCACTCGAGCTTCATCCTGATGCATACATCAAAGGTGGTGCTGGTTGTCTTTTCTGTTGGTGGCGGGGCTAATAGCAAGACATTCTATATATTACCTTGTAATACTTCAAGACAAATCAAGAAATTACTATTATTTTCTTGTTTAGTAGTTTCAATTCTTGGTAGGCTTGACTGCTTTCCAATAATGGGTGGATGCCTCTTCAGGAAAATGCTTATCACTTTCCTGAACCTAGCTATTTATTTTGATCCATGCTTATCTTTGACATTTGCCAACTTCCAGAATGAACATTTCCTTTAACATGACCTGATAACAATTTGACCTTCATCCCTGTCAGGTGGTTCTTATTTCTGGAGAAACAGGATGTGGTAAAACAACACAGGTGCCAGTTCTTTTGACTTTTGTTTTGCTCTGTTTTGACCATGAAACAACTATTGTATGTAATTAACTTCACTGTGACATTTCCTGCAATAAATTCAGATGTATCTTCTCATTCTGTTACTCTGTGTTGATTAATTGATCCAATCTATGCCTATTTTCTGCTATTTTGATATTTTACTTTGTGTTTGTTGTTATCGTGTTATATGTATTAAAACATCCTGATTTGTGAGAAATTTCACAAAATCGATAGTCAAATGTACTTCTTGTTTTAGTGCCCATGGAATGATGTGGACACCTTTCTTTTTCTTAAATTATGATTTCCTTGGAATGATATTCTGCTTATCTGGCTCACTCATCGTACCATTCTTTTTTTAGGTTCCTCAATATATCTTGGATCATATGTGGGGTAAGGGTGAATCATGTAAGATTGTATGCACTCAACCAAGGCGAATATCAGCTATCTCAGGTAATTCTGTCAAATGACTTCTCTTTCATTGCTATTGTTTTTGTTTAAGCAGCTGAGAGTCAAATGACTCATGTACACAGTTGCTGAGAGAATCTCTGCGGAAAGAGGAGAGTCTGTGGGTGACACAGTTGGGTATAAGGTATGCCAAATTTTAGAATTTTCTATTATGCATTTCTGGACTGAAATTGTACTTATTATTCATCTGTTTGAAAATGACACCCAAAAAATGTTATCTTTTTTTTTTTTGAAAAAGAATGTTTTTTTACGAAACTTTGCCCGTAAATTTATTGTGTAGTTTATCCGTACAGTGACATGTCTATGATAACACTAAAATACTTGTAGATATGAATTTGCCTTGGTTATTTTGTGCAAACAAACTTTGCATTGTTTGAGAATTTCTTGGTAGAAATTGACAAAGTTTACTCAAGAAACAGTATCAGTATCTTGTATTTTGAAACGAGTAAACACCAGTTTTGTTATTTCGCTTGACAAAGTTGAGAAAGTTTGTAATTTGGACTATGTTCTTAACTTCAATTTTCGTCCTTAATGTTCATATATTTGTCATCTATGACATGTTTGCACTTGTGCACATAATGTGGATATGTACCTCTGTCTTATTCCGCTGTTTATTTCAATTGCAGATACGCTTGGAGTCAAAAGGAGGGAAGAACTCATCAATCATGTTCTGCACAAATGGTGTTCTTTTGAGGCTATTGATAGGCAGGGTAACTAATATTTCAAAAGAACAAAATCAGAAACGCTCATTTGATGATGCAGTTACTGGGATAACACATATTATTGTGGTAATGTTTAATCTTAGAACTTTCAAATAGCTTGATTGCAAATTATTGTATTCTGAACTGCACATACTTTACACTCCTTATTTTGCACCAACACTGCATCCATGCTATTAGTACCAACAAGTAGTTAAATATGATGCTTTTTGTACAAGGGGGGAAGGAGATATTTAATCAACCACTGGGTTTGTATGACACTAGACTTGTTGCAGAAACTTAACTCTAATGCTCTAAGTAGATCTATGACAACCAGAAATTATTTTCCCGTCTAGTGTGAAATTATTTCTTTAATATTATAACTGTACTTGCATTTCTTTTGTAGTTTGATACAGCGTATTGCAGAAAACATTTACCAACTGTTCCTTTGTAATTCTGAGAGGGCAGAGCATTTGGTGAGCATTAATTGCAAAATGGTTATGTCAGTGCTTACCTATTCAAATCTTGTTATTTGTTTAGTACTATCTTAGCACCCCTTAGCATTGTCCATTGAATATTGTTGTCATTGTTGAACTGGGGCAAGTCATGCATCAATTAGATGTAAGAGGTATTGTGCAACTTAGTTTATAACTCTATTGCAAAAATAACTGGAATGGAAATTTATGATTATTTGTTATTGAGCTTCTAATAGCATACTGTCTTTTGGTGAAATACAATGTTTTTTTTAATCTTGGAAAGCTTCATATATTATTGTGCTTCAGAACTGGAGCCTTATACAAGGCACTTCCTTACTGAATTGATTTTCAATGGCATATACTGCCAGTATATATTTTATTGGTAATATGAGTTGGCACTCTCCTTTTCTCTTTAGGATGAAATCCATGAAAGGGACAGGTTTTCAGATTTCATGTTGGCTATTCTAAGGTATTATGCTAAAAGCTGTTTCGTCCACATGTTGCTTAGATTGTGTTTTTAGTGCTTTAACGATCTTTTGCCAAACAATTATGTAGAGATTTGCTGCCGTTGTATCCTCATCTGCGTTTGGTAAGAAGATTTTTCCTTCTAGTTTAAGGCTCTATAGTAATAACTACACACAATCATGCATCCTCTATCATGTATCCAAAAGATTAGGGTACGGCTTTACAAAATCCTCTACCAGATAACTGTGCAAAAGACAAAAGTTAGTCCACATCTTTTGTTAGTTTGTCTCTGTTGTTATTTTTGCACAGTACACATATGATCATGATTTTGCACAAATTTTGCAATTGCACTCGTGGCATGGTGCTTTACATCTACGAACATTTTGTTCCTTTTTCAAGTTCACAAGACAAAATAGGTTCATATACCCCAAGGAACACAGAATCCATATTTCCATTCCATATTTGAAGCACAGAATTTCTTCTGAGTGTATCCGCTTTCCGTTACATGAGTATTAACTAGTTTAATGAGCAGGTACTCATGAGTGCAACGATTGATGCTGAGCGGTTCTCAAATTATTTCAGTGGATGCCCATTTATTCAAGTCCCAGGGTTTACCCATCCTGTTAGTAACACACTAATTTACATTTTGTTAAGAAAGATATTGAAGTAATTGATGGCAACATTGGCTCTTTTTTCTCAGGTCAAAACTTTCTATTTGGAGGATGTGCTTTCTATTTTGCAATCTGTAGGCGATAATCATCTTGATCCTACAACAGATGATCTGAAACAGAGCAGTTTGTTAACAGATGATTACAAAAGCTCAATGGATGAAGCCATTAACCTAGCTTTGGATAATGATGAATTTGATCCTCTTCTTGAGCTTATTTCTGCTGAGCAGAACCAAGAAATTTTCAATTACCAGCACTCAGAAACTGGTGTGACACCTTTGATGGTTCTTGCTGGAAAAGGTCAGGTTGGGGACATTTGCATGCTTCTATCATTTGGGGTGGATTGTTCTACACGGGATCATGATGGAAAATCTGCATTAGGTTGGGCAGAACAAGGGAATCAGCAAGAGGTTTGCGAAGTTATTAAGAAACATATGGAATGTGGTTCAGCAAAGTTAACTGAAGAGAATGAGCTGCTCAATAAATACTTGGCAACCATCAATCCTGAGCACATCGATACTGTGCTAATAGAACGGTTGCTCAGAAAAATTTGTGTTGATTCCAATGAAGGAGCTATCTTGGTGTTTCTTCCTGGGTGGGAAGATATAAATCAAACACGGGAAAGGTTGCTTGCTTCTCCCTTCTTTCAGGATTCGTCAAAGTTTCTTGTGTTGTCACTCCATTCCATGATCCCATCTTCGGAGCAGAAAAAAGTTTTCAAGCGTCCACCAGCAGGATCTCGTAAAATAATTCTCTCAACCAACATAGCAGAGACTGCTGTGACAATTGATGACGTCGTATTTGTCATAGATAGTGGGAGAATGAAAGAGAAAAGTTATGATCCATATAATAATGTCTCAACACTTCATTCTTCCTGGGTTTCAAAAGCTAATGCCAGACAACGTCAAGGGCGTGCGGGTCGTTGTCAGCCAGGAACGTGCTACCATCTCTACTCTAGATTTCGAGCAGCCTCATTACTGGAATACCAAATCCCTGAAATAAAGAGGATGCCTATTGAGGAACTATGTTTACAGGTATATTCCTAGCTAACCTTTGTAGATTTGTTTCCTCCAATAACTCTTGAAATCAATACTTCTGCAATATTATGGTTCGCTGCAATAAGAATGACATTTATTTACTGATAGCTGTTAAATGTTTCAATCTGTATTATGCAGGTCAAACTGCTTGATCCGAACTGCAGAATTGCAGACTTTTTAAGGAAAACTTTGGACCCTCCAATTCCAGAAACTGTAAGAAATGCTATCACCGTACTTCAGGATCTTGGTGCTTTGACTCAAGATGAACAACTGACAGAGTTAGGGGAAAAGTTGGGCTCCCTTCCGGTCCATCCATCTACAAGCAAGATGCTCTTGTTTGGTATATTAATGAATTGCCTAGATCCGGCGTTGACATTGGCATGTGCAGCAGATTATAGAGATCCTTTCCTCCTTCCAATGGCTCCAGATGAGAGGAAAAGGGCTGCTGCAGCCAAAGTTGAGCTTGCTTCATTGTATGGTGGATACAGTGATCAGCTTGCAGTTGTAGCAGCAATGGACTGTTGGAGACGTGCCAAAGATAGGGGCCAAGAAGCTCAATTTTGTTCTAAGTATTTTGTGTCTTCTAACACCATGAATATGCTTTCAAACATGAGGAAACAGCTTCAGAATGAACTAGCCCAAAGAGGATTTGTTCCTGTAGATGCATCTGCATGCAGCTTAAATGCTAGAGATCCAGGTACTTTTCTAGAAAAAATTGAGTTCTGAAACATATTCTTTGTTCATGTGATTTCTTTTGTTTGTTTCCACTTTGCTTTGCTTAACTATAGTATATGCATGGTTGAGGGATACATGGTATTATGTAAGCAGCAAGTAAGTTGATTAGTTAAGTCCCTAGTATATAATATACTCAGTGAGAAGGGTGTTCCTTTTCAGGATAGCTAACTAGAGTTTTCCATGGTTAGTTACAAAGAAAAACCTTGTGTTTCTATGAATTAGTCTTGCAATATGTTCACGCCTATATTACTAGTTCCCATTTGGATATATTGTAGGGGATAGTCCATCCCCTGATTAGTTGTATTGTAGATTAGCAGTTCCTTAAGCCTATGCACAGCAGGGTTTATTAGTTGTATTGTGGATTAGCAGTTCCTTAAGCCTATACACAGCAGGGTTTACAACATACAAGGTCATAGTGCACAGAGTGTATATGAATAAGAGAACCAATCTAAAGTTAGTACAAGTAGCTACTAAGTTACATATATCACTCTAAAGTTAGTAGCTACTAAGTTACATATATCATTCACTGTATTGTAGAGTTTTCCATCCTTTCCCCGTTCAATCTTTTTAATTTTCTTCTTACTTCTAATTCACGAGCAAATCGTCCTTGCCTTTTCTTTGTAGTAAAATTATTTTTAGAGTATTTGCTGGATTCTATTTTTATTCTTAGTAAAATTATGTAGTAAAATCAGTTGTCACCCGAACTTCATCAATCTTCCTTAGTTCCTAACAAATTATGCTTTATTGCATCAAAGTTTTAATTGTTCTATTGTACTTAACTGACTTCTAAATTCTGTAGGTATCATTCGTGCTGTCCTTATGGCCGGTGCTTATCCAATGGTAGGGAGATTGCTTCCCCCTCGCAAAAATACTAGAAGAGCAGTCATTGAAACAGCAAGTGGTGCCAAAGTTCGACTGCATCCACATTCTTGCAACTTTAACTTGTCTTTCCGTAAGACTTCTGGGAACCCATTAGTGATATATGATGAGATCACTCGAGGCGATGGTGGAATGTACATAAAAAACTCTTCGGTTGTTGGGTCCTATCCTTTAATTATTCTTGCTACGGAAATGGTTGTTGCTCCACCTGAGGACGATGATAGTGATGAAGAGGATGGGGATTCTAGTGAGGATGAAACTGAGAAAGTCACTTTGGGACAACATAAAGAGATAATGTCTTCTCCTGATAACTCTGTTTCAGTTGTTATTGATCGATGGCTTCGGTTTGATGCTACAGCTCTTGATGTTGCTCAAATATACTGCCTTAGGGAGCGCCTAGCATCAGCTATTCTTTTCAAAGTAAGATTTTTATATCTTGCATCATCTAATTTAAGCTTGATTAATGCAATACAACTTGTTCCTTTTGTATTCTCTCTTTCATCCAATGTTTTCTAAGATGCCATGCATGGTTGCCAGCATATTAGCAAACTTTTGTTTTACATTTCAGTCTGCACACTCCCACTGTCCCACTCTGACCCCCGAGTTTTCCTTTAAATATATTGTGTTGATTTTTCTCCAGTGCAGAAATCTGGATAATAAGCATACATGAAAAATCTATAAGGCATGTAGATAGACTGCATTGCCTTCCGTTGTTCATTCTGAGTTGTCTCAATCAGATAATGGATCTGGATCAATAGATCATCATACTGCTTTCTGCATCATTCTTAGTACCTTTATAGTCCAATTATTTCTGAAAAAAAATGGAATTATTTTTCTCAGGTCAAACATCCACAGGATGTCCTCCCACCTGATCTTGGAGCAACTATGTATGCTATTGCGTGCATCCTATCATACGATGGCTTGCCTGCTATGATTACATCTGATGATGTTGCTACAAGTCAGGGTTCAAACCAAAGTTCAGCTGAATCAAGCAGATTCTCTCAGGGTCGTAGAGTCGGTTATATTCCACCTGGCGGTTTCCTCATGTCTTTGTTATCGGATAAACCTCTTAATGCGCCTCATTTTCAGAAGTCCTTTAATCATCCAGATGGAGCTTCAGGGCATATTCGGTCATCGAGGACCTCCGTCGGTAGATTTGATCAGTCTCGCCATCCTCAACGTAATAATTCTGGACCTGGGAGTTCAGCAGCACGGACTTTCAAAAGACAGCGCAACGGTGCACAGTGACTCTGGACTAGCGGCCGCGTTTTGCAGATCCTTCGGCTATGCTGGAATATTGGATGAAAGGCTTTTGTGGCAGAAATAAAGGATTGCTGTCTTGGCCGGGAGTTAAATAGGACTTGCAGCCTTCCTTTGTTGAAGGGCCATACGATGGCAACGTGATGCCTTGAGCTGAAATCATAATCCAGAAACGCTGTTTTGCTGGTGACTTGCAGCCTTCCTTTGTTCGGTGCACGTTGCTATTCTGTTCAGCTCTGCTTCCCAACTTGAGCGTGCCTTGTAATCTGATGGCAAGGCGACGCCATGCCATGCCACAGTCCACTGGTGTCTAACCACCAAATTGTACTCGTTGGAAGAGTGACCCATACAGGCTCAACGGGAGTCTGAATTCTGATGTCCCTCATACAGCCATACAGGAGTAGTAGGTTGGTAGTCTGAAACTTTTGTTTTGCTCTGATGATGTACGTGAAGAAGTGGTGTGTTTCCCTTCTTCGACCTATGGTTCTTTTATAGTACTGGAGTAGTACAGTAGTACTAGTAGTACATGCGCCTAAATTCTCCATGCCATGTGTAACCACAGTGATGTTATGCCGTGCGCCTAAATTTTCCCGTTCTGGTTTGAGATAGCAGTCGCACCCAGAGACGCTGCGGGCCTGTTGGGAAGCTGGATAAGCAGCTGAGCTCCTGATAATCTGGAAAAGTTGGGTTTCACAACTTCTGGTTTTTAGGTTATTTTCAGGATTTTACAAATATAGCTTCTCAGAATCATTGAAAGCTAGACTATTTAGGGAGCTTCTGATTATAAGAGGAACTGCAGCAATTCCGAGAGAAACTGCAGCTAGAAGCTCCTCCAGGACCGGCCTCTCTTCTCTTCGTGAAGAAGAGAAATTGAGTGAAATATAATTGCTCTTGTACCAATGGGGCACTACTAGCACCCAAAAAATAATAACACTGTAGCAACCTTGTAGTACTCCGTAATGCACGTGTCTCTCAGGACCACCTGACCTGAGATTGAATGTCTAGCAGGTGCCAACATCCGCCCGTTTGGAACACGGATTTGCCACGCCCATCACGTTACATAGCTGGCGGATGTCGACGTGTTTTAATGGCCCAATGGCAGGTTTAATACTCGTACGTGAAAAAAGGCTTTGCTCTTGTACGGGCATCGACCAGTGGGCAGTGGCGCCATCATGTTTTCGCCGTACTACCTCGTTCTCGACGACTCGTGCCATACTGTCATGCGAAACTATTTTGTGATATGATCATCGCAGTATACAGCATCTGACCAGTACTACTACTGATTAGACCAATAATTGCCTCCTATTGTCAGCAGATTATTGTTTTATGGAGGATATATTTGTAGAATATAATTGGAATGGTTCACAACTTCACATCTCCTGCCTCTCCAATGACATAGTACAAAGCCAGAATACGATATAGAGTGGATTGAGATCGGTGCAGTCGTAATTGCGACTGCACCTTAGGACTGCATCCATTTTCAGCTATTTATTTTTGTGATCAACAGTACAGATCAACTGCTACCGTACTCGTGCTATAGTACCCTGAACAATATTTTATGTCGTGGTACTTTTGCTACAGCAACCGGCCTAATCCTTACCGTTGGATTTAGATCCAACGTAGCAGCTACAGCTGCTTAAGTTACAGTCCATACTACTACTGCATTTGATCCGGATCCAAATAGAGTCATCCGAAGTGAAATAAAGGACTATTGCTACAATAGCAAAACGCATAGACCCTTTAGCAATTATACTCCCTCCGTCTCAAAAAAAAGACAAACTCTAGGCTTCCGTGTCCAACATT
Source organism: Oryza sativa Japonica Group (assembly GCF_034140825.1). Lineage (NCBI taxonomy): Eukaryota > Viridiplantae > Streptophyta > Magnoliopsida > Poales > Poaceae > Oryza > Oryza sativa. Next base: position 32,966,912 of record NC_089035.1, read on the forward strand.
TAACCGTCCGTCTTATTTAAAAAAATTATGAAAAAAAATTAAAAAGACAAGTCACGCATAAAGTATTAATCATGTTTTATCATCTAACAACAATGAAAATACTAATTATAAAAAAAATTTCATATAAGACGGACAGTCAAACGTTGGACACGGAAACCCAGAGTTTATCTTTTTTTTAGACGGAGGGAGAATTTTGTAGATAAGAAGTGAAAAATAAAGGACTATTGCTACCTTTCGTTTAATGTTATCAATCATTTTAGCAAATTTCACATTAAACATGTAGATGTCTCTAATAACAAGGTTACCCTCATTAACTATATCCCAAATGTTTCCTAAAGTAGCAGTAGTTGCCTGCATTGACAAACAGAGTAGAGATGGAATGCCACCTCTAAAACTCATTTGAAATGTGAGAGTGAAGCATTTTGTATCGAAATGTGAGAGTGAAGCATTTCGATACAAAATATGAATATTAGAATGACAAGTAATCTACAATAAGAGTAGTACTGATTTTAACAGAGTAGTACAATTGTGTATAATATCTTAGGACTCTTAAATTCGTTGTAATATAGAACTAATGCAACAAAATTAAATTTTATGGCAACCATTGCGATAAACATCGTGGTACTAATAGGCTATTGCAATAAATTAGTAGTCCTTACGTTAATTAGGAGCAACCAAGGAGCCCTTAGGTTTATTAGGGACAATGAAGGGAACAAGCCCGGGTGCTCAAGTGAAAACGTCATAGACCAATAGATTACTTCCTTACATTGTGATTCAGGTTTCGATATAGCTCATTGCTGACATCGGCCGTGATAAATTTATGAGCATGCTGAGCTGGGATCATGGCGTTAGCAAAGTTATATTCACACCACGTATAGCCGAGTCAACAATCAATCAATCAAATAAAATAGTACAGTACAGTACATCGTGTTTCCGTTACTACGTTCTAAAATAGCTGCTGCTTTTTTTAATCGCAAAGAAGTTCTCTCTCTTTTGAGGACGCAAAGAAAGGTTGATGCTTTCGCCATTCGCAAGCGTAAGCATATTTTGCTAAAAATGCTCCGGTGGGGGAGAGCTGTCGATCCCATCTCAGGAGTGTTTTATATTAGTCCCCAAGTCTTAACGACTTTAAAGGTCGGGGAGTCCTGGTCAACTTTGCCATGACCGCATTAGTTTATTAACACCCCACGACTAAACTACGTATTCCTGCAATTTTCACAAGATCTAACCATCACCCGTAGTTACTACTTCTTCCGTCTTATAATATAAGAGATTTTAAATTTTTATTTACACTGTTTAACCACTCATCTTATTAAAAAAATTTAAAATTATTATTTACTTTTTCTTGACTTACTTTATTATCTAAAGTATTTTAATCACAATTTTTTTGTTTTTTATATTTACACAAATTTTTTAAATAAGATAAGTGGTTAAATAATATAAATAAAAAATTAAAATCTCTTATTTTATGAAACGGGGGAGTAGTAGGCCGTAGCGTCTCCAAACTCTCGTCAGGTATGGACGCGATCGCGCGCAACGGCGGCGCACGGCGCCCGCACCCCCCGTGCCTTTTAATTAACTCTCCTTTTGACCGTGCCAGGTTAACCTCACCTCGCGAAGCGAACTGGTCTACCACACCAACACGACCACACGACACGATCGAGGCTCGCATGGATTTTCGCATTTTCGGTGGACAGAGTAGGGTAGGGGCGTGGAGAGGGGAGGTGAGCGGTGGTGAGCCACACGAGCAGGGCAGCGCAGAGGATCGCGGGGTGCATGATTGAGCGGAGGGGGGAAGGGGTGTGGTGGGGTCAGTAGTACGGGGGGGGGTGAGCGGTCGGTGACGCGGGGTGAGTCCGCGTCAGCGATGCCTACCTCCGCGCGCCTCACGTCACCCGCGCGACCTCACCCGTTCACGCGGGCCCCACCACCACCACCGCCTCCCTCGCCGACGCCCTCGTTTCGTACGACTAGAAAGAATACTCCATAATAGAAGAGATTTTAAGTTTTTTTACATTATTTGATCACTCGTCTTATTTAAATTTTTTTTGAAATTATTATTTATTTTTTTGACTTACTTTATTATCCAAAGCACTTTAAGCACAATTTTTTGTTTTTTATATTTACACAAATTTTTTTTGAATAAGACGAGTGGTCAAACAATACAAACAACAACTCAAAATCCCTTATATTATTATATTATGGGATGGAGGGAGTACAATACAGTACTCCTACGTACTAAAAAAACCGGGCCGATGCCATCTTTCCGCTAAAAAAACAGTCGCGCGCAGCGCAGCAGCAGCTGCTGCGGCCGGCCAGGCAACAAGATGCACCGAGTTGCCGAGCAAAAGAAAAAAACCTTGGGGAGATCGCGGCGCATCGCGGTTGCGTCTCCGCGTCCCGCGACCACGGATTTTCCTTTTTGCCTGCGCCGTTTGCGTTGCACGCGGTGTGTGTGTTACGGCAACTTCTGTATCGTGTACCTACGGGACATATCGGCTCGGCATGCGCAAAGACGGGGAAGCCGACCGAGCGAGCTGGAGCCTGGGAGGAGGAGAGGAGGAGGTGGTGATTTCGACGGCCTATCCACAGTACACACACGCGCCTGCGGCCTCTGCCCTGCGCTGCCCCGCCACCTGTGCTTTGGAGACCTCCGTCCCATATTACTCGTCTTTTTAAGTTTTTATTTGTCAATGTTTGATCATTCGTCTTATTTAAAAAATTTTAGAATTATTATTTATTTTGTTTATCATTTGCTTTATTATCAAAAGTATTTTACATATGACTTATCTTTTTTTATATTTGCACTAATTTTTTAAATAAAATGAATGGTCAAACGTTATAAATAAAAAATCAAAAATGTCATCTATTACGAGACGGAAGGAGTAGTAGGAGAGGATAACGCTGGGGGTTTGCCTCTCTTGGCCAGGGCACGACGTGATGGCGTGAGCCTCTCACCGTACATGTCACGTCGCGATAACCATCTGTCCGGCCGCTTTCTATGAGGATAACCACAAGGAACAGTAAAACTAATCCTGACAATCCATGCTATTACACCGATTCTAAAATATATAGTAATTTTAACTACAAATATGAAGGAGCATAATTATTTTATTTTTTAAGCTGCTATATTTTAAAATTTTTACTTTTGTTCAAATTGATGGTTACAAATTATTATATTTTAGAATAGATGGAGTACTGTTATTTTCTTCGAGCACAAGATCAACATGACAACATTAACGTTTGGATTGAACTACTTTCTTATTCAACCTAAACACGCTACCAAATTGTTGAACGGTTATTTTTTCAAAAAAACTATTTATACAAAAAATTATTTTAAAATGATAACATTATTATTTAAATTTGTAATAGTTAATAGATAAGTAGTCGTTCAATAATGATTTATCTTACGGATAAGTATAAGCTAACCCCTCATTTAAACGCAACCTTGTTACCGCTCTTCTGGCAGGATAGACTCAAATCTAGACCAATAAATTTCTCACTTGTTTGGTCTAATAGGAATTAGGGAAGTCCCAACTCTCTATTTAGGATAGTACTTATAGCATTAACTACATTGCCATGTAGGACTTTTAACTTATGTGGTACCATATTAATTAAGAGAGAGAGTGAAGAGATGAAGAAACTGGGTCTCATGCAAAACACAGCTTCAACACGAGAACCTATGCACTAGACACTATCAAGTTTTGCATTGGGAGAGAATATTGTCTTCATAATAGATGAAGAATAAATATGATTGGTAGAGAAGAGAGATGGTGTATTTATTAATGGCCCACTTTAACAAATCATGGGTTGTGAAGTGTAGTTTCTATTGTGATGTCTTATTGACATGGCACCATAGACACTGCTTATGGACACTATGAGTTGGGACTGCCCTTATGCTATCATACTTATCACGAAGAAAATGATTTTACTGGTCTAAAAGTATGACCAAAAGTTACTATACCTTTTATTTTAGAGTAAAGTGTATTAGCGGTTCTTAATCTTATAGGGTTGTGTCATATAGGTCCCTAAACTCTGAAAATGGTCTCAGAACTTGTCAAAATGTATCATCTAAGTCCCAAATTGACACATCCCCTTTAGATCCTACATGGCGCTGATGTGGTGTGCCACATGGACGTGACGTGTCCTTTTATTTTTTTTCCTTCTTTTATTTTTCTTTTTCTTTTCCGTTTTCTTCTCATTCTTCTTTTTTTACTTTCTTCTGCTCGGGTCACAGAGAAAGGAGAATAAAGGGGAAAAAGAGAAGAAAAAAAGAAAAAGAAAAAAAAAATAAATGTGTCCCATTTGTCAGTCAAAATAACACCACGTCATATTTGTGTGGCATGCCACATCAACGTCACGTAGGATCTTGAAGAGGGTGTGGCGATTTGAGATCTAGATGACACACTAGGACAATTTCTGGAACTTGAATATATATCTTGAGAGCTTAAGAATCTGGATGACACACCTTACAAGAACCGTCCGTACACTGTACTTTTTTTTTATTATAACGGATGTGTTACTAGTAATTTGTTAGGGTCACCTCATGTTCGTGATCTTTCAACAACAAGATCGTGTTTAATTCGACGAAAATGACCGGTAATGCCGAGACAAGGTGGTGCAGGCTAGTAGCGGTGAATGCCTTAGATCTCTAGTCAGTTTTGTGGTGTTCGATCAATGGATCAGCCCAACATCATTAGCTCCCAGAGGTATGGTGGAACGCCACAGGAAAGGCGTGTGAAGAGAGGCGATGCCACGGCATAGCGGCGAGACGAGAGAGAGATAGAGAGAGAGAGAGAGAGATGTGGACGGCCGCAGTGCACGGCAAGGAAGGGTACAGACTCCCGGTGGGGTGACCGGGGGGTGAGGTGATGTGTATGGCAAAAAGAAATGAAGGAGATGTGTTGGATGCTGACTGATCTGAACAGTAGTGCTACTGGAAAAATTTAAGCTATTTTCGCTCAATAAAATATCTAATACTAGGTGCATAGGAATATCTGAACTTGCACATTTTGAGGGCTTTTTACAGCACGTTTAAATTACTTGATGCTGTGAGTGTACAGCACATGAATGGAATTTTTGTAGACTCTCTATTGTACCACATACTCATAGAAAAGAGTCTAATACTGGTTGACAAATAACCCTACTATTGGATCTAGATTGACTAAAATCACAAACACTAAATAGAAATAGACTTGCCGTTTGTGTAGCGATGTATGTACTCTCTCCGCACCTAAAAGATTTGTTTCACAGAGACTATTTTCTAAGTAGATGTCCATTAGATCTTTAATAGTATTTTTTTTCGTTTTAACCTTCAAACCCAGTTGTACTCCCTTCTCTTCCTCATCTTTGATTATCTTAAACAATATCAATAATATTCTTTTATGAATAGTGTGAGTTTAAAATAAAGTATACCTTTTCCTTTAAAAATTACTAGTTTTTAAGTTTTTTACTTACAGTATATATTTTTTATTAAGATACATATTTTACCTATGTTTTTTTAACATGTTTTTAAAACAGCTTAACGATGTGTTTCTTAAAAACATTTTATGTATAAAAATTGCTTTAAAATATAAAATAAAAATACTTTCAAGTTTATAATAATATAAACTCATATGTTAATAGTTTTTGTATTTTACGTGTGTGCTGACATCATCTTCGTAGCCTCAAACACACTCTAATTTATATTTCACATGTATTTTACTCATACTATTTCCCAAAGGCACGAGAGAGGACGGCAACAACAAAAAGATCCTCGCCTCCCCACACCTGACCCTACCCATCAAAATCCTCCTAGACAACTCACTAAATTATATACCACCAGTATGAAAAAGAAACTAAAAAACCATTTTTAAAAGGTCCCAGATGAAGAATTCTTTTCCAACTCGATCCCAACAGAAGAAAAGGAAAAAGAAATGAATAGCACCGAGGAGAGGACAGACAGAACAAATCCATCGGTCTCCTCCTCCCTCCGATTTCCCCCCTTCGTCCTCGTCGTCTTCCTCCCATTTTTTTTTCCTCCTCCTCCTCCTCTCATCCCTCGCCGCGAGCCAAAGCCCCTGGTTTCCTCGCAACTGCCTCCCCGCGATTCCGTTTGACCCCCACTGTTCTTCTCCCCTACCACCACCAGGTCGCAGTCGCTTCCAATTTCCAAATAATTCCCTCCACTCCGGCCGCTCGCGAGGAAAGAAAAGGATTTCTTTTTCTCTCTCTCTCTCTCTCCCCCTCTCTCCGAGATCCGTTTCCCAAACAGGCGGGGGGTCGAAAGTGTTTGGTACTTTGGTTTGGGGAGCTTGTTTGCCGACGCGGATCTGCGTGGAGACGAGCAGAGGGGGGAGCGCCGGAATTGGGTGGTTTGGCCCGGGAGGCGCCGGAAAGTGGGGGAGCCTTTGGATTCCCCGAACCCGCCATGGTGATCCGGCACGAGTAGTAGTGGTGGTGGTGGTATTAGTAGCAGTGAGATGCCGGCGCGTAGCGCGGTGGTGGTAATAGCCATGGAGCCCTCGTCGTCCATCACCATCGCGTCGTCGTCCTCGTACCTCTCGAACGGGTCTAGCCCGTGCTCGGTCTCTCTTGCGCCGCCGGGGGCAGGGGCGGTGGCGGCGCAGGCGGCGCCGGTTGCCGCCGGGGAGGGCGGCGGCGGCGGAGGAGGAGGAGGAGGAGGAGGGAGTAGTAGCGTGGAGGTGGTGAGCCTGAATCGGCTTAGCGCTAACCTCGAGCGGCTCCTCCTCGATTCCGACCTCGACTGCAGCGACGCCGACGTCGACGTGGCCGACGGTGGCCCGCCCGTGCCAGTCCACCGCTGCATCCTCGCCGCCCGCAGCACCTTCTTCTACAACCTCTTCGCGGCGCGCGGCCGCGGCGGCGATGGGGCTGCCGGCGGCGGCGGCGGCGGCGGTGGTGGGGGAGGGGAGAGGACTGGGGGGAGGCCGCGGTACAAGATGGAGGAGCTCGTGCCGGGAGGCCGCGTGGGGCGCGATGCCTTCCTGTCGCTGCTGGGTTACCTGTACACGGGCAAGCTCCGGCCGGCGCCGGATGACGTGGTGTCCTGCGCCGACCCCATGTGCCCGCACGACTCGTGCCCGCCGGCGATCAGGTTCAACGTCGAGCAAATGTACGCGGCGTGGGCGTTCAAGATCACCGAGCTCATCTCGCTGTTCCAGGTGAGATACAAAAGGATGCTCTTCTTGTGCTTGTTAGGATACCAAAAACGGTAGCTGCAGAACTAGAAACTGTTCTGTCACCGATTATATTTTTATGCAATCTGTATTTGATGGTGTAAACATATTTTCAACCAATTTTTGCATGCGAATAACTTCAAGCTGCACGATGTCTTGAGTCTGGATTCTGGAAGTCGTTCAAGCACATAGGCTGTGTTACATAAGCTTGATAGCTTGTAAACATTGCTCTCAAGTCCCCACTTCAGATCTTCTAACTAGATTGTGTTATACCTTTTTTAAGTTGAAAGAAACTTGCTAAATCTATATTGGGTTCGATTAGAGGAGCTAGGATGCAGTCCTGGTCCTGGTGATGTGTATCAGTGTGCTCCAGATTGGTTAGTGGACTAATTAGCTTGGTTGTCTCAGCTTATATAGTTCAACGGTTTATGAATCCACTACATGTCCAATAACCCAAAGTCTTTTAGCTTATATTTTTATGACCTGTTGTTTAATCTGGGTTAATACGGTCTTCTTCTACCACAGCGACGGCTTCTTAACTTCGTCGATAAGACTCTAGTAGAAGATGTTCTTCCAATTCTGCAAGTTGCTTTTCATTCAGAGCTGACTCCAGTGCTTGAAAAATGTATTCGGAGAATTGCAAGATCAAATCTTGATAATGTATCGTTGGATAAGGAACTTCCTCCAGAAGTTGCTGTTCAGATAAAAGAGATTCGCCAAAAATCTCAGCCAAATGAGGGTGACACCGTCATTTCAGACCCTGTACATGAGAAAAGGGTCAGAAGAATCCACAGGGCACTGGATTCTGATGATGTTGAGCTTGTGAAGTTGCTTCTTAACGAATCTGAGATCACCTTGGATGATGCCAATGCATTGCACTATGCTGCTGCTTACTGTGATTCGAAAGTTGTTTCGGAGTTGTTAGACTTGAGACTTGCCAACTTGAATTTGAAGAATTCGCGTGGATACACGGCACTCCATCTGGCTGCTATGAGGAGAGAGCCAGCTATTATCATGTGTCTCCTAAACAAAGGAGCAGCTGTATCACAATTGACTGCTGATGGCCAGAGTGCAATGAGTATCTGCCGGAGGTTAACAAGGATGAAAGACTACAATACAAAGATGGAGCAAGGCCAAGAGTCAAACAAAGACAGATTATGTATTGATATATTAGATAGGGAGATGATAAGGAAACCTATGGCAGTGGAAGATTCTGTCACCTCGCCTTTGTTGGCTGACGATCTTCACATGAAGCTTCTCTACCTTGAAAACAGAGGTGAAGTCTCTTTTCATGCTCGGTAGAATAGCACTTCGTGGTGCAGCTTGTTTCAGACCTTTCTCGAACAGAAACAGGATGGAGAAAAATTATACATTTATGCTACATAAACAAGTGATCCTAGCATTTACCACGTTTGCTTTCAACCATACTACATTCACCTGGAGAATCCATGCTGACACATTGCATTTTCTCTTGCAGTTGCATTTGCAAGATTATTTTTTCCTGCAGAAGCAAAGGTTGCAATGCAAATTGCACAAGCAGACACCACACCAGAATTTGGCATTGTTCCTGCAGCTAGCACTTCTGGAAAATTGAAGGAAGTCGATCTGAACGAGACACCAGTAACACAAAACAAAAGGCTCCGTTCAAGGGTGGATGCACTCATGAAAACAGGTCGGAACTGATGACACATTCTTTATATGCAAACTATTATAGCTTATGAGTAGATGTCACTGATTACCATCAGAAATTCTCACATGTTGCTAATACCTTCATCTTCGTACTTTAAATGTTTGAGTTGGTGGTGTTGATACCGTGGTAGTTCAAAATCCCCATTTCTTCCACCATCTCTCACTAAAAAAATCACCCCAGCACGCACGTTGCTAGTTCCCGGCTAAAATTTTAACTGCTAATGGAACACGGAAAATAATTATTTAGTTGTCAAATGTTATGTGAGGATGTTGTAGTTCATGTTAAAAACATTCCTGTCTCTTGTAAAACTGGCGTGATTTCCACATTTTGCATACTTTGAACCTAATGAGCACAAATAGTTGGGGTTTTTATTTACTCAAATGTTGATTGGTAATTTGTTTTACTCTCAGCACCCTTTCCTCAGAACTTGATGATCATTCTTATGATATTTTTTTTCTTCTGTTTTCAGTTGAGCTGGGACGTCGCTACTTCCCTAACTGCTCGCAGGTGCTCGACAAATTTCTGGAGGATGATTTGCCCGATAGTCCTGATGCACTCGACCTCCAAAATGGCACTTCTGATGAGCAAAATGTTAAAAGGATGCGGTTCTGTGAGTTAAAGGAGGATGTGCGCAAGGCATTCAGCAAAGACAGAGCTGATAATAGCATGTTTTCTATCTTGTCATCTTCATCGTCATCTTCGCCACCTCCCAAGGTTGCAAAGAAATGACAGAAGTTTTGTAACAAATTTCCGCTCGTGATGTTACTGGGACAAGAGATATCGATCAATAGACCTGTATAGTCTTACAGTGGTATAACAATTAGATATCGAAGCTTCTTCGAATATTAGAAAGTGCTGTTCTGGGCTGCACTCAGCTGGTTTATGGGACCCATGCGGTGAAACTGGCAAAAGAAAACCAGCTGATTAGAGGCTCCAAAGCAGTGTCTCTCGTGAATATGTTTGTAGCATTCTGTTTTGTTCAGGATGGCTATAATGATAAAATCTTTTCAATAGATATATAGCTAATTGTCTCGTAAGCATACTGCCATTATTGAGATCGTAGAAGCTGCAAGTTTTGTAAGAAAAAGACGGCGTTGCTTATCGCCAACGCTATGTATCGGAGAACAAGTGTTTTTTTTGGCTGTGAGACACAGGTAATGGATATGCAAAAAAGAAAAATCTTGTGTAATTGCAGCTGTGCATATCAACTAATTATCTATATATCTACGGAATCTTGCACAAGGGCACCCAGATTTGACAGTGAAACACAAGATAAAATGGAATAGAAACAAAAATGAAACCAACACAGCAGTATTTACAATTCTGAAGCTGCAAACTACTGTAGACCATAACTTGTCACCCTTCGAACAGCTCTGCCAGCATCTCCTCCAGGTCAGCAGGAGTGTTGCTGTTTCCGCGGCTAACCAGTCTCTTCAGCTCAGGATGCTCCAACAAGTACTCGCGATAACCTGAAACAACTCTCTCGGTGATAGTTTTTCGCAGCCTTCCTCTAAGCTCAGGGCTTGGGACCTTCCACAGCTTCTGAGCCGTGTACGTCTCATGGAACGCCAACTCGAATTTCCTCAATGGCGAGGACTTGTTGCTCCAGGGAGAGAGGCCAGACTTCGACGATAGGCAGGACAGCACGGGCGCCCAAGAAGCGCTGAAATAGCCGTCGATGTAGCCGCCACTGGCAACGAATCCACCGTAGGTTGGAGAACGGCTCGAGCTGCTGCGCCACGAAATGCGAGTTGTTGAGCAGGAAAATGTACCTCAGGCCCGTGCCCTGGCACAGCTTGGATTTCCTCCTGATGAGACGCCTCAGGTAGCCGATGGCGTCGTACGTCGATCATGGCGTACAGGTATCCCCTGTACGTTCCCAGCGTACGCGACGCAGTCCACCATGACGCGAGCGCTCGTGTGCACGTCGTCTCCGCTACCTCGCGCGATCTCCGTCGGGTCGTCGTCGGCGGCGGCCTCGACGAGCGCCTTGGTCTCCTCCATGGTGCTCGATATGGCGCCGTGCAGCTCGGTCGCCTTCCTGAACAGGGCGTTCTCCATGGCGTCGAACGTGATGGCCTGGGTGGTTTGGTGGGTGATCAGCACGCGGCGGCACTGTGACCAGAGGAGAGACGAGGCGTCCATGGCGTGCCCGTACATGCTGACCAGGGCGTGTAGCTTCTCCGGCGGCGGAGCGTGGACAAGCTTGAGAGCGGCGAGGACGGCGTCGACGAAACCGACCATCTTGGCGACGCAAGCTTCCCCGAACCGCGCGAGCGACGGCGTCGGCTCGTTGTTAGCAAAAGGAACACAGATTTTGGGGCTAGTTTAATTTCTATTCTCCACTCAATCAACTATGGCTGGTTGGATACATACACACACACACAGATATATATATATATATATATATATATATATATATATATATATATATATATATATAGGCTAGTGGCTTATATCCTAAGAAACTAGGAGTGGCTTACATCCTAAGGAAAACTACTAGTGGTTTACATCCTAAGGCAGCCAACTATTATTCCAAAAATAGATGTTAAAAGCATATAGTAAAAACAAGACTTAATCTGTCATTCTCCCCCTAAGTCATGTGTGGCGCCTTTTGGGGAATTTGAACCATTCCAATCCTGGCGCGAAACTCCTGGAACTTGACCCGCCCAAGGGACTTGGTGAGAAGATCGGCGAGCTGATCCTGGGTGTTAATGTAGCTGGCCTTGATGCTCCCCTCCTCCAAGCAGCTCCGAATGAAATGATACTTGATGCGGATGTGCTTGCTGCGCTCATGGAAGACGGGATTCTTTGCCAAGGCCAAAGCGGACTTGCTGTCCATCCTGAGCTCCACTGCTTCAGTGTTTCTGCCCAAGAGATCACCCAGCAGCCGAGCCAACCAGAGAGCTTGAGTTGAGGCGGTTGTGGTAGCGATGTACTCTGCCTCGCAACTAGACAGGGCCACCACTTGTTGCTTGACCGACTGCCAGCTGATCAGGCACTTGCCGAGGAAGAACAGCGTGCCACTGGTGCTCTTGCTCGTGTCGCTGTCGCCGGCGAGGTCGCTGTCGCTGTACCCGATGAAGTGCTGCGCACCGGGACACCTCGGGTAGTGAAAGCCGTAGTCGGTGGTGCCCTCGACGTGACAGCCTGCTGGTGCTCTGTCGTCGGTCGCTGCATGAACCGGCTGACATAGCCAACAGCAAATGCCAAGTCTGGCCGCGTGTGGACGAGGTAGCGAAGGCTGCCCACAATATGCCGGTACTGCGTGGCGTCGACCTCCTCAGCCGTGCTGTCGCGGCTCAGCTTCAACCTTTCCTCCATGGGAGTGTAGGCTGGGTTGCAGCCGGTGAGCCCGCCCAACTCGACGATGCACTTGGCGTAGGCGGTTTGGCGAAGGGAGATGCCAGAGCTGTCCTGGTGGACCTCGATCCCCAGGTAGAAAGAGAGAAGGCCCAAATCGCTCATCTGGAAAGTCGCCTTCATCTCCTCCTTAAACGCCTCCACCTCAGCCTCCTTGGTGCCGGTGATCACCAAGTCGTCGACGTAGACGCCTACCAACAGGGCATTGCCGTCCTTGCCCCGCTGGTAGACAGCAGCTTCGTGAGAGTTCTGCTGGAACCCCATTTGCTTGAGAGTGGAGTCCAGCTTGGCGTAGAGGGCCTGCCGCAAGCCGTAGAGGGCCTTGCGCAGGCGGAGAACCTTGTTCTCCTTGCCGGGGATGACGAATCCCGGCGGCTGGTGGACGTAGACCTCCTCCTTCAGGTCTCCGTTGAGGAAGGCGGACTTGACATCCATGTGGTGCACACGCCATCCTTCCTGGGCTGCCAGCGCGAGGAGCAGACGAACAGACTCCATTCGCGCAACGGGCGCGAAGGCGTCGTCAAAGTCGACTCCCTCCTGCTGAACGAAGCCGCGCGCCACTAGACGTGCCTTGTGCTTGATCACCGCCCCGGCCTCATCCTTCTTGAGCTTGTAGACCCACTTAAGGGTGATGGCGCGGTGGCTGGCAGGAAGATCTGCCAACACCCACGTCCAGTTCCGCTCGACCGCGTCCATCTCGTGCTGCATCGCAGTGCGCCATGCCACATCTCCATTCGCCTCTGCGAAGGAGCAGGGCTCGCCGTCCTCATGCGCCAGGTGCAACTCGGCCTCGAAGTCGCGCGTCTCCAGTCCAGGGACGGGCTGATCACCGAAGATGTTGTCCATGGTGCGGTAGCGCAGAGGCTCGTCGTCGTGGTACGCATCAACACGATCCTCGTCGTTGGACAACGGAGTGGCGAACTCCACCGGTGGTGTGGGCGCCGGTGTAGGAGAGCGGGGCGTAGCTGGTGATGGAGGAGTTGCTGGTGGTGTAGGTGGTAGAGGACTCGCCGGAGCTGATGGCGAGCCGGGTGCCGAGGTGGACGAGCTCGGTGAAGATGAGCTGCTAGCTCCCCCGGCTGCCCTAAAGTGGACGTAGTCGACGACGAAGTCTCTGAGAGTCGAAGTCGAGCCGTCGTCCACCGCCTTGTACGAAGCCCAACCTCGCCCTTCGTCGAACACGACGTCCCGAGAAATGCGGACGTGCTGCGTCGAAGGGTCGAGGATGCGGTAGGCCTTGACACCCTCCGCATAGCCGATGAAGACTCCCGGCGAGCTCCGGTCGTTGAGCTTGCCGACGTGGTTGAGCTCCTTGGCGAAGGCGAGACAGCCAAAGACGCGGAGGTGGCTCACCACCGGCTTGCGCCCGTGCCAGGCCTCGTACGACGTCTTGCCATCAAGGGCCTTGGTGGGCGAGCGGTTGAGGAGATGGACGGCAGTCATCACCGCCTCCCCCCAGTAGATTGCCGGCATCCCTCTTTGCTTGAGGAGGGCGCGGGCAGTGGCCACCACTGTCTGGTTGCGGCGCTCCACAACGCCGTTCTGCTGCGGGGTGTATGGCGCGGAGAAGTGGCGCTGGATCCTCTCGTCGGCGCAGTACGCTGCGAACTCAGCCGTCGTGAACTCGCCACCGTTGTCGGTGTGTAGCACCCGAAGCTTGCGGCCGCACTCCTTCTCCGCAGCAACTTGATGGTGCTTGATGGCGTCTGCAGCCACTGCCTTGGAGTCGAGCAGGACCACCCACATGTAGCAGGACACGTCGTCGACGAGCAGCAGGAAGAAGCGCCGGCCTCCAGGTGTGGCCGGAGTCACGGGACCGCAGAGGTCGCCGTGCACGAGCTCCAACTTCTCCTTGGCGCAGAAACTTGCTTGGCGGGGAAAGGGGAGTCGCCGCTGCTTGGTGAGGACGCAGGTGTCGCAAAACTGCTCCACGTGCTCGACTCGTGGCATGCCCTGCACCATCTCCTTGTTGCTGAGCTGCTTCAAGGCCTCGAAGTTGAGGTGCCCAAAGCGCTCGTGCCACCGCCATGCATCATCGTCGCGGCGGGCTGCAAGGCACACGGGCTGCGCCACCTGTACATGGAGAACATAGAGGCGGTTGGCACCCCTGTTCACCTTGACGAGAAGGCGACGATGGCGATCCCAAACCCGCAAGACCCCGTCCTCTATCTCCACGAGCAAGCCGTTCTCATCCAGTTGTCCCAAACTGATGATGGAGTTCCTCAGCGCGGGGATGTAGTAGACACCGGTGAGCAGCCGGTGCTCGCCGGTCTTGGTGGTGAAGAGGATGGAGCCGACGCCCTTGATCTCCACGGCTGAGGCGTCCTCAAACTTGACGGAGCCTTGAACACTGGAGTCAAGCTTGGAGAAGAATTCCCGTCGCCCGGTCATGTGGTGAGTGGCACCAGTGTCGAGGCACCACCCGTCGATCTTGTCGTCGCAGGATCCGTTGCTGAGGAAGACGTGGGCCCACAGCTCGTCGAGGTGGAGGGGCGCGGTAGCGTCCGGTGTGGGAGTGAAGTGTGGCTCGATGCTTCCGTGTACGAAAAACAGAGCCACCTCATCACCCTCCTGCGCTTGAGCGACGTGTGCTTGACCGCCGTGCTTCGCCTGCCGGCAGTCCTTGGCCCAGTGGCCGGTCTTCCCGCAGTTGTGGCAGGTGTCGTTGCGGCTGCCCTTGCGCTCGCCATCGGCGCCGCCAAGAGCGCCACTACGCGCCTTCTCCCACTTGCGTGGTCGACGCTTGCGGCTGCTCGACGATCCCGAAGCCGAAGAGCTTGTGGCCTCCCCCTTCTTCCGCTCTTGTTGGCGGGCGAGCCACTTCTCCTTGGTGAAGAAAAGCTTGCCACCAATGGTGATCGGCTCTGAGGGAGGTAGCTGCTTGCGGTTGTCGACGGCCTTGAGGCGACCTGTCACCTCTTCGTTCGTGAGCTCGGTGAAGTCCAGCAGCGTCTCGATCGACAGAGCCAGCTGCGTGTACTTCTCGGGGACGACGCAAAGGAGCTTCTCCACGGCTCTCTCCTCATCGATGGTGGTGTCGCCGAGCTGCGCCAACCGCTGTTGCAAGGAGTTGAGGCGGAGAACAAAGTAGTCGATGTCCTAACCCGGCTTGAAGGCCAGGTTCTCCCAATCCTGACGCAGCTTCTGAAGCGTGGACCTGCGGGCGCGGTCGCTGCCAATGCGTACCGAAGCGATGGCGTCCTAGGCGTCCTTGGCGGTCCGCTTGCTCGCGATGGAGGACTGGATCTCCGTCGGAACAGCAGCAAGGAGCACCTCCAACGCCCGCCGATCTTCCCCGTAGTCGACGTCGCCGTATCGAACCGCGTCCCACATGTGGCGCGCCTGCAACTTCACCTTCATCACCATCGCCCACTCGGCGTAGTTAGTCTTGGTGAGCATGGGCCATGCGCCGCCAACATCCTTGACGACGATCTGCACAACGGGAGGAGAGCCGGAGCGTCCACGGCGACCACGGCGCCGGTCCGGGGAAGGGGAGGCGCGCTGCCTGCGAGGGCTCCGTGCGCCAACGTCTCGTCCACCCTGCTCCCGGTCGAAGTCCAGTTGTGCCTCAATCGCCGCTGCCTGCTCCCGGAGTCGCTGGGTCTCCAGAGCGCGGTTGATTCGAGGATCGCGCCATGGATCGCGCCGCTCCTCCTCACCGCGGTGGAGATCTGATCCTCTGCGATGGGGGCTGAAGTCGCGATCACGTCGGCCTATGTGTCGATCCCGGTCCGCGTCGCGTCGCACGCGGGCCGCGTCTGTCAGCTCCAGGTCACGTCGCTCCTCCTCCTCCTCAGCTCGCAAAGTAGCAGCAGCAGCTGCAGCCTGCCTGGCGGCCTCCGCGGTGCGTGCTGCTTCAGCTTCTGCTGCCACGAGACGTGCCGCCCTCGTGGCTACCTGCAGCCGCGCCTCTGCTTCCTCACGCGCCGCGCGCGCTTCCCGCACAGCCGCTCGCGCCTCCTGCGCAACCCGCGCAACAACAGTCGGAAAAGGAGATTAGATCAAGGTGGAGTCGAAGGCGGAGATTGATCCGAGAACAGAGCAATAATCGGCTGAATTCCAAATCGGCTACGATTAGGATCGGCTGGGTCTGAGTCGGACTAGGTGAGCCGATGCAGCCGATTCTGACAGTATAATTTGGTGTATGACATTGGGTTGAATTGAGGTGCTTCAAGATGATTGCCGCACATGGATAGAGTCCTGAGAAGGCAATTGTATCTATTAATTAGGATGTTTTATGTAACTTCCTTAGATATATGTTTGGGCAAAAGTCTGCTGCAAAGACTTATGGTATCTTAGAGTTTGTTAGAGATAGCGGTCGTGTCCAGTATGGACATATCTTGTAATTCTCGGGTATAAATAGACCCCGAGCCCTATGTAATTTTTAACACACATGTTCAATACAATTTTGGCGCATCGCCACCTTTTTGCTTTAGTTTTGTTTCGACGAGTTCTTACTTTCGGGTTGAGCTACATCGGTTTCGATCTTCAACAAGAGGTAAAACTTGTTATGACGACTTGTGTTCTCGAGATTAGTGCTTCCATCATTATGACACTCTAATTTTGTCTATATAATTCGTCAAGTTATCATATATCTTACATAATCTTTGGCAATATCGTCATCTAACCTACAATCGGCTAACATCTGTTAATAGAAGGCAGCCGATTAGGTTAAATAGCGACGTTGTCCTAGATTATATAAGATATCTACCACTTTATGAAACACCCAGCGGCTTGATTGTCTAGATATTGTTCTTCTTTTCATACTTAATGCTGCATCAGTTGAGTTTGATCTATTAAGTCGTGCTTAGAATATCAATCTCTAGCATGTCCTATGGTTGCCGATTAGGGTAGTATCGGAGTTTCAGCCGATCTTATCTGATTTAACCATATTCGATCTATATGCTTCAATGACATGTTAAATCCGCCCTTTATATCAAGATCTTATTGTATTTAAGTATATTAAGCTTTTGTTTGGTAAATTATATTTGTTTTGATATCTTTATATAAAGTAGTATCGGAGTATTAGCCGATACATGCTAGATCTATCTGATCGGCTATGCTATAAACATATATAATCCTGTTATTAATATATATTTCGATCTAAGTGATTTATACTGTCTCGGCATGGTGACCGATCTATCCCAATCACTTGATTTAAGTATATATTAATATAAGAACTATATATCGTTAATATCTACAGCCGATCGAATAGATTTAGTTCCTTACTTTCTATTTATAACCGCCGATCGATTCATATATGACATCGGCACCTAGCCGATCGGCTATCATTTATAGATTTAACCACGAATTCTTTGTCTCTATTTCTTGTTGATTACAGGATCAAATCAACTGGCACGCTCATACATTCGAAGGCGAGCTTTGGACCTGCACCGGAGTTAAGTAGATCTCCCAGGCCTCGTGTTTTCTATCAACACAGCTGCAGCCTGCCTGGCCGCCTCCGCGGTGCGTGCTGCTTCAGCTTCTGCCGCCGCGAGACGTGCCGCCCTCGTGGCTGCCTGCAGCCGTGCCTCCACTTCCTCATGCGTCGTGCGCGCTTCCCGCGCAGCCGCTCGCGCCTCCTGCGCAACAGCAGTCGCATCGCCGTCGCCCTCAGCGTCGGCCGCCGACCGCCTGCTGCCTCGTCCGCTGGAAGTGCTTGAGGCATGGGACGAGAGAGAGGGGGAACGAATGGAGTGGAGAGACATTTTTGGATGGGGAGTCGATGGAAGTCAGATAAACCTTGCTCTGATACCAATTGTTAGCAAAAGGAACACAGGTTTTGAGGCTAGTTTAATTTCTATTCTCCACTCAATCAACTATGGCTGGTTGGATATATATATATAGGCCAGTGGCTTACACCATAAGGTATAGATTAGTGGCTTACATCCTAAAAATTAGGAGTGGCTTATATCCTAAGGAAAACTACTAGTGCCTTACATCCTAAGGCAGCCAACTATTATCTCAAAAAATTACTAGTGCCTTACATCCTAAGGCAGCCAACTATTATCTCAAAAATAGATGTTAAAAATATATAGTAAAAACAAGACATAATCTGTCACTCTCCACCAGATCTTGCAGCGGCGACGACGACGGGGAGGAGGCGGCCGACTTCTCCAGCTGCCGTAACCCCTGCCCCTCGCGGATTCGGAGGACCCAGTCGACGTCGAGCTCGAAGAACCACCTCCCCCTCGAGGACCTCGACCGTCGCCGCGTCGTCGAACGCTTGGACCATGCGCTGGGCGTAGCCGTCGGCGACCATGCGACGCGCGACCTCCCTGAGCTCGTGCGCCGTGAGTGCCCTGAAGCCAGCGGCCGCGGCGGCGGAGACGCCGGAGGAGTGGCCGGAGCAGTCGGACGCGTAGGAGGAAGACGACCAGGTGGAGGCGGAATCTTCGGACTGGAAGAGAGGCCCTCGGCCGCCGGAGACGACGGCGGCGACGCTCCGGATCGAGTCGCGGTAGGAGATGCACGGCAGGGTATTGGCGGCGGCGCTCAGGTCGGCGGCGGCGCTCTCTGGTACGGCAGCGAGGCGCAGCGCCATTCTATCGCTCGCGCGCAGTCGTTTGGGGCTTTGGGCTGCTCGATGAGTCTGCCTCGAGCAAGGGCCAAGAGACTCGAGTGAAGCGAGAGAATTTCACAGGTCAACGCCAAGTCAGCACCCGCGCGCGTTCGAACCGCGTGCTCGTGACAGTCGCAACTCACGATCTTTCCTTCGTAATTACCCAAAGTGTGGCAACGACTCTTCTTCTGTGCTTCTCGTATTTAGAGTAGTTTAATGGTACAGCAAGCTACTAGCTCTAAATCACATATAATCAACTTAAAATAAAATATCTAGTTCAGATAATAGTTATGTATAAATATATACTACTCCACTATTGTTCCTGCTTTAGAGGTTTCTGTAACTGTAAAAGGGAATAATCAGCACGCTACAGATACAATGGCATCGACCATACCATCTAGGACAGATACGATGGCATCGACCGCACCATCTACGACAACAATGTACCATCTAGGACAGATACGATGGCATCGACCGCACCATCTACTACAACAATGACGACGGCATCTACCACTTAGAAGGCCAATTAAGGCGACGCTGGACTAGACAGAAATACGATATTTGAAGAACGGAAATGATGAGTGTTACCAGCTCCCTTGAAATGACGGGAATGAACTACAAATCTGGAGTTAGAATCGAGCTACAAAAACGTTCATAGTGAGAGCAATACGAATTGCACATTCAAGTTGTATCTAGAATCATGGAGTTCTCTATATGTCTATGAGATGGCCACTATGGCAGTATCTCCAGTTGTTGAAAATTGAAACTATGAATCATTAGTGCACAGATAAAAGCATCCTCAGCCATAACTAGACGTGCATATATATATATGTACAATGTAGAACCGTACAGGGACAAAAATTTTCGGCAATGTTGAGGAGATTTTTCCAACATGTGTACAAGGGATCTTTTGCTTGCGCTATGAGTTGCACTATAAAGCTTAACGTAGAAAATATATGTAGTTGTATGTGACTGTACGAAAGGATGGTTGTAGATGCGCCTATGAGCAATTCACCACTCTTCACTGCCTCTTGGCTAGCGTCTTCTTGAGACCTCTCAAGATTTTGACAAACCACACTGTGTTCATCACTAATAGTATTGTGGGCACAGCGAATATCAGAATGCAGCTAAAGGTGCGCATCTGCTTAACCTGTCAATAAACAAGAACAGTTTAATTTCAGTGATTTTTGTCATGTAGACATGTACCCATATATCAAATCAGAAGGATATAGCACCTGATCAATGTGAAAGTATATGTGGTAAAACAAGTAGATGAACAAAATTATCCTTGCCACCTGTAGTAAGCAAATGGTGGTCCACATTTGAGATATATAAGAACTTCCTAAACAGCACCAGAGACAGCGTCTAACTGATTAGGCAACTATTATTGATTAAGCACGATTCCAAATCTCCCTCCCTCTCATACTTACGTACACACAACAAATAACAAGGTTGAATCTCGCTATATACAGATTCAATTATAATTCGTGCATGCATGTAGTACATCTAATAATAGTACATAACTATCCGATCACCTGCAGTCAATGCATGATTTTTAACTTCTAACCTCCAATTACAGTGTAGCAACTTTCACTTACCAGCCATGCAACAAACATTGTAACACCATTGACAAGATAGGCTTTCGATCTTTTCATTCCAACAGTATCAAGAAACCTTTGATGAAGAAGGTACATAACAGGTCAGATAGATTGAAGTAAAATAAGTATAAAGAAAAGGTGCATGATCTTTTTCATGAAGCATACCATCGGAGGTTGATTCCAGGTGTGGTTGTTTCAGAGATGAGAACCATGTATGTGTACAACTGTCCTTCTTCAGAATAAATAGCATAGACTAAAGAAATAATTGACAGCAAGTGGTGAAGAACCTGACAATGGTCAACCCAAGTGATGAATAATATGAACAGCAGAGCACACAGTAATTGAATAAACACTGAATAGCAGTAACCTAGAAAGTAAACAAATGGTGAAATAAAATAAATGGTAATGATCAACTATGCTCACTTACATACTCCATTCCGCCAAGGGAAGGATAAGCCCAGGATAACATAGCAAGGTCAGCGATGAAGTACCCCAGAGAAACCTAAACAGATTTAATTCAGCTAACATGTGGCAAAAGGAGAAAATGTATATATCAGCATAACCTATTATTCAATGCGGATAAACAGTGACATATGTTACCCCCAGTGTAAAATTGGAGAGGTTTGAACTCCGAACTGTTACTGGGCCATCCAGCTCATCAGAGAATAGGTTGGAGAAGAATACTAGGTAAACTGACATTAATGTGATAAACATTGCATGGACAGTGGACATGCCCCTAAAACAGTTAGAAGGTGGAAGTTAAAAGACAAATATAGCGTGAAATAGGACATAAATTCTACAAACACACTGCTTCACCTGTTGTTCCACTCAAGCTTTTGGATTTTCGTAAGAGAACCATAACCCTTGTAGTACAATGAACTGATTAAGTGTGTGATGTCATAGACCTGAGATACAAGTGATAAATTGTAGTCAAGACCAAGAAGAAATTTTTCAAAAGAGGTGGTACATAGATATTAGTCATAGCAAGTCCCATGCAACTACTTAATGTTTACATAATACGTAAATAAACAAAACGGCACAGTTTATGATCATTTATGAATATTACATAGCATTGCAGCATACTTACTACTAACATGCTGTGGTCACTATTGACCAATGTTGTTTTTTTTAAAGGAAAAGCGGAAATATGTCAGGTCGAATTAACACAACTCTAGGTACTGAATAATTCAAGCAGCTAATAGGGCATTAAGCGTAAAGATATGCTAACCCACCCCCCACCCTCCCTCTGCTGTTTTGTTTCCATATAGGATGCTAAACCTGATCCATCATATTACAGCACAGATATAAATCTTATGATGGAAACTGTATTTTCTGTGAGGAGCTCACACTGAGGTTAGTTTGTGTTAGACTAACCATAAGATGATTGGTTCTATGAGGCATTATTGAGATCAATTTACTGTAGATTGAGTTGAATAATCTCTAAAAGATCCTAATAAGATTAAACGCTACAAAGTTATAATTCAAAGAAACAGTTAGACTTGTTTCATAATTTTAATTTGAAAATTTATTTAAATCTGCAAGCATACAGGCAAGTCAAAAGTCATAAATAATCTGAAAACAATTGCACATATATCTGCACTTACACAGCTTATCTCAATTACTTTTATCTATAGGTCCATATCTCAAGATTGATGTGGCAAGTAGCCAAGTTACACTGAGAATATGGCTATATTAATTCGATCCCAGAAAAACCTGCTTATAATAATAGTCATCTCATATAAAGGGGCCCTACCTGCTCCACAGTCCTCGCTTATAACATAGAAAAAATATATCAAACCTACACCGATTTTTCCATTCAGCTAAATATAACTATCAAAGTGACAATTCACATGTAGACTTATAGTAAACATCAACAGATAAGAGGGACAAATAATACCATTTTGCACATCAGGATCCCACCAAGCACAGCAGTGTATGAAACATAACAATCTGCAAGAAGGTAGTCCTTAACAAGTGATTCTGCTCTGTACTTGTAGGCCTTAGCAGCCACTACTGAAGTCGTGGACAGATCCATCATCTGATATACCTTGACTCCTGACCTGATGAAAAGGGATGAGTCAAGTAGGACATTGTAGATTCAGCCATGGAAATTAGAGAGTCAAGAACAATAAATGGCCAGTACTACAGAAAACTAAGAATAATTTAGAGACATCCAGCTACCCACATGCTCAGAAAAGCAACCAAGAGAGAGATCAAAAAAAGAAAAGCAACCAAGAGATGGGTAAATATAACATCCAACTGACCATTAAATGTATATTAGGAAACAATGAAAGCCCAAAAATATAATTTGGCAGATTATTAAACAAGTTACTAGATGTTTTAATTAGTACTTTGAAGCTAAATAAATTCTCGACCACTTTCATATTTAATGCTCAATAGTTGAAAAAAAGCAGGTAGTACCATGTAGCAGATATTGAATGCAAACTACAATGTTGAAGGTTGTAAACACGCAACAGCACATTGCAGAAGGGGAATGAAGTAGTCCTATAGTTTGGTAGGTACTAGAGACATAATTTGAGACAAGCAGATAAGGCCGTGTTTAGTTCACCCCCAAATTCCCAACTTTCCATTACATCACATCACATCCAAAACTTTCCTACACACATAAACTCTAAATTTTTTTTCCAAACTACTAACTTTCCTCAAACTTTCAACTTTTTTCAGGAACTGAACACAGCCTAAGATATCCTTCATCGCGAGATGACTCTGAATCTGAAAAGTTTGGAGCTGATCATATGTTTGGCTATCGTTGCTATATAATTCAGACAAAGCAACATGGGTCATAATGGAGCATAGATCCAATGCAGAACAACCCATGAAAAGCAACTGTACTTGCATATGCATGAACTTTAATCCAAGAAACGAACTGTAAACACACCGTGTGGCACCAGGCGGTGTGGGTATGCATTTGACAATCAACTACTCATATGTGATTGCATGTTCGATAAAGCATTCAACAAAACAAAACGAAAAAAAAAATAAACATGAGGAACATCTCCGACAACGGGAGACGCTCCGGCTTGCTGCAAAAGTTTTAGCCACACAAGAAAAAAATGTATACAAGGAATCAAGAACACCAACATATGTGTGCAATACGATCAAACATTCATCCCAAGTCGTCAGCGCGGCAGGGGACGACGACCTAACGTGTCGCACGGGGGGCAGGTTCACGCATCAACGAAATCCTGAAGAAGCTGTATTCGCTTATTTCAACCTCCTATATCTACGAGAGGAAGAACGAATACCTTCAGTTCTATTCCGGCCGAGGTGGAGGTCGGCGGTGGAAGGATGCCTCCCGCATAGCCCCCCTCCGAACCTGAGCTCTCGCTGGCCCTGCGCCGCTCGAGTAGGCCGCGCCAACCGAGGATGCTAGGTCGGGCTCGGCGACGCGCCTCTGGGCTTGCTCGCCGGCCGCGCGTGCGGGGTCGCGGACTCGCGGGGAGAGAAGGCCGGCCGCCCGTTCCTCCGGCTTACACGGGAAAGCGAGAGCGAAGATGAAGGTGCGTGTGGGAAGGAGAGAAAGAGATGGAGGGGGGTGATTTTGTCATTTTCCTCAGCTTTTTTTAAATCTTTTTTTTAAACATGTGTAATTAAAATTCCTAACCCTTGCGGTCCATTTTCAGCCGAGAAATTTGATGGTTTGATTTTATTTTTTTCGTTGTCATTTTGCTTTAATTGATACTACCTGTGAGTACAACCATCCGAGTTGATGAAAATATACCAAAATGTCAAATAATCAAACCCCATTTTATAAAGTGTCAAATTATCAAATCTCTATTTCTAGCTAAGCCGTGGTAGATAGGAGCAATTTCAGTATCAAATCTATGGTCTATCCAATTTTGGGAACTTTATCTGAGAATGCTCAATATCCGTATGCCGTTTTGCTTGTTGATTTTGTTTTAGCAAGTCTTGATGACTGTTGATTTGTTGTGGCGCAGTTAATGATAATCTCATTTTTAGTGAGATTTCGACTTGGATGGTCTAGTAGAGGCGTAGAGCGCTCATTTGATCGTGACGCCTTGTGTGGCTTGACCCGCTCAAGCTCCCTCTACTCTCTAATCTCTAATTTAACGACTAAATGGCTGGTATTCAAGTCTATCGCGGTGTTTGTTTTTTTGTTCGATTTTTTAACATTTAGCATGCGACGCGACGTGAGTTCAATCAAATAGTAAAACAAAACCAATAAAAAGCAATAATCTATCTGTAGCATTTCTTGGCATGATCAAACTGTTATTAGTCTCTGTACAGGCGAACACTGCTGTACCATCCGTTATCTGACGTTCATGATCCAACTGTAAAACAGCGTGCAGCGTCCAGATCAACAGCGCTACGAGACGAACCTACGACAGGCTACGGCTAAGCAAGCTCTGGAACGACATGAAGAGATCCTTGTTCTCTGAACCGAAGATCTCGTCAGCTTTCTGGAGTGTCTCCTGCAACACAGCAATAAGAAACGGTGTCAGAGATTAAAGAACTCATGTTCTGAAATCTGAACGGATTAACGGGCCGGTTGGGACTCAGTTGAAAACTGAGGCTTGGTGTCGCAAATGCCAACCTCTCTGGATTGCCTGTGAGCGTTTAGCTCCTTGATATTGGCAAGAAAAGCTGCGAATTGTTCATAGGAGAGACGATTCCTGGGGAGAAACACCAAAAAGAAATATGCATAATTCATGCTGTGCGTGCACTGTGCAGGTCAGGAACTCAGGATGAAATGAAGAAACATGTTTAATTGATACAGTCGATTTGAGAATGTTGGACTAGCTTTACCTTGCCTGACGAAAGAACTCCTTGCCATCTACTCTCGTCGTGCGCCCTGAAACAGAGTTCGAAACCAATTTTCAATGGTTTATTGCATACGGATTCAGTGTAAGGCAATTGATATCGCTGTCACTGGATTAGTGATGGATGCTGATGAACTTGGAAGTTGGAACAAGAGGGACCTGAGATCGAGTGGGCGCGAGGCGGCGAGTTGGCAGCAGAGGACATCTTGCTGGAGGGCAGCCATGGCTGCATCGCCATGTGGCCTTCTAACCGAGGCGAAGTGGCGCTGGCTGCCAGCTTAGGCGACACGGCGGTGGAGTATCTTCTCGGGGAAGTGGCAGCAGTTCTCGTCTTCGCCGCGGGATCAGACGTGAGCCGCGGAGAGATGTGGGTGACGGAGAGCTTCTGCTCGAACGGTCTCGCCACTGTTTTGTTTGGAGAAGGAACACGAGCAAGAAGAATCAGCTGCTCACATTACATTGCTCTCGAACTTGGAGGTACATGCTATATTTTTTTTTTCTGATCATACCTTCCTGGTTTACGCTTTCAATTTCGGTGGATCCATCAGCAAGAGAGGAGACAGGATGATGATGACGACTATGTGCCACTCCATCTTCAGAAATGTTGCAGAGGTGCATTCGTATGAACAGATGAACAGTGTGTATGTGTGTGCAATAGCAGTGCAGCTCTAGAGCAATAATATGAAACAACATTTTTCAAGAGAAAATACCTTTCCAAGAACTTGCTTTCGCTACCGATTGCTCGCAGGTTCTTATGTCCACTGTCTCCTGAATCTGTTCATGAGTTCATCGAGACCAAAAATGGATTATTTATTTACACTACCCATAATATATAATAAGTTCATGGGACAGAAAATTTGGTTAAGGAATGAAGAGAGAACTAAAGGGCCTCACCGGGGGATTATCATCACCCAATGACTGCATTAGATGCCTCTTGAAGGTTTCCAACTGAATCAAGATAACCATAAAAAGAAGAAATTCGTTATCTCAGTGTAAAGGAAATTTGTGCAAATGTGCAGCTGCAGCTCAGCAACTGTGTGATCATCTCAGGCTCTCAGCTCAGCTCTCACCTTGGCGAGATCCCTGGCCAGTTTCTTGGACGTGTGCGCGAGCGAGTCTCTCTCCTTGGCAAGCTTAGCCTTCACAAAAAACCACGCAAGAAGAATTAAGCAGAGCTCAGAGAAGAGATCGATGATCGAGCAACAGAAGAAATTACACCCCAAACTCTGCACACGATCGAGCCGAGCCGAGCTCAACGTACATTGTCGTCGAGGGCGGCGCGGAGGCGGGCGTCGGAGTCACGGAGCGCCTGCTCGAGCGACGCGGCCCTGTCGGCGAGCTCCGCGGCGAGGCGGTCCTTGTCGGCCAGCTTCTGGCGGAGCCGCGCGGCCTCCAGCTCGAGGCGCGACGCCCGGGCCGCCACGGCCACCGCCGTGATCTTGCGCGCCACCTCCAGCTGCTCGTACGGGTCCGGCGGCAGCGCGGCCGCGATGGCGTCGGGCAGCCCCGCCTCCGACACCGCCACCGCCGGCGCCGGCGCGGCCGCAGCGGGGGTGGGAGTCTGCGTCATCGATCTCGGCCTCGGGCCGGGCTACCGCGCGCGGCGGAGGCTGGTGGCGAGATCCGAAGCGGGGAGCAGAAGGCTCTCGGGGCTCGCACGGGGAAGGAAGGAAGGAATGTGGATTGTGGAGTGGAGTGGGCTTTGCTTTGCTGAGCATGTGGCATGCAGGTAGAATTCAGTTCCAAGCGAACAAGGATTTTCTACACCTAATTACCGTGGCAACTATTATTTGCATGCGACTCAAATAGTTATAGAAAAAATTAAAAAAATTTAGTAACATCGTTTGGGATGATACAAGTCTATACACAAACATGCAGGACTAAATTTGATCTACAACTAGAGAAACAAAAATAATAAAATCAGACAGTGAATAGTACCCATACAGTGCAGATAAAATTTATTATTTTTGTTTCTTCATATATCGATCAAATTTAGACTTGCATGTTTACATAGTGTCTTGTATTATCATGTACTATCTTATCAAATTTTATGAAATATTTATATAACTATTTAAATTGTATGCATACACCTAGGTGCACCTAGGTGTAAAAAATACTTCTTCTTCTAATGCGCGAGGTGTTGGGAACGGGGCAGCTGCACGTGTGGCGAATGGATTCTGATCATCTTCTTGATTTTTTTTATGTAAATTTGATGTTCCTTTTATTATGGCAGAGTCATGAACTAGCACACAATATATCAGTCGTTTTGTGCATGTCATTTAAAAAGTTATAAAAAATTTAAATTTTTTTTGTCAAGATAGATCAATATATGACATATCTTTTTTAAACATGTGAGTTAAAATTCGACTTATACAATTCGAAACAAAAATAATAAATTTGACCGTGAATTACGCGTTCTATTCATAGTCAAATTTGTTTATTTTGTTTCTACTTGTATAAGTTGAATATGAATTTGCATGTTTGTGAAGTGACATATCACATATTGATCTATCATACTAAATTCTTTAAAAAATTTTGATGACTTTTTATGTAACATGCAAAATGAGAAGATATCTCCTTAAGAGATTATTTGAGTTTCACCAAATTGAGCGCTTTTTTTCAAGTGAAAGAACCAATGTGAGCTTTCAAGGGATCTCGAGAGGCAAGAGCATGAATCCATTCACCCTAACTGACAAAGAATACCATGTCCGCCTTTGCCAGAGAACAATGCCCACCGTTTATTATCAGTTTAAGATTTCGGAGAACTAGTCATGCACCAAACTCAATATAAAATGTTGTTTTACCAGGTCGTAGGCTCAGGTACGCAATGACAATGTGGACGCAGTTCGCTTGTTTTGCCCTTTCGTCAACTCAGCTCAGCTCGACAGTCGGCAATACCACTGCCCAATCATTTTCACTCGCAGATAATAATCTCAACCTAAGCACTGTTCGATCCCCCGAAAATACTCTCCACGTTAAACACGCTCACCGGAAGTCAAAGACCAGCCGCTCTGCCCCCCGGGTCCCACGCCGCGGCGACTGACTCCATGTCGCGACTAATCACACGTCAGGATCGAGCTCACTCACAGTCACAGGAAGTGTCAAAGTCCATGGTAGGAACGTGATTAAATTTCTCACCCTCACTTCGGTCAGTTGGTCACGGTGCGCGTAGGCGTCGTACGTGCTCGTTGCAAATCTTCAAGCTAAAGCTCTCCCCCTCGATCCCTTCCCTCCCTTTTCCTTGTCGCGGGAGCAATTCAACGAGAGAAATCGTATTACAGCTGGGTGAGCCAGTGAGACTCACTACCGGGTCGTCAGCCGCAGCGAGTTCACGCGGCTCGGGCGGCTGGTTAAATGGCTAGCGCCTCCTCTCAATTCTCATTACCGAAGCACACCTTGCCTGGCAGCATCACGAGAGCGGCGGCGGGGCATTCATCTGGGGTAGTAGCTGAGATGAAGGCCGGGTACGTGCCGGTGCTGGTCGGGAAGAGCGGCGGCGGCGGCGGCGAGGCGGCGACGAGGTTTCTTGTGCCGGTGGGGCTACTGAACGACCCGTGCATGGAGGCGCTGCTGGAGCTCGCCGCCGACGAGATGGGGTACGGGCAGGAGGGCGTCCTCATCATCCCCTGCGACGCCGACTTCTTCCGCAGGGTCGTCACGGCCATCCCGTCGGCCAACAAGGCGAACCTCATCTGTAGCCCAAACAGCCAAACTGACTGCTAGTGCCTATTCGATTATGAATTTACGATCATGGTTTCTGATTCCATTTCTGCCCGGTCATTTTGCTCTGTAAATATTTCTTCGTTACAGTGAAGTGGTACAGATTAAGATTATGTTTAATCTCGCAAACGACTATTTTTGTAATGTTTGTGACAGAAGTAGGGGAGAAAAAAGGTACATCAACCCTATCTGATCAAGATAAACCAAAACCGTATTGTTCCATTTGCTCCTCACCTGAAGCAACATCTGTAAAGACTGTACGGGCATGCACGTAGTGGCGGAGCTATAATAAAATGAAGGGGATTCCACTCACTTGCTACTCTGGTTTGAATTAAATTTAGCTTGATACGGGTGCCTAAGTTTAAATTGATGGGGTATATATATGATAAAAATAGATAAACTATAGGTAATTTTTTTTTGAACCGGGTTTTTGGGCACCCTAGCTATACTAGCTCCGCCCCCCTGTGCGCGCGTCATCATTCGAACAGACCTATCAAGTGCCACACATTTTCTCCAAATTCCGAGGTCCGCGGGTTGCATTGTTGACAGATTGGACGCGAATATTAGGGAATGACCTAATATCAAATAATTAGAATTCTCTAGATTCTGAGGTCCGCAGGTTGCATTGCTGACAGATTGTTAACCGGACGCGAATATTAGGGAACGACTTAATATCAAATAATTAGAAGGGGTGAGGCTTCGAACCCAGGTTGTCTAGCCCATCATCTTATGGAGCTAGCCGGAAGA
This sequence comes from Oryza sativa Japonica Group, assembly GCF_034140825.1. Taxonomy (NCBI): domain Eukaryota; kingdom Viridiplantae; phylum Streptophyta; class Magnoliopsida; order Poales; family Poaceae; genus Oryza; species Oryza sativa. Next base: position 32,996,572 of record NC_089035.1, read on the forward strand.
CCCCTGTGTGTTTCTCGACAGATTGTTAACCGGATTATTATTACCATGGATCATGCCTACTCCCTCCGCTTCAGGTTATAAGACATTTTGACTATAGTCAAAGTCAAACTGCTTTAAGTTTGACAAAGTTTGTAGAAAAAAGTAGTAACATTTTTAATCCAAGATAAGTTTATTATGAAAATATATTCAATTATTGATTTGATGGAACTAATTTAGTATTAGTACTATATTTGTATGTAAACTTAGTTAAACTTAAAATAGTTTGACTATGACCAAAGTCAAAACGTCTTATAACCTGAAATAAATGGAGTACTTGATTATATAAAATAAACCAATTATTTTTTAAAAATACCATTAACAAATAGTTTAAGAACGAAATGTTATAAGGATGAAATACAGTAGAGTAAAGCATTTTGAGAAAATATATTTTTAAAGAGTGGAACAAATATCCACAATGATAATCTGGTGAATTAGCTAGAAAAGAATGGAGCCAAACAGTGTACGATGTTTCCTCAGCCAAACAACCCAAAGACCTTGCAGGTTCTTGTACATGTTGTAGGCTTGGAGGAAGACACGAAGATCTCATACAAATCAACATCCTATTTGGTGTTTGGTATAGCTGTGGAGTTTGTAAGTGAAATTATAGTGGTTCAATATGTATATATATATATATGTATATATATATATATATATATATGTATATATATATATATATATATATATATATATATATATATATGTATATATATATGTATATATATATATGTATATATATATATATATATATATATGTATATATATATATATATATATATATATATATATGTATATATATATGTATATATATATATGTATATATATATGTATATATATATATATATATATATATATATATATATATATATATATATATATATATATATATATATATATATATATATATATATATATATATATATATATATATATATATATATATATATATGTATATATGTATATATATATATATATGTATATATGTATATATGTATATATATATATGTATATGTATATATGTATATATGTATGTATATGTATATATGTATATATGTATGTATATGTATGTATATGTGTATATATATATGTGTATGTATATGTATATATGTGTATGTATATGTATATGTATATATGTATATGTATATGTATATATATATATATATATATATATATATATATATATATATATATATATATATATATATATATATATATATATATATATATATATATATATATATATATTACAATCGCATAAGAATAAAATGATTCAACAAAATGACAGTGTTATAAATATATATCTTTGAAGGTAGAAATATTTGGTTTTTTTAAGAAAGTTACAACTCAGGACGCACACTCACACCACAACACACGCTAGGAATAAGATTGGAGACCTTCAGATCTCAGTGCACGGGAAACGTACAGTCCCACTGAACACGCACGCGTGTGTGTACCCGAGACTCCCGAAGAAAGATGGGAAAATCCCGTCGAGGTGAGGTCCCGCGACCGGCCGTTCGCTCCACTGCGAACGTGCCAACCGGGCTACGCTCGATCCTCGTAGAAATACTCGGCTAGAAGAAATCTTTGGATGCGAAGATGCATGTGATGGCCTAAAAATTCGTATAGCTTCGAGCACGGCCTATACAAACTGGAAAGGGGAAAGCTCCAACCAGTTGGGCCCGATGTCCACAACCTTCGGCCCACTACTATTTCTGTCCCTCATGCCCTCACGAAATTTTTTATTTTTAGATTTTTTTTTAAATATTTACAGAAATAATCTATCGGCCAAAAAAATTACAAAAATAGACCCTGCCGCCCACCACTTGGGCGGCAAGCTGACGTAGCAAACGGGGGAGGGACGGGCGGTGACGGAGGGAGGGTTTTTTGCAGGAAAACCCTTGCCGCCCTCTATTGGGCGGCAAGGGGCCCCAATGCAAAAAAGCCAGCCGGGGCCGGCCATTTTGCAGGCGGCCCCTTGCCGCCCTCTGGCCGGGCGGCAGGCCTCGCTACCTATAAAAGGCATGCCGCCCAGCCCCCAGCCCTCATTCCTCCCCCCACAAATCCAGTAAAAAAAAGAAGAAAGGGGAGGAGAAGAGAAGAAGGGGCGAAGCCCTGCCGGATTCACACGCCGATTTCAGGTAATATTCATAGATCCTATATGTGACTATTGAGTTAAATACTGTGTATTTTTTAAAACTTTGTTTGAATAAATGCATTATATTTTTAAGGTTTTAGTTGTACTAATCTAGAAGTGCGTATTGTAGATATCGGTAACTACGTAGATCTGCTAGTTTGGAATCAGTACTTTACCGTTGCATTGGCATACACAAGAAGATATTACGTTGTAGGTGTTTATTGTATGAAATAATAATATGATCTAGTTATTTCGTTGACAGATATGTCGAACAAACAAATATTCCAAGTTTACCATGGCCCAGGAAACGTCCGTTACGGGCCAACTGGGGTAGATCTGTCAGAATTTATTGTATCAGAAAGGGGAATTGATAGACCGGCTGAGAGGAGTGTACCTTCTATAAAAGGATGGTTAATGAGGGGCTTGAGAGTTGATCCACAGACAAGTGACATAACAATCAATGTTATAGTAAGTCGGGCAACTGAGGGTTTTTATTGGGAACTAATGCCAGTTCAAAACTCTCGAGTGTGGAGATGGTATGTGGAAAATGCATTGCAACGCGGGTGGCCTCTAGCTATGGTTCCGTTTGTTCACCCGAAGGATCCAGGTGTGCAGATGAACATGGATGATGGCGATGGACCAAGTGCTGAAGTAAATGAGACTTCTGTGGAAGAGGTCAACGCACGAGAGGACGGGGGCGTAGTAGCTCTAGTGGGCATTCAACCAGGTGGAGTGGCCGACGAGAGGGAGACTGTCGGTGCCATTGTGGATGAAATGGAGAGGGAGGATTCTGACAACAAGCGTGTAGAGGAAGGTGATTCATCAGATGATGAGTCAGATATTAATCCAGCAGAATGGGCTAGTGAGGAATTTTCTGGTCTGGTCGTCTCTAAAGAGGATAGTGTGAGATGGGAGTACAAAGAAAATGAGGTTATTCAGGGAGCGATTTATACTAGAGCAGAAGATATGAAGGAGGTGGTAAAACATTTTGCAGTGTCACTTCATAGAGAGTTTTGGGTTGCCAAGTCCAACCGGTCGCAATATGAAGTTCGGTGTGTTAAGGAAAAAGATGGTTGTCCCTGGAGAGTGCACGCTTATAAGGGAAAATGGAAGGATTATTAGACAGTGTCAGTCGTTACCAAGCATACATGTTTTCTACCTGGTGTTCAGAAATACCACAGGAACATTACATGTGCATTTGTTGCATCTGAGATGTATGCGTATGTCATCGATAATCTCACATATGAACCAAGGTCAATAATCCGACACATCGAAGAGACATACAAGTATACTATTAGCTATGCCAAGGTGTGGAGGGCCAAACAGAAAATAATAGAGATGAGATTTGGAACTTACGAAACCTCGTATGACAATTTGCCACGCCTGCTTGGTGTTATCGAAGAAAGAAACCCTGGGAGCTCTTACGCAGTGAAGAAATTCCCCTCAACTGAACATCCTGGCAAGAGTGTGCTGCAAAGGGCGTTCTTAGCTCTACATGCATGCAAGATGGCATTCGTGAACTGTCGTCCTGTTCTCTGCATTGATGGGACATTCTTGACTGGAAAGTATCGGGTCTAGATACTAACAGCAATAGGGGTAGATGGGAACAATCAGGTATTGCCCTTGGCATTTGCTTTTGTTGAAAGTGAGAATACCGACAGCTGGTACTGGTTCCTGAAATTGGTTAAAACAAAAGTTGTTGGTATGAGGCTAAATGTGTGCCTGATACATGACAGACACGCTGGCATTCTGCGAGCGATAGAAGAGTTGTAGTTTGGGAGTATGGAACGAGGATACCCTGGTGAGTGGGAAGATGTACAGAGTAGGTGGTGCATGCGTCATATGGGAGCTAATTTCTTCAAGCAATTCAAGAACAAGGAGCTCATGAACATGTTCAAGAGGCTATGCAATCAGAACCAGGAGAAAAAATTCAATGAGCTTTGGAAGAGATTAGATGAGTTGACAGCCAAATGCAGTGATCAGCATGCAGCGGCTCCATCGACCACCGTTGCTGACCCTCCTCAAGCTCTTGGACCTCTCCCAACGGATAGTCCAACATTGGTTAGAAGAACTGGAGTGGAGATTCGGAAATTTTCTCAGTGGATTCTGCATGAACCAAAAGAGAAATGGGCCAAGGCGTATGACACAGGTGGTGCTAGATATGGAATAATGACAACAAATTTGGCAGAAGTTTACAACTGGGTGATGCGCGGTATCCGTGGACTCCCACTAGTTGGCATAGTGGAGTTCATTTTACATGGGACATGCAGGTATTTTAGGGATCGGTTTCAGGCAGTTCTTCCCTCTATACCGAACAACAGCATTTTATTCGGAACTTTCATGCAGAAAAAGCTAGAGGAGTTGCGTAAAAAGGCCATGAAACATCTAGCTCTAGTGCAAGGTACCCAACAGCACAGGTTTGAGATACTATGTCAAGATAAGGCAGGCAGGGGTATCTACCGCAAGAGAGTGAAGTAGGAATGTGTTCTCAAAGCCGATGGCACATGTCATTGCTCTTGTGCAAAGCCGAAGCTGCTCCACAGGCCATGCACCCATGTCATTGCTGCCGCAACGGAGTGTGGCATACCAGATGCAGTATATGTGTCACAGTACTTCAGTAAGCAAGCAGTATATCATACATGGAGTGGCGAGATTATGGGTTCGGCATAGCTGGGGAGTTCACAAAGACTAACGATGAAGTACTCAATATTCCTGACCCATCGAAGCTCCGAGGTAAGACTGGAAGGAGGAAGACTCGTCGCATCCGCAACGATATGGACGAGTCGGAGGCTGGCAGGGTGAAGCGTTGCAGCAAATGCGATGAACGTGGGCACACGTACAAGCATTGTCACTACGTCAGGATAGGCATTTAATAACATGATTTTGTGTTACTATATCCCTAAAAAGGTGTTACAATGGTCTATTGGAACACATCAGTAAACTGTTACTATAGACTATGTTACTATAGTTTAGTTTGTTGTAACACATTGGACCGTTCCTGTAGAAAAGAAAAGGTGTTACATTAGTGCTATAGCAACACGTATTTATGTGTTACCATACATCATAGTAACACCATTTTTCTAGTTGTACCAACACTGTTTGTAATTTGTTTTTTCACTTGTAGCAACATATTCTGTAACACCTTTTTTACATATTGCAACATAATTACAAAAGAACTGTAGTGCACTTTGTAATATTAATACATTTATTAAGAAAATGGTGTAATAAAGTAAATGCACATACACACAATAGGACAAATAATCATAAACGAAGTGATGTAACCATGATATTACTTTGCAATAAGAAAGTTTTGATGAGCACTCTAATTACATCATCCCAATTGAAAACAAACAAATTCAGAGTCATGTCCTTTGAAAAGGTAAATACATATTTCGAGCAACAAACTACTAGCAAAAAAATATAGAATATATCTAATCTTATGTAATCTTCATCAGCTCCATATCTTGTTGATTCCATCTTGATGTGATCCTAAAACATGAGAATTTTAACCATTGATCTTTTGAACCTACATAACAAATTTATATATTAGCATTTGCATTGCAAATATAGTATTCATCATATATATATTACATGAAGGTATTATGAGCATACACAAAATGAAGGCCAAGCAATCGACATTCCTTCATAATGGGCATCACCAATTGTCTTGCAGTGCTTTAGTGGCCTTACGAGCTCTTCATCTTCCTTAAGTGGATGATTGACAACCACTTTAGTGAACTCGTTACCAATCTCAACACCATCCACTTTGTCTCTTGGGTTACTACTCAAATAAGTAGCATATGCCACAGTTTCTTTGTTAGGATATTTTGCAGTCACCAAGATTATTGTGGTACCAACCTACAATAGAAATAATGTATTCATTAAGAAATATACAATAATTAATTGTTAAACAATAATTTAGTAGTACCATCTTTGTATGTTTTTACTACCTTCACTGAAGAAGAATGCACCCTATTTTGGGCCATGTGATGTGCAGTCTTCTTCTGAGTGTCCTGTTTTTCTGTAGTCTTTGCAAATTTCTCTAAATTTCGGTGCTTCTTTTTATTCATCTATGTTGAGACATAAGAAATTTTGTTACATTACAAAGAGGTCAGAACATATTGCATTATTACATAACTTTTGTACTTTGAACCCAACTCTGCACATTAATCTTATAATTAGGAAAAATGGAAGGACATGACATATAACAGTATTTAGATCATGTAAATGGTATATACAAACCAATAGCACAAATGAACAAGACCAACTTTATTAAGATATGACAAATTGCTTTTAATATCCTTTCATGTTTATCATTCGGTTGCCAACACTAAATGGCATAGATGAAGGGTCCAAAGCTAAACTTGAGCACTAGAAGCTACTACTTAATTTTCAGTTGATTAATGTCTATAAAAATATAGCAGTACTCCTTGAAAAGATTATGTTTATGTTTCACACAAATGATGCATTCACAGATGTAGCATTGCCTAACTAGGAGTTCTCCCAACAACGTGTTTATATTTCACTCTAATATCATAGTGAGATGAATAAAACACATTGAGAAACAAGTACAATTTTAATAGGCATTCAAGAACTACCTCCCACCGAAGATCATGAGCAAGGTGTGGCTGTGATGATGAATCATCTTGACATGGTGATCCTATGTTGTTATCAGCCTCCTGGTGCTGGTTCCATGATATATAATCCATGTAAAACCATATATAAATTGCATTGCACCATATGAATGAAAACAACAAATCCTAACCTTTTTGCCACAAAGATCCAGAATATTGTCATGGTGCATATTTTGCTGTTCCTCACATCTTCTTTTGTTCTATAGTGGAATGGACAATAAAAATTTACTATACATGCCAGTATGTGTATTGAGTGTTCAAATAAAATTTATCAATTAGAAACGACAAAATACCATTGATATATTTATTTGATTACTCATTGAGTCGTCTTGATCAGGTCTACTGCATCGAACCCTCTGTATGTGCACATATTTAAATATTGTTGCACAAAATATGGTGAGAAACATAGAATGCATTACTTTGACATTACCTTTCTATTAGTCCGTACTACTCCCTCTTCAATACCATCATCAAAAGTTCTCTGAGATGTTGCCTACAGCAATGAAATCAGGAAGGGGTAAGATTTTAGTGTGAATCACATAAATTTTTTATTTTACAAGCATCTACAAAAATGAAATCAGAAGTAGCTAAAAATTCAATGTTAAGGACAAAGGTATTTATAACGTTTACCATAGTTGGTTCACTATTCCCATTGCTTGTTCCTTTGTTTTCCAACTCCTCAATACGCTGACCCAGTGTTTTGACTAATTTTTTTAATTCCCCCACTTCCCCTCTAACATGTGTCTCTTCATCCGATGATGAGTCATTCACTGTAGTGATGTTTATGTTCTTGAGATGATGTGATGTACGACCATAAACCTGCTTAGGAACAGGAAGTAATCCCATTCCGTGCACTTGGCCAGGTTTTTCTTTGCCCAATACTTTATTTAGCGCATCACCTTCCCATGCAACTCTTCCTTGATCATTTTGTGCCAACTCTGGTTGTTCATCGATGAGGTTCTCCAATGTGACCTGCAAGTGAAAAAATATATGCCCACTGTACAAGGTAGATAACATACATATTAGATATTTATGGAAGGATTATGTGTATATGGCATACCACGTGTTGATTTTTATCTTTATCCTTTTTTTGTGAGTTGCTAAGTAAACCATTGCTCTATGTGGCTGCTTCTTATTTGGATCATCTTGTCTCTGAAAATGAAAGGTAATGTAAGAAAGTAAAGTGAACATGTATAGATGAATTTTGAACGAAACAAATTGGCTCACCAAGTCCTCAGACCAACGAGCATAACTCTTTGTCCCTGCTGAGTGAGGGTTCTGTAACATTGAACGACTTCTTTTGTTCTTTGCACTGAGGGCCTATTACAGAAGCAATGTAGTCTCATTGAGTTCACACTTCCAATGTTGTTTACGGTAGGAACAACAGTACAATATATGTCAATGAGACAATAGTACAGATTGTGGAGCAGATTTTTTACCTTTCCTTTTTTTGACTTCCAATATTTGATAAGTGGAATCCATTGGTCTTTTTCTACATCGTCTGGACAAAGCTTATACAGAGCAGAACGCTTCTTCTTTGGGTTAAAATATTTATCTTTTAGTGCAGCCTTGTATCGCCTCCAATCTCTTCCAATTGATTTCAGTATCCATTGAACGCATGATGGAGGGTATAGGAACTTTGTCTGAAATACATAGGAATAATGAGAGTAGAAGTATTTTAATTTGCATGATTACGTCAATGGTTAGGCAAGGGATAACAGCAAGTAAGAAAACTCAGCATTGAATATCTGTAAAATACATATAAACATTGAATCGAAAACATTCAGTTGCCATGGATATGAACAGATGCATCAATCTGAGAGTAGGCAAAAAGTAATGACTAGTAATACAAACAGAGCATTATACTTATGCTATTTTAGCGTTTGAGGTACCTGGACAAATTGTAGTATTGTTAAATCTCCTTCATCTGCTTTGATCTTTCTCCAGGTCATCTTATCTAATGGACAGTAAGCTCCATTTCTTGCTAATGTGCCCAAAAACTGTCCTAGCAATCCACCTTCATCCCCGATAGGTTGCCCTAATCTGTTGCATTTTACAACTATACGTTTCCCAGGTGGAAGATCCCAAACATATCGCAAGGTTGTCCCCTTGCGCTTCTTCACCTCTTCATCTTGTACTACAAAATTAATTGACATAAGGCTCACTAACTTTAGGTTAACCATATATATGCAATCACAAACTATTTGGGATTCAGGTAGTTAAAGTTTTACCAGGCATGTTGAGGGGCTCATCATCTTGCTGCTCAACATGAATCACCTCGTCTTCATATGGTAGAGGAGGCTCGACTTGTGGCAATGATTGTCCGCTGCTACTTCCCTCTCCATTTCCATGGTGACAGCTGCTATGTACTATGTTCAACCTTTTCTTTCTAGCCATTTTGCCTGCAAAATTGGCTTACTGTATTTCAAGAGCACGAATTAATCTATGTGTAAGTATGCTTGACTATACGGGAATATTGTACCAACTACAACTATCTCTGCACAAGGAGTAAAAGATTAGAAGACTATACAATTATAAGTGTAGTATATGCATGACAAAAATATAATGGATGTAGCACTTTCAGCTAGAGAAGAATCCAGAAAAGAACCAAACAAATAAATATTCCTTTTTCTCAGCACCTTCCATTCCCACAGTACTGGAAAGCAAATAAATCATCAATTGCTCTTAAATGTTAAAGCTAAAGCAGAGTGTAATATGGCAGCTACAAGAGAAAAGCTATAGGTTGACCGCCTCTACATGAAAATCATATGCTTTGCAGAAATTGGAAAACTACATCTATTGAAAACTTATGAATTGTTCAAAGAGATAACTATAAATTATAAATGGCTTAATATGATATAACTGTGTCGGTGACATGGGATCAGGAGTATCATGACTAGAGGTTTGAGGCAGACACAATCGCCCACGTGGCCTGGCACCCTCGGGGGACGTCGGGCCCGAGGGTGATGTGTTCGCCCTCCTCTTAGTCCCCCCGAGGGGGTCGGGCCGCACCCGCCTCAGCCCCGAGGGCCGAGGCGCCCCGACCCCTCGTGGGTTTTCGCTCCGCGTGTATGGGTTAGGTGAGCACAGTGGGGCTCACCTAACCACATTTATTGTGATTTGGCTGAGCGTGTCACGCCGCATGTAACGCAGTGCAGTGCACTCATTTATCCGGTCTGTGACCAGTCACAGACCGGTCAGATTGCGGGTTAGGTGGCGACAGGCGATCTGGCGCACGCCTCGCCCCATCCCGTCAGGACGAGGGCTTCTAGGCGCTCGTCCCCAGCTGGAGCTAGCGTGTTACCTCCCAGAGATGGCACGTTAGTCCTGGTCAGATATATGTCAGGCTTCATCCTAACCATTACAGGCAAGATGTTGTGTGAAGAAGGGCGAACATGTAGATTGCTAAGCTGACACGTGGTGGACAAGAATGACCGACGTGACTGGTCTGACTCCGGTCATGTCGACAGCAGACAGCCACGATTCCACGTCGCATCTGCTCCCGGCGAAAGTGGAGGTAGTTGTAGGCCATCCCATCAGAAGGTGACTCGGACGGCAACTATACAAATCTCCGTCCATTTATGAAAAGGTAGGGGAAGTCCTCACAAAAAAGAGGGAAATGGTGCATGTGGTATCCCCTTAAGATATAAAAGGAGGACCTTGCCCACTTAGAGAAGGGGGGGACTGGACTTTTCCAGATTAGGAACCCAGAACAAGGGAGAGGCTGGCTCATACTTTGTAGCTTCTTCATACGCGAATCCACCAAAACACAGGAGTAGGGTATTACGCTTCTCAGCGGCCTGAACCTGTATACATCGCCGGCGTCTTGTGTGCTTCCTGTCTCGCGAACCTTCCACAGATTGGGAGCTTAGAGTCTCACCCAGGGTCCCCGGCCGAACCGGCAAAGGGGGGCCAGCGCGGTCTCCCGGTGAGGAGCCCCACGCTCCGTCAAACTGGATGCATATAATTGAGCTTAAATGCGGTAAGTACTACTAAACTTTCAGTTAAGACAGGGGCACTATATTCATTATAGACAAGAACACACATATGACCTGCTTGTTTGGGTTTGGAAGTACAGCCAGAGATACGAGCATAACAAATTTTCAGTTCCACATGGTAGAGGTGGAGATAAAAGTGAGAATGAATGCAGTAACCTAAAATTGACTATTTCACACAAGAATCTTCCCCTGCTTCTGTACTTTGCATAAACTTTGATTATTAGTCGGAGCATACATTTTGATTCGGTACTTAGCATTATCAAGATATCTAAACAGGAATATTTTGCACACAACTAATTACATAGATCTGGCAACATAAATCCAATTAATTCATTTCACAATAATGTAATCAATGTCACTGAACATATGTCATTAACCTGTTCAGATTGTCTAGCAGATGCTACCACGGTTTATCAAATAACTGCATGTTTGATCAGAACTTCAATAATCATCAGTGGGAACTAATTTTGTTTCTTGTACAGAAATAAACATGGAATTTAGATGGTGGTACCGGTGCTTTTCATCGAACACATGGTGTATATAGCTCTAACAGAGAGCAAGCCATCCAGTTTTATTTAACCCTAGTTGATCTAACTCTCAGAAATAAGCATCAGGAATTTTAGAGAGAAGGTACACAAACTGTAGAGAGGAATCCTTTGGTTGAAATGTCGATTCCTGTGACCTGCCCTCACCAAGCGCAGGCGAAAAGGATGGGGTGGTTTGGATCTTCGAGTCTGCAGATTCCACAACTCAAGAAATAGGGGAGAGAGTCTCGAGAGATGGCCAGATGAGGGGGAGAGCCATGGCCGGAGGCCCTGCGCGGCTGAGCAGTTGAGAATGCGATCTTAGAGGAGGCGATGGAGGAGTGCTCTGGTGAGAGATAATGGGGAGCAGAAGACTGACTAACTGATTCCAGGTTGAATGGGGATTATATAGGGAGCTTATTCGTTGAGAGAGATGTGGAGAGAGATTAGCAGGTTTGTTATCTAATGTTGCGGTACTACTTGGAGGGAAAATTGAGTTTGGCGGGAAGTATTTGGAGGCAAACTACGCATGAAAAAACTCAAGGAATTTCCTTATTGAAAAAAAAAAGATACATCTCAATTTTTTTACAAAATTGGTTAATTACTACATTAGTAATTTTGTACCTTACTGATAAAAATTAAGGAAATTCCTTATGTGATTAACGTGATCCCCTAATGACTGTGTCCCTCTGCTAGCTCTCCCTTCATTTTTATTCAGCAGAATAATATTATTTTAAAAGGGTATCTATATCATATAATATGAAACTAATGGTTCTTTTTTTCCTATTCTTTTTACCCGATTGTTTTTTTTTTCATATCATATAATACAAAACTAAGGGGAGCCATGCATTGTACGGACAAATATGCTTTTAGTTTATCACATTTCTTAATAACACCGAGCCTCTAATTAGTAGGTACGGTCCAACGTTTATTATTGGTCAAACTTGATTTATAGGGTCCGATGCTAGGAGAATTTGTAGTGTTAACGTGTCGAGTGCGGCTTTCTAAAGATAGAACTAACAGCGACGCGTCGCTCTCGGGCTCTCTACTGTTGGTGTTGCCGGTGGCTGGCTTTCTAAAGACAAAGTGTCACGCCCCGAGCTAGTCCCGACTGGAATTAGCCCGTGACGCTCCAAATTAACCTGTTAATCGATACCAGTCCCAGGAAATAGTGCCGGTATCACAGGAAGATAGAATATCACAGCAACAGAGGTCTCTTTATTATAGAGTAGGAGTACAGTCATGTTGGGCTGCGGACAGATCCCGAGCTCACAACTGCATTACAAAAGGGAAACGGAAGCCAGGGCTTGGACCAAACAACACAGGCGCGACTTGGGAACTAGGCCGAAACCCTAAAACTCATCGTAACCGGCTTGTTCCTGGAAGAACTCCTCATCAGCAGGATCCGCTTCATCTTCTTCAGCAACTGGGGGGGTTATTTATATAGAGCAAGGGTGAGTACAGGAGTACTCAGCAAGCCAGGGGAAATAAGTGTTTAATGCAGGCTTCAAAGAAAGGCCGGTATTTTTGCAATTGATTTTATTTGAACTCTTTTCTGAAACAACTAAGTGAGTGCTTCTCAAACGACACGGTTGAGACAGTGCGTCCCGTCCGGTCGGAGTATGTGCAATGTATCAGTCTTTACATCTTAAAACAAGGTTGGCACCCGGCCAACAGCTTTTCAACGGCCACCCGGGCCAACAACTTTTCAAACGGCCACCCGGGCCAACAACTTTTCAAACGGCCACCCGGGCCTAGCTGATCCCGTCAGCTACAGATTTTTCAAACATTGAACCTCTTTTCACAACAGCAATTTCACAAGCAGTAGTCAAACAAAACTACGCTAGGAATCACCTCACATCCGCCCATGACCGTGGGCACGGCTGTTCGAACAGTTTGTTAACCTCTGCAGAGGGGGTACACTTTACCCACACGACATTACTAACCCGGATCACCCAGCCCGTGGGGATCAGCCACGTCGGGAGACCTCCAAGCTTTCATGACAAGGCATTTCCAAAGCCGACACAGGTTTACCATATGCCGACGAGAGGGGTCCCAGACCAACAACAGGTTAGGTCCCAGACCATACTGTGCCAGGAAGCCCAGGGGTCCTCCCCGACACCACCCCGGCGAATCCACATGTCTCTCGGCATCAAGGCTCCCCTGATAAGCTAGTTACTCAGCCAGGGGTGTCCCATTCCACCCATGTGGTCGTACTTGTCTTATGTTTGGATGAAATTCCAAGGAAACGGTCTTTAAGTGCAAGAGCGGGAAACCGTACACCCGGTACGTTTCCCGGTCCGCGGTTTTGAAAAATCATTTAGTTCGCAAGCACCGACCCAGGTGTCGGGTTTTCCAAGTCTTTTGTAAAACTCCAGTTTTACCCAAGTTGTTTTTCAGATTTTAAGTTTGAAGGCGACCGTCGATACTCGCACAGAGTGCACGAATATCGAGGCGCGACTGGGTGGTTACAAGGGGACATGGTATAACAATTAACAAAGGAAGGATCAAATGCAACAAATTAGGTAGGTCTGCCAATCTGCCTTGCAGACGGGACAACAGATTATGTGCGATCCTATCAATGCATAATATTTTTCAAGCAACATAATTAAATTTCAAATATAGGCTCAAGATGTTCAAAGGTGGCTTGCCTTGCTCGAGATCTGGAGCTTGATCCTCGAAATCCTCGCACTGCGGGTCTTCGGGCTCCGAAACTACACGCGAAACGGGACAACTCAACAAACGGCGAAAAAATAAGGCCCTATTAATGACCTCTAAGCGTGCCATTAGATAGATCTCGAGATTTGGGAAATTTTGGAAGTTGAACGGAGTCAATCGGATTTACAGTTGGGAAGATATTGAATTTCTAAGATTATTGGATTTTTGGTCTGAAGGAAAAAGGATTTATTTAAACCCTTTTGGAAAAAGAAAAGGAAGGAGGGAGGGATTATAGACTTTTCCTCGGACGGCTAGGGCGCGGCCCAAGGGAAAAGGAGCGGACCGGCCGACCTAAATGGGCCGGCCGGCCCAAGGCGGCCCAAGTGCGCGCGCGCGGGAGGAGAGGAGAGAGAGGGCCGGTGGACCGGGCTCACCACGCGCGGTCCCGGGTGGGACCCGCTTGTCAGCGGCTCGGCTCACCGTGCGGAGGGAGCACGCGGCGCACGCGCGCGGGCGGGGGAGGGACACGGTGCACGCGCGCGGTTTGCGGTGGACGCGGGTGCGGCGGGCCCACGCACAGCCTCACGGCTCGCGGTGGAACGCGTGCACGGGGAGGGACTGACCGGGGTCGGCCCGACCCGGTCTAGGCTGAGCTGGCGCCGACGTGGCGCCTACGTGGCTGCCACGCGGGCCGGCGGGAGGTAGACGACGACCCGGCCGCGAATGGACGGCGGGCGGCGGCGGCGAGCGGCGGAGCGAACCACGGCGATACGGGCAAAAGCGAGCACACCGGGCGGTTGTTCGTGATGAGGGGAGACGAGCCAACGGCTCGGATTCGCCGGAGGGAGCTTGACGGCGGCGAATCGCAGCGGCGACAACCGGCGGGGAGGGAAGAGGGAAACGGCGACGAGGCCACGAGGGGTCGATTCCCGGCGGTGAGAGCATCTACGCGGCTTCGGGAACTCGATGCTAGCGTCGGATTGGACGGAGCTACGCCGAGCGAGGCTGGCGACGAGCGGGTGCTATGGAGCTCGAGCGGCGACGGCGGCGAGCACGCGGCGAGCGACGACAACGGTCGGGGCGGCGCCGGCTAACTACGGGGAGTCTACTCGGGCTACTACCGAAAGCTAGGGGGAGGAGATGGAGCGAGGAGGAAGAACGGAGGGAGACACTACCGTGCGGGACGGGGCGCTGTGACGAGAGGCCGACGGCGCGGGAGTAATCTCTCCGGCCTCGGGCCGGGGAAGAGGAAGGAGAGGGCGCGGCCGAAGTCCCCTTCCGCGTCCTTGCTCGTGCCAACTCCTCCGACACGCGCAACAACGAACGGCGACGGCGAACAGAGCACGGGGGCGGCGGCAATGGCACGGAGGCGAAAACGAGGGAGATTGGAGGGGAAGGAGCTGGGGTTTAAATGGGCAGCAATGTCGGTTTGGGAACCAACTTGCGCGGTCAAGGGCGCGAGCTGGCGCTCGGCGGTCGCGGCCAAAGCGGCGACAGGGAGGATGACGCCGGCGGGGGAAAAGGGGAAAAGGAGGGGGGGGAAAGGGGCTTGTCCCCTTGCCTCTTCGGGAAAAGGAGGAGGGAGCGGGGGCGTCGCGGCAGAGGGAGGAGGGAGGCTCTGCCTCCGTCCCTTGGAGGCTAGTGCGGGAGTGGCGGGACCGAGGCGGTGACGACGGCGATGACGGCGGGGCGGTTTGGAGCGGCGCGACGACACGGGCGACAGGCGCGGGCTGGCGCGGCACAGGGTGACGGCAGCGGTGACCAGGCGGTCGGCCACTCGGCACGCGCGCGCGGGAAACAACGGGAGGGCGCGGCGGATGGAGAGGCGCGGCTCGGGCACGCGCGCTGGCTGCGGGGCCGAGCGGCTGCAGGCGCGGCAGGGCTGCGGGGCCGAGCGGCTGCAGGCGCGGCAGGGCAGCGGGGCCGGGCGGCGCAGACGGCGCAGTCACGACGCGGGCGACGACCACGCGGGCGCGAGCGCAAACGACGCGCGGGGAGCGGCAGCGGGGGAGCGGGGAGAAGGGCTCGGCTCGGCGCGGGCGGCTCACGCGCAGGCGCGGCAGAGCGAGGAGAAGGGAAGGGGGCGCTCGGCGCGGCTCTCGCGCACGCGCGCGCGGCGCGCGGGCGAGGCGGAGCGGAGCTGAGCGGGGGGAAAAGCGGAGCGCGCCGGGGAGGGGAGAGGGCGAGAGAGAGAGAGAGAGAGAGGGAGCGCCCGGGAGAGGGAGAGAGGGAGATGGGCCGAGCGAGATTCGGCCCATCGACCCGGGGGAGGCAAAATAGACTTTTGCGGAGGAATTTGATTTGGAAGGATTTGGATTCGGATTTGAACTCGACGATAGATCGGGGATTGAGATCTTGAGATGGCACGGACACTAGACAACAAGCAAAGAAACAGATTTCGCAATTAGGGTTTTTAGGAGATAATTTTCCCGCTAGGCGCCACGACGGAACGGGCGCTACACAAAGACTAATGGTGATGCGTTGTTCTCGGGCTCTCAGCTGTTGGTGTTGTCGTTGCAGCCGCCGGGGAGGGCAGCGGCATAGATCTCCTTGTGGAGCTTCACGCACAACATCCCTTACAAATAATAGACGAATTTTAATGCTCATGTCCTAAAATATAAGTATTTTTGTACTCCGACACAGTCTTCGAGATGCATGCTATTTTCACATTATATTTATAAAAATAAAATATTTTAAATAAAAAAGTTACATATTAAGATAGTTTGATTAATGATAAATCTAGTAACCTCAATTTTACATGATTATATTTTTATTTTTTTCTATTAATAGTCAAAGTTAAAAATGGTTGACTTTACATTAGGCTAAAAATGTTTATATTTTGGGACGGAGGGAGTAGTATTTATCTAAAAAGACACATTTGCAGTGGCACAGATAAAATAGTGTACACGTGTTCTAGCACTTAAAATGTGTACACGTGTTCTAGCATTCAGAAGAGTTAGCTAATATATTGCATCTCACCTATCTCCCATTCCTACAAAAATAATCATCTATTTCACTCGTTCCTACAAAAGAAAATCTCTCGTTCCTAAAAAAATGGCAATCATTTATTTCTCTCGTTCCTAAAAAAAAAGAATTGCATCTTATCTGTTTCTCTCATTCCTAAAAAGAAAAGAATTGCATCTAATCTATTTATATCGTTCCTGAAAAACATGAAAAAAAAAGAAGTTCCAGGGCTCATCAATTGAGTCTAGAAACATCTTTTTGCACGTTTCTTTCTCAATTTCCTGGGTTCACTTCTCCTTATCCAGAAGCAGTTGTGATACCGATTGAGAAACACGCTCATCTCCTACGTGTAGGCCTGTGCGCTCCCTTCCAATCTTCATCCAATCTAGTCTCGTTCCCCAGCACTCCGTCGTTGACGGGAGCCACCAAAACAGGCCCGAGCCCCTGCAGCGCCGGCCACCGGTCGCCTCCACGCCGGTGCAGTCGTGCCCTAGCCGCCCCGGTGGCCTATCCCTAGGAATCCAGGTCCAGTTCCGACTCGCGCGGCGTGGCTAGCATCCTCCGCGCGTCCCCGTTACATGTCCCTTGTGCGTGCCACACATCAGCAATAGCGACCTCACCATCACATTTTCACTTGGTGTTGGTGGATCTGTGCTTGGTGATCAAGACGGTCAAGACCCTAAGGCAGTCAAGTGCATATGACGGCAGGTTAGCAAATTGTTAAGCACTAAGTTTTTCTATGCACACCAAGTGTTTGTCATTTTTCTTGTACGCAGATGGCATCTTAAAACTTTACCCTGCATCTTATTGTTTCAATTTTTAATCTAGCTCACAGAAACTCTTATATTAACCATATAATTTAATCTGTACAACCAAAAATATTGGCTCATAGTGCAGTTTAATTCCTCAATTATCATGTAAAGTCCTTAATTCTTTATTCTGATTGCTTTTGTCAATCCCATCTGCAGCAATGTCTGATCCACTCATGTACTGCTTTGCTATTTTTCTGATCTAGCCAGTAGATAAGATGGTCGTTTTCGTTTGGTTCAATTAAGCAAGCATCAGGGCTGCATCGACGCTGTATCTACTGGATCCTAATCCTAAGCTTCCAGGTACAGTTAACCTCACCTACACATGTTCGGTAGACAAATTTCTTTTGGCTTGAAGGCATAATTATAGAATCAAAAATATTTAGTGGTTGTTGTCAAATTAGGAACACTCATGTATTAACTATATTTCTTATTTTAACACAGAAAATTGATGGATTTGAATAATATTAAGAAGTTATTGCTTTTCCCTAGACCAAGTGATGAGTACCTTGCTGGAATAGATGGTTTTCTTCTGTTTGCATATAGGGAAAAGAGTCTTGAAGATAAGATCCGATGTCCATGTAAGGAGTGTGTCAACAAGTGGTTATTAATGCGGGATGAAGTGTATGATCATTTAGTATGTCATGGAATGTTACTTCGGTATAGTCCTTGGGGTTGTCATGGTGAAACCACATCATTCATCTCTGCCAACAGTAGGGGAACAGAGTCACAAAGTAGAGGAATGGATGGTAACATGCGCCAACTAGTGCAAGATGCTTTTGGGAACACAAACAATGACCCTCCAGTGAATGAATATGATGTACAAAATTCTTTAAACAGTGGGCCAGACCATGAAACAAAAGCATTCTATGACTTGCTCCGAGATGCTCATGACCCTTTGTGGGAAGGGTGTGAACTTACAAGGCTGTCATTTCTAGTTCTCTTGTTTCACATAAAATCAGTTAACAAGTGAAATAATAAATCATTAAATGATTTGCTAGCAATCTTGCAACAAGCAATTCCAAATGGTAAGAATTTACCTGGAACATTTGCTGAAGCTAAGAAGATAATAGGAAAGCTTGGACTTAATTATGTCAAAATTCATGTTTGTCCAAATAACTGCCAGCTTTATAGGAAAGCTAAGGCAAACGATGACTTTTGTTCAAAATGTGGTACTTCAAGGTGGAAAAACAAAGAAGATAAAACTACTTTAACAAAGAAGGAAAGGAGAAGGGCAACCCCAAGGAAAGTGTTAAGGTACTTCCCAATTAAGCCAAGGCTTAAGAGGTTATTTATGCACAAGGAAACAGCTATAGCATTAAGATGGCATGATGAGGGTCGTACAAAGGATGGTGTGTTGCGTCATCCAGCTGACTCAGAGGCTTGGAAGTCCATTGACTCTAGGAATCCCCAGTTTGCATCGGATTCTCGAAACATCAGGTTTGCAATGGCTAGTGATGGATTTAATCCTTTTGGGACATTGAGTTCAACTTATAGTTGTTGGCCAGTTGTCTTGATTCCATATAACCTTCCTCCATGGTTATGCATGAAAGCATCTTCTATTATGCTTGCACTAATAATTCCTGGTCCATCTTACCCTGGAAAGGATTTTCATTTATTTATGGAACCAGTTTATGAAGAGTTATTTGATTTATTTGAGGTTGGAACTCCTACATATGATGCATCTCAAAATGAGATGTTTCAGCTTCGTGCTACAGTACTGTTCACTATTAGTGACTATCCTGGGATTGGGATCTTTGCGGGATATAGTGTCAATGGTGAATTTGCTTGTATTATGTGTCGTGAAGAAACGTGCTCTAAACGTTTGAAACATGGACACAAGTATTGTTTCATGGGACATCGTCGATTTCTTCCTCTGGACCATGAATTACGATATAATGAAAATTCTTTTGATGGAACTGAAGAACATAGAGTAGAACCTCTTGCTTATTCTGAAACATCAGTTTTACAAAAGATAGAGAAAATTAATGATTTTGAGAAGTCAAAAACATGGAAATGCCGTAGTGGCTTATTTTCGTTGCCTTACTGGGACTTGAATGTACTCCATCATAATCTTGATGTAATGCATATTGAGAAGAATGTTTGTGATAACATATATGGGACATTGTTAGGACTGGAAGGCAAATCAAAGGATAATTTACAAGCACGCTTGGACCTACAAGAAATGAATATAAGGCCAGATTTGCATCCCATAAGAAAAGCTAATAATAAGTATTATTTGCCTCCTGCTTCCTATACAATGTCTAAACGGGAGAAACATCAATTTTGCAAAGTTCTCCATGATATTAAGGTTCCAGATGGATATGCAGAAAACATCTCAAAATGTATAAATGTTAGTCAAGGGAAAATTTCAGGTCTTAAAAGTCATGACTGTCATATTCTAATGCAAGAACTTCTCCCAGTTGCTTTGCGGGGTGTGCTTCCTTACAATGTCACTTTTGTCTTATTTGATCTATGTGGATATTTTAGAGAACTGAGTTCAAAAGTCCTGTACATTGATGTGCTTGACAAGTTAGAGGAACAAATTAAAATGACATTATGTCGTTTGGAGATGATATTTCCACCAGGTTTTTTTACCATTATGGTGCACTTGGTTGTTCATTTAGCCACTGAAGCAAAATTAGGAGGTCCTGTGTGTTACCGATATATGTATTTTGTGGAAAGGTACATTTCTCTCACAAATATAATTTCATTTGTTATCTAGTATAGAATTTTTAACATTTTTAATCTTTCTCTTTATTTATGTAGGTATTTGAGTGTATTAAAGTCATATGTGCGTAATAAGGCACATCCTGAAGGATGTCTTGCAGAAGCATATTTGGCAGATGAGTGTATAACATTTTGTTCAAGATATCTTGAAGGTTTTGAGACAAAGCATAACCAGCCTACACGAAATGATGATAATGATGAGTCAGTTGCATGTTCAGATGATGAATGCACACCATATCTTTTTCCTCATGTTGGAAAACCACTTGGCAAGCCGAGAAGTTATGTTATTAGGGGCTTGACTAAAATGCAAGCACATAGATATGTGCTCTTCAACTGTCCAGATGTCAACCCATACCTTCGGTATTAGCTCAAGATCATACACTTCATCACTAATCATTTTCTTCAAAGCATACTTCATGACACTTTTTCCTTTTACAGAACTCATGCTGATGAGATTAGAAGAACATATCGGCAAGGCCGCATCACCCCAAAGATTATCGAGCGTATCCAAAATGAAAAATTCCATGAATGGTTCAGAGCTCATGTAAGTTTCGTGTTATTATCATTTAGATCAACAAATAAAATCATGACTAAGTAATCCTATGTACACAGATAATGGATCTAGAGAGGAAAAATGGCATATGCAGTGTCAAGAATGATCATAGATGGCTGGCTCGTGGTCCGATTGGTCCAGCAAAAAGATATCGTGCTTTCAATACCCGTGGCTTCCGGTTTAGGCCTAAACATTTGGATGGAGTGACACAGAATAGCGGAGTTGTCCTAAGTGCAAAAACATCCAGTTATACTAAATCAAGTGACACAAATCCAATATTGGGTGATCTAACATACTATGGTAGAGTCATCGATATTATTGAGCTAAATTACTCTGGACAATTTTCAGTAGTACTGTTTAAATGTGAATGGGTTGATGTTGTTTCTGGAAAAGGAGTTAAAAAAGATAAGTATGGTTACACACTAGTTAACTTCTCACATCTCATACATACTGGAGAAAAAGTTGAGCATGAGCCTTTTATTTTCCCCAATCAAGCAGATCAAGTTTATTATGTTGATGATCCAATGAATCCTGAGTGGTCTGTGGTAAGGAAGAACAAACCTAGAGATATATATGACATTGGTGAGGATGAATGGGCAGGTGACATAGAAATTGAGCCATTCCATGTTTCACACCTTGGTGGAATGTCCAGTAATGCAAACAATTACAAGCAATGGGTTAGAACAGATGTTGAAGGAACAACAGTAGATGTTGATAATAATGCTTTGAATAATGAAGGATAACAGAGGAAAATAGTTACTCTTTCATGATTTATTTCATTACTTCAAGGTATATGCAATTACCTGATCTAAAACCTTTTGATGGATTTATTTTTGTTAGCAAAGGTGCTTCCAGTTTTAGAACTATCGAAAACTCTATCCAACTGAATGCATCTAAATCCAACAATATTTATGGTCTTTTAATTTAACTTTTCTGCCTTTTTGGTGTACGGTACAACTATTAGGTCCACTGGTTAAGTATGATCTTACATTATGTTCTTGTGAGAAATATGATTACAAGCGTAGTGGATGAATAATTTGTGGTTACCTTGGCTATTCTTTCTATTAAAAGATAGCAATAATCGTTGTGTTTATATTTATTTCTGATTGATTAAAACATGTTCATGCATGTTCATGTCCATTCTTTGCTCTATATTGTTTAGTTTCAGGTCCATTATTTTGATGCAGACGCAGTTACATTGGCAAGGTATCTGTCTTTCTAGATTCTATTGATCAGCTCGCTATCTCCATGTCTTCTTTAACAACAAAAGAAATGTCATGTCTTTGCTGATGAACTTGGTTTCTTTTCCTACATGGCCAGGTGGCATCGGGGTGTTACTGTTTCTTTCGGCAAGCGAAAGTGAACAAGCAGCTGTCACTAAGCAACATATGGCAGTTCTAGTCCAAGCAAACATGAGTTTAGGCCAGTCTTCAGTAGTCAATAATAATTCCCAATGTAGTCTATCTGTATAGATTATTTTAAATTTGTTCGTGTGAGCTTTTCCTTTTCTATTGCTATATTGATTAGTCCTGTAATCATGTCTGGGTTATGTGATCTCTCTAGCATCTTGTTTTTTACCATATTACTGAAATGATTATTCTTTCATATTGCCGAAATGATTATTCTTCCATTTTTTTTCTAAGTTCATGATGTAAGACAAAAAGATTCCGTGCAAATACCTCAGCTACATTGTAGCAATTTTGTGATTAAATATTTTTATACACATGTCATGGATCAGACTCACTCGCTAAATTAAAAAATAAATCCAAGGAGTTATGAACCAAGCCCACAGCCTCATCTATAAATTCTGCATGCTTTCTCACTGTGCTTGTGGTACTTTTATAACTTGAGTCCAGCCATCCTTTTTTTATATATAAAATGGGCATTGGTCAACCCAATGAATGCTTGGTTCATTGATCAAACCACAATTCCTAAAAATAAAGTGTACGCATGTGTGTATAAAATTAAATTTCTTAAATTTTGATTAATGCAAAAAAAAACAAGTACAATAATTTACAACTAATGACACAAATGTTTGCTTGCCCAGTTGGCTAGTCTGGTGCGATTCTTGTGTATTTACACAGGAGGTTAGGAGTTCAACTCCTCTGTTAGGCACGTTAGTTGTTTTAGAAAGCAACCCAAGTACTTTTTATGCGATTAGATAATGTTAAATCACTATGTTAAATAAACCCATGGCACCAATATATTATCCAACCCTAGTACTTTTTATGTGATTAGATAATGTTACATCACTATGTTAAATAAACCTATAATAAACCAAGGCACCAATATATTATCCAAAACTAAATCTGTTTTAATTACATAGCGCAACACAGAGTTACTATAGGTGGTAGTAACAATGAATTGGTGTTACTATATGTATACCAACTGTAACATATTGGAAATGTGTTACAACCTTTTTTTCAACACATAAGGTTTCGTTGCTATAGCATTCCCCAGTAACACATCTCCGAATGTGTTACAAAATAGTGTTACAGAATGTCAGTTCTGACGTAGTGTGTCCTAAAGACAAGGAGAAACCAAGTGCGGCGGAGGCAGGACTATCAGGATAAGCAGCAGATGGAGCTCGCCCTACGGGTGAAGGCACTACCTCAACTCGACCACGTCCTAGGCGTCGTCGTGCCACATCTGGCTACGTGGTGTAGTTCTTGTGTTCTATGTTGGCATGTGGCTTTGCTTGTAATTTGTTTCGAACTTATCATCGATGTGTTTATGTTTCGTCGTGTAATGTCAGACTTCGGCATGTCATGTCTTTAGGTCTCGTGATGTAACGTCAGACTTAGGCACCTAATGTCTTTAGGTATGCTGATGTAATGTCGGACTTGGCATGTAATGTTATGTTATGTTATGTTATATTATCGAACTCTACATATATGTTAAATTGCACGTCATCGTTATGTACCCTTAGTAACGTTTGCTATATTTAAATAGCCTGTACTCTTGTTGTACATAATAATTCTTATGATTTTATTACTATTTCATAATTTTACAAGTTATCTTTTGTTCTACATTACTACCTTTTGAATTGTTCTAACATGAAACACTATATTTTTCAGAGATGGCACGTCAGGATACACCTGAGTTGTTGGACCCGGCGATAGATCACCGACACCTGTCTCACCTTATTGCGGTGCAGGGGGCTCAGCTTGGGACATTCCGGGCACGGACGTGCGGTAAGCTACTTACGGTTCACGACTCCTTTGTCGAGAGGTACGAACGGTGTATTACTATAAATTAGTTGCGCTGTAATAATTTTTATAATGACATATTAATTTGTTCTTGCAGGTTGCGTGAGGCCGGCCTCCTACCAATGTGTCGGTTGGTGGAGGTTGTCGCCGGCCACGCGGACCCGGCCAGACGCTGGAATGTGGACCGGTCCCTCCTAGCAGCTTTGGTCGACCGATGGAGGCCAGAGACGCACACTTTTCACTTGCCGTGCGGTGAAGTAGCCCCTATCCTACAGGACGTATCGTACTTGTTGGGGCTACCGCTCGCGGGAGACGCTGTTGGGCCAGTGACCACGGGTGTGGACTGGAAGGACGATCTAACAGCATGTTTCGCACCAGTACAGCGCGCACCACATCTCCCGCTCCAGCCGTTGGCACACCACCGCAACACCGGACCTACGAAGAGGTGGCTGCTTCAGTTCACCGTGAGTGTTTTTGTACCGAGATGACAAGCGTACTACATATTTAGTCGTAAGGTAAGGTGCCTAACATTTTATCGAACGCTTGCAAGTCGAGCAGTACACCGGGACTTCGTCACAGGCAGCCGGCACGTCGAGTCAGGGTCCACCATTGGACCATGTTGGGACCTCGTCGGACCACTTGGTGGCTTCCGCCTTACTCTTCGACATCACTGACTTCGACTTCGCTTCAGGCTCGACAGAGGACGTCATCGGCCCCTCACAGCTGGGAGGCGCACCGCCGGTGCAGACGCAGGACCAGGCGCAGGCCACTCCACCGCCAGACACTCGTGCTACCCGTGCTGTGCCACCGGATCATTTCACCTACTCCCAGGACCACGTGTGAGCACAGGCCCGGAGGACCAAGCGTGAACGCGGCGCGGGGCAGGGCCAGTAGAGCAGACTTCTCTTTGTTTATTTGCTTCACATGCTAGTACTGTATGCTTGTGTAATGAATACGTTGTTGTTATATGTGCACGACACCTTTCGGCGCATGCACGATACCTTTCGGCGCATGCATGACTACTTTCTGCCGCACCGATGCAGCCTCCTTTATTCGCGTGCGATACGAGTATTTGCCCGCCATTTGCCGCATACGACCAATGTAACTTTCGGCGCCAATCAGGCGTACCCACCATGCCCCGCCACATTCAAATGTCAGGGATATCACTCGATTTTTGGTGCCTATATAAGTTGCCTTAACGAGCGAGGCCTCACAATCTTTCAGAACTCAGTCACATTCAGTACTCTCTTCCCCACTTGCTTCATTACAAATCCTACCGGCTTTCGTCAATGGCTAGACGCCTGGGCGTTGAGAATCCGAACTAGCGTAGCGATTCTTATGTATACCTACTACCACCTTAGTGTCAGCGTCCTCTCTGCCTATGCGGTAATCGATGCCAACTAATGGCTTCAAGGAATCCTGATATTCGAGGAAGGCGCTTTTTTAGGTGCCCTAACTATGACCGTGAGGTATTTTATTATCTGCATATGCTTATTCATTCCGTATGGGCAATCATTTTATTCTTCGTAACACTACTCTATTCGGCAGACCCGCACTACGGCTTGCGCATACATCGAGTGGGTCGATACAGAAAATCCCGTTCTCAACCTAACCACTTGTTTACAAGAAGGTCGATGGTATTTCGCATCCAAAAGTATTGTGCAATACTTGCAGAGAAAAGCGGCTTACGAACGACAATGTCGTGAACAACAGTGCGACTGGCGAGTGCTAACTATGGCACTCCCTCCATGGGAAGCCCGTCTAAGATGCAAGTGTGGTGATCGTTGTCAGGTTCTTCGTTCCATAAAGCCTACAACATTGGGTCGAAGGTTATTTGTTTGTCCAAATATTCTTGACGACGATTTCATGGTAAGAATATTTTGATTACATGAATCCTTATTTTCTCACAACATTTACTAACTTTGCTCGCTTCACATCTATTCTTTCCTCCCAGGAACCACCAAGGAGATGTCAATACAGAGAATGGATAGACACCAGAAGGGTTCTAACTCCACCTAGCCGTGTTGTGCAGCTTGAACTACCAGAGCAATACAGGGTTACTAAAGCGCGGTTTGAGAGAGAAGAGGGATCCTCACGTAGGGGTTAGCTTTTATTGGACAACTTGGCATATTGAAATTTCTACTGTCATGCTTCCTTGTCCCATTACTACATCGTCGTTATGTTCAACTATTGCACTACCTCCCTCCTAGTTTGAATCTAATATCATCTATGTAACCGCAATGGAAATAGTTGTATCATGTTCAAATTGTACTATTATTTCTTCATGTTACATAATTCTCCTTGTTTAAGTCCATATAATGTTTCTACGACCGAGACTGCGATAGGCCTATATCAATTCTCCGAGTACTAATACGTCGAATAAGTTACAAAATAATACCTTACTTAACATATAAAATTGCGAAACAACCAACTTCAATACATTTTTATAACAATATTAACAAGTTTTACTAATAAATACTTCTTTAATTATTATTAACATAATATAGAAAAATCATTTGGCGGTACTTTTTGCATCTGGGTCCCTTGCCACCCTCTAGTGGGGCGGCAAGGGGCCCAAATGCAAAAAGTACGAGCCCCAAGCTCTTTATGGGCTGCCAAAATTGCATTTAGCCCCTTGCCAAAATTACGGCAAGGGGCTAAATGCAATTTTGGCCGACGGTGGTAGACGGCGCGGTCGACCCGCCGTCTGCCTCGCCAGCTTGCGGCCCACCACTGGGGCGGCAGAGTTTTTTTTAAATTTTTTTTAGCCGATAGATTATTTCTGTAAATATTTTTAAAAAAATCTAAAAAATAAAAAATTTCAGGCCCTCAACCGCCTCCCGGCTCTCCCCCCCCCCCCCCCCCCCCGGTGGCCACGTGCCGCGCACGAGCCAAAGCAGCTGCTCGCTTCCTCCCTCCTCTCACCCACCAGTCACCACCACCGCACCGCCTTCCCCCACTCCGGAAACTGGCAGGCGGAGCCCACCCCATCACACCGCACCACACAAACCCTAAACCCCTCCTCCCCTCCCCCTCCCCCTCCGAAATCTCGCCGCCATGGCGGCCGAGCCGTCGGAGCCCGACGCCTCGCAGGAGCCCGCGCCCGCTGCAGCCCCGGCCGCCGCCATAGGTGGCCCCAACCCGTGCTGCGCCAAGGTAACCCGGTCCCTCCTGCTCGAGCCCCTCGAATTCGTTGTAATCTCTCTACTGTCTCCTTTTTGGCGGGACGGCATCTGACGTGCGCATTTGGATTGCCTTTTCTTTTCCCCGCAGCTCTGGAGGAAGTACCAGAAGTCGGAGGCGAGCCGCGCGGCGCTGCGCGAGGGTTTGAAGCTCCTGCAGGGCGAGAATGACAAGCTGCTGAAGGAGCGCTCCGAGCTCAGCAGAGGTACCTAATCTCCCATCTAGAGAGTTCCCCTACCTGTTTCTACCACACTGCTTTTGTTGGTTTCTCCTGCATTGTGAAATCGTGATTCTAATTGGAACAAAAAAAATCACCTGGAGTGGTCTGCGACCAAATGGGCAGCGCAAATATTGAAACACAGTTTTGCATATTTAAGCCGGGATGAATTCAGCAGTATGAATATTTTGGCGACAGCATAATATGGTATGCTTATTCAGGATTGTAGATTTGCCTTATTAAAAAAAATACTTTTCTCTGAAGTATCTAATGCTCTGAATTCTAATTTAATAGCATGTTAGTAGCATGCTAGCAGGAATTTAACAGAAGGTGCCTAACGCAGAGAGGATGATCCTTTGAAAGTATGTTTATTTTCTCTGTAGCACTTCTTATGCATATTATCGTGACATTTCATGCATGACTAAAAGAACTTGAAGACTGCCGCAAGCCTGTCACTATTGAAGCATATGGAATTTTGGTCATGATTTTACATCTGCGTCTTGAAACTTCTGGTATGTTTATCATGCATTAATAAGTTTTCTTATCTCTACCTTGTTGATGAACAGTGTGCAATGAGGAGCGTCTCCGAGGTGATTCGGCAGAAGCAGCTAGGATCTCTGAGTCTGATGCCAGAGATATGCTAGAGAAAGAGATAATTGAATTGAAGGCACAGAACTCTGCTTTGCAACAATCACAAAGTGTTTGCAAAGATGGTAATGAACTTATACGCATCACTGAGTTGGAGGAAGAAATTAGAAGACTCAAACAGGTTTTAGTAGAAGAAAAGAAGAAGAGTAATTCCGAGAAGAAAAATGCCGAAGAAGAAAAGGGCAAGGTTTTAGAACTGCAAAGGTTACTGAATATGGAAACACACAAGTCTGAAGAGTATAAACGGCTTTCTGATACAGAAAGAAAAGCAGCCAATGGTCTGAGGGCATCGTGTGAAAAATTGAGGAGTGAAGCAAGTGAAGCCAGAGAAAGGCTGGTTGCTCAGGTGAAGAAAACAGAGGAAGCAAATAAAAGGGCTGAAGAAGAGAAGCAGAAAGCTGCCAGAGAAAAGAAATGTGCCAACTCAGAGAAGTCGTTAGCGGAAAAGAACAAAAATCTGATTGAAACCGAGAGGAAAAAGTTGACAGAAGAGAAGAGTCGTGCTGAGTGTTTATTTGCAAAGTTAGAGGAGCAGAAGAAGTTGAATGAAGATTTACGAGTTAGAATTGAGGTTGAAAGAAAGAATGCAGTGGATCAGAAAAACCATATAGACCATCTATCCCAGAAGCTGGAAGAAGAGAAAGAACGAAGTGAAAATTTGCAGAGGAAGCTTGAAAAATTATGTGCAGTTAAAGATACAACTTCTTTTGGCAAACATGGACAGCAACGCATTGATGTGGTTACGGAAGGTGCAAATATAAGGCTTCTCAAAGAGAAACTTAAGCTGAAGAAACAACAATTAAAGCATGCGAAAAATGTGTCAAAGCTAGATAAAGCAAAAAATGCGCTGGTAAGAAGAGAGCTTCAGCGCCTTAAACAGGATTGGATCCAGCTGCTGAGCCGATTTAATATGCTTGACGAACATCTTGCTGCTGATGGTGTTGAAGGTATTCATGTCTTAACCGAGGTCTGTATCTGCTACTTATACTATCATCAACTGTACTTATGAAGGTAACTTTAGTAGGAACTAGAATGTGCTCGAAACTATCTTGGTCAATAATCTTAGCATATTAGTAGAGGCAAATCATTTATCTTAAGCCACCTGTGTATATCTTGCAAATCTGTCTGCATCACAGAGTTTGTTTGGTTAGGATGCGCAGAAAAATGTAAAATTAAGAAATTCCTTTCTCAATCTTCATTTATTCGAAGTGGAGTGGCAAGAAGTGGGACTTTTTAGTGCTGAGAGTAAATGCATTACCCTCTGTCTACAAACTTCAGTCATTTAGACACTGCACAATCTACAAGTTTAATTTGCCATTCTATATTGACATTTTAACGCATTATATGTTTTCATTTTATGCTAGTGATTATGACATCGAGTCCATCAAGTATTATGTCATTTTCTTTTATACCATTCACTAGTTTGGCAATTTAACAGTCATAGTGAAGTTTAGAAAATATAAAGCATTCGGCAGACACTTTTGTTAGACAAGAGGATTCACTGACTCACTCCTAACTCCTTACCATATGCTTCAGTTTAGTTACCCAGGCAACTATCTAGCACAGTGCTGGGGTGGTCCATTGGTTTTCAAATATATTATAGCCTAAAAATAACAATATAATTATTTTCAGATCTGCAACTAAAAAAAAGAATGTCAATTTGAGATATTGACATGTTACACAATACATTTACTTTTTCTTTAAAAAAATCCCAGAAATGACGCACCCATGTCTACATAGATTCATCCACAGATGATGAGCATCAAACATACCATCATCATTACCAGCTCCTCTTAAGTACTTCCTCCATCCCAAAATGTAAGCATTTTTGAGGTTGGCACGGGTATTAAGAAAGTAGGTGAGAATGATTGAAGAAGGTGTGTGATTGGTTGAAAAGAGAAAGTAGGTGAAAAAGAATGGTTGTGATTGGTTGAGAGGAGAAGGTAGGTAGAAAAATAGCTTCATTTTGGGACAAAGTACTGTGCTAGAAATAGCTACATTTTGGGACGGAGGTAGTAGTAGAGAATTGTGCACGAATTGATGTGTCCAGAACAATATTAAGTAATGTGTAAATCTAATTGCTATACTACACATGCTTTAGATGTGTTAATTTAGGCCTGTTATTCTACTATATATGCATCTTAATATTAATGTGTTTCAATGTTATCATCTTGGCAGTTGAAGCGACATCCGGAGATACATAACTTTGAACAAAATCTACTTCCACATAATTCAGCCCCATATTTTGGGTTGCCGTCTGGAATAGTTCCTTTCAGTTCATCTGTACCAAGAGACTACACTTCATATCAGTTACCCAGAGAAAGCTGCACAAGACCAATCTCAGGTACTAGTTCTGAACTAGAGCCTCCTTTTGGTAGCTCTCTCAGAACGAAGTCAAAAAGTCCACACAGATCTTCATGTCCCACATCCATATCTGATAAAAAGTTAATGGACTCACAGGGTAAGGATAGGTTGTTAGTCCCTGCATCAACAGATATCAGAAGAAAACAAAGCTCAATGGTTCCCGAGTTAACCAGTAAAGATGGTAATGATACAAGGAAACCCAGTGATAGAGCTTTGCCTGTAGTTTCTGGTGATCCCTTTCAACAGAAGGCACTGCAATCATCCATGTTTGGTGCTACAGAAGTTACAGATAAAATGCCCAAAGGAGATAAGAAGAGAAAAAGGACCAAAATGTCTCTAAAGTCAACTGATTGTCTTTCATCTAAACATAAGCGGTTGCATCTGGAAATGAAGGCCCATGATTCCACTTCAAATGGCATTTTATGCAGTGATGATCGTTCTCGTGTGCAGCAAGGAAGCAGCATCATGCCCGTTGTGAATGAAGATGACGTGCAAACTCGTAGGAGGAAATGCTATGTTATTGCTGGTAAAACTCCTTTCTTGAGTGTTCCAGCTAAAGTTCCTTTTGCTGAAGCAGGAAATGCTTATGCAGTTAGCAAATTTCCTTCGCTACTCTCTTTTGAGGAAATGATCAAGGGGGACTGCTTGAAATTACTCGATTTGGACAATGATGCAGATGAGGAAAGATACAGAAGGGCAATGCAGAGAACTCTTTCACCAGATCTGCCCATAATTCTACCACAGGCAACTAAAGCGCCTACCCATGAAAAATCCCACCATTTGTCTGATATGATGCCCAATGCTTTTGAATATGAGAGAGATTGTCCTTCCTCTGGAGCCAATGCCACAGATTTGGAGATGAGGCCCAATTTGTTAGGAGTCGAGGGGCCTGCAATTCAGAAGTTGATTCAGAGCACTGGCAAGCTTGGACATAATAGAATAGATTGTCATGATAATGTTAAGCAACTGCGTGCGAATGATAATGATAAATCTAATTCAGTAGTCAATATTTCTTGTAGCACCAAGTTGGATAATGTGCCAACTAAGCGCTCTTTGAGCTGCATTTTGCATGAGGATCAGGCCCAAAATGTTGTAGCTTCTCCTACTGATGTGCCTAGCAATACTAGTAATAGCCATCCAAATTCTACTTTGGATTTACAGCATTCGCACAAGGAGGCATCTAATGAAAACAGCTCAAATCAGATACATAGCTCATCCATATCAGATTCTGGACAGCAGAATATTGTTGGTGGATGTAAAACAAAAGCAGCCGGGTTAACCGATTTGAACTTAAATAGTATTATTGGGCTTCGTCATGGAGACAAAAGATCTCCTATGTGTTTTGTTGGTCTTGTAAGCATGAAAAAAAGGAACATAATAAGAATGTTTCGATATTGGGAGACCCTGATTGCTGAAGCCAGAGAAACTTCTGAGGAAGCTTTTGTTGATACTCCATTATTTGAAAGAATATCATCTGAACCATTGCTACTTTTAGAGTAAGTTTGTTCCCATTTCATTTAACTCCTGTTCTCTATTAGCAGTTTCCAGCATTTTGTTCATATTAGCACTTGTGATCGTATCTAATTGTTTTTGTTTTGCAGGGAGAAGGTAGCACTCATCATCTCCTTACTGTTGTGGGATATTTGTAGAGTCATCACTGCAGATCCTGTTTTAGATGGAAATTTCGCTTCATCAGTTTTCGCCTTGACTGGTAAGACAACTGACGGACTTTTTCCCATATATTCGTGGCTCATTTCTTGTCTCCTTTTTCTTTTACTAGAAAAAATGCCCGTGCGTTGCAACGGGTGAAGTCTATTTAAATCTTATTATTGTTATATGATTTAGTTAAGATGAAATTCACTGTGGGAGTTCGCTTGGATATATATATTTTTAGAAAATCATGAGCTGCAGTTAGGAGTCCGATCGGCTCAAGTTAGCATGCGAGTTATTTTTAAACAGATTTCTTATATGATTCCTTCTGTATTACCAAAAGTGAACGATCTTAAAAACTGACTCAAATACGGATATGTATTTCTAAAAGCAAACGAACTTAAAAACCGACTCATACACGGATGACGTACCAAAATACCGGCAAAAACATCTTCAATTTTTATAATAGTAGAGATTGGCTGACAAACGAATTCAGGTTTACACTTTTAAATTGTTCTATTGGGAAAAACATATGCTGTAGCTGCTTCCTTTTGTTGTACAATTGATATTCCCCTACGATTGCAAGTAGAAAATTATGCAATCAAAACATGACAACAATCTTTAGTCCCAAGGAAGTTGGGATAGGCTAGAGAGTCTAGTGATGAAACTCAAATCGAGCCAGCTAACCAAAATAATGTCTATACCTCATGGTTATGGCATGCATGTTCATCAGTCATCATCGATGTTCACACACCCCTGGCCAAAGCCAAATCTGTGGATACATTCTATTCCTTCAAATCTCTTGAACTTGCTTTAGAAAAAGTTAGCTAGCCAAACACCAAAGCATCAGAAAATAGTTATACCAAACATAATTACCATAATATACAAGAGTGCCAAATGGACTTTGGAGGACCTTTCCATTTCTCATTTTAAACATCAAATCTACTTGTATGCTTCACTCATTTTACTGATAAGTTCTCAGTTGTGCAATCTTTGTTGAACTGGGATACTCATTTGTCAATCATATTCTTATATAGTTTTTTTAGGAATATATTCTTATATAGTTGCGCTCCTCATTTATAATTACAAGGCATTATCTTCCTTGCAGTGAAATCTTACATGGAAACAAGATGGGCGTTTCTGAAAAGCAATCAGCTGGATGTTCCTGTCTCTTTAATTGAGGATTTTCTTGTGAAAAGAGAAGTTGTGGTCTGTAATAAAACGGGGCATGTGATTTCTGACGTGGACAGATACAGTCTCTTGGATGATGAGACTGGTATACAAGTGTCTACTGAACCTGCCACCATAGATCAATTCATCTCTGCTTGCGCTTTGTTGGCTTCGATATGTGTTAAAGTGGAGAGAATGGACATTGTTTTAGAGGTTTCATACAAAGTTCTTCTGATGGGTAAAAGTAATCTTTCGTGGACTCTGCTGGCTATTCATATCATTGGTTCCATGTGTGGTGACAAGTTTCTCTCAAAGAGTAGCAACTTTCTCATGACAACTATACGGTTGGTTGTCCTGCTTCTTGAGGCAAAAAACAATTCTTTGTGCCTTTTGTCATCATATGTTCAGTCAAACAGGCCAGCCGTTTTTCCAACTTGTGCACATTGCCTATTTGATGTGGTGGATTCAGTTTCAGTTGACGGTTTTATCTCTTCTCTGTTGGATGAGCTGCATTTGTGTTCTCAGCAATGGAACAGTTGTTCTAACACAAATAAAATAATTGCAAGATGCAGTCCACATTTGGGATCAAGTGGATTGGAGGTCAACTGTGGTGAACCTTGCTATATCTCCAAGCAAGTAAAACTTTCTGAGGATGGTCATAACCATACTGCAGGAAGGGACTTATGCTATTTTGCGGAGATAACTTCATTGTTGGAGTTGTTCGGGAATTACATGGTATGTGCATTTTTGTGATACTTATATTGGTTTAGCTTGCCTTGATATTTCTTTTCAAATTATCAAAATATGTTAGCCATATTGATCAGCAGGCATAATTTGATGTACACAAGACATTTTCAGGGTTTATATTTACAGTTATTAAGCCCTTAGTTTTAACTTTTAACAGATTTGAAATGTTGGAATAGAAAGTTAGCATAATTCTTGCCTCTGTTCTATTGTCAATCCAGAATCAGAAAAGAACTTAATATTGTTCCTTCTGGCCATGAAATTTTCTTATTTGACATTACTTACCTAAAATGTAGTCATGTTATTAACATTGTCTGCTATTCCCATTCAAGAATTTATTGTTCAATTTTAAGCATGCTCTATTCCAGTGTTGGCTGATTCTGTTGTGTTCATTTTCAGAGCTGCGAATGGACATACAATAATGTTGTTGTCCGCCTCCTGAAGATTTTGGAGTCATGCACATGTGAGGAGTATTCAGCTGCTCTCTTAATACTTCTCAGCCAACTTGGAAGGTTTGCCCGACTTGTCACTCATTTCTTCAATATACTTTCAAGGAACAATTATTAATGTATTACATTTTTATATTGAAGCATTTCTTCCTTTCTCTTTTTTCATTGTTCTTCTGCTATGGTTTACCGCACAATTCTTCATTCTAGAATTCTCCAGGTGCATATGTTATACCCTGTTTGGGTTGTTGTGTGCACAAGGATTTTTAATAGAAAAACATATTCTGAGAACTCACAAGAGCTAAGCTGGTAATTTGGTAGTTAGCATTACCAGTATTATTCCTGTCTATTGCGTCTCTTCTACCCGCTCTGTTCTCAATAATCTCTTTTACTAGCACAGGAGCGTGCGGTTCTAATGTGATGTTCTAATTTGATATATGTATCCTGTCCCCTAGTATAACTATTATACTTTCTATTGGTCAATTTGCTCCTAATACACATGATCTAAACTTTGTTGACAACTCATTTGTCTTTTATAGGTTCTTTGTTGACGATGTTGGTTATGAGCAAAGAGCAGTTAGTGACCTGAGGAATCACTTATCAGTGCTAATGAGAACAAAAGTTTCAAACTCAAGGAACATGCCTGTTCAGCTTTCTGCTATTGGGGCATTGCTTAGCCTCCTCCCATTGGCATTCGATAAAATAGTTGCACATTCTGGGCAATTACCAGATCTATATGTTTTGCAAGGAAGACAGATCTCTGAATGGTTTTGTCAGTTAAGCAAGGAGCATCAATCTATAGCTTGTTCGTTCTTTAGTTGACTTCATATATATTGGTGAATTCAGGCAGTCAGTTTTAACCACTGTGTTGGAGTTACCTCTTGATTTGGCCTTTTATGGACTGGCGAAGAAATTCCTAGTGGTTTTCTGGGTGTTCCTTGCTGGTATGATCTTGATATAACAAGACACACTTAAGATAACCCATATAGAGGAGAATGCTCATTCGCTTTGAATGCTCACCTGCTTTGAAGACTGGATTGTTCTGCAGACTAGATGTCCTGTTGCTGGAATGTTTCTGCAGAAGAGGCCAATGTTCTTGATTTGATGTGTGAAGATTCAAATGCAGAACCGTGAAATGCTGGAAAGAATTGTGTTCCTTGCACAACCATTTCAGCTGATATACAAGCAGAACTGGGCAGCTGGAAAGATCATGTTTACACAGCTGGATTTCAAATTGCTGAGTAACATCAGAGTGTGTCGAAGCAAGGAGTTCAAGTATTGTCAGTCATTCAGTTAACCGGACTTATTTGGTCTTCACGTGAACTAACATTGCCATGAGTGTCTGATATGCCCTGGTATTATAGTCGAGTATTCTTATTTGGTCTTCACGTGAACTAAGATTGCCACGAGTGTCTGATATGCCCTGGTATTATAGGTGAGTATTCTTTCAAGTAGCCCCAATCAAGTGAAACTTGGTTGTACCAAGATCAATGTGCTTGGTGAACCAAGAGCATGCATGCATGGCGTACTGTTTTTTGAGAAGTGTACACTGACTCGGGGGTTTACTTCACACCTGTGGACCTGTGGTCGCTGGGTTGGGCGAGGTTTTCTGTGCAAATGATTTTTGCAGGAAGGTGGTTCAAATTTTTGTGACATCACCTTCGTACGTTCTCATTTTGTTTCCGACTGTAGAGGTAGATTTACCAAAGAATCAAGAGAAGTGTTTGCCCAGTGCGCTGGGCGTGTAACTTGTCATGTAACTCACAATTTATAGGCTAAAAAAACTCCCAAGTTATGAAGGCAAGTGATTTTAACGGCAACATCTTTACAAATTTGAGTCTCAACAGCCCATATTACTATAACAACAATCCGTTGCTTTGTATTGTGTTCGGATCTCGATCAATGATTCATAAAACAATATATTTGCATCGATTTCTTTAGGATAAGACAATTTGAAGGTGCTCCCATCATTTCTCGAACTGTGTGATACTTTGATCGGTTCACCTACACTCCTACAGCCAAATGAGCGTCTTACTTTCCTTTTTCCTTTGGCGAGGAGATTTACAAAGTAGTAGTATAAAATACTCTATCGATGTAACGTTTTATAGTACACATGTTTAGATTTATTGTAATAGAAAACGTTACATTCTGTTCTGAGTTGTTTTTTAAGGACGGAGTAAGTATAAGCCATCCTTTTGTAGACAATACACAAAGGAACTTGTCAAGTTGAGTAACGAGCTTGTTTTTTTTTAACTAAACCGGCAGGAGAACTGCCAATTATATTTCAATTAAGTAGAATGGTTGTTTTTTTCTTTTTCTGTAACGAGCTTGTTTCAGTAGTGTCCTGCGAGAGACCTCGATCGCCGACGGCGGCGTCACTCCTTGGAAGGCTGTATAATTGCGTGGTTCGGGGCGAACCGCGACATTCAAGAGATCGACAGACTAGCCTAATGGGTTACATGACGCGAGGTTACTACTGCTACCAATATCACCGGTCATCCACGCATCCTACGACGACTCGTCCATGCCGGCCCACCCTGAACCGAACATACGCGCAGACCAGGGTGGCCCATGTCGTCGTGCCGCTCTCACCACCAACCTACCTACCCACCGAATCACTCACCGTTGTTGCCGATTGAAAAACCGCCCAGAGGCCGAGCCAGGAGTAGAGAAACACCGGTCAGCGACCGTCCCACCCCCGCCCACGTGCTCGCGCCCGAACGGTGTGGCGGCCGCGTACTACCCGTGGTGGGCACGGTGCGCGAGTTCCGTTTCGGCCAGTGCCCACGCGTGCAGCCTACTACGTGCCCACGCCCCCGGCGCCTCGCCTCCGCGCGCGGGCGGGGCCAGCGCGCACGCGTCCCCCCCTGTGAGATCGTCTTGCCGTCCGTCTCCCCCGCGCCGAGCTCGCACGCCTCACGTGCGCTGGCCAGGGGACGCGCCGCCCCGCGCGCTTCGCCGACGGCACGTCCCGCTCGATCCGATCCAGCACCTGGCTGGCTGGACGTCAAACACCAGCACGTCCCGCGGAGCAGCGCATGGCATGGGGGGGCCGCACGCCGTGCCGTGCGTGACGCGACGAGCGCTACTGCTACTACTACGCGGAGTACGTTAATTAGGCCGCCGCTAGCCTAACCGAAGAGGGCCGGTCTCCTTTTCCGCCGCGTTTGCTTATGTGTCAAGCGACACCTGGTGGGACGGTGGATTAGTATAATAGGCCGCGTGTGCCGTGCACCGCGGGAGATCCAACTAACCCCAACGATTATACCGACTATAATGAGCAGTTAGCACCGGTCTTTGGCCGGCTTTAGCCGCCCAATCACACATGTCCTACTCTGCTCCAGTTAATTCGCGTGTGATCACAGCCACTTCGCACGTAACCGTCAGGTTAGCTGGCCATCTAAGTAGCCCTGGTACAGGCGGTACTCCTGTGGAGTACTATCTTCTCGTCATAGAGAATTTTCTCGGTTGTGTCACCCGTGCGTTGACTCAGGTAATTTTTACTCTGAGTTCAATTCGACCGTCTTTTTCGTGCTTACTTTCACCGTTGATCCACCGGCTTCGTCCAGTTATTCCTAATCACAGCTGGACCATGAAACTGACATATAGACACCGAAAACGCGATGGCCTGACCGCCGGATCATCGTCGGTGGCTCGGTGCTACAGAGCAGAGCCACCGGCGAGAGAGAGACGGGGTATCGTCTACTAACTGCCTGCCTGGCTGCCTGCCATCGAGCTCGTGCGGCACCGTGTTGTCCAAAATGAGAAGGAAACGCAACCATGAGAGCCGAGCCTTGTCGAAAACGACACGGCTGAACCGCCGGATATCGTACTACTCTCGCCGCCGAGACAGCGGAGAGACAGGACCGACGAGACGGGGGGGATGGAGTTTTGATCCAAAACGAGAAGGAACCGCAACCACCACCCGCGCGTGCGCTCGTCAGCCGCGTTCGTCTCGGCGTTTTTTTTGCCGGCCACGCCCGCGGAT
This sequence comes from Oryza sativa Japonica Group, assembly GCF_034140825.1. Taxonomy (NCBI): domain Eukaryota; kingdom Viridiplantae; phylum Streptophyta; class Magnoliopsida; order Poales; family Poaceae; genus Oryza; species Oryza sativa. The sequence continues at coordinate 33,035,231 of NC_089035.1, forward strand.
AAGCACGCGGGGAGATCAGATCACCCTGCAGCAGAAGCAGATCGTCCTGCACTGCACGCGGACGCGGGAAGGAGCTAGCGGCGTCGCTAGCGCAGCGCTACGTGTCCACCGGCTTTTGACTGTACGTGGAGCGGTGTCGTCGTTGGTGCGTGAGTAGTGACCCGTCCAAAAGCGAAAGCGGCGATTAAAAAAAAATCTTTGGAGAGTCGCACACAAAAATGGTGTCCTGCTTGTGTGTTTCTACGTTGACGTATCCGGGTTTAGAATTGATCTTCCGATCCGGTCGGTGTCAAGCCCGATAAGAATATGGTTACATCCGCTGATATTTTGTCTGAAGCTGGCACTGAATAATTGGTTGGTGTATGTATCGGGTAGCAAAAGATTTACAGAATTCTGCGTAAATCGTTGCGATACTTGTAGAAAAGGTATCGCGCCATTATTATTCTGGGGGAGATTTTTCGGGGGTTTAACTAAACTTTTTTTTCTCTTGAAGTCAAATATTAATTAAATTTATGAAGAAGGGATTTCAGATTAGCACTTCAAAGGGAATTGTCACGTGTAGCACGATCCTTACTAGCTAGCTTCTAATAGTACATTACATGTTGCTATAAATCTTAAGACAAACTAGCGAAAGTAGTAATCCTCTTGGCGTATTAAATGTAAGGCCGAGTTTAGTTCCAAACTGTTTTTTCAAACTTTCAACTTTTCCATCACATCCAAACTTTTCTACACACATAAATTTTTAACTTTTCCATCATACTGTTCCAATTTCAATTAAATTTTCAATTTTAACGTAAACTAAACACACTCTAAGCATCATCTTCTCTGATGATTGATGTAACTTCGAGATACAGTAACAGTACCATGCACTTTTACCATCACTTTGTAATCCTACTTGTGTAGCTAGAGAAAGGCAACATTAATAGTGTACTGCTAGAAGGCAACTGTTGACTCGTTAGTAGCTCAAGCTCACATCACACTCGCTTATTGATCCCACAGATTCCTGGCCAGCCCGAGGTTTCATGTAGGAGTATTCTACTAAAATCCAGAGCCTCTGATGATTAACCAAGCTCCTTGGAACATATTCCTCCCAACCATCTCAATGAAAAAGAATATTCCGCTCACCAATAACTCTATCATCTCCCATGGAAGCTGAAAAAGAAACGTAACAAAAAACAAAAGTGCTCTTGCAAAGTGCCGTCCAAAACGAAAGCACCAGGATCGAATACTTCTATCCGCACATCTTAGCTTTGATCCTTTATTAAAAAAAGAAAATGCGTGCTCCTTTTGAAGGATCATGTTTGGTACCGGCTCTTCACTTGGCGACAGCTTCTTCTAGTTGTCGTTTTAGCTGGAAGCTTTTGAGGTTAACAAAAAGAAGACGAAGAAGAGAAGGCTAAACAATTGGAAGGCCAGTGGCATGTTTATTTTAAGTGGAAACGAAAAGGGGGGAAAAAAGCAGTGAACAAGTGAAATGGTCACTGTGCTTGGCTGCTTGCTCGACTGGTTTGCTGGTAGCGTATGATGTTTGGTGCGAGATGCTCACGACTACACAACGTCAAACCCACACGGGACCGTGGAGCCCAGATCGGTTGCAAGTTGCGAAAGTGTACCGATGAAACAGTGAACGAAGCGCGCCAATTGCGTCCTCTGTGGAAAACGATGTTCTGCTCAGTTGTTGTAGCTGCATTTTGACACTATATACGCGGACGAATACATTGCATGAAATCATGCATTTGCTACAATTTTAACTACACATTTTATAAATCTGCAAAAATATCCTTTGGGCTTGGCCAATTTTTTTTAAGTATACGGACGTACATTTGAAGTATTAAACATAGACTAATAACAAAACAAATTATAGATTTCGTATGTAAACTACGAGACGAAATTATTAAGTTTAATTAATCTATCATTAGCAAATATTTATTGTAGCATCACATTGTCAAATCATGGCGCAATTTAGGCTCAACAGATTCGTCTCGCAATTTACATGCAAACTGTGCAGTTGGTATCAAACTGATATTGTATCTTCACCTCTTTTATTTATAAAATTCAGGTGAGAAAGCTCTCCACCCCCGTGACTAGTCAAAAAAAATCTGCAACAATATTAGACAATTTTATTAATATACATATAATTTTAACTGATCTCTCAGTTTTAAAATAAATTAATTTCTAGGGAAGCATATATCCAAATTCATCTCTGAAAGTTAATTTTGCCAGGAACGGAGCATGTATTGTTCTTCTCCGACACATAATCCTAAACTTATGCAAGTGATGTATGCTACCTGACAGGCCAGCCTAGACCTGTCACATAAATATTTTTTTAGTTTTTAATAAAATGATATGCTAAAATTTTAGCAGACATATAGCTTTAACAATAGCTATAGTTTCCTAAGATTTATTAATTCTATTGAAACGATACGATACATTATTTCTAAAACAGACTATACTAAAGATCGTTGAATTTTACACATGCTATCTACATGTATTAAAATTTAAATGTATTAGAGGTTTATATGCTTGATGCTTCATGTTTTATCTATGTAAATATTTGAAACTTAGTTACAACAGATTACATACATATGGTCCTCCTCTCAAATTTCCTAGAGTACCTGAAACCTACCACCACTGGCAGTTAATAATTCCCCTATTGATCACAACCAATTGCTAACTGAGTGCCAAATCCACCCTAAACCATCATCATTGTGACAGATAATCATAGAAGAGAGAGAAACAAGGTAAGGATTAATTGTAACACCAGAACAAATTTTAAATCATCAGGCCTAAAAAAGCAACATAGAAAGAGAGAAAGGAGATAAAAAGGCAAACACAAAGGAAATAAATATTGGTAGAGTAACAAACAAACCAAGCTAAAGTCTTCTCCTCTCGTCCTTAAGACCCTGTTTAGATGAGACTAAAACTTTTAAGTCACTATCACATCGGATGTTTAGACATTAATTATAAATATTAAACATAAACTATTAATAAAACCCATTCATAATCTTGGACTAATTCGTGAGACGAATCTATTGAACCTAATTAATCCATAATTAGCATATGTGATGCTACAGTAAACATTCTCTAATTGTGGATTAATTAGACTTAAAAAATTTGTCTCGCGAATTAGCTTTTATTTACGTAATTAGTTTTATAAGTAGTCTATATTTAATACTCTAAATTAGTGTCTAAATAAAGGGACAATTAAGTCACTAGATTCAAACACCACCTAACTCTTTAGCATCTCTCATCTACCACTTCTAATCCCCTCTATTTCCTCTCATCTTCCTCCTCTTACCTTGCCCTTGCTGGATTAATATTTGTGTGCCTTCCAAGGGAAACCCTAGTATTTTCTACTGCAAGTCTTCTGCTTAAAGAAAGAGAAAAAAAAGACCAGTGTTTTTTCTTTAATCTTATTCTTATTTTTTGGGATTCATAAATTCTCCTCTGGTTGCATATCCCAAATCATTTTTATTTAAGGCAGGAGAGAGAAAAGAGGGAAGAAGTAGTAAGCCGCAGTGAGGCCGAGCTATCCTTCCTCTCCTTTTCCTCCTCGCACACAGCTCTCTCAGATCCAAAGCCGTGGAGAAATCGCGCGAATCCCTCGCCTAGATGCGCGACGCCGCTTGCTGCTACAGCTGCCGCCGCCGCCGCTGCTGCTAGGGTTCTTGCGGAGATGCGGGGTGTCGAGTCGGGTGGCGGAGGCGGCGGCGCGTCTTCTTCCTCCCCCGCCGCCGCAGGTGAGGCTTCTCGCGGCTGAATTTGGCAATTCGGTAACCCACCTTCCGGTGGGTTTCACGCGCTGTTTGATCTGGTCTCCGCTCCGGCTTTTGCCGCTGAGCTGGTTGTTTCCAGTAGTTGCTGTTGTTTTGGTCTGATTTGGTGCAGAAGTCGGCGCCTTACTGTTAATCTGTTGCGTCTCTGATGCGAATCTTTGGGAGTATCGATGGAGAATTGTTCGAATTCGGGCTCTTTGAGTTCTCAACTAGAAAAAAAAATGATGTTCTTTTGTTGGCCTGATTGGCGTTTCGTGTGGTTCTTGCCGTTGTTGTCGGTTCTCGCTTGTAATTTGGTTAGAAGTTATGGTTTTTTTACGCCGATTAATATTAATCCGTGCCATCTGACGCTTCTCGATGCAGGTAATTTTGATGCTGGGCAGTACGCCTTCTTCGGGAAGGAGCCACTGGAGGGACTCGAGCTCAGTTGCTTGGAGGATGGCGGCGGTGATGGCAATGGCGGTGGATTCAGCGGGCCAGAAGATGGGCTGTACCGGCTCTCTTCTGTTGGAGAAGAGGTGCGGATCCCGGAACCTTCATTTGATCATGTCCACAGCTGCCATGCTTCTTGTGAACTATCGTCCTCTTGATATTGATTTGTGTTCTTGGTTCGGATGCCGTCCTTTTATCTCCTTTTCCGATAGCACGTTTAGTTCTAGGAGGAATTAAGAATAAATCCTTGTGGGCCTATATGGTCTTATCAGTGGAGTTGAGGTTCACATCATTAGCGTTGGAGGGCGGGAAGTTTTATGCTCAAACATAGGCAGATCCTTTACCTTGATGCATGTTGAATGGTCATTGTTTTTATCAGTTGTTTGATAGCTAAAAGGTTCCATTGCAAGGGTGGAATTCCATGAGACGGGGATAGAAGACGAATCTTGCTGCTAAATGTATTAAGTTGAGAATTACTAGAACAAATGATGTTTTGTTTCGGATAAATGTTCAAGGTAGCCTTTTTGGCTGTTTTGTCACAACCCTATTATTGGCTTGTTTCAGTCCAGTCATAGTTCTTTTTGGTAGCCTTTCAGGCTATAGCTGTATAGCTTGTGGCCACGGTATGATTTTTTGATTTGGTTAGTTTTCTGGCACACTTTTCCTAGTGTTACTTGGCCCAACGCTCACTTGCTCTGGAGCTAGAAGAGAACTATCTCTGCATTTTGAGATCAATAGCAGAATGGGACAAAAAACATATAACCTATTTTGATACAGAATGCTAGAGTTCACTGTTTCTACTGTTGGCTGTATGCCATTTCTTGAATGTTCAAGTTGCTTTTGCATTCTCCAATCTTCACTGCATTATTGATAGATCGTATTGACAGGGCTTACTATTGAGCATGCTTGAAATGTTATGAGGTAATTTGGATCTTCTATGGATCAAATGGTGGTTTTTATTATCAATATCATGTAATCCTAAGCTTGTGCTGGTTAACACAACTAGTTTTCAGCAATTGTAATGTATAACAACTTTATACTTATGCTGGTTGGATGAAACAACTTTAGGGGGGTTGAATTTAATTAGTTAATGTGCATTTCTAAATAGCCACTTGGAGTTTATTGTGATGGGCAAAAAATCGTCTAATATTTCATTACAATTGGCCAATATTACATTACAATTGCCATCAATATTTGGAACTGTATCATGTGGAAGGTAAGACTCTACAAGGAGTTAGGGATGTCTGCATGTTTGAACAGCCTTGCACCCCATACATGAATTTTACTTTTGTAGCGCTTTCCCTTTCTTCTTCTCATCATAAATTATGGATTTACTATCGTCTTTAGTGTTGTGGAGTTATTCTGATTCAATTTACTATGTTCTGCAGATTGATAATCTGAGTAACTTGTCAGAAATTGATGATCTTGCGAGCACTTTTGCAAAGGTTTGTTTCACAAACTCCAGTGTTATAAATTGATGTTTCATTATTTAAAAAAAAAGTGACTTCGCTTGGATGGATTCACTTTGCAGTAGCCGTTTAAGTATTAGATATGTTAAGGCCCTGTTATGCCTTACCAGTGTTGGCCAAGTGGTTACTCTGACTCTTCCATACTTCATTCTTGTATTGATAAATAATTATATTTCTCCAGAAAATTGCACCCCCAGGCCACATGTCAACGATACATGCAGGTGCAAATCCTAAAGGTGCAATCTTTGTGGGGCATATAACTTATACCCCTCCCCCCAAAAGCTGAAATAATCTAAACATTAAGTGCCCATTTTATTCATTTGTAGTTCTGGCTATCTGATTATTTCCACTACAATTGGGCTGCCTGCTACCCCAAGCATGTACTGGATAAATGATACATATTAGTGGTCTTTAGGCTGAATGTAGCTTCTTCTTGCGTTAGCCTGTTTTGCATCTGTAAGTATTTTGCCCCATCTAAGGCCCATTTGCACATAGAAGATCTAGGAGTAGGTACCAACTACCAAGTCTGTAATGTCTGAAATTGTTTCGGAGTGATCAACTAGGCTGCTGCTCTTTTTCTAAGGATACGTTATATATCCCATCCCTTAGTCCCAAGAGGATTGGGATAATCACTAATGAGTAATGAGGCCTCAACTTTTATCTACACCTGACATATTGCTTGCATATGGATCCGTAATTGCATGATATTTTGTTTTAACCTTGGCTTCTGTTCTTGTTTCTTTTATGCGCTTGTTCTGCTGTTGCACATTGATTTATTTACATTTTTTTTATCATCAGTTGAACCGAAGCATTAGTGGAACACGGAATCCTGGTGTTATTGGTGACAGAAGATCCATCTCAAGAGGAAGTAAGTCAGCATTATGTTCTGATGGAAAATGACTAATGATGTTTTGTTTTTAAAGATGTTGACTACAATATTGACAATATGCATGTCTTTTGTGCATGATTGTTCATTTTTAAAATATGTTGAAGTCAACCATTTTGCATTTCATTTCTAACTCATTCTTGGTATAATTTTGACTTGCTGTACACAGTTGTGGATTTGTTTATCATGTCAACAGTCTGTTGTAGAAAAGAAAAGAAAACATTATGAATTATAATTGTTTTCATTAAGAGTGTTCTATAGTGTAGCTTTTGTATGCAACATTGTTGAAAGCTCTATGTAATCTCATTTATGAAATGCTTCCATTCTGCATTACTACACATGTTTTCAAAATTTTAATGCCGTCAATGTCGGCTGGAAGAAAGGTTATCTTGTGTCTATTACACCTTTATTTGTTGAAAAGCAACCATGCTATTGAAACTCTATGGTGTAGTCAAAGTCAAATGAACACTGGAAGGCTGAACTTGTTACTGAACTATGCAAATGACCTTTTCAGGTTCTCTAACTGTTGATTGGGCTGAAGATGCTGAGTTTCCCAACTGGGTAGATCAAGACATATTAGAGGGTGAGGAACTTCAGGAAAGTAAAAGATGGTGGTCACAGTCACGTTCTCTGGGGCAGCAAGGGGATGCCAAACCATTGAGCCGAACATCTTCATATCCTCAACAACCATTGCAGCACCGCGCAAGTGAACCTATCATTGCACCACAATCTCCTCCATTTACATCCTTTCCACCTCCAGGTGCTAGATCACCTTATACTGCTCAAGGCCTTACACGTCATGGGAGCATTCCATCAGTTGGTGCTGGTCTACAAATGGGTTCTCCAAGCATGTCACTTCCAAGTTCTTCATATCATATGGCTGGACTATCTCATGGACTACCATATGGAGGGAGCGTGTCCTTTGGTTCTCCAAATCTTCCTGGAAGCAATCCAATACAAAATGATTGGCCAAACCAAGCCAACCCGTATGCTGTGGATCAATTTAATCTACTTCCGAACATGTTACAGAAACAAATATCACTTCCAAATAGCCCAATGTCATCACTGCTATTTTCTCAACAGCAGCAGAGATTGGCACAAGTTCAAGTCCAGCCATCCCATCAGAATTACCTAAATTTACCACCTCACCTATTTTACCAACATCACTCCCCAGAGTTAACAGGAAGGTTTGATTCTATCAGCAATGTTCCTTCATTGAGAGACAAGAGGTCAAGGTCAGGAAGGGGAAAACACAGCACACGTTTTTCTCAACCATTGACTGATACTGGTAGTCAAAATGGTGATAGTGGTGGACTAAAATTCAGGTCTAAGTACATGTCATCTGAAGAGATCGAATCTATCTTAAGAATGCAGCATTCAGCAAGTCACAGCAGTGATCCTTATGTAGTTGATTATTACCATCAAGCTTGCATAGCAAAAAAGGGTGCCAGTTCCAGGCAAAAGGCCAATTTTGCCCCAACATCAATGAAAGACTTACCTTCCAAGTCCAGATCTAGCAGTGACCATCATGCATATCTTCAGGTTGATGCTCTAGGGAGGGTTTCTTTCTCTTCCATACGTAGGCCTCGGTCTCTTCTTGAAGTTGACCTTCCTTCATCTGGTGATGGTTCTCATGATCAGAAGTCTTCTCTGAGGCCCCTGGAGAAAGAACCAATGCTGGCAGCTAGAGTCACTGTTGAAGATGCCATCTGCCTACTTCTTGAGGTGGATGATATTGACCGTCTATTGCAGTCTAGCCAGGCACAAGATAACAGTTTCCAACTGAGGCGAAGACGGCAGGTCCTCCTTGAAGGTCTAGCTACATCACTTCAGCTTGTTGACCCTCTTGGTCCGAGCAAATCAAGCCATTCATCTGGATTGGCCCCTAAGGATGATCTTGTTTTTCTTCGGATTGTTTCTCTTCCTAAAGGACGCAAACTTTTGTCACGGTACCTTCGACTTCTTACCCCTGGAAGCGAGTTGACCCGTATAATATGCATGGCTATTTTTCGACATCTGAGGTACTTGTTTGGGGGTTTACCATCAGATTCTAGTGCAGCAGAAACAACAGTTGCTCTTGCAAAGACTGTTTCATCTTGTGTGCTCCATATGGAACTAGGTGCTCTTAGTGCTTGCCTTGCTGCTGTCGTATGTTCATCTGAGCAGCCACCTCTGCGTCCTCTTGCTAGCTCTGCTGGTGATGGGGCTTCTCTTATTATTAAATCAGTACTGGACCGAGCAACCGAGTTGCTGACTGACCACCATGCTGCAGCCAGCTATACAGTGTCAAACCGAACTCTCTGGCAGGCATCATTTGATGCTTTCTTTGGACTCCTGACAAAATACTGCCTCAGTAAGTATGAAAGTATTAAGCAGATGTTTGTCATGCAGTCACCATGCTCTGTAACTGGATCTGAAGTCTCGAAAGCAACCAGCAGGGAGATGCCAGTTGAGTTGCTACGTGCAAGCCTTCCTCATACAAACGATCAGCAACGCCAGCTGCTGCTTGATTTTGCTCAGCGAACAATGCCAGTGACCGGTATTAATCCCACTGGGGCAAATGGTGGGTACATCACCTCTGAGTCTGTTCCTGGTTGATATAGCTGAAGATGCCAAAGGGTCGATCGCAAATGCTTAAAAGGACTCGATGCACTTGTCTTGCAGATGGCAATTCATATATATCTGGAGACATGCATGCCCTTCATAAGATGTGAGCTTGGAAGAAAGTTCCATTTGCTCAGGGAAAAACTAGCCTTCTTCAGATTGTGACTTTAGGTTTCAGATTAATCTCGTAGACCAACGATCTCCCCTTTCTGTGGGTCATTTATATAGCACCCACCTGATATGCATATGTACGTACACTGTTGTAACACTATGCTGTGATGAACTAGCCAACTCGTTGGGGGCAAAATTTAGTTTTTAACATTCATATTCCCCAGCGAAGAAGACGTCCAAGATTAGTGGGCTTAGCAGCAGTGGTTGTACAGGTACTAGGGCCTTCCTGTCTGTCGTTTTACTGGTGTGGAAGGTGCCTAGCGTCAAGTAAACACTAGTCTGGTCTTAATCTATTTTAGTCAGGACCAAAGTGTGTTGGAATAATGAAGTTCTGTTTATTAGGTTTCTTGGAAGGATACTTAAAATGTCATGGAGATGCCTGTATTTCCAGGTGCCTACTGACACTATATGGTGGGGTACTGGAAACTGGGGGTATATCTCTTAATTGTAAATCGTTACAGTTTGTTGTCATTTCATTTCTTCACTTGTTCAGATTGGCACAAGATTTCGGCTTTTAGCCTTGTGCGAACATAAATGTTTGGTTTGTTCATTACTCTGCCTACATTTTGTTTAAAGGGAACTCCGGTTGCACTATATACTTCCTGCCAGGATTGAGGCTGCATGCCTTTATTTGTAAATTTGTGTAGTAGTTATTACAGCCATATAAACTGGAGCATTTGAATGCTTTTGTCTTTTTGATGGTGTCAATATGCTGGTCTTGTGCTTGCTGCTATTGGTTACAGCTAGCCTCAAGTAACGGTTTGATGTACACTATCTCAGTATGAAATTCCAACATCTGTGAGGGCCTCTTTTGGAAAGGAGGAATTTTCAGTATGAAATCTTCAGCAATTGTTAGGCCTTGAAATGGAGGAATTTTACAAGAACTAAACTAATTTATGTGAAATTCCTGCCTATTTTGACGTTTCAATATCAATATGACAACAAATCAAAACTCTGGTAGCAAACAACTGGCAGCGGGTGTCAAACTGGTTGAGCAGCAACCTTGGTATCATCGCCGGCTAATTCTATAATTCCTATTTTACCCCTAACCCATCCAACCATCCAGTGGATTTGCGGCCAGAGCAGAGGGGTAAAATCGGCAGAAGCAAAATCTTTAAGTCTCGCTTCGAACCCATCGCCCCGCACGACGACGGCGGCGGGCGCCACGGCTACACGACTCCGCGCGGGTGCGAGCGGCGGCGCCGAATTCGTCGGCCATGATGCAGAGCTCGCTCGCGCGGCCGTTGCCGCGGCCCCCGATCCGGCCGGCCTGCGGGAACCCTGTCTGCCGGAGCCGGCCCGGCTCGGTCTCCGTGGCCCGGTGCCGCGCGGAGGCTGCGCCGCCGGCTCCGGCGCCGGCGGCGCGTAGGGCGGCGGGGCCGTACACCGGGAGGGACCCGGAGGTGAAGAAGCCGGCGTGGCTGCGGCAGCGTGCGGCGCAGGGGGAGAAGTACGCGCGGCTGCGGGAGTCGATCGGCGAGCTCAAGCTCAACACCGTCTGCGTCGAGGCCCAGTGCCCCAACATCGGCGAGGTACGCGATTCAGTCGTATCGTATGGGACTAGAGCAAGGTGATCCTCGCGAGCAATTTCTGCGAGAACAGCTAAATCCTTTGCTCCTGGGGCGCAGTGCTGGAACGGTGGGGGAGGGGCGGGCGGGGAAGGCGACGGCATCGCCACGGCGACCATCATGGTGCTCGGTGATACCTGTACGCGCGGCTGCCGTTTCTGTGCCGTGAAGACTAGCAACAAGCCTCCACCACCGGATCCCCTGGAGCCTCTGAACACGGCCTTGGCAGTTGCAAGCTGGGGGTATGGTAACTTTGCCTGTTCGCTCCATCTCCAGATTAGCCATTTATGCCTTCCGAATTGTCTGAGTTACTGATCGATGGAATGATAGTTGTAGGAAGGAACAGAGATAACAGTGCATTTTGTTAAGTCTGGAAGTAAAGAAAATCAATGCACATGCACTTGTTTGTGTGGCAAAATTAGTACAGATTGTCTGACAAATGTTGCTCTTTTCAGAGTGGACTATGTTGTACTGACCAGTGTTGACAGAGATGACTTGCCTGATGGTGGTAGCAGCCATTTTGCGCAGACAGTGAGAGCTTTAAAGGTTTACTACCTTATGCCTTGTGTTGACAGAAGTTGGGCATTTATTTGTAGAAGTTTCATGCTGAAGTTTTCTGAATTTCCTATTCAGGAGCTCAAACCTGGGATACTGGTGGAGTGCTTGACCTCAGATTTTCGAGGTGACCTGGAGGCTGTTTCAGCTTTGGCCAACTCTGGTCTGGATGTATTTGCGCACAACATCGAGACTGTGAGGAGCCTGCAAAGAATTGTTAGGGATCCTCGAGCAGGGTAATGTGATTCACTGATTTTACTGGCACACTATTATATCCTGCTTAGGACTATTTGTACATTTATAATTTAGAGAATCAATAACCAATTCACCCAAGGCATCACCCTAATGAAATTACTTCCTACTGGAAAGGAACATCTAAACTGTACCTAGTTCCAGATTTTCATTTACACTACAGGTACATGAAATCTACATAATCCAAACTTTGAATAATATCCACATGCACATGTTGCATGCGCTTTTCTGTTAAAAGTTAAAACTAATTCCATGTGGTTTACTCTATTCAATGGAGTACCATTCTATTCAGGTTATTGTTTTTTACAAGACTGATGTGCCCAGTCATGTCTTAAACTGACCTAAAAAGACAAATTAACACTGCGTTCGAGTATTCTGTCCCTGGCATCAATTTTACAGCTTGACTATATGATCATTCTCAGGCTATTGGTGTGTCTTAGTTTAAGTGATTAATCTTAAATTCGCCCCGAGTAAAAATGAATCTAATTATTATTGAGCTATGCATACTTTACAGTGTAATAGTGCTTATATATAGGTTGCAAATTGTTGTCTCTGAAGTGTAAACTATATTGTAGACTGTAACATTGCAAAATAAAAACAGCCATAGATATTTTCTATCTGATGACCTGCATATTCCTTGCTGTATTTATTGTATGAGACATAACAATAGTTTTGCAAATATCAAAGCTTTGCAATCTGTTTGATTGGTGAGTTGTGGTACTCTTATTTATTTCTGAACGTTTCTCGCATCATAATCTTGGGAGATGATTTATTTTGCCTGATCAACTACCTTTCCCTTAGAATCTGTTCGAAGGAAGTATAGTGGTAGGATATAGTTTATCCAGTTTATCCTCGATTTTGCGCATACACTATATTTCTAGTATCTCGTGGCAATGTGCAGTTAATAACTTGTACTATGCACAGTTCTTTTCCTCATATCCTCTGGCATTGTAAGAATTTTTCTTACCTCATTCTTACAGATATGATCAGAGCTTAGCTGTTCTGAAGCATGCAAAAAGTTGCAAAGAGGGTATGATAACTAAGTCCTCTATCATGCTTGGTCTTGGAGAGACTGACGAGGAGGTGAAACAAGCCATGATTGACTTAAGGGCCATTGGTGTTGATATCTTGACACTGGGCCAGTATTTGCAGGTTAGCCCAGTACCACTTTATCATTAGTCAAGAATAACTGGTCAGTCTTTGATGCAAACCATCTGCTTGATCTTACAGCCCACTGAAAGACATTTGACAGTAAGGGAGTATGTAACTCCTGAGAAGTTCCAATTTTGGAAGGAGTATGGAGAATCGGTGGGTTTCCGCTATGTTGCTAGTGGACCCCTGGTAAGTGCTACATCTAATTAGTGGGACTCTTCAGTTGTCACCCTTAAAATTGTAAATACAAATAGGAAATTGTAGTACTGTATAATTTGCTCTGACAAATATCAGTATGATGCATGAGTAAAGTTCTGGAAATTTAGTGAAGAACACAGCTACCAGTGCTATTATTATTTGTTGTACGATTCTGTAATCGACTAATATGTAGGAATGTTGGATAACCAAGTCAGTGTCTTACATGAGCTTATTCTCTATTTTGTGATTTTTTTTTTCAGGTTCGGTCTTCATATCGTGCAGGAGAGCTCTTTGTCCAAAATTTGGTCAGGAATAACAAACCTAAGCTACCTGCTTCATCTTAGGCAAGTAACCTTCGTACAAAGACCATCGGATTCTTTCTGTGCCTATATTTGTAGCAGCAGAACAAAAAGGAGGGCAACATAATCATTCTATTCTTCAGAAAGTCGATCCCTGCCTTTTTCTTTTTGGATATGCATACACTGATATACACTTTCGATTTTTGCTGTAGTTACCCTCTTGAATAGAGAACTTGAGAGGGCAATTTTCATTGTTGTATCATTTCTTTTGATGCCATACACGGAAGCAATTGTAAGAATAGGTGTCAGAATGAAGCTATATATCCCCTTATCGTTGATTACGCGATGCTTTATTCATCATTTGGCAAAAGTAAAAGAGAGCAGAAAAACAAAGGAAAAAGGCTGGAGGAAACAAAAGATGCAAGTACTTTATTCCCATATCCATAGCTAGGATGATTTTGATTCATGACAAGCAGACAGTACGCATCTCATGATAAGCTCGCCAAGAAGTAAGAACCCAAGGTGGTAGAGAACATGAAATCATCTTTGCATTTCGCATTGCCGGCTATAGGCTACAAAGCACCTGGGTTCTGAAGCATGCGAGCACAGGAACCGTGATAGTCACTACTCACTGCACGGCATGCGACAAGCGTGCGAATAAGAAGAAAAATATATTCTTCCGTTGAGGGGTGGGATTGAGATTGTGAAATGAATGAATGGTTAGGATTAAATGGAAGGGGGAGAATGAATGGTTAGGATTTAAAGATGTCTTATGGTGGGTGGGAAATCATTTCCCTATCCCATTTGCCAAATATGACCCTACATTTTTTTAAACGACTTATACCATTGAGAAGTTTCATATTAATATAGCTGTGGAAAAAAAACAAGATTACAATCCTGAAATATTATAACCGGGAAAATCCTGTTCTTGGTAAGTTGGTATATGTATTATCCATTCATCCCACATTTCCACATAGTGCAATTACTGGCTTACTGCAGTAACGGCACTACACTTCATTCCAGCAAACAGCTACATAAGGGGAAACTATTTTAACAGCTCGAGTGGATGTCCACCTGTTTATTATATGTCATCTAAATGGTTATGAAAAAAATTGAAAAAATATGAATAAGATAGATCAATATGTAATGTATCAATCTACAAACATGTAAGTTAAAATTCAACTTCTACAGATTGTAACAAAAATAACAAACAAAACTTAAATTACTATATGTATATTTACAGTTAAATTTGTTATTTTTGTTGTAACTTGTAGAAGTTGAATTTTAACTTGCATGTTTGTGAAGTGATATATTACATATTGATCTATCTTGCCAATTTTTTTGAAAATTTTTCATAGCCATTTAGTTGACATGAAATAAACGGGTGGACGTCCACTCGAGCTATTAGAATCCATCCCCGCTACAGAAGTGGGGAATAAAAGTGTAACACTGTAATTGTTGGTTAGCAATGTGCGGACTGCCAGGGTCATGCGTTTGTGGGTAGCCCACTACTAGCTCCAATTCATTTATAGCCAATATAATAGCTAATTTATACAATAGTTGCTTACTATACTATTAATATATGGTCTCATCTGTTATACACACACTGTGACTTGTAGTCCGTGCTGTAGCTAGCTATAAATTTATAGCCCGCTACTCCTTTCTCTCATCTCTTATCTTATTAAAATATGTTTATATAGCTGGCTAATAGTATGCTATTGTACCCTATAGCTGGACCAGTCACCAGTGTGCATAAAAGGCTAAAACTCGAGTAGTACAAAGTGGTTAATGAAATGACCTGTGCAGGACATGAAGTTCTCATGAACGATGAATCCCATCTTGCCATCTTGCCAATGAATGCATTGACATTGCAAGTGTGTGTGAGAGAGAGAGAGAGAGAGATTGTGTATCTCAACTGGGCTAAATAAAGTCACAGCTGACAAGAGGCGGCTAGTTAGTCAATCGTACGAGAGTGCGATTTACAACGTGGCCGGCCACTACACGACCGTACGGTGAACGACGCCAAAAGTTGTTGCTGCTTCCTTTCCTTTCATATCCCCTCATATATATACAGTGTTACTAGTAAAAATCTTCACACTGCTTCAGCATCTTCGTGTACAGGTTCCCTATGATCCACGCTTGAAGCCGTGAACGATTCACATCTTGTCGTCTTCGTTTCACTCCTGCCTGGTATGGCCGTATGGTACGCCAGCCCACCCAACCGGTCCAATGACAGCGAGGATCTCCATCTAAAACCGATATATCACATCAGTAAAAAGCTCGTGACATTGGCATTAAAACGTTGCTCTTTTCCAGCCAGAGGTGAGAGGCCCAGAGAACATCTGAAGCCACCACCTACTATTGACCTACTTTCCCTTCTCACTTGCGACTTCACTGACTTGCCACTTCGCCAGCGCAGCAAAGAGGACGGACGGACGGACCACTGCGCTGCAGGGTGCGAGATCCATTTGTCCACCGTCCACGGATAATTCAGCCAAACCGGCCCGTGATAATCGAGTGACAGGCGAGTCCGCGAGCGTGTACCGCATACCTAACCCCCATAGCCGGCGGAAACCCCGCCGGCCGCGTCTCCTGGAAAGCTGCAGCCCGGCGTCGCGTGGGGATGCGCGTGAGCCGAGGACGTAAAAAAAGGCCAAGATTTGCCAGCGTGCGTGCGCGCGCGCGCCCACCCACTTCCCGCTCCCGTCGGCTGCCCGCGCAGCACAGCCGAGCGGCGCGGCGGCGCAACGAGGATTTTGGCTCACGCACGCACGAATACCGTGTCACGTCACGTACAGGCACGCAGACTGGTACGTACTCTCGCCGATGGCCAACCGGTTGTACCGCTGTAGTACTGCGACGGAGACATGCCGTTGGTGGTGTCCTAGGGTTTGTTTGGTTGTTGCCTAATATTGCCATAACTTAATTTGTCATAGATGTAGCATGGCAAATAAAGTGTGGCCAATAATTTGTTGGCCACAAGTGTGGCAATGTTTAGCTAGAAAATAAGTATAAGACATGTAGGCCCATGAAACAAGAAAGTGTGGCTTGCCACAACTGAAACAAGCAACTAAACGCTAAGCTAACAATCTGTGGCATGTCTAACATGTGGTGTGGCAATGTGTGGCACCAAACCAATCAGCCCCTAATCCGGACCGTTTTGGTGGGTATAGACTAGTACTGTACTGTGTATTAGCTGCTTTTTAAGCCTTTTAGCCGGTCCGTGTCAGTGTTATCCAACGGTTACCTCTCGCAACGTCTCCCACGCGGGCACGCACACCTGTCGCCACACATGCCCGCACTGTTCGACGGCCGCTACATTACAGCCGACGCAGATTAGGCGTTTGGTTTGGTTTGAGGCCTGTATTGGACTTATCAATATTTGATAATTTTAATAATGTTTATTATCTATTTGGTTTAGAGCCAAATTTTAGCATGACTAAGAAAATAGGTCATTTCAACAGTTAATTTAGGCTATTTTGGCTTCAATCCAAACACAATTTTACCTTTGCCAAAATTAGTCATGTCAAAAGTTATCAAAATTTGACATTGATAAAAATTGATAAGGCCAATTTAGAACACAAACCAAACCAGCCCTAGATTAGCAGCAGATACCACCACTAAAGTGGAATTGAGAGACATTCTCCCCCGTGATCGAATCACCAGCAGCACCCCCTAATTCCGAATCTTTAGCCGCGCCGAGGCCCCACCGCACCGCCCGGAACCGAGGAGAAAACAAGGCGGCGAACCTGCAAATTATAAGCGGTTGGATGCATGCGGCCGCGGCGTGAACCGGACTGACCGGATAATGCTCGCCCTGCAGCGAAGTGCAGCTTCGGCTTAGAAAAATCGTACTGCTAGTACGCATGCAGTAGTGTATAATCTACATCCGAGTGAGTGCGTGCTATGATGAAGTAGGAACAGATTATACTACATACTACCTCCTTTCCTAAATGTTGACGCTGTTGACTTTTTTAAACATGTTTGACCGTTCGTTTTATTTAAAAACTTTTGTGAAATATATAAAACTATATGTATATATAAAAGTATATTTAACAATGAATCAAATGGTAGGAAAAGAATTAATAATTGCTTAAATTTTTTGAATAAGATGAACGGTCAAACATATTTTAAAAAGTCAACGGTGTCAAACATTTAGGATGGAGGGAGTAGTACAGAAATTTGCAAAGTCGGTAGCCCGCGGATATGAAGGAATCTTGGCCGATGGGGCGATCATGTCGAGCGTGCAAGCCAGCTTTATTATGTTTACATGCTCGTGTTGGTGCAGCTACGATGGTCTTTCCATTTTGTATGATAAACTTTGGCTTGAAAACTACCAAGTATATAATTAACTAATTAAAGTGGTGTTTATGATCTGTAAACATTGTTTCTCCGCCGGTGTACGTGCTCTCGAATAATTCATGCCATGAACAATTGCCGGACATGCTTGGCCAAGCTTTAGCCCGCCGACTCACTATGCGCAATAATTCCAGCCCCTTTAACCCTTTTCCATCCCTTTTCTCCTCGTCTGCTTCTGCACACAGCTTAGCTAGTAGCTAGCTGCCCTCTTCGTCAGAAACACCTCACATTTCGATCGATCGATCGATCGAGCCGGTCAGGATACGAGAATGGACCAGCTCGTAGCGCTGCACTACGCTTCTCTGCAGCCGAGTGGTGGTGGCCGGCCGGGCAAGCAGAAAGCAGAGGAGACAGCAGTAAAAAAAAAAAAAAAAGGTGACCTTGGCGCCTACCGGCTACCATAGTTCAGTGCTACCATCATCTACCTCCCAATGGAGGCCATGAAATGAAGTGTTTGCACTTTTCAAGTTGTTAATTAGGACCACAGTAAAGATGCAGCAAGCTAGCTAGCAGCTGCTGCAATGCCATTGTCACCTACTCTAACAGTGTTGGTGAGTCGCTTTTCCCAGTTTTTTTTTTTTAAAAAAAAATCTGGTTGACTGGTTGCAGGGAGCCGAGAGCAATGCTGGCCCCAGGTGACCAGGAGTGCATGCGTAGTTTGCTCATTGATCTACTACTACTCATCACGTGATCACGTACTCCAATTTCTTGTGGCCTGTGTTCTGTCGCCATCGGTTAGTATCTTTGGTTGCATGTTAACATGCCTCACACTCTCCCTCAGATCTCTTTCTTTAGGACAAAAAGAGAGAGAGAGAGAGAGATGGACAAAGGTTCTTGGATTGTCTCGTGGTAGTACATGATCAAAGTCATTTTGGTTTGGGGAGGCTCAAACTTCGTTTTTTTTTTCTGCAAATGCCTTTGCTATGTCTTATCCCCATTTTCAGAGGTGGATTAGCAACAGGGGTGGGACGGCCTTGAATTTAGGGTCTCTCGGTTTTGTGCTTTGGATCCATGAAACTTTTGGTGATGATTATTGGAGATGTGCACCTTTGGAATAGATGATCAACGAAATCATGAGCTGCCGGCGACTACTGAAGCACACCACGGTTTTTATAATCGGTCATCGACAAAGTGCAGTCAAAGTGCACACCGAGCAGCATTATCAATTGGACATGCCTGGTATTGTGCTTCAAAGCTCAAAGTGCTGGGTTATAAAAGATAAACTGGGACCGGCGCTGAACGTGGCCAAGATCCTTTGCGGTTGGAGAATTCCAACTGGAAATTCAGGCTTTGCATGTTTCAGTTGAAACTCTTAAGAGTTTTGTGTTAAACATGTATATAAAAACGATTACAGTTTAAAATTTAAAGTTATATTAGATGTTCAAATAGAATTAGAGTCGCCAATATGGTCAATCAAGGGTCATGATATCTAAATACATTGTAATATGTTAAATCAAGAAGTGGTGTTCGTAATAAGTTTTCCAGTAATTCAGTTTTCAGCTTAAACCTTATTAGTAACAAATATTGTGTCTTGAGATCGTCATCAGTTTGGACTTTTCTATGATATTTTTTCTATTCAGCTTATTAAGGTCTGTGCCAGTTTTTATAACAGAGACAATATTAGATTAGTAGGTAGGAGTACATGTTAATAAGAGCATATTAAGGTCAGTTAGCTTTCCACCTCAGCTGCTGATAATTGAGTAGCACTAGACTAATAGAACATGTTAATAAGAGCTTGAATGGTAAGAACAGTGTTTCATATAGTGGAAAGACAAGATTCTGAAAAACCTGCAGTTAGAATCTGGAAAACAGTTTTTTCGGGTAGACAATGCAGCATCACGTTAAGATCAGTACTCCAGAGCGATTAAAAAACTGTTAGAAAATTCTAATGAGCCCAGAGAATTGACCGTTGGATGACGTGCACGGATGATGCGTCGCTCTGGGCCAACCCATTTAATAATCCATTGAAATCATGGGGTATGGATTTTTTTTCCTTTTGTGACATAGCAGTACAGCAGTACAGATCAATAAAAACGGAAGAGAAAAATCCATAGCGCTAGCACTGTTCTACAGCCTGTTCACTCTAGCTGCAACAGTGCAAATGCAACGCTTGCACATACAATTCCGTTACAGCACGCCCGTTCTGACCAGGTGCATGAGTAAAACAATGGTCACGGACTTCATGATCATATACTGAATTAGTACTACTCCCTCCAACCTGATAATATTACTTAACATTTTGGATAGAAACATGATCTTCAAAGCCAATTTTGATCACTATTTTTTATTACAATACATACAGAAATATCAATAAGTATATGATTTTATCAAGCACTTTTTAAAATCTTATATGGTCACCATATTTATAAGACATATTTTAAAAGTTATTTATATAGTAAGACATTTAGAGTTTGATAATAACCTTGTTCAAAATGATACGAGTAAATATTATTAGGCCGTGTTTTGTTTTAAAGTTTTTCTTCGAACTTTCAATTTTTTCATCACATCGAAACTTTTCTACACACAAACTTTCAATTTTTTCATCACATCCTTCCAATTTCAACCAAATTTTTAATTTTAGCGTGCACTAAACACAGCCCTTAGTCAAAAAGGAGCAGTAGCAGCAGTTGTTGTTGACAGTAGTACTCCACTACTGATCTTGCAACGCGAGGTACACAGAAGCAGAACACCGGCAATTTCTGTTGTCTGAAACATCGGGATATTAGCATAGCACTGCACTGTGAACTCTGGTGTCATGTGCCGCAAGCAGCGATTCGATCAATCTCCGTTCGATCAATCTTTTCCACCACCTTTCTTCATCGTACTCTGGCAGTAAAAATGGACTGTAAAATGGCTTCTTCCAAGAGAAGGCCGGAGTACCACACAGTTCACGAGGTAATGGAAAACCGAGGCCTCGCCTCGTCTGCCTCACTCTCTCTGCAACGCTGAGCTGTGTGTTTTGCTCTTTCGCTGAGAGGAGAGACGCAGCAGCTGTGTCAATTCATGTTTGGACTCCATAAGTTTCACTTAAAGTTTTTAGCATTTTCAAACAGTATAGATTATTATTTAGACTTTTAGAATAACTAATAATTATTACTTCCTTCATTTATATTATAAGTTGTTCTTTTTCTAAAACAAACCTCTTTAGCAGTTTGATTTTATGAAAAAAATATAACAACATTTATAACATTAAATTAATTCTATTACATCTAACATTACATATACTTTAATAGTTTCTTTGTTTTGTGTTAAAATATTACTATAATTTTTTATAAACTTGATCAAACTTAAAAAATTAATTTTAAAAAATCAAAACGACTTATAATACAAAACATAAGTAGTACTACATGATAAAAAAACAAATTAGAATTTAGCAGTTGCTTACATCTCTGCTAATAAACAAATATAATATAAGATACTATGACGATGGATCGTAATTTCGTATTACATGTTTATTTTTGACACGAACCGAAGTTTTAAAATCAAATCAAAGTAGGCATAAAAGGGGAGGACCGGAGGAGTGCGCTTTTCTGGCTTTCTGCCTCGCTCTTTATTGGGTGTGCTCGCTGCTCGTCTTTGTGCCGCAGCTCAGCCTCAGTGCAACCCACTCGCTCTCTCTCACTCTCGCCGCGGCTTAAAGCGCACACGGCACGGCGGGGGCGGCGGCCACTTCCACATCGCCATTAATGAGCCTGGAGCAAGCCCCATAGGCCGTAGTAGTAGTGCTACTAGCTTCATCAGCTCCACCTCGCTCGGAAGAGATCGTCTCGTCGAGCGAGGCCCTTTTTGCTCCCCCAATGGATTCTTGCCGCAGCTAGTGTTTCTTGGCGATTCTTGCGGCGCTTTGGGAGCTGACCGGTGAAGAGCTCTCTTTGAGGCGATGGGTTGGGCGTGGCGGAGGGAGCAGTGGGCGGTTGCATGGCTGTCCGTGGCGGTTCTTGGGGCGGCGCTGGTGGGCGCCGCTGGCGCGTTCGAGGAGGGCACGGCGGTGTACATTGTGACCATGAAGCAGGCGCCGGTGTTCCACAAGCGCCTCGACCTGGAGAGGTTTGGGAGCAGCAGAGTCGCCGGCGGCGGCGGCGGCGGCGGGGGGGACACCCCGTCCACTAGCATCCTCATGAAGCCAAGGTTTTTGATGGTTTATTACTCCTCTATGATTTGGTTTTGCTCTATCTTTACAGTTTATGCGAAATATGTATGTACGATTCAGTTTGGGTGAGAATCTCTCCTTTTGGGGGAGGAGTTTTTGGGTGATTTTGATTGGTCTATAGTGAAATGTTAGAGATGCTACGTCATTATCTGCCGACAGCTCGGTTCATTGGTGTAGTTGCTGCTAATATTGGGAAGGCTAACCCACTATTGCAGTAGAAATGTTTGGTTTTTTTAACACACAAAAGATATGGAATTTAATACCAACATGAACAATGTGTGTGCGGCTGTGCTGCTAGCGTGCTATTGATGATTCTGTACTTTACTGTTTATCTGACAAGTTTTTAGCAAGTATTTTCCCTTGCTTGTCACAAATTAAGTTTTCGTTTTTTTGCTCACCAGTGTTGTAATGCAGGCATGGTCCAGCCCAACCTATGAATTATGGCTCGTACTTAGTTCGTCTTCAAAATTCACTCTTGAAGAGAACACTGAGAGGAGAGCGCTATATAAAGCTCTACAGCTACCGCTATCTGATTAATGGTTTTGCTGTTGTCATCACTCCTCAGCAGGTATCATTTTTTTCTTTGATTCCACCACTTTTGCACCTTTGTTCTGTAACGTCACATTACAAGTTTTTTTAAGTTGCATTTCAAAAAGAAGTTCTGAAATCTTCAGACTATTAGATGCTGCATCAATGTTCTCGAAAGAAAAGTCCATGGCAATATGAATTATGGCGTGTTGATATCTGCTAGGTTACATACACTGAACACTTATGATTTTGCTTCTACTGCTATCTCTCTCTAAAATTTGCTATGTTTTAGCATGTTAAAATGTTGTACCTTGTATACCCTTGGTTGTTTTATCATCGTTCTCAAGAACCTGTCAGGTTTATTGCATGATTGTTTAGATTTGGTCACTTCTCTAAATCTCAACTGATTTTTATAGCACTAAAAAATATCGAAGCTATTTGGATTGACAATAAGGTTTTAACTGGTTTTCCTTGCATTAAAATTTAAAAGGCAGAGAGGCTATCTATGACGAAAGAAGTGGCAAATGTAATGTTGGACTTCTCAGTTAGGACGGCAACAACTCATACCCCTGAATTCCTTGGTTTGCCACAAGGAGCATGGGTTCAAGAGGGTGGCCCACAATGTGCTGGTCAGGGTGTTGTTGTTGGCCTCATCGACACAGGAATCGATCCAACTCATCCCAGCTTCGCAGACGACTTGATAACTGACAGTTATCCTGTTCCTGCTCATTACTCTGGCATTTGCGAGGTTACAAATGATTTTCCATCTGGATCCTGCAACAGAAAACTTGTGGGAGCTAGGCATTTTGCAGCCTCTGCAATAACCAGGGGAGTGTTCAATGCCTCTCAAGATCATGCTTCACCTTCTGATAGTGATGGTCATGGGACGTAAGTACTATCTGCTGATTCACCCTTTAAAATTATTTGAAGGAGCAAGAATACGAAGCCATTACCAATCTACTACTGGTTTTGTTACATTGTCCAATCACGCTTGCAAATTTTAAGTAAAATAGTAGCATTCTTGAGAATTCATAGTGCTACAGTAGAGTTTTCTTATTTTTCTTGTTTGACTATCCAGTTCTGCAGCTTCTGCCTAAATTATTCATAGATATTTCATTTACATTTTTCACTCCATATGTCATTGTGGCTCTTTTTTTGTCAGCATATCTGTTTTCTGATATATATTTTTTGTACATCGTACAGCCATACAGCATCCATAGCAGCTGGTAATCATGGAATTCCTGTTGTTGTGGCTGGGCATCATTTTGGGAATGCAAGTGGAATGGCTCCTCGTGCACAGTAAGTCCATTACCTTTTTCTGCGGAGACATATAAGATCCACTTTATTCCCAAATGTTAATGACAAATTAATTTCCAGCATTGCTGTCTATAAAGCTCTGTACAAAAGCTTTGGAGGGTTTGCTGCTGATGTAGTAGCTGCAATAGATCAGGTAATGGTTTACCTGCAAGCTAACTATCTTCTTTTGATTTAGCACAAATTAATACCACATTTTAGAATGCTACAATGCATATGGGCACATTGTGACATTTTATTGATGACAAGTCATTCATCATATTGCAGGCAGCTGAAGATAATGTTGATATAATCAGCTTATCCATTACCCCAAATAGAAGGCCTCCTGGACTAGCCACCTTCTTTAATCCAATTGACATGGCTCTTCTTTCAGCTGTAAAAGCTGGCATATTTGTCGTGCAAGCTGCAGGAAATACAGGTCCTTCCCCCAAGAGCATGTCATCATACAGTCCATGGATTTTTACTGTAGGAGCATCTGCCCATGACAGGGAATACAACAACTATGTTGTACTTGGCAACAATCTGACCATTACAGGAGTTGGCCTTGCTCGTAAGTTCCTAGTAGTATTTTCCATTGTGCGCAACTGCACATGGCTGGTGTTGTTTGATTCTAACTTTGTGTTACTCCACAAATACAGCTGGAACAGATGGTGATTCCATGTTCACTCTAGTTGCTGCACCTCATGCACTGAAAAACAATGTAGCCAGTCCTACTGAAATGTCCCTAGGGGAGTGCCAAGATTCAAGCCACCTTGATGAAGATCTGATAAGGGGAAAGATACTGGTCTGCAGCTATTCCATACGATTTGTACTTGGCCTGTCGTCTGTGAAGCAAGCTTTAGATACTGCAAAGAATGTCAGTGCTGCAGGAGTTATATTCTATCTGGATCCATTTGTCATTGGATTCCAGCTGAATCCAACTCCAATGGATATGCCTGGACTTATAATACCATCATCTGATGACTCTAAGGTATGACAGCCAAAGCAAGAGTCTTGTTATTACTCATCCCTTGCTGATATGAAGAAAATTAACAAATGTGATGCAACATTCTCAGGTATTTCTAAATTATTACAATGAGTCCCTTGTGAGAGATGAGACCTCAAACAAAATCGTCAGCTTTGGTGCAATTGCAAAAATACTAGGAGGCCAAAATCCAAATTATGGTATTTCTGCCCCAAAAGTAATGTTTTATTCTGCCAGGGGTCCTGATCCTGAGGACAACTCACTGGCCAATGCTGATATCCTGAAGCCAAATCTGATAGCACCTGGCAGTTCCATTTGGGGTGCTTGGAGTTCTCTTGGATTGGACTCTGCTGAATTTGCTGGTAACTTGACAATTTACCTACTTTCTAATCTTGTTTAGAACATAAGTTTTATTCTTTGAATCATCAGGCATATAAAATAGCAATAAAACAAAACAGTGGCATGCATTTTCTGTTTTTTTAACAGTTCTATTAGGTGCTAAAATACCTGTTAATGAGAGAGCTTATGTCTGAATTGAAGATTCAGCCTAATTTTTTCCCCTTCAATAGTACCATGAATCATTTGTAGATTACGGTTGGCATTGATTTGTGCCAACAGTTGTTCTGCATTTTTGTTAGTCCATTCCCTTTACCTCGCTGATAGAGTGATAGAGCAAAATTTTATGTAGAAGTAATCACAGAAAGCGCTACATGATTTCACTCTTTAATTGTGCATTTTAACACCTAAGTTTAGGTCATGCTCTAGACATAATGCTTTACAGAAAAGGTTGTATAAAAACTGTTCTAGTTATTGTGGAAGCCCTTAATAAGATGTTCGTTTAGCATTAGAATCCAACCTATAACATCTTCTATTAATAAATTTGCTTATATAATAATTTTTTTCTTACATAGATTAATTGAATAATTATGTTGTTTTTGACTTACTGTCTAGGTGAAAGTTTTGCAATAATTTCCGGTACAAGTATGGCTGCACCACACGTTGCTGGGCTTGCTGCTCTAGTCAAGCAGAAGTTCCCTTATTTTAGCCCTGCAGCTATAGGTTCTGCATTATCGACTACTACAAGTCTCAGTGACAGGGAGGGGAATCCAATCATGGCACAGAGAACATACGGCAATCCAAATTCAACTCAATCTCCAGCTACACCTTTTGACATGGGAAATGGATTTGTCAATGCTACTGCTGCTTTGGATCCTGGGCTCATATTTGATTCCAGTAAGTTCAACTGCCATTTCTTCTGTTTATTTTACTATTATCAGTACCTCTACCTTTGGTAGAGTTCACTGGGGCCTATGTTATACAAACTCCGTTCCAAAATATAAGCATTTTTTCTATGCATTTTTCAAAATGTATCTGATGCTTCTATCTGGAACGGATGGAGTACCTGATAGTATGAATACAAACTAGCAAGTAGCAACAGCAATATAGCTTGAATGTCATACATGCAATGCAACATTTTTTCTCACTATAAAGTCAGACTGAAATTCTCAGTGTAGTTTAGTAATTATTCAATCCTGACAGCGGCATGACTTTACAGGTTACGACGACTTCTTCTCCTTTCTATGTGGCATAAACGGCTCTGCTCCAGTAGTGATGAATTACACCGGCAACAGCTGCAGCTCCTCCGCCATGACAGGGGCTGATCTGAACCTCCCCTCCATCACCATTGCAGTGCTCAACCAGTCAAGAACGATAACAAGAACTGTAACCAACGTGGCGAGCGACGAGCGCTACACGGTCAGTTACAGCGCCCCTTACGGGGTCGCCGTCTCCGCGTCGCCGGCCCAGTTCTTCATCCCCAGCGGGCAGAGGCAGCAGGTGACCTTCGTCGTCAACGCCACCATGAACGGCACCTCCGCGAGCTTCGGCAGCGTCGGCTTCTACGGCGACAAGGGCCACCGGGTGATGATCCCGTTCTCAGTTATCTCCAAGGTTGTGCACCGTTCATGATTTGACTGATGGAAGAACGCTGTAATATGGCAAAGGATCTGCCTGATCCGGCGTATGCAGCGGGGGTAACTTTGACTGCCTGGGGCTTAACCTGACCGGAGATTTTTTGTTGATCTTGATGTACATTTTGATGCATGTCGGTGTAAGTAAGATCAAGATGAGTGAGTGGCTAATATCTGTAACTGTAAAGAGAATGGTGTACCGGACTCCGTCCTTTCACGAATGAGAAATCATGCTTTTTCTCAATTTTCTTGTCACCATGTTAAGTAGAAGAATGCACTTTGCATATAGGAATAATTAACTTCTTTTTGCCACTCATACCACTGGTGATAAATGATTTACCCATAGACTCGCATATTATAGGTATATGAGAGCCCACGTATCATAGACACAAATCCTTAATTATTAAAAAAAAGTTAAATGTCACATACTCCCCCCAGTCCCATAATATAAGGGATTTTGAGTTTTTGCTTGCACTGTTTGACCACTCGTCTTATTCAAAAAATTTGTGCAAATATAAAAAACGAAAAGTTGTGCTTAAAGTATTTTGGATAACAAAGTAAGTCAAAAAAAATAAAAAATAAATCCAAAATTTTTTGAATAAGACGAGTGGTCAAACAGTGTAAATAAAAACTCAAAATCTTTTATATTATGGGTGGAGGTAGTATGATATATGGCGCCTGCTAGCTCGCAAACTAGAACAGGAGGAATATATTATGTTAATGGATTATTGTACTCTCTCCGTCCCATAATATTGCAATCTAGAATGAGATTAGACTCATCCTATCTCATTATAGGACTACGAATCTTAGGTTGAAACATTATGGGATGGAGGGAGTAATTGGTTTCAACAACGGGGTGGTGGCGCAGTTGGCTAGCGCGTAGGTCTCATAGCTATTGAGTGATCCTGAGGTCGAGAGTTCGAGCCTCTCTCACCCCATAAATCCGAGCGATGATGAAAAAGCTCTCGTGACTACTTTGGGTCGTCACACGTCTGCCGATATCAGATGATAGAGCAAAACTGAGCTTGGTTTTTCCTTTTTACAATATTATTTTAACAATGTATTTTGCCATGCCATGCATTTAGGATTCTCAAAACGTACTAGGAGTAGAAAAGGAAACATGATTAGTTCTTTTTCACAATTTTATTTTAACAATGTATTTTGGCCATGCCATGCATTTAGGATTCTCAAAACGTACGTACGAGTAGAAAAGGAAACATGATTAGAAAGTCCTAGGTCCTAAAACACGACCGTTCCCGACACGCAGCATGTATTACTATCTCCCCATGGTGCGGAGAGGTCTTTTTGTCTTTTTTGCAAATTGCAAACGCCTGGCGCTGGCCACGCAAGAACTCATTTACGCCCTCCGGTGCGTGCTCTCTTCGGCCTTCACTACCACCAGGAACATCCTGTTGAGCTCGTCGGCCGCCCTGTCGCCGCCGGCGAGTACCCGCGCGCAACGGCCGGTGCTCGCGTTGCATTGGGAGATTCGAGAAACGATTGCCCCAACGTTTCGCCCGTGCAGATGCAGTGCAGGCCCTCGCTCGCGTGGCAGCGGAGCACGAACCAAACCAGC
The DNA here is from genome assembly GCF_034140825.1 of Oryza sativa Japonica Group. Lineage (NCBI taxonomy): Eukaryota > Viridiplantae > Streptophyta > Magnoliopsida > Poales > Poaceae > Oryza > Oryza sativa. The sequence continues at coordinate 33,063,454 of NC_089035.1, forward strand.
GATGCAGCGAGTGGAGCACACGTTCGTATTAGCGCGCTGTTGGCCTACCATGCTAATATGATTTTACCGTGCTGGCCGCCACCTCGAACACAAGGGGGTGGTGGCGCAGTTGGCTAGCGCGTAGGTCTCATAGCTATTGAGTTATCCTGAGGTCGAGAGTTCGAGCCTCTCTCACCCCATATGAAACTCAAGTGATGATGAAAAGCTCTCGTGGCTACTTTGGGTCGTCACACATCTTGCCCATTTCAGATGATAGAGCAAAACTGAGCTTGGTTTCCCTTTTTTTTCCACAAACTATGCAACAATGATTTTTTGTTACCCCGATTGTAGTGCAGTTATTTGCACGTATTTTTTTTTTTAAAAAGTGGCAGGTGAGCTCCAGGGTAACAAAAAAACATCGAGACGGCACTTCATCGTCGTCCTCATGAGCGTTTTCCTCCTGCTCTTTGTTGCAGGCGCTGACGATGCTCGGGGGCACATCCGCACATGCGCACAGCCATCGCCAGTTCGCCACCTACCCGTGTGCACACCACCACCATCGTCGTCGTTGAAGACTTGAAGAAGTCGATGTGTAAGCAATTGCACGCGTTATCAGTCCAAGCCGCCGACGAAGCTCGATGGCCTGCCAGCATGGCTGTGATCCATGTGAAGTTCGGGCGCCAGCAGCGGACCGGCGGACCCCCGCCATGGCCCATGGGGAGCTCCATCACTCGGTAACAGTACGAGATCCAACTCGAGAAAGGTACAGACAGTAAACTGTGTTAATGCCGTGTGTTCCGTTGAGAAAGAGCCTCAGTCCTCAGGTACGGCAGAGTCTTGATCGGACGGTGTATCCCGCGTACTTCCTCCGTTCAGACAACGAATCGAGTCTTGATCGGACGGTGTATCCCGCGTACTCCCTCCGTTCAGACAACGAATCTAAACAGCTCTCTATCCAGATTTGTTGCACTAGAATCTCCTCTTAAGTTGTTTTTTTAGTAAATTTCATCTTGAACCACCTATATTAACCAATGTGGCATAATGGGCTAGGGCTAAGTTTCTCTTTTCACTTAACAGTTAGCACCACCTAATTTTACCACCTTTTTCAGGTTGGACCAGGTTTACGGCATGGGAGGGATGCGTTTCGGCCTAATCCACGCGAGCAGCTGGTGTTTGCTCATGGTGGCAGTGGTGCGCGATACCAGTAGCGTGCGCGACGCGTCGGGGTGGTCATCGGCGAGGGCGAGCATGTCGTCGTCCAGTGGACGCGGACTCTAGGGTGATCACGCTCGGCCCTGTCACGCTCAAAACAATACTACGGCACATCTGATTACGTTGACAGGATCTGAGACCACACCAGAACTATCCCATTCCGATCATGCATGTGAAAAAAAAAACAAAGGCCAACTATTCCATTTAGCAGTAATCAAGATCCGATCTTCTCTTTTCTTGTGAAAATTCGACATGTTTCCGGTTACCAACCGAGGAACACAGATTAATTACTCTAGTTTTTTCGAAGAGCAGAAGAGGAATATTGATTACCCCCACAAAACCCAAATCTCATAGGAATTACTGAATACATTGCTTTGTTTCACTCTCCCAAGTCCAAGGGTCAAAACTTTCCTCCATAGATTGATCCATGATCGAATAGCAGATGCATATACCTGTCTACCTCGTAAACCCAACAAGCATCCTATCAATGAGGCAGCCAACGACCCCAGTGATTCCATCCTCGGGAAGCCATCGATCGAGGTGGCATGGGCGTCCACCAGGTAGAGGCCCTTCGCCCCGGCCGGATGACGAGACTTGCTCCACCTTGGCGCCGGTGGTCGGTGGACCTAGACGGTGGCGTTTGTGTGTCGATTGTTGAGTTCACGCCGCTGCACAATAACCGCGTGTGAACAGAGACTTTTTTGGGTTGGGAGGGAAGTACTCGTACCAGAGAAGGGAGGCGGAATTGTTGTCGAGGGAGCCCTCGCCGGAGCCCGTAGACGGGGATTGCCGGCTGCTAGTAAACGCACCTACTTGCGTGGCCGAAGCCCAGCCTAGTGGCCCAATCAATAAACCTGGTCCAACTTGCAAAGGATGGTAAAAATAAGTGGTATAAAGTGAAAAAAGTGACCCACCCCTAGCCCAATGTGCAACTGAGGTCAATATAAGTGACCCAAAGTGAAATTTACTCTTTTTTTTGGATGGAGGAGTATGGCCGTATGCAAATTAGACAGTAACAGTAAATGCTGTATGGGACTTATCGCGGGGTCTATAGTGAGAAAAGGCCCTGCGTCACTAGCTTCTGGCCTTCTACTTGTCTACTTGATGTGGTCGGCAAAATTCCGATCAAACGACCCATAGATGTCCAATTCGATCCAAATAAGGAGGCCCAAGTAAGATAGTGCTGCTGCAGCAACTACAACGTCTAGTACTCGCTAGCAACGGTTGAGATGCATAACCGATAGCCGAACAACTATGTTGTTCAGTGCAATCCTAATAGCTGTAAAACAGACTACCGAATAGTCTCATCGCGCCGCCACTCATGGTAACGGAGAATTTAGCTCTTTACCACTTTTAGGTTCGTCACTTATCTAAATGCCCCTCTTAGATTTGCGCTTAGTAATTTACCACTAGAGAGAAGTGATTCCTTAACTATTTCCTACTTTTGCCTACGTGGAAAGCGACGTGGTCCCCACCCGTGAACCCCTCCCTTCTCCTTCTTCTCCACCTTCAGCCTTCGCACCCCCTTCATCTTCGCCCTGAGCTGGCCCAGCTCAACTGCGAGTGCCGCCACCACCGTGGTCTCCTCTGGCGCCACGTCCCCGAGCCTCACGTCCTGTGCCACCGCTGTCCTGGTGATGAGCGTCAGCAGCAGCAGCAGCGCCGTCAGTGCGCGTGCGCCTCTCGGCCTGAGGAAGCAGCGGTGGCCCCATCGGCGTCATGGTCGTCGTCCTCCTCCTCGACGGCGTCCTCTGCCTCCTTCTCAGGAAGCTTGCGCAAGTGAAGCAGCTTTGACGGCGGCAAGAACCCACGGCCGCCTCCGCCCACCCCGCCGCGGTGGTCGCCGGTTGCTGCCGCAAGAGGAGGTCGGCGTACAAGCAGCTATATGCGGCAAGGCGAGCCGAGGTGGAGGAGATATGGCGGCCAGAGGTAGAGAAGAAGGAGAGGGGAGGGGTTGACGGGTGGGGACCACGTCGCTTTCCACGTGGGCACGCCACGATGGCTCGTTACGTAGACAAAAGTGGCAAATTGTTAAGAAATCACCTATCTCCAGTGGTAAATTACTAAATACAAATCAAATAGGGGCATTTAGATAAGTAACAAATAGTTAAATAGCCCGTGGTAACGGGCTAATCGCCGCCGAATCTCTCTTCTTCTCCTCCTTCCCTTTTTTTTCTTTAGTTATTTTCCTTCTTCTCCATTCCCGGCCATGTTCTTCAATTCCTGTCCGGCTCAGTACTTTGTGACACGGAAATCTGCTCTTGTAAAAGTTTAGGACTGTTTATCAGAATCTGGAGTTTTGGACACAAGGGGTGGTGGTGCAGTTGGCTAGCGCGTAGGTCTCATAGCTATTGAGTGATCCTGAGGTCTAAGTTCGATCCCCTCTCACCCCACAAACCTTGCCCTTGCGATGACGAAAAGCTCTTCGGTGGCAACTTGGGTCGCCACCTTCGTCTGAACTCAGATGATCCGAGCACAATCCGAGCTTCGTTTTTTTTTCTTTATTTTTTTTGAGTTTTTCTTTCCAGGTTTCTCGATCTAACAACCATCTGCCACCTGGCCATGATCAGTCGCGTCCGCGTCCGCGTCCGCCGCTCGCCGGTGGGCCCGTCTCCCGCACATGGGCACGATTCCCTTCCCCTCCCAACCGCGTCGCCGAAGGAAAGCAACAGAAAAATCCCGCGCAACCCGACCCCGAACAGGCTGCCACGACGGTGCGAGCTGTCCTCCATAACTCCAGCCATCTCCCCGCTGTGCGCTCCCGTCCTCCCGCCCCCGTCCCCACCCGTCAGCCAAACCCATCCCACCACGAGGAGTGAACCAAAAACGCGAGCAACCGAGCAGAGCGAGGAGCTCGCTTGCTTTGCCGTTGCCGACGTCGCCCCCAATCTCCCGCATAACGCCGCGGCCGTAGTAGTCCCGAAACCTCCCTCCCCCACATTGCTTGTCTCCTCCACCTTGAACCCGAGTTTCTCACCCACATCCACCAGATCTGCGAGGAGGTAGGAAAGCTCGATGCCCGATCTGTGAAGCGGAAGCAGTTAGCTAGTTGTAGTTGAGAGCGGGGGTGGCCACAATGGGAAGCTCCAGATTCGTGCTCTTGCTCCTCCTCCTCCTCGCCGTGGCGGCTTGCGTCGCGCGGGGGCAAGGCGGCGGAAACTCGAGCAGCGCGGCGGCGCCGGCGCCGGCTGCGGGGGCGGGGCCGTTCGTGCCGCGGGACGACATCCTGCTCGACTGCGGCGCGACGGGGAAGGGGAACGACACGGACGGGCGGGTGTGGAGCGGGGACGCCGGGTCCAAGTACGCGCCGGCGAGCCTCGGCTCGGCGTCCGCCGCGGGGCAGGACCCCTCGGTGCCGCAGGTGCCCTACCTCACCGCGAGGGTCTCCGCGGCGCCCTTCACCTACTCCTTCCCGCTCGGCGCCGGCCGCAAGTTCCTCAGGCTCCACTTCTACCCGGCCAACTACTCCAGCCGCGACGCCGCCGACGCGCGCTTCTCCGTCTCCGTCCCCGCCGCCAACGTCACGCTCCTCTCCAACTTCAGCGCCTACCAGACCGCCACCGCCCTCAACTTCGCCTACATCGTCCGCGAGTTCTCCGTCAACGTCACGACCCCGACGATGGAGCTCACCTTCACGCCGGAGAAGGGCCACCCCAACGCCTACGCGTTCGTCAACGGCATCGAGGTTGTCTCCTCCCCCGATCTCTTCGACATCTCCACCCCGAATCTGGTCACCGGGGATGGCAACAATCAGCCATTCCCGATCGACGCTGGCACTGCTCTGCAGACAATGTACCGACTTAATGTCGGCGGCCAGGCGATCTCCCCCTCCAAGGACACGGGCGGTTACCGTTCGTGGGACGATGACTCGCCATACGTTTTTGGTGCGGCGTTCGGGGTGTCCTACCCAAAAGATGACAATGTCACCATTGCCTACCCTAGCAATGTGCCGGAGTATGTGGCGCCGGTGGATGTCTATGCTACGGCAAGGTCGATGGGGCCGGACAAGAACGTGAACTTGGCATACAACCTCACTTGGATAATGCAGGTGGATGCTGGGTTCACATACCTTGTGAGGCTTCATTTCTGTGAGATACAATATCCAATCACTATGATCAATCAGCGGGTGTTCAACATTTACATCAACAACCAGACTGCTTTTCAGGGCGCCGATGTGATTGCATGGACTAATAACAATGGGATCGGCAGTCCAGTGTATCAAGACTTTGTAGTGACAACAGTTGGTTCAGGGGCTATGGATTTGTGGGTAGCTCTCTATCCAGATGTCCAGGCTAAACCACAGTACTATGATGCTATCCTCAATGGACTGGAGGTGTTCAAGTTGCCGCTTAGTAATGGGAGCCTTGCTGGGCTCAACCCTGTTCCAACTGTTGAGCCATCGTTGGATGGTGGAGCAGTGAAGAAGTCAAGTGTTGGGCCTATTGTTGGTGGAGTGATTGGAGGTCTGGTGGTTCTTGCACTTGGATATTGCTGCTTTATGATCTGCAAGCGTCGGAGCAGAGTGGGGAAGGACACAGGCATGAGTGATGGGCATTCTGGATGGTTGCCACTTTCACTCTATGGCAACTCACACTCATCTGGCTCAGCCAAATCACATACTACTGGGAGCTACGCTTCATCGCTGCCATCCAACCTGTGCCGCCATTTCTCATTTGCGGAGATCAAGGCTGCAACAAACAACTTCGATGAATCCCTCCTCCTTGGTGTGGGTGGTTTCGGTAAAGTGTATCGTGGGGAGATTGATGGTGGAGTGACCAAGGTGGCTATCAAGCGTGGGAATCCACTGTCTGAGCAGGGTGTGCATGAGTTCCAAACCGAGATTGAGATGCTGTCGAAGCTCCGCCACCGTCATCTTGTGTCACTGATTGGTTACTGTGAGGAGAAGAATGAGATGATCCTGGTCTATGACTACATGGCTCATGGAACTCTTCGTGAGCACCTGTACAAGACCAAGAATGCACCACTTACATGGAGGCAGCGCTTGGAGATCTGCATTGGTGCTGCCCGTGGGCTTCACTACCTTCACACTGGTGCGAAGCACACAATCATCCACCGTGATGTGAAGACAACAAATATCCTCCTGGATGAGAAGTGGGTCGCGAAGGTTTCAGATTTTGGTCTGTCAAAGACTGGGCCATCGATGGATCACACACATGTGAGCACAGTTGTCAAGGGAAGTTTTGGCTACCTTGACCCTGAATACTTCCGCAGGCAGCAGCTCACTGAGAAATCTGATGTCTACTCCTTTGGTGTTGTGCTATTTGAGGTCCTCTGTGCTCGCCCTGCCTTGAACCCCACTCTTGCTAAGGAAGAAGTTAGCTTGGCAGAGTGGGCCCTGCACTGCCAGAAGAAGGGTATTCTTGATCAGATTGTTGATCCCCACCTGAAGGGAAAGATCGCTCCACAGTGCTTCAAGAAGTTTGCCGAGACTGCTGAGAAATGTGTTTCAGATGAAGGCATCGATCGTCCTTCAATGGGAGATGTGCTGTGGAACTTGGAATTTGCCCTTCAAATGCAGGAAAGTGCAGAGGATAGTGGAAGCATTGGTTGTGGGATGTCAGATGAGGGCACTCCCCTTGTGATGCCTGGAAAGAAGGATCCCAATGATCCATCGATCGAGTCAAGCACCACTACAACCACAACCACGTCCATAAGCATGGGCGACCAAAGTGTTGCTAGCATAGACTCCGACGGGCTTACTCCTAGCGCTGTCTTCTCACAGATCATGAACCCCAAGGGACGGTGAGCTAACAGTCTTTGCTTGTCACCTGCAGGCATTATTTATTCTTTAAACGTATTCTCATGAGTTTGTGATGTTGATTTTCTGTCAATTTATGGACCTGGAAGTCAGAGAGTTGTTCCATATTAGATATTTTTGTTTTGTGCTGTATATTGTCCATGCTGTGGTGACTTGGATACTTATTGGCTTTGTATTGTACTCTACCGCTGGTATTAACCACCAGTTGATCTCTATTACTGTATACGAAAGCTATGCGCAAGACCATCTTCATTTTCATTGCCTTTCTGATGTGTTTGGTCAGAGCCCAGCGTTAGTTAGCAGAGAGCCTGGTAGTATCACTTTTTTCCGAAAAAAATTCTCGTGTACAGGTATCATTGATTTGGTGTGCTATGTAGATGGTGTTTGTTGCATAAGCCATTTTCATGCATATACTGAAATACTGGACTATGATGTTTTTCTGATGTCATGTTGTTTTACAAGTATAAATCTAGTATAACACCAATCTTGAACTTTTATTCTATGTAGTACCCTTTTTTTTTATGCTGGTTTACTTCAAGCTGTATAGACGTTCAGGGTTATGGATTGTTGTCCACTCCGTGTTATCTTGATCTGGCGAACAATTTTTTCTTACTGATGCTTCTCTTCCGTTTGGTAGTTGATTAATTTTCTTTGCAACTGTGTTAATGAGAATTGAGAGGAACAGAGAATCAAACAATTATTCTCAGCATCCACCTACTTTTGAGCAAAAGGTTGAGCAAAAGGACTTCGGCTAAATGTTCACATCTGTCGGAAAAGAGAAAAACTCTGGTGTGATCTGTTTGGCTGTGGTGACAGCCATATCCAGCTAAATATCATCACAATTCGCAACCGCTAAGCTTTGACACTTTGTACCAGTTTTTCTTTTTGTGTGGGAATGGGACGTCCTGAAAATTCATCGCCAACCTGTCGTACCATACGTGCTCTCCATGCATCCAGCTATATCTCATCCTGCAGGAAATTGTGCTTAGAAAAAGAATTGGGCGATGTCAGAAAAATAAATACACCGAATACCTTTTGGTCGTTTCTTCATCATTCGATTGTTTGCCAACCGCCAGAGCTTAGAGATTGCACTGGAAACACAAGGGAATATATCACGGTTTCTTGACAAACGAATATCACGGAGAGGGTTTACCTTTTCGTTTTAAAAGTAAGAACCGTATTTCATCAGTTTATGAAAAACCGACTGAAAATCAATAAAAAATGAAAATCAATAAAACCGATGACTTTTAGTAAACGTCGTACATAAACCGAGTAATACAGGTCGGCTTCCACAAACGGAATATCATTGGTTTTCATGCAAACCGATCGGTTTAGTGAACCTGATCACGGTTAGGACTTGAGAATTACTAGTGTATCCCTATCCTAGACTCCATTTCGTCTGTTCCACTTTCGTCCAGAACGAGCCGGTTTAGGCCATTCCTAACCCAATAACTAAGATGGTGTCTATAACATTAAATAAACTGCCACCTAGAATGAAAAATGATATGGCAAGTGAATAAATGAGGAAAGAGAAGGAAAATGTCTTGCATGCAACATGGTTTCTACACAACATTCAAGACATCATGTGAGATAAGTAGCATTAAATTTAAGTATGAAATAGTAGTGTTTGCATTGGGAGAGTAGTGTAGTTTCTTGATGATGTGGAGTGTATGGAAACTATGTCTAGTGTCTTGGGTTGTGACTGGTCTTAGAGGGCTTGATTAGCATATGCCGAATCCTGTCCCGGCCCATCACAGGTAAAGCCCATAAATTGGCCCATGCTAAACGAGGCCTTTGGAGGAGCGTGGAGACCGGCAGCCTGAATTTGAAGGAATTTTTTTTATTTATAATTTTTTTTATTAAAAGTTTTACAAAAATAATTTTCCATTTTGAAAATTAACGGAAATAGTCGCCTACCGCCCTCTGGGAGGGCGATTTTTAAAAATCGCCCTCCCAGAGGGCGGCGAAAATGACGTGGCAGACGGCCGTTCGCTCTCGGGCGACGGCCGTCAACGAAATTTGCAGGCGGCCCCCTTGCCGCCCTCCGCGAGGGCGATTTTCTACTGTGCGGGGGGCCGCCTGCAAATGGGCGGCGAGGGGGGGCATGGAATTTTGCAGGCGGCCCCCTTGCCGCCCTCCGCTAGGGCGATTTTGCACTGTGCGGGGGGCCGCCTGCAAATAGGCGGCGAGGGGGCATGGAATTTTGCAGGCGGCCCCCTTGCCGCCCTGGGGGAGGGCGATTTTGTACTGTGCTCTATATTTTTTTTATATAAATATCAATAGTTATCAAATCTTTTTATATTGAAAACTATACAAGATTAAAATATCCAAGACTGGTAAAATACAATTTTATTATTTTTTAGGGCATATTTGGAATGTTACCGTACAAATATTTTGTTAATGCCAAAATATAAGCAAGTTTTGGCACTACCAAATATTTGGTAAGGTAAAATTGCATTTGATCATATTTGGTTTGCTGCCAAAATGTAAAATTGTAGTGAATAATGTTGTACATAATCTCAATTCTAGATTACGTATTACCAATTAATAGGCTTCCATTTTCGTGTGTGGTGTGGTAGTGGGAAAGAAGATATGAAGAGGTTGCCTTCAGATTGTCAATTATATAGCGTCGTTTTCACTGCAATATATGTGAACTCAATGAGATACATTATTCATTAGATGTGACAAGACGATCACGCGTGGGCGTGATTCACTTTATGTCAACAGGCAGCGCCGAAAGTTGATAGTGATAACTCGAGCTGCCGCTTTTCATGTGTGCTGTTGTGGACTGTGCGCGCTACTGGATATGGCACTACCGTGAAGCGCCGAAAGTGTGTTGTTGTGAGCATAAGTTGTTCAAGCACCATACGAATGAAAAGAACTACGTAGACGAGACAAACACAAGTAGTACTGCAGTAGTAATAGCAAAAGTAGTACTGCTTTACAAGTTTGTAAGCCAAAAGAAACGGTCACATAAGGACTGAAGAGGTAGAACACTACTGACGATCATGTATAAGGCAAACGTTGGGCCTCATACGCACCACTGCAATGTGCACTCTCTCTAGGAACCAGTACCAGCTTTCAGTGTTCTCACTCTCTACAAATGCGAAAGCCATAGGTAGAACCTGGTTGTTCCCATCACACCCAATTGCTGTCAATATCTGACCTCGGTATTTACCTGTCATAAAAGTTCCATCTATGCATAGAACAGGTCGACAATGCACAAAAGCATTGATGCAAGCACCCAATGAGAAAAAGGCTCTTTGCAGCACACTCTTTGTTCGATCTTCAACCGATGTAAATGTATGTAGGTCATAGTAAGTATTATTATTCCTCTGGGCAATGGTGGCTAACAAACGAGGCAAATTATCATAAGAAGCTTCAAATGTGCCATACCTCATCTCAATGATCTTTTGTTTGGCTCTCCAGGCCTTTGCATAGCTTATGGTGTACTTGAATTTGTTCTCGATGTGCCTAATAATTGATTTTGGTTCAAAGCCAATGTTACCAACAACACTGCTGTACATCTCACTTGCCACAAAAGCTGAAGTGATGTTTCGGTGATACTTCTCCACCCCTTGTAAGTAGCACTTGTGCTCGGTCACAATGCTAACTTTCCAATAATCATTCCATTTACCCTTATATGCATGGACACGTCACGGACATTCTTCCTTCATGCACCTCACTTCATACACATAATTTGTTGACTTGACCACCCTAAACTCTCTCTGCAATGAAACTGCCCAATGCTTCACCGCCTCCTTCATCTCATCCTTATGAGCATACCTTGCACCCTCAATTACCTCGTTCTCCTTATACTCCCAGGGTACATGATCACCCTCTGATATAACAAGACCAGAGAAGTCCTCATTTGCCCAATCAGTGGCCATTACATCACCTTCCTCATCGGATGATGCGTCGTCCTCCGCTTGCTCATTATCCGAATCTTCCCTCTCCATTTCATCAACAATTATACCGACTCTCTCCCCCTCATCCGCCATGCCCATGGCCTGCTCCTCCCTTGGTTGATTTTCCTCATTTTGCATCGATGGTCCAACAACATCCCCTGCATTGCTAGGACCCTCCACATCTTCGGTTTGCATTGAAACATTTGTATCTTTCTCTTGTACCGACACAAATATAACGAGGGGCCATGACCGTTCAAAAGCCATTTCCACATACCGTCTCCAAGCAGCAGTGCTGTCCATCGGCATTAGTTCCCAAAAATAACCTTCTATTGCACGACTCACTACAACAGATACTGACATTGTGTAGACTTCTTGGTCTATTCTAAATCCTCTCAACAACCAACTATAAATTGACTCAAATGTTCTCTCCGCAGGCCTATCGATGCCCTTAGATGTCATTACAAAATCTGACAGATCAACACCATCTGGACCAAATCTAATATTTCCTTCACCGTGAACTATCTGAAATGTGACCTTACTTGACATTGTGCCTGATGAAAACAATAACTGCGTTAACCTCGCATTTCTGTACTACGCCCTAAGTTACATTCTCTACAATATTGTTCTCTAAATTTCTAAAAGTAGGTTACATTCTCCAGATCAAACTAAACTACATCTTACAATTAACACTACTGTCTATGTCTCAATTCATACTATTATATTCTATGCTCTGGATCTACACATATGTGCTGTGTGCTACAGATCTGCTAAAATATATGGAACTAAAACTAAAACGCAACATATGTACTCAAACGTAATATATTAGTACAAATGCAAAAGATGTATGGGAGCATACCTGTGATGAAGTGAGCGAACCAGCAGGGCTTCGCCGCTTCCCTTCTGCTGCCCTCCCCTCTCTCTCTCTTTCGTTTTTTTGGATTTTTAGTGAATATAATGAAATTTCACAGGGGAGGGGCTGGGCTTTATAGGGGGGAGGCAAAAATCGCCCTCCCCCAGGGCGGCAAGGGGGCCGCCTGCAAAATTCCATGCCCCCTCGCCGCCCATTTGCAGGCGGCCCCCCCGCACAGTGCAAAATCGCCCTAGCGGAGGGCGGCAAGGGGGCCGCCTGCAAAATTCCATGCCCCCCCTCGCCGCCCATTTGCAGGCGGCCCCCCGCACAGTAGAAAATCGCCCTCGCGGAGGGCGGCAAGGGGGCCGCCTGAAAAAATTCCATGCCCCCCCCGCCGCCCATTTGCAGGCGGCCCCCCGCACAGTAGAAAATCGCCCTCGCGGAGGGCGGCAAGGGGGCCGCCTGCAAATTTCGTTGACGGCCGTCGCCCGAGAGCGAACGGCCGTCTGCCACGTCATTTTCGCCGCCCTCTGGGAGGGCGATTTTTAAAAATCGCCCTCCCAGAGGGCTGTAGGCGACTATTTCCGTCAATTTTCAAAATGGAAAATTATTTTTGTAAAACTTTTAATAAAAAAAATTATAAATAAAAAAAATTCGAATTTGAAGTCCACCGGATAAACCCCGTGTTCCTCTTCGAAAACCTCTCCTTGTTATCCTGTCCCCTTCCGAAGACCAAACCGGCTACCTGAACTTCGGTGCGCGTCCATGGAGCTCAACCCATCCGCTTCCCTCCCCTAGCTCTCTCTCGTCCACCTCGGGTTCCAACCGCAGCATCGGAGGCGGAGCCATGGCGTCGTGCTCCCGCACTTGGCTCCTCCCAGGTGACCTCTCGCCCCTCATTTCCAACCGCCAATTCGCACGGCTCAAGCGAACTCACCTCCCTCCAATACTCCGCAGGCATGGCGCCGCAGGCCACCGCCCAGACTGTTCCTCGCCCCCTCCAGTCCTTGGTAACTCCTCCCCCATCGGAATGCCCGAGAAAATTGCTGAAATTTTACCGCGTTCCCGTGCTCCCAGTTGTCATGGGTGCTGAGTATTTTTTTATTTTGATTTGTGTTTGGTGCGTGCGCAGAAGGTGTTTGCTGGATTGCCTCACCGGAGAAGGGTGCTGTTTTCTGGTGTGTCGAGCAGAACGCGAAGAGGCAGGATCAGGAGCGTCAAGGACGACTCGCTCCATTTTGATCCATCTAAGATCGAGGCGCCACCGTACTCCAGTTACTTCGACTCCACGTCGGGCCAGCTCGAGCCGGCGTCGGGTGCTCGGGCAAGCATACCTGGGCAGGAGTACTGGCCGGAGGGCACTGCATCCCGCGTACGCGCTGCCCGTGCACCTGCACCGGTCGGGGAATCAGCTGGGACACCGTCGTTTGGTAAGAAGCCCGGGAGTAGAAGGAAAGGGTACAAGGAGCAGGTAGCATCAGCGACGGCAGGGAGAGGCACGGAGACCAGTGGAGATGAGGGAGAGTCGGTTGTGGCCATTGAGGCCTCATCAGATGAGACACTGGAGGAGACAAAGGATTCATTGGATGAGTACGTCGTTTATGAGATGCCCAAGGAAGAAAATTTGAGTGAATATGAGATGGACAAGATGATGGGACGGCCACACCCGTTCGTTGACCCGCAGAAGGCAATGTCTGTAGGGGAACCAAAATCTAGTGAAGAGCTGTGGTGGAACTGGAGGAGGAAGTCTGAGGAAAATGAAATGTGGTCAAGATGGCAGAGGAGGCGTCCAGATGTTGACACGGTTAGTTCTTGATTGGTTTGAACTTAATAAATGACTTATAAGTCTTTTTTACTTAAGTTTTTCTGCCTATTGTCACTTGTTAACATAACCTAGTAGCGAATATGATGTACACAGTATGGTTCTTATTCTCCACTCCTCCTGCTGCATGTCCACACCACAATTTTGAGGGTTTCAATTGTTTGTATGCTAGTCTTCGTATACCCTATTTTGATAGCACAAGGCACAAACACTAAGGTAGTACTCCCTCTGTCCCAAAATATAAGAACCTAGTATTGGATGGGACGCAGGATACTATATACTTTGGTTGGACACATCCCATTCGGTACTAGGTTCTTATATTTTTGGGACGGAGGGAGTACATGTAGTTTTGTGTGTGCCAAAATATCCAACCAAAGTATAGTGTTTGTAGTGCTAATATTTCCAGAAGCCACACAATGTCGTCATGATCATCGTATGCATCTTCTAGTGTATAAAAGATGCAAGCAGAGTAGTGTACACAGTGATGAGCTGGTATTTTTATTCTGGGAGTTCAAAATGAGATGAAATACTTAACCATATATCTTGGGTTCAGACAGAATTAGGTTCTTCATTAGCCTAGACTGGTAACATTTATAAGGATCTTCTGGGGTCATCTCTATTCCACGAATCCTAAAAGCTGTGTGGCTCAGTTGAACGCCTATTCCCCCATACTAAATCCACCACCTGGTAGATACACGTGCACAGCTTGCAGATGTGGCATTTCCTATACATGGCTTATCAATTTAATCTATATTGTTGGTTGATGTTTTTAACCTTTTTCATTATTCAGATTAGTGTTTCTTCTAACTTACAGCTCTGTGTCTTGTCAGTTATAATTTAAATTGTAACACTCATTTCATTATTGTAGGTCTTTGCAAAAGCAATGGCAGAAACTGGGCAGATCAAAATATTTGGGGACCACCCTACCAGAACAGAAGCTGCTCTTGCCAAGGCAAGAAGACATTTATTCAAAGAGGAAAGGTTGGCTGAATACTAGAAATTATTTTCTCAAAATTTAGTGATTTTGCTTTTCGTGGGTCTTCACCATATGTGAAAACCGTGCTTTTAATTTTAATATCTTCACCATATGTGCAATGATACTCTTTAAGCTTATGTAGACTCTTTAACTGACCTTTGGTATCCCCTCGTTGATTTATAACAAATATTTGATGGATGTTATTATGTCTAGTTGCCTACCTGCTGGTTTGTACTTCAATGTTACTTGTTATGACAGCAGAAAAAAATATTGACACAACGTCCTTTCAACATGATATTTTCACAGTATTCTTAAGGTATATAGTTCTATCTTGCCTTCCGTCCATTCTTATATTGGATATACAATGAAAACACAGGTTAGAAGCAGAACAAAGGAGACTAGAAGAAATAGGGCCAATAGCATACTATTCGGAATGGGTTGAAGCGTATAAAAACAAAGACACTTCACGAGAAGCTGTACAGAAACACTTTGAGGAGACTGGCGAAGATGAGAATACTCAACTTATAACAATGTTTCAACACCAAACTGCTGGGGAATTCCGTATCATGATGGGCACTGATGTTCGCATACAACGAGATCCTTTGGCAATGAGGATGCGGGAAGACCAGATCAAACAGAGTATATCTTCTTTTCTCAATCCTGATCATTTTATATTATTGACATCTACAAGCCGCTTTTGCTGAATTTATACATGGTCCATCCTACAATAGCTTCTTTCTTTAATCGTATTTATTCTGTTAAAATATATTGTATGATAAATCCTGGAAATTGAGCACATATTATGATCTTAACTTAGCACAGAAGTAGTGTTGGCATTTACCTGAGAATATATTTGGAACATCCAAACTACTTGTTAACTTCTATGGTTTGTTTTTGAAATAAATATGACAAACCAAACTTTGTTTCCTGTCCTGCTTATAGACTGGCATGATCCTGGAACGGAAGTCACTGGGTTTGAACACAACATGACATGTTTTCTCCAGTTTCACGTGGCACTGTTGTGACTGTTTGTATTTTTATGATATCTACATTGTTTCTGTATAAATGCACCTAAAATGGTCTATTAGAAATGTTTACAACTAGTATATTCAAACAAGTATTTCAGGTATACCCTGGTGCAGTTTACATGGGAATAATCTTTCCATATTAAAATATGCAGTTTGGGGTGGTGATCCTGTTTACCCAACCATTAACTACGTTCATGATCCTGACGAAGTAGCGGACTACAGGGGTCCAGAATTTCATGAGCCTACACCTGAAGTTGTACCTTACTTGATGGAGGTATGTCGTAGTGCTTCCACACAACTTATAGTATTTCACAATGTGCTGCCTAAAATTTACTGGATTCATGACGATGTATGGTTATTGATTTGGAAAGCCATGGCTGCATAAGTATATGTTACCTGTTGTTATTTATAACAGTACAATAGTATAGCACAGTACTAACAATGCCAGTCATGCGACAACTGGCGCTAAGCTGCTAATAGGACTGATGAAGCTCTAACATGATATATCGCCTTTCCCCTTTTAAGCATGGTATAATGATAACAAAGGAAGAGCTATATGCCCGTTTAAATGAAGAGATGGAAGACATCAATCAGGACATTACGGTATACGTTTAACTGTAACTCTGGTTTGGTATTAATTGAATGTTGAGAATAGGCATCACAAATACCTCTTTTACTTATCCTGTCTTACCTTCTTGACAGTATCTTCCTGAAGTCAGAGATCCCATGGCTACTGCTGTTGATATTGGGGAGCATTCTGTGAGTATCCATCCTAAATGCTTCTATTTTTTACCAAAACCTCTCAGTACAGGAGAAATAAAAAAAATGTAAATTCTGTTTCTTTGGGTTCATAACTGCAAAGTAATGCTAGATTATATAAAAGCTTCTCCATACAAACTTACGCGCATTTCACTGTGATGTTTTCTACTTTTCAAATAGTACAACGAAGATAGTGATGACGATGAGGAGGATGCTGACAAAGTTGTTGCGCAGCCTGAGTCACTAGAGGTATAATACTGTACTGTTTACTTGATGGAAATGCATGCAATCTGCGATTCTCAATGTAGCCTTGCGAATTTCTTCTTATTACTGGCAATGACAACAGATCTTTCAGTTCATATACATGCTTATTGGAAGCTGAATGCCTCTCTTGCTGTGCATGGAAATAGTTGATTTATTGATGAGATAGTTATCGATACTTGTCCTACTTGAAAGCTTGTCATTCCTTTGTATTATACTGCTTTACCAATAGGATGATGAAGATGATGGTGATGATGCTGAGGATGCTGAAGGGAAGGTCAGTCGTAATTGGAGTGTTCTAAAAACTACCGGACAGGCTGAAAATCCAAAGGTACCTTTTCATTATTATCAGTTCTGTTCTAATGGAAAAAGTTCAGCCTTTTGGCATTAATAAATGCTGAGCGAGTAGCATTCTTGCCAGTCCAGCAGTCCTATTCACTATCTTGCCTAATTATGTGCATATGGTTTAATTTTGTGTAAATTCATGGAAGTGTCTAATGCATGCATAGAGTTTGTAACTGTATCAACTCCCACTCCAAGCACGTAACGTACCCTGTCGTAAAGGATACATTCGTCAGTGATCACAACTCAGTAACTCACGGATGACTGCTTATTTCTTTCCGTTTTTCTAGGAAAAGTCGAAGAAAGATCAACTGTCGCTAAAAGAAGCTATTGCAGATTCTGAGAACTTGACTGATTTTCTTATGGACTTCGAAGAAGATGAGTAATATCTGGGCATTTACTTTACTATGCTGCACGTTACACATGGTAAGCAAAGTAAAGCATAGCAGACTACCATTTATTCTTAATTTTTCAGAGAATATTTAACCAAAAGCCAGAGCTTGTTCTCTGGAAACTTCTGATCATAAAGCATCTGATGGTTTTTATCTAGTCATTTGACTTTAGGTTTAGTTGCTACAGTGCATACAAATAGATACCACTTGCCAGTAGTATTTGATATTTGGATGGTACAATCATTCTTACGAATACATGCCTGTGTGCAATGATTAAATAGTGCCTTAAGCCTTCGTGTGATGCTTTCCTAGGCTCAAAGCTGCATCCTTTATCTGCCTGAGGGATTCGGAAAAATCATCCAAAAGCTCATGACAATCTGGAAATTGTGCCTCGTCCACGGCAAGATTTACCATCATGGTGTTAACGTAACTTTGAAAATTCACGGTTAAGGCCTGCACAAGCAAACCAAACATTTAGATGTAAACTACGTCTTGCTAATCGCATCTGTACCGAGATTCCATGACAAAGGGAAAAAAAATACTTTCACCATCTACAACGCTGAAGGATTATTCATCACTATGCACTTGTTATCCTTGTTATAAAAGTGTCATACAAGGGCTTAATTACTTCTTTTTTCAACAGATCAAAGCAATTAGTTTCAGTCAGATTACCTTATTTTCGCGATGACTTAGTGATATCTGCTAGACAGCTACCAGGCCATATTTCATGGGAAATTTTTGGTTTTTTTTTTCATTAGCAGATTTTTTTTTTCATACTGTTTTTGCCACTAAGCCAAGGATCATCTCACGTTCGTCATTCATTTGTTTTTTAGCCCTAGCGACAAAAGTGAGATACTCATAGCAAAAACAAGGTATCATCATTGCTTAGTGGCAAAAAAAACCCTTCCCTGTCATAGATTTGAGGATCTGACATACTAACAAGTTAATGCAATTATTTAATTCTATGGCAAATATGCATTTCAGGGAACTTACTTCTGGAGGTCCATAGCCGCTAGGGGCAATGAAGACAACTGGATGCCCACAAAACTCCACCTGTTCAACTGGGCCGATCATGTTGGAGAATGATATGGTAGTATGAGAGATCATACGATGGAAGATAGCAGCTGCTGCCTGTTTGATTCACAAGTTGCAATGATATTGGGAACAAAGAAATCCACAGGGGATGTTTTTTGGCGCATGGCTCAAAATTTGGCGCTGTAATGCTCTTTCTAGGAAACAAGGAAGTTAACCACTGCCAACAACTGGGACTGTACACAATTTCTAGTGAATATCACAATCTTGTACACCTACGATTGTATTTTCTTGATAACTAAATTAGCATGGTTAGACAGCAAATACTAAATCAGGTATTCAGTTATACTTGGAGTATCCTGAAATCTATTGTTTTGTGAACTAAACCAGTGCTTGTCAATAGAAACAAAGTGATTATCGCATTGCCTGCCAAGATAATAATATAAGGATCAAGTTGCTGATGAGGCGATAGTACAATAAAGGACAAATTTACCTTGAGCCCAAAAAGTTTGAGGATCACTTCTGCAGCTAAATGAGTGAATACCACTTCTAATGAGCTCTTCTTCCTATCAACAACCTTCTTTGCTTTCCGAACGTAGTCTAGTGGATCTTTGTGCACGCCTATGAAGAACGGGAGGATTATGAAACCAAGTGCATTTCCCCATTTCACTTCATCCTCTCTGCCAGAATTGATCATATCTACGTATGCCTGGCCATTGAAATGGGAAAGAAATCACAATAGATTTTACCAGTCCAAAATTGCTACCACTACAAGTATAGCAACAACAATGTTCGGTCCTGTGAGCTTAAATTGCCAATCTTGAATCCAAGTATAATTATTACATGCAGGCTTGTGGTTGGCCTCAAATTGACAAGGAGGATCGATCTCAAACGTATATCCTCGTCAGTGTCCATGTCACCTGCAAAGGAGAACAAGCAGCGTGGGAGTAAAGAACTACTGTATCAGCCAGGCCGCAATTTAAGAGCTACTGTATCAGCCAGGCAGCAGCTGCTGGAGCATGATTTTATTGGACGCAATTGGTCACCTGACTTCCGGTAGTAATAGCGCGACAGTGCAGAGTACGTGATCCCAACCAGCACATCATTGACCGTCTGCGAGAGTGCAGGCAAACATAAAGAGAGGAAATAAATCTCCCCAGAACTTTTGCTGAGGGTTCTGTCCTTTGCTACATTCAATTTGCAAGCAGGTGAAGTATAGAAATGGAGGGAAAATGATAGACAGAAAAAAATTCGTGTTTAATGATTATGTATACTAATATTTTATCCATTTTAAAATAAAAAATCTGATAATCGATATGGCATAATCTAGGAATACGAATCTAAAAAAATCTATTATAGAGACGGAGAGAGTAGGTCCTATGTGGAAGATATTATTACTTCTACAGACCGACAGTTTATAAGACAGCAACACTAGACCAAACTAACGAAAAACCATTAGTCTTAAAAATTTTATACTCTCTTTTTTCTTTTTTCACTTGTTAGCAGGATACTTTGACTACATGACTTCTAAAAGAGTATATGTAAAAAAATTTGTATTATCAAAGCATTTTGCATGCTAAATATAACTATACTATTTAAGTTCATAAAAACATCGTAATTTTATTTAAAAAGATACTGGTCAAAGATAATATCATACTAGTCAATATAGTGGAGTACTTCTAATCTTAGATCAAGGCTAGAAAGTGACAAAAAACGAAATTCCGTAAATCAATTCTAAAATTTTAATTTTAAAGTTTTCTGCAATTTATATGCCGCTATATACTCAAACAAACAGGCTCTCTAAGAACTAAAGAAAACATCGCTTACGCAGTTCATGGCGTTCTTGACGAGCTTGACGTCATCAAGGCTAAGCCCCCGGTGCACGATGCGCTTCCGCTGGAACTCCCCGTGCTTCACCCGCTTGAACAGCGTGTGCGGATCCTTGAGGAACATGGTCGTGGCGAAGAAGCTCGCGACGTCCACCACGGTGTGCCACGCCAGCGCGACGAACGACCAGAGCCACGCGGCGAACGCCAGCGCGCCCGCCGACGCCGGCGGCCTGGGCCGCGCGTAGATCGCGCCGGCGCGCGTCGGCAGCGGCGGCATGGCGGGCAGCCTCGCCGGGTCGGCGGCGCTGCGCGTGCACGCCATGAGGAGCGTGAGCAGCGACATGCCGTCCCCGAGGGAGTGGTGCACGCGGATCGCCGTGGTGGCCGCCGCCTCCGACGTCGGGAAGTCCAGCACGTGGAACTCCCACAGCGGCCGCGACTCGTCCATGGGCTTGGTGGACAGCGACGCCACGTAGTCCTCCACCGCCTTGTCCGGGTCGGCCGCCACCGCGTCCATGTCCAACTCCGGGTAGATGATGTGGTCGTCCAGGTTCACCGTCGTCCGCACCCACCGCGGGTTGCCGCCGTCCTCATCCGTCACCTGCACACGCACACACACGTACGTACCGTTCGTCAGATCAGCCCAAGCACCAGTGGCGAGCTCCTGGGCGCGCCGCCCGCGGTACGGCAGGTGTACGGACCGACCTGGATGCTGCGGAAGCGTGGGTAGCGCGCGAGCTGGGCGGCGATGCCGGCGCGGGCGACGGGGTCGTTCACCGGCGTGGCGATGCCGATCACCACGACGATGAAGAAGTCCTCCACGAGCCGCGCGGAGGGGCTGACGGGCTCCGGCGGCGTCGCCGCCGCAGCCCCCTTGCTGCCGCCGCCGCCGCCGTCGCCGACCCGGAACCCATTGCCGCCGTTGCTGCTCGTCGTGCGGACGGTGAGTTGCCGCTTCCGAAGGGCGGTGGCTGCGCCTGCACCCGCGTCCATCTCGTGTGGGCCGCGGCTTAACTGCGTCGCGCTAGCTAGAGAAAGTGTAGTGTAGTGAGCTGGTTTTGCATGGGCAATGCGCGCGTCCACCGCCTAGCTAGACCGAGAAACCTGTTCCGATATATAGGCCAGAAATGAGACGAGCGTTGTGTTGGTGGTAGTGCAGGGTATTCATGTGGGGACTGGGCGCGCGTCATCCGTCCGTGACCAGGGCCGACGATTCAACCAGGGGAAAAAAAAACAGGGCTCCCGTGAGGAAGCGGCATCTTGTCTCCGCCGGAAATAGAGCTCTTTGTTGTTGTAGAGTAGAGATATACAATATACATTGCGTGATCCAGTCTGTGTTTAGTTCACACCAAAATTGAAAGTTTGGTTGAAATTAGAACGATGTGACAGAAAAGTTGAAAGTTTGTGTGTGTAGGAAAGTTTTGATGTGATTGAAAAGTTGGAAGGTTGAAAAAAATATTTGTAACTAAACACCGGCCCAATTGATTTCTTTTATGCATCAAATTGTGAATATGTAATATTTAGTTGTTCGAATTATATGCTCTATAATGATAGACTATGGGCATATTCCGATTACTGCTAAAATATAAATATTTTTTAGAATTTGCCGATGTTAAAATTAGCAAGTTGACTATATTGCTAAAGTTTAATAGGATAAGCTAAATATATTGTTATCAAAATTCTTTAGGCGTTATTAATGTTTGGTAACAAACTTCATCATCCACGTGTTTGTGTTTTTTTTAAATGATATGGTTCAATGTCACAAATCTGAATAGGCTCTAGAACTTCATTGAAATAAGGATGGAAATATTTTTCTCGGCGAGAAATAAATTTTATTATCTTATTAAAGCAAAACCGTAGTTTCATCACCGATCGAACCGATGGACTGGTGACAGAGGGTTGACTAGGAGAACTGTGTCATGAGTCGTGACCGTACAGCCGCCAACTGCCAACGGAATGTGTTAATGCTACTAGCTTTCACGACAAATCGACGTGATTAATTATGCACGATGAGCTCGCCGGATGCGAGCTTGCGGGTCGGATTCCTAAATGTGATAGCGATCTTACATTCAGGCGATGGTGTCCAATGGCAGTTGGTCAAAACTTGCCTAGATGGTTCGAGATTTCTTATTAATGACGTGATATATACTCCTCAGGTTTCATTTTAATTGAAGTTTTAGACAATAACACGGTTTACAAAATATATTTTTGACCTTATTTTCCTATTATAATATACACAATAAATAAATACATGTTTACTTTTATTATATTGCTTTGAAAGACAATCTATACGTTGTTCTAGTTTCTTTAAACTAAATATTTTTAAAGTTATTGATGGTCAAATTTATAAAAGTTTGATCTTCCAAAACATCTTATTATAGAACCAGAGGGAGTATAGAAATGACTTGAATGATGTACCACTGTGCCGTGTGCCAGGTGTACTCGTATTTGTGAACGTACTAATGTTAATTAACGCGTACATCGTCCATATATGCTCAAGTCTCTCAGACTGATCTATACTGCTACCAATCACCTACATGATTTAATATGTACACAGTTCATGCCATGGCAAACGGAGATTTTATTATGGCCCTCTTTATTTAGGCTTAGGTTTATTGGCCTAGACTTTTAAGTTAACTTATTGGCTTATATGATTTATAAGACAATGGATTTAATGTCCTAAGTTTAGTGGTTGAGTCATACATCTACCTCACATAAGCCAAAAAAGCTTCTCCAACCTAGCTTTTGGCTTAATAGTGTTAAAGTGGCTTGTGGCTTCAAACAAGCCAAACGGAAAAGCTGCTTGTTTGTTTAGGTTTAGACTTTTCGACTTATAAATTGGCTTATAAATCTAAACTAAAGGGCTTATGTAGCTCCGCAGGCGTGAGGCTTCTTGTGTTTCCTTAATTAATTGCTAGTGCATCTTTGGAGTGCAAATATCTGCCAGCTTCATTGTGGGACACGAAAAATCCATGAACGGCCCAACGATATATAATTAATTCGCAGGCAAACACCCGTGTGCCTGCGGTGTGATTGTGTTCCTTTCAACTAGAATCAACGACAATTCGTGTTACTACGCGCAAACGAAATACGGAGTTACTAGGTACTCCATCTGGTTATAAATATTGAATATTTTAATTTTAAATTCTAGCCATCTACAATTTCTCAATTACAGCTTTTAAAAATAGGGTATAAGAAAATCGACAAATTTTGCTACAAGACATCAGAAATATGTATAATTTACTGATAGATATTGTAAAAACGTGTCATGGCTAAAAGACATCCTAGAAAATTAGTGATTTGCTGAAAATGACACTTCTGACTCGATTGGAGAGAGAAGTTCTTCAAATAGACAATAATATATCCCCCTAGGGTCACTTGCTTCAAACATGGTGTTGGAGTAAAAATTTAGAATTTATGGAACTCTAAATCTGCCACTACCATAAATACATCACTAGAGCATATATCATATTTCATCTTCAATTCTTTCTCGGGTAAGATATCTACCAACAAATTACACAATTTGAAGTGTCCTATAGCAAAATTTGTCATAAAAAATTGTCTTGAAAAATACTATTCTAATAGCATAAACCTATTATTAGTTTTTATAAATTTATTCTAGTTTAAAATTTATGATTAGAATTTTTAAAAACTTAATCAAATATTGTTCTGAATATTAAATATTTGTGACTAGCTAGAGTGAGTACAAGGAGTACAGTACAAGAGCAAATGTGTTTTACAGAGCATACTATATGCTTGGCCTCCATGCATGCTTATGTCTCAACGTCCTAGAAGGAGGCCTCGGGATTTGTTGGAAATTTGTCTCCCGAAATCTGGAGCTCTCCAAAACCACTTGAGTTTTTTTAATTGAATTTCAAATGAAATTTATCAAAATTTATGAAATTCGTCATATCACTGGCCTAGCACTAGCATCTTGACCCTTCAATGAAAGTGTGAACCTTAAGAGACTTACTCCCTCCGTCTCAAAAATACTCAACCTAGGAGAAGATGCGACCCTCATAGTACAACGAATCTAGACAACTTCTCTGTCACATCATCTCCTAGGTTAAGTTTTTTTTGACAGAGGGAGTATAAAATAAGCCCAAAAAAAGAGTCAGGGGTTAAGAACTCTAGTGAAAAAGTTTGTGGAATAAATAGACTTTATTTCCTAAATTTTATTAAAAATACTATCCTAAAGTACTACTCCCTCCGGTTTCAAAACTGTTAGACATTTTGAGATTTACTTGGTCACCAAAGACTTATTAGCCCTTGCATGTATACATACATTCCCAGGGATGGCAATGCTTCGATCCCCACATGCACAAAATTCAATGGTGGACTCAATCCACTAGACTACATTAGAGCAAGGCTAATAGGAACAAGTTTAAGTTTAATAGTATAGCCAACTACTAGCTCCAATTCATTTATAGTCAATCTAATAGCTCATTCGAGTTCGTGCTACAGCTGACTATAAATCTGTAGTCCGCTGCTCTTCTCTCTCCTTATTTATCTCCTTAAAATATGTTTATAGCTGGCTTATAGCCTGCTATTGTACCTGCTCTAATACAGCCGACCTTTTGGCTATAAGGTTTTTTGTGGTCTTCTCTCACCCACCCATATAATAGTTAGCTCTTTACAATTAATATAGGGCTCACTTGATTCTCTCATAGAGTTTCTTGGTTCTTATGTCCAAGTCGGTTGTAAGTTTACAGCCCACTTCTTCTCTCCTCAACATCAGCATTTAGTCGGCTTATAGCCTACTATTATACTTGCTCTTAGAATTTCAAGTATAATATGCAAACTACCGTATTTAATATGGGCATAATAGAGAATAGGCACCCAAATAAATCCCTCCTTGTATATGAGATCATGTCTAAAACGTTAAGATTATTTTTGAAACTGGAGGGAGTACTTCTCACTCCAACTACTGTCAATTTAAATTTCTCCCCATCTTACTTCTCAACCACCCTCTCTCTTCCAAAGACTGCTTTGTTTAACGAGGACGTATAGATCATTTACCTTCCTTCCCAATTTGTCTTATAAATGCTAGAATTGTTTAACGAGTCTGTTTCTTTGGGTTCATAACTGCAAAGTAATGTAGATTACATACAAGCTTCTCCATACAAACTTATGCGCATTTCACTGTGATGTTCTCTACTTTTCAAATAATACAACGAAGATAGTGATGATGAGGATGCTGACAAAGTTGTTGCGCAGCCTGAGTCACTAGAGGTATAATACTGTACTGTTTACTTGATGGAAATGCATGCAATCTGCGGTTCTCAAATTAGCCTTGCAAATTTCTTCTTATTACTGGCAGTGACAACAGATCTTTCAGTTCATATACACATGCTTATTGGAGGCTGAATGCCTCTCTTGCAGTACACATGGAAATAGTTGATTTATTGATGAGACAGGGAACTTAGCCCCGCAAACCCAATCTGAAATTTTCGCTCCATAGGAGATTTGAACTCAAGGGTATTTTTTTACCCGGCCTCTACATCCAATGGATATATACGGCCATTGAAATAGGGAACTTAGCCCCGCAAACAACCTAATCTGAAATTCGCTCCATAGGAGATTTGAACTCAGGACTTTGGGGTACTACTCAGGTCACTGTAACCACTAGGCTATATGCCCTTTCGTAGTTATCGATACTTGTCCTACTTGAAAGCTTGTCATTCCTTTGTATTATACTGCTTTACCAATAGGATGATGAAGATGATGGGGATGATGCTGAGGATGCTGAAGGGAAGGTCAGTCGTAATTGGAGTGTTCTAAAGACTGCCGGACATTCTGAAAAGCCAAAGGTACCTTTTCATTATTATCAGTTGTGTTCTAATGGAAAAAAGTGCAGCCTTTTGGCACTAACAAATGCTGAGCGTGTAGCATTCTTGCCAGTCCTATTCATGAGTCTTGCCTAATCATGTGCATATGGTTTAGAAAATTCATGGAAGTGTCTAATGCATGCATAGAGTTTGTAACTGTATCAACTCCCACTCCAAGCACGTAACGTACCCTGTCGTAATGGATACATTCGTCAGTGATCACAACTCAGTAACTCACGGAAAACTCGAAGAAAGATCAACTGTCACTAAAAGAAGCTATTGCAGATTCTGAGAACTTGACTGATTTTCTTATGGACTTTGAAGAAGATGAGTAATATCTGGGCATTTACTTTACTATGCTACACGTACGTTACACATGGTAAGCAAAGTAAAGCATAGCAGACCACCATTTATTCTTATTTTTTCAGAGAATATTTAACCAAAAGCCAGAGCTTGTTCTCTGGAAACTTCTGATCATAAAACATCTGATGGTTTCATTTGACTTTAGATTTAGTTGCTACAGTGCATACAAATAGATACCACTTACCAGTAGTATTAGATATTTGGATGGTACTCCCTCCGTACTCGTAAAGGAAGTCGTTTAGGACAGCGACACGGTCTATAAAGCACAACTTTAACTTCTTGTTTCTATAAAAATATTTATTGAAAAGTGATATATGTATGCTTTTATGAAAGTATTTTTCAAGATAATTTTATTCAAACTCAACAATTTGAGAGTTATTTATATCACTTTTCAAACTCAACAATTTGAGAGTTATTTATGATTTATATTTTCAAGGTTTGACTTAAATATTATCCTAAACGACTTCCTTTACGAGTACGGAGGGGGTACAATCATTCTTACGAATACATGCATGTGTGCAATGATTAAGTAGTGCCTTAAGCCTTGGTGTGATGCTTTCCTAGGCTCAAAGCTGCATCCTTTATCTGCCTGAGGGATTCGGAAAAATCATCCAAAAGCTCATGACAATCTGGAAATTGTGCCTCGTCCACGGCAAGATTTACCATCATGGTGTTAACGTAACTTTGAAAATTCACGGTTAAGGCCTACACAAGCAAACCAAACAGTTAGATGTAAATTAGGTCTTGCTCATCACATCTGTACCCAGATTCCATGACAAAGTGAAAAAAATACTTTCACCATCTACAACGCTGAAGGATTATTCATCACTATGCACTTGTTATCCTTGTTATAAAAGTGTCATACAAGGGCTTAATTACTTCTTTTTTCAACGGATCAAAGCAATTAGTTTCAGTCAGATTACCTTATTTTCGCGATGACTTAATGATATATGGTAGACAGCTACCAGGCTATATTTCATGGGAATTTTTTGGGTTTTTTTTTTTCATACTGTTTTTGCCACTAAGCCAAGGATCATCGCATGTTCTGACGTTCGTCATTCATTTGTTTTTTAGCCCTAGTGACAAAAGTGAGATGCTCATAGCAAAAACAAGGTATCATCATTCCTTAGTGGCAAAAAAACCCTTCCCTGTCATAGATTTGAGGATCTGACATACTAACAAGTTAATGCAATTATTTAATTCTAGGGCAAATATACATTTCAGGAACTTACTTCTGGAGGTCCATAGCCGCTAGGGGCAATGAAGACAACTGGATGCCCACAAAACTCCACCTGTTCAACTGGGCCGATCATGTTGGAGAATGATATGGTAGTATGAGAGATCATACGATGGAAGATAGCAGCTGCTGCCTGTTTGATTCACAAGTTGCAATGATATTAGGAACAAAGAAATCCACAGGGGATGTTTTTTTGGCGCATGACTCAAAATTTGGCGGTGTAATGCTCTTTCTAGGAAACAAGGAAGTTAGCCACTGCCAACAACTGGGACTGTACACAATTTCTAGTGAATATCACAATCTTGTACACCTACGAATTGTATTTTCTTGATAACTAAATTAGCATGGTTAGGCAGCAAATACTAAATCAGGTATTCAGTTATACTTGGAGTATCCTGAATTCTCGATTGTTTTTTGAATTAAACCAGTGCTTGTCAATAGAAACAAAGTGATTATCGCATTGCCTGCCAAGTTAATAATATAAGGATCAAGTTCCTGATGAGGCGATGGTACGATAAAGGACAAATTTACCTTGAGCCCAAAAAGTTTGAGGATCACTTCTGCAGCTAAATGAGTGAATACCACTTCTAACGAGCTCTTCTTCCTATCAACAACCTTCTTGGCTTTACGAACGTAGTCTAGTGGATCCTTGTGCATGCCTATGAAGAACGGGAGGATTATGAAACCAAGTGCGTTTCCCCATTTCACTTCATCCTCTCTGCCAGAATTGATCATATCTACGTATGCCTGTGGCCATAGAAATGGGAAAGAAATCATAATAGATTCTACCAGTCCAAAATTGCTACCACTACAAATATACTAGCAACAACAATGTTTGGTCCTGTGAGCTTAAATGGCCAATCTTGAGCCCAAGTGTAATTATTACATGCAGGCTTGTGGTTGGCCTCAAATTGACAAGGAGGATCGTTCTCAAACGTATATCCTCGTCAGTGTCCGTGTCACCTGCAAAGGAGAACAAGCAACGTGGTGCAAAGGAGAACAAGCAACATGGGAGTAAAGAACTAGTACTACTGTATCAGCCAGGCCGCAATTTAAGGTGGTGTTTGATCCAGAGATTTAAATTTAGTCTCTGTATTTAGACACTAATTTAGAGTATTAAATATAGACTACTTACAAAACTAATTACAAAAATGAAAGCTAATTCGCGAGACAAAATTTTTAAGCCTAATTAATCTATAATTAGAGAATATTTACTGTAACATCATATAGGTTAATCATGGATTAATTAGGCTCAATAGATTCGTCTCGCGAATTAGTCCAAGATTATGGATGGGTTTTATTAATAGTCTACATTTAATATTTATAATTAGTGTTCAAACATCCGATGTGATAGGGACTTAAAAAGTTATCAGCCAATCAGCAGCTGCTGTATCAGCCAAAATTGGTCACCTGACTTCCGTTAGTAATATCGTGACAGTGCAGAGTACGTGATCCCAACCAGCACATCATTGACTGTCTGCGAGAGTGCAGGCAAACATAAAGAGAATGAAATAAGGGCAGCTAAAATTGAAAGTTTAATTGAAATTAGAATGATGTGATGAAAAAGTTGAAAGTTTGTGTGTAGAAAAATTTTGATGTGATGAAAAAATTAGAAATTTGAAAAATTATTTTGGAACTAAACACAACGTAAATCTATTATTTTGGAACTAAACACAACGTAAATCTCCCCAGAGCTTTTGCTGAGGGCTCTGTCCTTTGCTACAGTCAACTTGCAAACAGGTGAAGTATAGAAATGGAGCGAAAATGATAGACAGAAAAAAAATTCGTGTTTAATGATATTTGTATACTAATATTTTATCCATTTTAAAATAAAAAATCTAATAAACAATATGACATACATATTCTAATAATACAAATATAAACAAATCTATTTCAGAGACGGAGAGAGCAGGTCCTATGTGGAAGATATTTTTACTGCTAAAGACCTACGGAGTACAGTTTATAAGACAGCGACACTCGACCAAACTAACGAAAAAACATTAGTCTCAAATTTTTACATTCCCTTTGTTCTTTTTTCACTTGTTAGCAGGATACTTTGACCACATGACTTCTAAAAGAGTATATGTAAAAAGATTTGTATTACCAAAGCATTTTAGATGCTAAATATAACTATACTATTTACGTTCATCAAAAC
Organism: Oryza sativa Japonica Group; assembly: GCF_034140825.1. Lineage (NCBI taxonomy): Eukaryota > Viridiplantae > Streptophyta > Magnoliopsida > Poales > Poaceae > Oryza > Oryza sativa. The sequence goes on from NC_089035.1 coordinate 33,093,206, forward strand.
AACGTAATTTTCTTTAAAAAGATACTGGTCAAAGATAATATCATACTCCTAGTCAATATAGTGGAGTACCTAATCTTAGATCAAGGCTACACTACTAGAAAAATAGTTTTTACACAGGCGGCCAAAAAGGTTTTCGCAGGCGGGGGAGTCATCCGCGGCTATCCCATCGCCTGTGAAAATAGGTTATTTTCGCATGCGGGTCCATGGCCCGCCTGCGAAAATAAAGCGAGGGAACAAAAAAAATCCGGCGCTACCCGCCGGCGCCGGCATCCTCCTCCGGCCGATGGCTCTCCACCTCCGTCCGGTGCCGTTACCCGAGGGCGAGGGGAGCGCCGCCTTTGCCGCCGCTGCTGGCCGGCTCCCCTCTTCCGTCCAGATCTGGGAGGGGAGTGGCCGGTGCTGTCTGCGCCGCCGCCGCCGTCGGCGTCTGGGGGGAAGGAAGTTGGTGCCCAGAGCCGCCGCCGCTCCTCTTGGCCGCCGCCTCCTCCTTGCGCGCATCGAGGCGCCGACGGCCGCCGGCTGCTCCTCTCCTTGCGCGCGCCGACCAGGCCATCGGTTCCTCTGACGTCGTCGCGGCCCCCTTCCTCTCGCCGCCGCCAACCTCCCGCCACCGCCGCCGCCGCACTCGTGGCCACCGCCCTCACCCCGCCCTCCGGCCGCTGGCCACCGCCCTCCGCCGCCGCCTCCAATGGTAGACGCCGCGCGCCCTACACCGCCGTCAGCGCCAGGGAGAGGAGGAGAGGTGAGGGGTGGGGAGAGGTGCGGGAGAGAGCTGAGAGGTGAGGGAAAGAGGACATAGAAAAAATCTAGGGTATGTAGCCTCTATTTGTATTCGCTATGTATTTTCGCAGGCGGACCATATTTTTGCAGGCGGACCACTTATATGGTCCGCCTGTGAAAGGCGGGCAGTGGGTTTCACCCCGATTTGTATTTTTGTAGGCATCTATTTGGCTCCAATGGTCATACCCGTCTGGAAAAATAAAAGACCAATGTTGCTAAAAATTACTCCCTCCATTTCATAATATAAAGCACAATTACTTTTTTTTAAATGTTCCATAATATAAGGTATGCATACATGTAGGCAATTAACTATGGCCCCTTCTCCATTAAATTATTATTTTTTAAAATCATGCACTCTCATGTTCCCTAATTCTATTAGATTCATGCATTGTATTTATTAGGATGATCCAAACTACAAGATGATAATAATTATTTCTTGGTCTTTTAGTTAGGGGTGGTTATGCCTTATATTTTGGAATGGATGGAATATTTTTCTAGTAGTGCTAGAAAGTGACCAAAAACGAAATTCTTAAATTTTAATTTTAAAGTTTTCTGCAATTTATATGCCGCTATACTCAAACAAACAGGCTCGCTAAGAACTAAAGAAAACATTGCTTACGCAGTTCATGGCGTTCTTGACGAGCTTGACGTCATCAAAGCTAAGCCCCCGGTGCACGATGCGCTTCCGCTGGAACTCCCCGTGCTTCACCCGCTTGAACAGCGTGTGCGGGTCCTTGAGGAACATGGTCGTGGCGAAGAAGCTCGCGACGTCCACCACGGTGTGCCACGCCAGCGCGACGAACGACCAGAGCCACGCAGCGAACGCCAGCGCGCCCGCCGACGCCGGCGGCCTGGGCCGCGCGTAGATCGCGCCGGTGCGCGTCGGCTGCGGCGGCATGGCGGGCAGCCTCGCCGGGTCGGCGGCGCTGCGGGTGCATGCCATGAGGAGCGTGAGCAGCGACATGCCGTCCCCGAGGGAGTGGTGCACGCGGATCGCCGTGGTGGCCGCCGCCTCCGACGTCGGGAAGTCCAGCACGTGGAACTCCCACAGCGGCCGCGACTCGTCCATGGGCTTGGTGGACAGCGACGCCACGTAGTCCTCCACCGCCTTGTCCGGGTCGGCCGCCACCGCGTCCATGTCCAGCTCCGGGTAGATGATGTGGTCGTCCACGTTCAGCGTCGTCCGCACCCACCGCGGGTTGCCGCCGTCCTCATCCGTCACCTGCACACGCGCGCACACACACACTCGTGCCGTTCGTCAGCTCAAGCACCAGCGGCGAGCTCATGGGCGCGCCGCGCGCGGCAAGGCAGGTGCACGGACCGACCTGGATGCTGCGGAAGCGTGGGTAGCGCGCGAACTGGGCGGCGATGCCGGCGCGGGCGACGGGGTCGTTCACCGGCGTGGCAATGCCGATCACCACGACGATGAAAAAGTCCTCCAGGAGCCGCGCGGAGGGGCTGACGGGCTCCGGCGGCGTCGCCGCCGCCGCCCCCTTGCCGCCGCCGACCCGGAACCCATTGCCGCCGTTGCTGCTCGTCGTGCGGACGGTGAGTTGCCGCTTCCGCAGGACGGTGTCGGTGTCTGCACCCGCCGCGTTCATCTCGTGTGGGCCGCGGCTTAACTGCGTCGCCCGTCGCGCGCTAGCTAGCTAGAGAAAGTGTAGTGTAGTGAGCTGAGCTGGTTTTGCATGGGCATGCGCGCGTCCACCGCCTAGCTAGACCGAAACACATGTTCCGATATATAGGCCAGAAATGAGACGAGTGGTGTGTTGGTGGTAGTGCAGGGTATTCATGTGGGGGACTGGGCGTTATCGGTCCGTCTCATTTCTGGTGGTAGTGCAGGGTATTCATGTGGGTACTGGGTGTTGAAAATACTGGACCTGGCCGACGGTTCAACCAGGGGGAAAAAAACAGGGCTCCCATGAGGAAGCGGCATCTTGTCTCCGCCGGAAATAGAGCTCTTTGTTATTGTAGAGTAGAAATATACAATATACCTTGCGTGCTCCAATTGATTTCTTTTATGCATCAAATTGTGAATATGTAATATTTAGTTGTTTGAATTATAGGCTTTATAATGATAGACTATGGGCATATTCAGATTACTGCTAAAATATAAATATTTTTTAGAATTTGCCAATGTTAAAATTAGCAAGTCGACTATACACTGCTAAAGTTTGATAGGATAAGCTAAATATGTTGTACCAAAATTCGTTAGGTATTATTAATATTTGGTAACAAACATCATGCATCCACGTGTTTGTGATTTTTTTTTTAAAAAAAATGATATGGTTCAATGTCACAAATCTGAATAGGCTTTAGAACTTCATTAAAATAAAGATGGAAATATCTTTTTAGGCGAGAAATAAATTTTCGGAGTATTATCTTTAAGCAAAACCGTAGTTTGATCGCCGATCGAACCGACGGACTGGTGAACAGAGGGTTTGACTAGGAGTACTGTGTCATGAGTCGTGACCGTACAGCCGCCAACTGCCAACAGAATGTGTTAATGCTACTAGCTTTCACAACAAATCGACGTGATTAATTATGCACGATGAGCTCGCCGTATGAGAGCTTGCGGGTCGGATTCCTAAATGTGATAGCGATCTTACGTACTCCACTACTCAAAGAAAGTCCTATAGCACAATTTTCAAGTCAAACCTTGAAAAATATAAATTATAAATAACTCTTAAGTTGTTGAGTAAATAGATTTGTCTTGAAAAATACTTTCATAAAAATATACATATATTACTTTTTAATAAATGTTTTTTTATAGAAGCAAGAAGTCAAAAGTTATATCTTTTTAATAAATATTTTTTTATAGAATCAAGAAGTCAAAGTTATATTTTGAAGACCGTGTCGCTGTTCTAAGGGCAAGTGCTATGGTAGATGTGACTATCACCTCTAAATTTATCTATTTTATTCACTCATGAATTAAGAGGCAACACATACAATGTATCACCTCTAACACACAAATACCAATATCTCTAATACTCTCACACACTTCTTGAAATTTGTGTGGAGGTTATCTCTTGATTTAGGGGTGGCTCATCTTCTCTCTCTCCACTTCTCTCCTCTACCTCATCACCCAATCTAATGTGGCATTTTTAGGGGCAACATATGAGATATTATAGTACTTGCTCTAAACGATTTCCTTTAAAAAACGGAGAGGAGTACAGGCTTGGCAGTTGGTAAAGCTTGCGTGGTTCAAGATTTCTTATTAATGACGTGATATAGAGATGACTTGAATGATGTACCACTGTGCCGTGTGCCATGAACGTACTAATGTTAATTAACGCGTACATCATCCATAAATGCTCGAGTCTCTCAGACTGATCTTATACTGCTACCAATCACCTACATGATTTAATATGTACACAGTTCATGCCATGTAGCTCCGCAGGCGTGAGGCTTATTGTGTTTCCTTAATTAATTGCTAGTGCATCTTCGGAGTGCAAATAGACTTTTATTTCCTAAACTTTATTAAAAATTGGTATAGTGGCCCGCGCAGATTGCGCGGCTAGTATCGTTACATTCTTTTATACAATATCATATATATTTTTATATTTTATTATTAAAATATATTAAAATTATAGCATAACTTTTAATTTTGTACCAACTTGACCAAACTAAGGCTGTGTTCGCTACCTCCAGATCCCAACCGGAATAGTAACACACGGAAAACGGAACAGTCCATTAGCACGTGATTAATTAAGTATTAGCTATTTTTTTAAAATGAATTAATTTGATTTTTTTAAACAACTTTCGTATAGAAACTTTTTGCAAAACACACACCTTTTAGCAGTTTGAAAAGCGTGCGCGTGGAAAACGAGGAAGAGGGGTTGGGAAAGGAGACATCCGAACACACCTTAACAGATGTGTAATATTCATATTGTATTTTATATACATGATATTTATTAATTATTTAATATTCTAATTTTAGTTAATTATAAATTGTATTCCTATATAAACTATAAACTCATATTCTAATATTTCTTATTTTTCAATTCCGAAGTCATGTTATTTACAAATTTTATTCCAATATGGACTCTAAACCGTTATTTCAATATTCCTTAGTTTAAAATCTCTAATTTCATTTATTTCTAAATTGTATTTCTATATAAACTCTAGACTCCTCTTTCAATATTTCTTATTTTTTAATTTTAAATTTTAGTTATTTCCAAATCTATCTGTTATATTTTTAAAACAGCTTTGAAAGGAGGCACCACGTTCGCTGTGGGGGCTAGAAATTCCCACATTAATCGGAGAAAAAGAAAAGGAGAGTCCAAGTAGAAATAAAAATTTAAAAATAGCTGAAATTCGGAATTAAAAATAAGAAATAGTGAAAGAAGAGTCCATATAAGAACCGAATATGAGATTAATCAAAATTTGGAATAAAAATAAAATAAAATCTAAAATTAGAAAAGAAAAGGAGAGTCCAAGTAGGTATACAATTTAAAAATAACTGAAATTCGGAATTAAAAATAAGGAATATTGAAAGAACAGTCCACATAGGAACCCAATACGAGATTAATTAAAATTAAGAATAAAAATAAAAATAAAATCCAAAATTAGCAAAAAATAAAAAATAGTTTAAGTATGAATACAATTTAAAATTAGCTGAAATTCGGAATTAAAAATAGGCAATATTGAAAGAAGAATCCATATAAGAACCCAATATAAGATTAATTAAAATTCAGAATAAAAAAATAAAATATTATCCAAAATTAGAAAAATTAAAAGAGAGTTCAAGTAGGAATACAATTTTGAAACAACTGAAATTGACAATAAAAATTTGAAAAAAAAAATTAGAAGAACAGAATACGATATTAATTAAAATTTGGAAAAAAATTCTGAAATTAGAAAAACAAAAACAAGATTTCAGTTAGGAATACAATTCATAAATACTCACTCTGTCCCATAACATAAGGGATTTTGAGTTTTTGTTTACACTGTTTGACCACTCGTCTTATTCAAAAAAAATTTGGAATCATTATTTTTTTTGAATTACTTTATTATCCAAAGTACTTTCAGCACAACTTTTTATTTTTTTATATTTGCACAATTTTTTTTGAATAAGACGAGTGGTCAAACAGTACACAACTTTTTATTTTTTTATATTTGCACAATTTTTTTTGAATAAGACGAGTGGTCAAACAGTACAAGCACAATTTATGTGACGGATGGAGTAACTAAAATTGGTTAAAAAGACTATTGAAAGAAAAGACCATCTAAAACACATGACGAAACCATCTAAAAGTAGGGTGGTGGCGGTTGATACGACATATAAAAACTGTTAATAAAACACCAAATAGAATCCTAATGACGATTAAAAGGAGGGACGACAGGCAAGCCGTGAAGCAACAGGCAAGGCCGTTTCCGGGACTTCTAGAAAGTAAAAAATATAAACCCCATTGATAATCATATTTAATTTTTAAAATCTCAATGACAATAAAAAGGAGAAGCAGCGGGCGGGGTGTAGAGGAGTATAGTTGCAGAGCCACCAACGTTTGGTGGGACGTCTAGAAAATATAAAATGAATTCCAACAATAGTTATGTTCGATTATTAGAATCCCAATGACAAGAAAGAGTAGGCGACGGACGGGCCGTAGAGGAGCGTAGTGGCATCGTTTGATGGGACTTCTAAAAAAATATAAAAAATGAAACTCAACAAGACAGTAAACTCTAAAAACTACAAGGTCCAATTTTTAAATGTTCGGAACTTCTAAAAAGTAAAAGAAAAAACAATGATAATCATGTTCGATTTTAAAATCTCAATGACAATAAAGAAGGGAGGCAACGGACGAGCCGTAGAGGAGTATAATGGCAAAGCTGCTGACGGTTTGGCGGGACTTATAGAAAGTAAAAATGAACCCAAAGGATAATTATGTTCGATTTTTAAAATCCCAATGACAATAAAGAGAAGAGACAGTGGATGGGCCGTAGAGGAGTATAATGGCAACATTTGACTGCGCATCTAGAAATTATAAAAATGAAACCCAACGTGACAATAAATTCTAAAAACTATAAGATCCAATTTTTAAAGGTTACCAGGAGAATGAATAGAAATAGTGGTAGATTGAGCAAGCAAATAAAGAAGGAGATGACAGAAGTAAAGGGTAGCAACTGGTGTGACTGTTAAAAACTATATAATAGAAACACGGGGATGATAAGGTTTGGTCTTTCAAAGTCTTAAGACAACGAGATAGCTATTTAATAAATTTTAAGTGAAATCATAAAAAAATATATGATTTTGTTTAGGTGCTAGCCACGCAATTGCGCGGGCCACCCAGCTAGTTGTGTTCATATATGGACTTTAGACTCTTTTTCTAGTATTTCTTTTTTTTTTCAATTTTGAACTTTAGCTTCATCTAAGTTGTATTTCATATGGACTCTAGATTCTTTTTCTAATATTTTTTTATTTTTAAATTTCTAGTTTTAGTTTTTTCTAAGCTGTATTTCTATATGGACTCTAAATTATACTTTTAATTTTTCTTATTTTTAATTTCGAAATTCAATTAGATCTAAATTTTATATGTTTTTCTATATGGACTCTAAACTTATCTTTCAATATTCTTTTTTTATTTTCGAATTTCAGTTATTTCTAAATTGTATTCATATATGGACTCTAGACTATTTTTTTTCAATATTCCTTAATTATTTCTAAGCTCTATATGGTCTCTCTAACCTCATCTTTTAATTTTTCTTATTTTTTGATTCCGGATTTTAGTTAGCTCCAAATTGTATTCGTATATGGACTCTAGTCTCTTCTTCCGATATTCCTTATTTTCTAATTCCGAATTTAAACTATTTTTAAATTGTATTTCTATATAGACTTTATTTTTCTTTTTCTCTGATTAATGTGAGAATTTCTAGGCCGTGAGAGTGAACGTGAAGGCCCATTTTTCTATTCCTTTAATAAGTTAATAAGTTAATAGATACTATCCTAAAGTACTGCTCCCTCCGGTTTCACAACTGTTGACATTTTGAGATTTACTTGGTCACCACAGAATTACTTACCCTTGTATGTATACATTCCAAGGATGGCAATGCTTCGAACCCAACATGCACAAAATTCAATGGTGGACTCAATCCACTAGACTACATTAGAATTAAGTATAATGTGCAAACTACCGTATTTAATATGGCATAATAGAGAATAGGCACCCAAATAAATCAATCCTTGTAAATGAGATCATATCTAAAACGCTAAGGGCTTATTCGGATCGGAGGGTAAACTCAGGAAAAACATAGGATCTGCATTCCTATGGATTCGGGTACTGTAGCAGCATTCGGATCAAAGGAATCCCCTGTAGGAAAATCAGAGGAAATTCGAAGGAAAATTTCCTTGGCCATCCATTCCACAGGAAAACAAACAATCCACTCCAACCTCTTTTTATTTTTCCTGTGCATGGGAACGAGGCAATCAACAAACTAATCTTCACAAGCTTCACTCCTCTGACACATGATGATTTTAGTTAGTGGGTAGGTTCTTTAAAAATTCCTATGTTTTTCCTACGCTCTATCCGAACGCATGTTTATATAGTATTCCTATGTTTTTCAATTCTCTGTTTTACACGTGCATTCCTATCATATTCCTATGATTTTCCTATTCCTGTGTTTTTTCAATCCTCCATTCCGAATAAGCCCTAAGATTTTTGAAACTGGAGAGTACTTCTCACTCCAACTACTGCCAATTTAAATCTCTTCTCCTTACTACTTCTCAACCACCCTCTCTCTTCCAAACACTGCTTGTTTAACGAGGACGTACTTCCTTCCCAATTTGTCTTATACTTTTTTTTAGATAAGGGTATTTTTACCCGGCCTCTACATCTAACCGGATATATACGGCCATTGAAATAGGGAACTTAGCCCCGCAAACAACCCAATCTAAAATTTACTCCATAGGAGATTTGAACTCAGGACCTTGGGGTACTACTCAGGTCACTATAACCACTAGGCTACATGCCCTTTCGTATTTGTCTTATAAATGTTAGAATTGTTTTTATAACAGAGGCAGAGCAAGTATCAACCAAAGATACTTCAGGGTGAGATATCAGTTTGAGTATATTTTAAGGGCATTAATTGGGATGAAACAAGGGCGCATTTAGGTTGTGTTTAGTTCACACCAGAATTGGAAGTTTGATTGAAATTGGAACGATGTGACGGAAAAGTTGAAAGTTTATGTGTGTAGGAAAGTTTTGATGTGATGGAAAAGTTGGAAGTTTGAAAAAAAGTTTGGAACTAAACACGGTGTCAAATGACAGAATTTTTCTGTGCATGTGAGAGATTAGACTATTATCGCACGTCGTTAAAAACATGGCAGGACCGCACAAGAACCATACAAGTACCCTTTTTTTTTTAAGATAAAGAGAGTTTTATTGATCTTAAACAATTACATCAAGATGATACAATTTCTCTAAGACCACTCTCGGCCTCTGCATAGTTAGGATGTACACAGCCTATCAATATTATAAAAGAAAAGGAAAAAAAAGCGACACAACTGCTACAACCGTGCCGCAGCGACTTACATCTACGAGTAATCTTCATCTCTTATCTCCACCAAAACAACACTTAGACTATCAAACGGACTCCCTTTAAAACAACGCCTCCAATGAGGAAATGACGTGCGCACGCGTCATCATTGTAATGTTCCAATCAACTAAGATCAGACCATAGGTTTTCACCTAGGGAAATTCTGTGAACTCTAGACAATGTCTTCAAGAAGGAAGAACATCCATTGCCAAGTACAACCAACTAAGGACAGACTTAGGGATTTAACCCCGGAGTTAAAGAATTAGTAACAAGTACCGCCTGAATGAAGCCCACTAGTATTGTTGCCCCCTTATTCCGAGACAGAACCTCCATACCCCAAACTTAACATAATCACAAAAGGCCACGAACATAATTACCTGCATCCTTCTATAGATATCCTTCGAAGATAATGTCGCGAGAAGCCAAAAAGGCACACACCCAAAATCCATAGGCCATAGCTAAATACCCTACGAAGATAATGTCGTGAGAAGCCAAAAAGGCACACGCCCAAAATCCATTGGGTAGATCTAAAGGATGAGATATAGATAAGCGATACCTTTAATCGAAGTCAAGCTGACGATGGTCTATGGTAGATCTGAACGCCACTGCCTTATGATGATGAAAACATCATCGCGAGAAGTAGCCACTAAAATGATGAGAAGAAAGTTGGCATCCGCCTCCTTCAATTGTAGCCTGCCATATTACCTTATCGGTCCCAAAATAGATCCCTCCACCACCATCCACAACGAACAGCTAGAGGGTCATAGGAACGAAAGAATCTACGAATCAGGCTGCCGGGTTGTGGCGACGAGTGTACTCTTCACCTCGAAACCCCAGAACACCTTTAGCGATCTGGGAAGCAAGATGAAGAACCACAAAGAGAAGCGTTTGGGGAGACGAGGCTTGCCGTCGACGAGTCTTGGTGGAACCACGCGACGAGGTGAAGGTTGCCATGGAGTCTGAACCCCTACCGGCACCAAGCGCATGGTGAGGAGAGCTTGGCGATGTCCACCTCCGCACTCGATCTTGAGCACGACGTGCCTGTCGCCCTGTTCCTGATGCCGCCACCGACAAATTCTTCCAGAATCGCTGATCAGCGCATGTCTGCATGATGCCCCACCGCCGCCTTCACTGCGCCCCGCACGGCAGCGCGCTCGGGCGGCGGCGAGACGGCTTCACTTAGGTGGTGTTTAGATCCAGGGACTTAACTTTAGTCCCTGTCTTTAGACACTAATTTAGAGTATTAAATATAAACTACTTACAAAACTAATTACATAAATAAAAGCTAATTCACGAGACAAATTTTTTAAGCCTAATTAATCTATAATTAGAGAATGTTTACTGTAGCATCACATAGGCTAATCATAGATTAATTAGGCTCATTAGATTCGTCTCGCAAATTAGTCCAAGATTATGGATGGGTTTTATTAATAGTCTACGTTTAATATTTATAATTAATTTTCAAACATCCGATGTGATAGGGACTTAAAAGTTTTCCCATCTAAACAGGCCTTAGCCGGATCGCCGATCCACGCTCTAATCACGGATCGGTGCGCTCGCTTCTGAAACGGCTACCTGACCGAATAATGACAGGCCCCGCTGTACCATACAAGTACAGTACAGCATGGAGTCAGTCAGACCGCCATCCTCCCTTGCGCCTAGTTCGGACGATTGTAATGAACGAGGATATCATTTGAATTTTGACTTTACTGAAACCGGATAAGGCCTTTGAACATAATCATTGGGGCTAGCAATTTAGGTCTACGTTTCTGATTGACCGCCTGATCCCGGCGGTTTCACCGTCTTTGACAAATTTTGAAAAAAAATTCCTGTTTTCGAAATCCTTCCCGAAAATTGATTTCGAGCCATATAGTAGACCCTGTTTAGTTCTAAAGTTTTTTTTTTAAACTTCTAACTTTCCATCAAAACAAACATTTTATACACACATAACTTTTCAGTCACATCGTTTCAATTTCAATCAAACTTCCAAACTTCAGTCTAAACTAAACACAGCCGTAATACCAAAAGATCGTGAAAATCAATCAGTTTTTGTCGGTAAAGTAAACCCTCAGCTTTTCTTCGTCGTTTTGACGTTTTGACTAGGAGCTGTCAAGTCTTTTTTATTTTTTGAGAACTAGGAGCTGTCAAGTCTACTCCGTCCATCTCAAAACAAGACAAACCATGGGTTTCCGTATCCAACGTTTAGCCGTCCATCTTATTTAAAAAAATATGAAAAAAATTAAAAAGACAAGTCACGCATAAAGTATTAATCATGTTTTATCATCTAACAACAATGAAAATAATAATTATAAAAAAAATTCATATAAGACAAACAGTCAAACGTTGGATACGGAAACCTAGGGTTTGTTTTTTTTAAGACAGTGGGAGTACTCGGCAAGTCGGCAGTAGCCAGTAGTACGACTAGCAAGTCATGAGGGTGTGGTTAGATCAAGGGTCTAAAGTTTAAACGTGTCACATCGGCTATTATATAGGATATCGTATAGGGTGTTCGGACACTAATAAAAAACTAATTACAGACTCCGTCAGTAAACCATGAAACAAATTTATTAAGTCTAATTAATCCGTCTGTTTACTATAGCATCACATTATCAAATCATGGAGCAATTAGGCTTAAAAGATTTGTTTCGTAAATTAGTCGCAATCTATGTAATTAGTTATTTTTTAGCCTATATTTAATACTTTATGCAGGTGTTCAAACATTCGATGTGACAGGGTAAAAAATTTTGGGGTGAGATCTAAACAAGGCTAGTTAATAAATAAAAAAGAAAACTATAAAGCGACCATGAAGGGGGTGTAGGATCGTAAAAGTAAACAATTCTATGCACGTCAACCATATCGGCATGTTCATTAGATCTGGCTGCGGCTGCAGCTTCTCTGCAGCAACAGTAGCTATTTACTGACAAAGCGAACATGGATATACATCGATAGAACAACTTGATATATGAGGATTAATTAATTTCATAGTGAAGAATGTTTTGGTGTCATAGGTGTTGATGGCCTTTGCCTATATTAGGGGATGCTCTTTTTTTTTTCCGAGAGGGGATGATCAAGTTAGAATGGAGAAAGTTCATCTTTTAGATTTGTTGATAATTTTTTTAACAAATATGTGAAGCTGACTTGATGCTTGATAGAATCATCCTACTAAAAGAATAATTAGTGATGAATATGAGCATCCATGTTAATTCTAATACTTAAATCCAGTGAACATATTCCACCACAAGAAATCTAACCAACCAGTTAAATTACACATACTTTTCTTATTTGAGCCAATTTCATCCGTAAAAATATTACAGTATATTTTTAGTGAGCTTATACGGAAAGATGGGAACAGTTGCGATTTTAATTCATTTACTAAAAAAATAAAATATACCGATGGTATTACAACTTAAAAAGGATGTAATTTAGTAGTTTATTCTTACAGGTTGTTCAACACGAATGTTACAAAACATATAGCGCATGGCCTGTACTCATTGCTAAGCTGGTAGATTGCCCTAACATTATACGCTCGTGAGCAACAGGGGCATGACAAATTTATGTGTCGAGACCAGCAATGAAAATGCAAATCAACTCCTATATTCTCAGTGTGTTGCTGCTGGTGTGTTTTTCAATCAACACATCTGCATAGTGGTTAGCACTAAAAAGAAGGTTCATCTTATATCAGATTTACTATCAATAGTGCTAGTAGTAATTATTGCACGTACCGTTGGTTTATTTGTAGCTTATGCGTGTATGACCGTGTTAGCGAAGTGATCAACGTGACGCATGTACATGGAACATGTTTTACGTTATTCGCATATTCGGAAAAGATCATTTACTTGTTTGAGTATTTTGCTAGACAAGTGACAAAAATATACCCCTTCCGTCCCAAAATATTTAACGCCGTTGACTTTTTTAAACATGTTTTACTGTTCGTCTTGATTATTTTTTTAAATAAGTAAAACTATATATATACATAAAAATATATTTAGTAATGAATCAAATGATATGAAAATAATTAATAATTACTTAAATTTTTTTGAATAAGACAAACGATCAAACATATTAAAAAAATCAACGGCGTTAAATATTTAAAAAAGTCACCTTGTAAAATTGTGATACAATCGGTATATTTTACTTATTTATAAATTATTCTATAATTCTTTTTTTAAATAATGCAACACAATTAATCTCTCTACTAATTTAGTCAAGAGATTAAGTGAAGAATATAATACGCAGCAGGATTATTTTGCCGTGTCAATCCGAAAAGCATAGTTTATCAATCTGCTTGGAGAAAACCATGCTTAATTTGGATCAAACCTACCGAGATGTTTTAGCCACGTTTACGAAGGATTGACGTGGCCCGCTCCTGGACAACCTTCCACGCTTCGCGGACATGGCGCTCCTCGGTGAGCGTGCTCCCGATGGCGCACCTGAGCATGTACACGCCACCCACCATGGCGGAGCTCATGTACGGCCCCGAGCTCGCCGCGTTCACCTCCTCCAGGAGCCTCCTGTTGAGCTCGTTTGCCGCCTTCTCGCCTCCGACGCCGACGCCGACGCCGAGTCTCTCCGGCGGCGACCGGAGGCGGAAGCACACCAGCGCGAACCGCCTCGGCGCCACCACCTCGAACCTCGCGTCGCCCCTCACCATGGCCTCGAACGCCGCGGCCATGGCGACGTGGGAGCGGACGTGGGAGCGGAGGCCCTCCACGCCGTAGCAGCGGAGCACGAGCCACACCTTGAGCGCGCGGAACCGCCGCGTCAGCGTGGTGCCCCAGTCCTTGTAGTCGACGACGTCGTGGCCCTCCGCCGCCGCGTCCCTGAGGATGTACTCCTGCTCCGTGCCCAGCGCCGCCACCAGCGCCGACGGCGCCGCCACCCACACCGCGCAGCAGTCGTTGTTGGCGAGGAGCCACTTGTGGGCGTTCATGCTGAGCGAGTCGACGGCCTCGGCGCCGGCGATCACGTCGCGGAACTCCGGGCACACCAGCGCCGACCCGGCGTACGCCGCGTCCACGTGCACCCACACGCCGCCGTGGCGCGCCGCGACGGCGCAGAGCTCGCGGACGGGGTCCACGGCGGTCGTCTGGGTGGTGCCCACCGTGGCGCACAGGAACAAGGGGACCAGCCCGGCGTCGACGTCGGCCTGCATGGCGGCATGCAGCGCGGTCGGCGAGAGCGCGAACACGTCGTCGCGGCACGTCGGTATCTCGCGGCAGTGCTCCCGCGGTATCCCGGCGATGCGCGCGGCCTTGCGGAACGCGAAGTGGGTCTGATCGGAGCAGTAGACGACGAGGTCGCCGATCCTCCTCGCGCCGATCTCCGCCAGCTTCCGGTCCCTCGCGGCGACGAGCGCGCAGAGGACGGCCTCGCACGACGTGCCCAGGATCGTGCCGCCGCCTCCGCCGGCGAACAGAAGGCTCTCCGGCAGGTGCAGCGCCCTGCCGAGCCAGTCCACGACCACCATCTCGAGCTCGGTGGCGGCCGGCGAGGCCGCCCACGTGAAAGGCACGACGTTGATGCCGGCCGCGAGCGCCTCGCCGAGGGCGCCGACGGTGCTGCTCGACGCCGGGAAGTGCGCGAAGTGGCGAGGGCTCTGCCAGTGCGTCACGCCAGGCAGGATGAGGTCGCGGACATCCCGCAGCGCCGCCGCAAACGCCTCGGGCTCCGGGCGGGACGGCGCGTCGGCGGGGAGCTGGCGGCGCAGGAAGCCGGGAGTGACGCTTGGGTGGACGGGGTAGTCGCCCAGGCCGGCGTAGTAGTCGGCGATGAAGTCGACGACCTGGTGGCCGAGCCGCCGGAACTCGTCAGCGTCGAGCAGTAGCGCGGTATCTGACGCCGCCGGCGTCGACGTCGTCGTCTCCACCTCCGGGATGGCACCATTCCGTGGGGCACCGCCATTGATGGTGTGGCAGTGCGAGGGTGGTGCCATCTGCGGGAACGGGCGTCGGTACGTGGCGGAATAGGCGGTATTAGCTACCAAATTTATTGGGCTCGCTAGCTAATGCTCTGGTCAATAATGTTAGCAATAGCTACACCAGCGTCGATCTACCCGTATAACTGTATCTCTCTATCTATCTCTATACTTAATGAGCAATGTGTGCCACATTAATTGGGAAAAAAAGTCAGATTATCGATTTAGGTCCTATTTTTTATCCCTCTCTCAAATAGCCAAATAGCCAAAAAAAAAATCTAAAAGGTGAGCTATTTGAGAACTATTTGAAAATAACCCATCTAAAAAAATATCCCACCCAAGGAGTGCTAATTTAAACTATTTTGGGTGGGGCCCACTAAAAAAATGCCTTTTATCTCTATCTCTTTTCATGGGAAGGTATATTAAAAGCCAAATAGCTCTCAAAATAACCCTTTGATCCGAACAACTTAGGGCTATTTTTTTTGGATGGCTATTTTCTTGTGCTAAAAAATAGCTCTCAAAATAACTCGTGACTAGTTCTCCAAACATGATCTTAGTTGGGTCACATACATTGTATTGCCATAAATGCACGTTAATTACTTCCTTCGTCCTAGAGTACCATAATAGAAGATGCGGTATCTATAACTTAGAACGGTATCTAAAATTCATTTTTTAATTTTTTATTATATTTATACTTTGTAGCAATAAAATTATAACCATTCTTGATAAAAAAAAAAAGATCATAACCATGTGGAAATCAAATGCCAATTATGCGATGCTATTTTTTTTTATCAAATGTGTCTCCAATTATAGCAATCAGCTGAAAAATATGTCAAAAAATTATAGCAAAACCGTTAAAAAAAATGAGATTAAAAGAAGCTTAGGTATAAGTGTGACCTACTACTACCTCCGTCCAGGGTTCACAATTCCGATGAAAACCGACGAATTTGCGGAAAACCGAGGTTTTGACGTGGCTCAAAAGTAGAAGCCATTTGGAATTTCGATGGGTTTCATCCAAATTAAAATTTAAATTGATAAAAAAGGAAAAAAATCAAATCAATTCCTATAAATGATATGATATTCATAGAACCTATATGGGTATAAATTTTCCAAAAAAATTAGTGTATTCCGTGTATTCTTGAACTTTACTGTAGAAAAGAGAATAATAACAATATTTTTAAAAAAATGAATACACTTTCTTGGACCGAATTCCATGTATTAGGCCTACTTAGTACATAGCCCAGATAATGATGTATAATAGAGAGAGGATGTGGTCTTGCACCTGATTTCGCTCGGAATTTCGCCCAAGCCAACCGGTTTTCGTGAGCATATCGATAAACTCAGGGAATTTGTATTCAAATTTTGGTTTATGAAATTTGTTCGAAATCTACCGGCTTTTCACCGGATTTCGCGAAAAACGTCATACTACCAGAGCCCGGAACGGAATGTCATCTCGGAATTGTAAACCCTGCCTCTATCCCAGCAAGTCACAAACAAAATAAATAATTATTCGATAACTTTTTTTAATAAGACGAATGATCAAAGGTTACAAACAAAAACTCAAGGCGGCAAGTATTTTGGGATGGAGGTAGTAACTAATAGTTCCCATTTTTTACTATTAATCATGAAAAATATAATGGCTCTAAACCGGGTAAAACATTGTCGACGTTTTAGGTCTCGACTACGGTATTTGTATGGTATGAGAATCGTCGGTACCAAGGTATATGCGAGATTGAGGTAAAAGAGACAGAGATAAGGATTTTATATAGGTTCGGGCCCCGTATGTGATAGGTAATAGCCCTACTCCTGTTGGCCGAAGCCGGTGTTGCTCTTTATTCATCTGAATCACACAAGTACAATATGTGAGATAACCTATCTATCCACCGTCAACTTGGTGGTATGGATAACCAACATGTAGTCGACGACAGGGTAATCTTCCTCCTCGAGTATTAGCCCATCGTAATCAAAGATGGCGCTAGATCCCTCTTGTTGGCCTCCGCAGGCACCATAAGGGGTCTGTTTAGGTTTATCCCTGATGTTAATGTCTAGTGACGTGTGTTGGCTTGTGTATTGTGTGTCTATCTATTGTTGTGTACTCTCTCCCCCTATGGGGTCTTGTATTTATACCCATAGATGTCCCTTTGTCCAAGTAGAACTAGGCAGACCAATATGGATACAATCTGAGTTGTCCTTATCATTTCCATATAGAACTCTACTTATCCTTCCTTATCCGGAACTCCTTCTATATACGAGGTATGATTTCATATAGGACTTAGTATATGGTGGGCGTCGCCGTGTTTACTCAACTACTATTAGATATGCGGTATCTATAACCGTCACAAACATGATGTTTGCTAATTCAAAATTTTGGGATAATTAAATGTTTGGGAAAAGTACTACTCCACTCTAAAACTCAGACCCCAAAAGGAGAACAATAATTGGTAGTACTAATTAATTCTCGAGTTTTGAAATATAACTAAATCACGAAGCATATTAAGGTAGTTTTTCAAAAGATTATTCACCAGATTATTACTGCAGATATTACACTTGTTTGTTAGATTAACTTAAATATTTTGAGAAATAAACTTTATAAATAGCATAGAACAAGTGGCATAATAAGCATTAAGGTGGAAGAATGTTTTTTTAGAAGTCATATGTTTAGAAACATGGAGTAAATAAATCAGGACAATAGTCCGGTCAAAAAGCTGGAAACAACGAGTCCAACACAAATACAACCAGAGACTTATTAGTTGCAAATTTTATAAATATTAATTAAAAATTATAATGGAGGGCGCAGTATAGTGAACTTTTTTTCCAGAGAAAGGTATTTTTTTTACCCGGCCTCTATATCCAACCGGATATATGCAGCCATTTTAATTTAGTAACTTAGTCTATCAAATAGGGAACTTAGCCCTCAAATAACCCAATCTAAAATTCGCTCCTAGGAAGATTTGAACTCATAACCTTACGGTATAGTGATCTGTTTGGGGGAAGTTATTATCTATAGTTAGTTTTTATGGTAGAACCCGTTGGACAGGCTTGAGAGGTAGTGGTTTTATTTTGTGGAGGATATCATAACACCAAAATTTGCAAATTTGAAGTCTACGTGTAATTTTGTACTCTGTCACTGAAAAATATAAGGCATGCATGTATTTGAAAAGTTGGTAGTTTTAAATTTGAAAGTTCCTTAATATGATGTTAACTTAATAGTCATTGATTATTACAAAAGAAATTAACAACCAAAGTTTAAAGTTGGGACTATTTTACACACTAATATGTCTTATATTTCTCGTTGGAGAGTAATCATTAAATTTATAATTATTGATAAAATAAAATTGTGCCTAGCACTTCAAGAAAGTAGATACATATACAACTTTCAATATAACTTAGATAAAAAGTGGAAGAAAATAACTGTACGAATGCACAGAGTACCTACCCGCCAGGTGATGGTAGTAGTAATTCAATAGAAGTGTTTGTTTTTCCGTACGTACACCCATTTAATATATGCAAAGTTCACGACAAAGATCTGAAACATTTTACTAGTAAGATAAATCAACATATATATGACATATCAATTTACAAATATGTAAATTCAAATTCAACTTATAGAAATAGATAATAAAAATAACAAATATCAATTGCCAATAGTATGCACTTTTTATAGTTGTATTTATTATTTTGCGGAGTAATATATTATATTTTTTAGTAATATATTATATATTAATTTATGTTATTACTTTTTTAAAAAATAATGACTTTTTGGGTGGCACATATAACCGAGTGTACGCTTTGTCGGCTGAAAAAAATAAGTTTCATTCATTGGTTATTTCCATATATGAGCATGCATTGTACCACCGCGACTGGTATGAGACATGATCAACTCTGAAAACCCATTTTTTTATACATATGGAGTGCCACTAGAGTCTGGACCATGCACCGATGCACAGGACCGGAAGCGGGTAGTGGTTATCTGCCTAGGCATCGAGCATGAATTATACTCTCTCCATCTAAATATTACTTTTTGGTTTTTTCTTTCAAAAGTTTAAGATCTATTTGTAATATTTATGAGCTAAATTAAATCAAAATCCAAGAAGTTATTTTAGTACTTATTGGTTTTTATCACATGGTAAATGAGTTAATTATATTTTAGTTTTGGTGACAAAAGAATAAATAGATTTTAGACATTTGGATGGAGTAATAAATAAATGTTCTCCTCCTAACTAGACGATGAAAAGCGGTCGAGTGGAGTGGCATTGAGTTGCATGCGCAGAGAGCCAGATCAGGAGATCGAGCTAGCTACTTCCTCTATCTTATAAGGAATTTAGGTGAAATTGACACATCATAATACTACGAATATGGACATCAAGCCTCTTTCAGTGGCCCGAAAGGTCTCGAGAATAGTATGTAAAGTACTCCAATAAAATTACGGGTGCCATGCAGTGTCTCCAGCAGGTGCAAGTGCACAAGATAAAAGAGAGAAGTGAATAGGGTGGCGCACGATCTTGCTAGAATAGCAATGAGTACTAGGTCTAATGCTGAGTGGAGGCTATGTGCCCCAGCACAAATCCTAAACTTATTAAACCAAGAATGCAACCCTTTATTCCGTCATTAATAAAGCTCTCTCTTTAATGTAAAAAAAAATGTAAAGTACTCCAATGGAATGCCCAGTCCCCGATCGAAATGTAGTTATCGCGTGGTTGTGCCTGTGTCCCGCCGGCAGAGCACGAGCGACACCGGAACGAAACGAGAGGCAGCGCGTGTGAACAGTTGTTCGTACGTGCCGTCATGCGCAGGTCATACCTGGCGTGATCACTTCAACGTTACTTTGGGAGGTTTTTGCTAATTAACCATCGTTCGGCGCCCAAAAAGGTTTTTACCAAAGATAATCGAATTTTACTGAGTTATACTGCGGCTACCTAGCTACGCCTCGTTCGGAGTAGAAGTAAAACGCATGGCCCGCAGGCCATAGCCAGGTTGGGCAAATTATCTATCGCCAGGTCAAGTGCCCAGGTCATCACTCCTCAGGTGGTGCACTGGTGCTCGATGCCTCGATCCAATGCCAGTACGGGTATACTGCTCAGTGCTTGCCTGTAGTTGAGCATGCAGCCGGCCGCTCTGCCAGGCTCATTCAATTGGGTCCGGCCGGCGTGTCGGCTGACAAGTCTGCAGCACTGTACATCTGGGCCAGCTTCAATTCGGTCAAGAGTTGCTGAACTAGATCCGTCCTGCGTTTCGGCCTTTAGGCCTGTCTTGCACAGACAGAAAACCCGTCCCGATGGCACAGGATTTATTTGGTTATCTCCGACTAGATGGCACAGAACGGCAACAACGATGTCAGATTAGTTTTCGCACGACCCGTTTCACGAGTGCTGGATCTGTTGCAAGAGTGAACGCTATAAATGTGCTATTGACGTACTAGAACTAGAAGAACTGCGTAGTAGCATACTCATACCATTACCAGTGACATTCTGGGTCACCCGGAGCTACCCCACTCATCATTTCATCAACAAATCCGTAAATCTTGATACGGCACTTGCTCGATTCAAGAAATCAGGAGTTCAGCGCACAAGGCACGTAGGTTTCTATACTGTAGTCACGCACTCCCTTTTATCCAATAAAAGAAAAAGTCAGTCGGGAAGTAACTTTGTAGTCTGATACACAAAAGGTTACAAGGTCACATGAGGCAGCACGGCTCAAACTTTTCTGGAAAGCAGAGCATGTTTTGTCCATAATTTGATACAGAGCTAACAGCACAGTGCGGGCAACTAAAAGCAAAAAATGACACTATTAAATCTAATAATCGATGGGGCCTCCTCGTAGAAGAGACAATCAACAGATGCGTTGTCTGCATGACCGGGCACTCCAACCTCATGTGTAGATGTATTTCATGGCATTTCTTCAGGGTGCTTTTGCTGCAGATAACACATTCCATTCCAACTCTATGCCAAACAGCCCAACATAAACAGGTGTATATACTTACAGATGCCTGATGTCCACCATGACTCCTAGATACGTCTCAATAGCATCCCATCATATCCTGGAAGTAATGGTGAAAATGAGTTCAGTAAAACATTCCAATGGAGCAAACTAACAATCACAAAATTTTGCACTAGCAGAATATAACAAGGCCTGTAAAAAATAATGTATCGTCTTCACCAAGAAACACCCCAGTCGTTCTATAATCTGGTAAAGGACACCCTGACACGCATAAGCATGAAATGCAGTAGGAAACGAAATTATCAATTGCAAACGTGCACCGGCAATATCTAGGAACAGATCCTTGCTTGATGTCAATAATGATGAAGAACCTTAGTCTGACTGGCATACTAACAAGATGAAGGCATTGCTAGCCATGTTCAAAATGAAGGATTTTAGAATAGTCATAATGAAGGACTTCAGAATATCGAGGCACAACAGATTAGGGTTCTGATTTTAGGATATCGACCCACAACATAGTTGGCTTCTGACTTCAAGTCACCAAGCACTATCTCGCTACCCCAATGAGAACACAACCTCCTAGCACTCACAAGTAATCCCCAGTTTAGTCCTACAAGGTAACAATTCAAAAATCTTCGAATACTTGGTAAAAGTGTCCTGCTCATGATATCAAGGAAAATGAAAGTAAAATGGCATATCAGAATATCTGGAGACCACATGAACAATCCTCCATATGATAACCCTCCTATATCTTGTTACTTTTTTTTCTTTTTGGCATCAACCATGCCAAGTTGCCAACAGGGTTACAGGGCAACGTCAAGCACATGGTGTTTACTGCAAATTAATTAGGACCAGCTCAGTACATAATCCAGGCAAGCCTGCCTTAACAGAAGTAAAGCTCTGCCCTATTGTGCTGTTCTAACATAAGTATGTACTAGACTACTTTACGAAAATGTTTTCCATCCTGGTCAATCCAAATTGCCTCATCTCTTATATCACAAACTACTGAAACTACTCTGTTCATAAACCAAATAGAGTCAAAACACCAGAAAACAATTAAACTTGACAAGTTAAATATAGGGAACCGGTCAGTTGGCCTCAATGCCTGAAAACAGAATAGGAGAATTCATAATTAGCTATTTTGTTGGCACATTTCATTTGTAGAATATTAAATCCCCAATGTTGTTTCCGTTGATCAAGAATTCATGCATGTTGCAGTTACATCATCGAGGACTGGTTAGGCTATACCCATGGATCAACAAGCCACTACTCATGGTTATATCTATAAGACTTCATTGATTAAAACTAATTGGTTATAGTCATCATTGATCATGTATAATAGGACCTCACAATACTTTTCACATCAAAAACTGAATACTGGATATCTTTTTGCAAAATTTAGTGCCAACTAGAATATAGGTTTTCAAGAATTAGAGTATGATTCAAAGTAATTGGTCAGAATGAGCACAAAAAATTAATACAACATGTTGTTTGATCAGTCAAAGGAATTTAACAGAATCACTTGTATAGCTTGTAAAACAGAATTATGATCCTTTATCTCTGAAACTAATCCAGAAACCCATAAATAGAGACATAAACTTAATATAATGACAACTGACTCTCACTTCAAAATTTTCTTTAGATAAATAAAGTAGCCAACTAGTCATGCATTAGATAAAACAGAGTAGTTTCTGGAATATTGCGCATCACCTATATGTTGGTAGCAATTCTATTCCATAATCACATCAAGTGGTTTAAGTGGTAATTTACCTCCCCAAAGTGTAGAGCTCTCTGAAGCTGCCTCTCTGATGGTCAGAATGAGTTCATTTCAAGACTATATGTCCGCCGCTTGAGAAGCACCTGTGCCGCTGTTCGATATGGCTCCTCAAAGGCATCTAAAATCCAGCTAGCTCCTGTCGGGCCAGCAACCTCAATTCCTCCCCCTTCCCTTAGAACATCCTCGCTTGGTCTGATTGCTACCAGTGTAGCACCCTTAAGCAGTTGGCCCCCAGGAAGCTCAATATGCGGAGCGTACCATAGCCGCATACTAAGTGCTGGCATGAGTGTGCGGTGCGAGTTCCCAGAAGCTGACACAGGCCGCACACGCAGCTCCTGCAGCTGCCTCTTGTCCATAGTGAGGACGCCCTGCCCATCAGCATCCGTCAGGTCCAAGCTCTCGAGTGTTGAGTGATCTGCGATGATTGGCTGCAGCAAGTAATGCCGTGCCGAAGCAGCGATGAGTGAGCTGATCGTCCAGACAACACGGAGCTTAAGCCCTCCATTCGTATAGAGTGACTCTGGGATGTTCCCTAATTCATCGGGCTCTCTGCTGGAATCGGGAGAGGCAGCCGAGCTGTCTGCAGCAGTTGGGGGCGGCGCGGCCGGTGGTGGGGGTGGCTTCGACGTTACAGATGACGCGCCGAGTATGACACAGCTGCCGAGGGTGGAACCAAAGTCAGCCTTCCACTTGAGGAGCACGCCGTCCTCGATGCCGAGCTCGCCGGTGGGCAGCTCGATGTGGAGGCGGCGCAGCTCCTTGAAGGAGCGGAGGACCTCAGACGGCGAATGGTGGGAGACGTCCGCGGCGGCAGGAGCCGGTGCGGCGGGCGGGGCAGCGGAGCGACGGGAGACGGTCGCCGCGGCCGGGGAGAGGATCTGCCCGAGTGCCTGGATGGGCCTGACGATGCCGCCGAGCACCAGGCGCGCGAGATGCGCGAGCGCGCCGCGCCCCCGCGCGGCGGGAGGTCCCCCCTCCGCCGCCGCAGCGGCCTGCGCGGAGCCCGCCGACGAGGGGGGCGGGTCGTCGGATATGACGCAGTCGACGCGGACGAACACCGAGTCGACGAGGGGGACGAGCGCGTGGAACCGCCGCGAGACGAGCGCGCATCGCCCCAGCGCCTTCACGTCGCCGATGCGGCCGAACACGTCGAGGAGCACCTCGTCGGGCAGCCGCTCGAACTGGTCCCCCAACCCCTCCTCCTCCCCACCCTCGTGCCCTTCCATCCTAAACACCGGCAACAGCAGCAGCGGCGGCGGCAGCTCGCAGATCGGGATCCGGAGGCTTCGGCGCTGGGCTTGGGGGGGGGGGGGGGGGGGCGTGGCGAGTGTGTGAGCCTGAGCCAGTCGCGAGAGAGCTGGAGAGGGGAATTTTTTTGGTGGAATCGAGCGAGGGTGAGGAGGAGTTAGCCACGCACGCACACCACACGCACGGCACACCACCGGCCCACCGCACGGCACGGCGGCTGAGCGTGAGGCGAGGTGGGGGTTTGGCTTTGGCTCGTGTGGTGTGGTGTGGTGGGCGTGGGCGACGTGTCCGCCTCACCCGCTGTGGGCTCACGGCCTTTTTTCCCCCCCGGTGCGCGCGTACTACGGGAGCACGGCACACGGTGACACAGGGCACCGCGTCTCGTGGGACGATGCGAGGTTTCCACCGGGAGGAAAGATCTACTAGTGGCTACGTCACGTCGCCTTCGGCCGAAAATTCCGACGGCAACTGCTCCGTCCGTCCGACCCACCGCGACCAATTGGGGTTGGGTGTTGGATCCGTAGCCGGTGTTCCGTCGTGGGCTGTGCGCGCTTCACATCGTCGACGTCGAGCCGCGCGAGGGGAGCAAGCAACGGGTGATCTCGCTTCTGTCGCTCGCTGTGTGTGTTGTTTTGTGGTGGCGTGCAAGGAAGTACAACTCGCGGCAAACCTGATAAAGCGATGGAGACCGGACTGGACGGGGTGTGGTCGGTAGATCCCCACGGAGCCGTCTGATCTCCACACCGACGGGGCGGATGTACCTCTCTCTCTGTGAGAAAACAATTTGTCTGATGCATCTCATCCTCAGGTGCTTGGACTTTCTTCGCCTGGATTGGTGGGAGGAGGGATTCTTACTCTTAACAGCGAAGACCTGATTAAATTAATCCATGTTGTTGTCGGAAGGAACCATCAGCTTAATCATCGGAAGCGACTAGTGGCCAGCTTGCGAGCATCTCCACAGTTGACGCTGCAGCTCATCGCTCGAGTCGACCTGGCAACGTGCTGCCGATCTCTGCATCCGTGCAAAGCCGATTCATGCGAGGGAACAGCCGTCAAAAATGCTTACCGCTGCGGGGTACCGGATTAGGCATGATTTGGGCGCACGAGATGTGTAATCATGCGTAAATGTAATCGATGGAGGCTTCGGCGTCAAGCGACCTATAGTAAAATGGAGTGGATCTTCTTTCTTTTCCCTTGTTTTTTTTTCTTTTTTGGCTTCAGGGGTCAATCGTGTGCGTCAGCTCGAGTGTGATTGGAGCATGCGTCCAGAGAATGAATGAATGAGTGAATACTTGATTAGATTTGCCTTTGGCTGTGTTGTGTCATCTGTGTGACGCAACGCAATGGCGACCACGCCAGATAACTTCCCGGACTTATCACACACGTCTCTAGTACCCTACTACAGTATTTCTCAATTTTGCGAAAGAAAAAAGGTAGAATAGGTGCCAGCTTTAATTTTGCCAAACAAAAAGGTAGCACCTTCCAAGCCTCTAGCTTATTTCTCAATTTTGCCAACCAAAAAGGTAGAACAACTTCTCAATTTTGCCAAAGAAAAAGGTTGGCCAATTTCTCAATTTTGCCAATGAAAAAGGTAGAACAGGTGGTAGCTTCTTAGTTTGGCCACCGTGCTACGTGAGCAGCTATTGTGCCGGTCCTCATTTGTAATTGTACCTTGGGTTGGATCTCTCAGCCGGGAAGAACAAAATTGGCTCAGGTATTCTGCTGCTTCAGTGTGAAGTGAAGTGGCACGTCAACATGACACACACCACCTCACTGGGGTCATGTATGTAACACAGGAAAACTGCTGCTTAGGCAATTCCCAAATTTTCCAGGCTTAACATACTCAAACGTGAATTGTGAAACCCAGAGCTGTGGCAGAATTTGAACATCTAGGCCCTACATGACAACTCAAAATGCCCAAATCGACATTGCTATAAGTAAAGAGCAAGAGAGTAGAATACAGCTTGGAATTGAGGTAAGAAATTTGCGGGGAAATAGCCTAAAAAAATAAACTGATTTTCAACAATATGATGTGTACAGGAGTAGGCAAATTTCCCCATAGCTTCATATTCATTCCAAGTATCAAAGCTCAAAGTGACCGAAGTAGCGGGCTTGCTTTTTCTTTATATATTTGGATATTGTAGACACATCACCTTGAATAATTGTCTGGCCATCTTCCATATAAATAGCACCATCAGCATATCTGAGTTCTTCCAGTCGATGGGTCACCCACAATGCTGAAACCTCCCCACCAGCACCTACAGATTTCCTTACCGCCTTGATAACACCCATCTACAATTTGATGAAAGAAAGAGTAGAACGCTCATTTTAGTCACAGTGTCATTACCAGAGCGGAGTAATACATGCTACTAAAGAGTACATATTAGAAACAGAAAAATATGAATCGAGATTTCAACAAGGGGTAAAGTTGTGTTTAGCCATAGCTTTTGAGGTATGATGGCCACTCAACAAATGTGAATAAAGAAAAGAAAATTGCATTTGTAGAAGCAAAGCTACACAATTGTTTAGTTGTTTAAATAATAAATCGATCTGGGGTTTTTCAGTGATGTGGTTAATCATTGTTCTCCTCAGCATAATATTTAGTTACCTCGTGATCAATTACTACCTCTGTTTTTTAATATATGACGTTGTTGACTTTTTGACAAGCGTTTGATCATTAGTTTTATTGAAAATTTTTGTGCAAATATATAACAAATTAAGTCATTCTTAAAGAACATTTGACGATAAATCAAGTCATAATAAAATATAATTACATAATTTTTTGAATAAGATGAATGTTCAAACGTTTCTCAAAAAATCAACAACGTCGTATATTAAAAAGTGGAGGGAGTATTTGAGTACAACTGATTAGAAACAAGAACATGCATTATATTTATACCTGGTCGTATTCATCCAAGAATGTGGTCAGCTCATCCAGTAGTAGTACTTTGGATGCTTCAGCTAAAGCACCGGCAATTGCAACTCTCTGCTTCTGCCCGCCACTCAGAGTTTGGATTGGCCTCTGTGTTGGATGAAGGATGTTTGTGAACCTTGTGCAGACAATAGATTATAATCCAAAAGGAGCATGTCAGCTGCCTACTTGAGAGTAGCTTAACATTCCCACAGCATCCAGTGATTGTGATACTCTTGACCTAACCTCATCCAACGAAAGGTTGAGCTTACCAAGACCAAATGCAACATCTGATTCCACTGTCGGCATCACAACCTGCATTCAAAGAACGTAACTTAATATGTACCAGAAAGCTTGATCTAATTTGACATGAATGTGTCATTAAGCAATCTTCCTCCAATGCATCAAGAGTCAAAAAAATAACATTCTATAGTTGCTAGTAATATGATGCAAATACAGTCTAGCAATATCTTAATGAACATTTATATGTTCAAATTTAGTTCAGGGGAAACTCAGCAAACAGCACAACTGTATAGTTTTCAAAGGAACTAAAATATCAACACCTTATGTATCCAATTAGCTATAAAATTCTTAGTCCAAAGAGTTTACTAAGTTCTGAGTTAGGAATTACTTTCACACCCAAGTTTGTGAATGAAGATTAATGAGGAACACAGAACTAGATTCATTAAGACAATCATGTAGCACAAAATTTCTTGCTTGGTGAAACTAAATCTATTATGGGCAACAGTTAAGAGTGAACTCATCAGATTACAGTACAATTTACGAATTAGTATGTCTATGTATGTCGTTTCTTTTCAAAGACTTATATAATGTTGTCGAACTTAGTAGGATAGTTAACTAAGCTCTCAAATACTCCCTCCATCCCAATATAAGTGCAACCTAGTACAGATGTGACATATCCTAGTACAAATGTCTGTCCAGATTTGTAGTCGTGGGATATATCACATTTGTACTAGGTTACACTTATATTGGGATGGAGGGAGTATGAGTATTACCTTAAAATACATAAAGCTGGATGAGTTATATTGGTCGGTGAAGTAAAGCCTAAATATTGCAGAAGTACTTATAAAGAAAAACTGGACCTTGGTACTTTAACCGATGAATAGTTATTCAACAGGGTTACTAAGACTATGGCCAACATGCTTATACAGTCCAAAACGAATATGCAAGCAAGGAACATTGGAACCGAGACACTTCAATTTGCTGCAGAGTATCAATAAATACCAGATAGAAAAGAACAAAGATTTTCATGAATTCCATTTTCTAACTAGCATAATACACGTTATGTGAATGCAATTTTAACATTGTTGTATTCCATTTGAGAACGGAGTGAAATTTCAGATAAACACTAAAGCAGAATATAAGTGACAACCTGGTGATCGGGATTTTGGAAGACATAGCTGCATGGCCTGTTAATATACACTGTACCAGAAGAAGGATTTAAAAATCCTGCCAAAACCTAGAGAAAACATTCGGTTAACATCCCATTAAGGAGCTGTACTAAGAAATTCAGACCAATTTTGATAGTCCGGTAGCCTAATTAGGCAAGTAAATATTGTACAGCATTATAATAAAATTTATAGAACTTCTCCTCTGTCTTTTTTACTTTCTCATCCAGTCATCCTATATCATTCTATTCTGGGTGAGCATATCACAAAAAGTTGCTAATCTGATTGTGCCATCTGGTCCATTCATCCAAATAGTCAAATGTGCTTGATGCTCCACTCCTGAGATTCTATACAATGCTCACTCACTGGTTAGCCCAAGATACATACTAGTGGTTCTCGAATTAAAACATCCATCGGCTCCTGACGGTATACGAAAATTTCCTGGAGCAAGATATCAAAGAATGTGGTCCATGGGCACAATCTAATACTACAACTAAACTTTTGCCTACTCCATGAGCAAAAACGCTCAGGGCACGAACAAAATACACATGAAAAGCACAAGGACGACGCCCTCTTCAGTTCAGGGGGGTAAAGAAGATGAAGAACCTTGAGAAGGGTGGACTTGCCGCAGCCGTTGGGGCCGAGGAGCATCCAGAGCTGACCCGGAGGGACGCGGAGGGAGCAGTCCTTGAGCACCGGCAGCACCCGCCCCCGCCGAGTCGTCACCGACAACTCGACGCCCTGGCCCTCGATGGCCGGCGTGGGTAGGGACGACGCGAGGACACGGAGGCGGTGGCGAGGGCGGGATACGAGGGCGGCTCGGCCGGGGTCGTGGGGGCAGCGGCAGATGGCGGAGGTGCCGCCGGCGAAGGCGTGCGCCATCTCTGCGAGAGAAGTGAGAGCGGTAGATGGAGGCTTGTGGCCTTGGGGGCCCGGTTCTCCAGAAGACCAGAAGGCTATAAGGCCAGATGCCCACAAGTCCATTGGTTGATGGGCCGATTTGGGGCTTTGGGGGCAGAGAGTGCGGATACCATCCTGTGCTCCTACTGTAGTTCGTGGAAACGGATTCTCTAACTTTGTTTAGGGCCTGTTTGGTACAGCTCCAGCTCCACCCCTCCTGGAGTTGGAGCTCAGCCAAACAGTTTCAGCTTCACCAAAACTGGGAGTGGAGTTGGGTGGAGTTCTCTCACAAAATATACTAGAGTTGTGGAGCTGGGTTTAGGCAGCTCCACAACTCCACTCCAGACTCAACTCCTGGAGCAATATTTAGGAGTTAGAGCTGTACCAAACAGGCCCTTAGTTTACAGTTGTGCCACTTATATGTGGGCTCCACTTTGTTATGATCCACATCTCAGTAGTACAACTACAAACTGTACAAAGTTAGAGGAGTCTTTTCTCTAGTTTGTGTATTTGCGGTTCCTCTTACAAGAAAAACACAGCCACAGAGACCATGTGGTACATTTTCCATTCACAAAAAAGAAAGAGAATAAACCATAAAAAAAGAACGGGCTTTTTATTACCTGAAACAAATATGTGAAAGATTTCCAATCATGTAATCTCTCCGTCTCAAAATATAACAACTTTTAGCTCTTATGATTTGATGTGACCATGGCTACTACGGATACATCCGTTGCTCACCTCATGGATGGACAACAAGATATCAAGTTCGAGTCCTCCAAGTCTCAAAATCCAATTCGGCCACCTACTACCCTGCTGACTTCAAACGGCCGCCGAAGCTCCATACGACCTCCGTTTTCGGCCCGTGAGTACTTGATGGAAAGCTCTCGGAGTCCTCTTTCCAATGCATCAAGCCTCATTGCCAAATTCCATCTCAGTCGGCAGCAACTGAAGAAACAAGGTGCTGCGACACCTGTAATGGGACTATGGGCTTGTAACTTCATTTGGGACCCCGGCCCAGGTGGGGCCCATGTGGGGTGCGCCCCAAGCTGGTGGAGCACGACCCTAGGCACCCCTAGGTCATCCTCCCACCCCTATATATAGCTAGTTACCCCTTCAGGGTTTCTGGGGTTTTGTTAGAATAAAGTTTAGCCATTGCTACTTGCTTGCAGCGCGCGTGTCGGCTAGACCGTCCGTCTGCTTGTTCTTCGGAACCCCAACTTATCATTTGTATTGAATTCCTATTTGCAATATCAGATTGCTTTTATCTTGTTCTTGCTTGTTTCTTCGATTTGCTTGCAGGAATAGGGTTGATCTGCACCGGCAAGATCAACAACCCACGGAGAGGTGTATCGATCGCTAAGGCGCAACACAACGTCTCGTACGGTTGTAGTCGGATCGTCAACGTTTCTCCCAAATCGTAGTTATCACAACTCACCGAAAGATCGGGCCAACAACAGCCTTGAGTGTCGAGAGGAACTCAGGGTTCATCAGGTGGTATCAGAGCTTTCGTTGCTCGGTGAATTTTTATCTTCCTAACCAGAAAATAGCCATACAAAAAAATCGTATCATTTACCTAGCCATATTGTGCCATTGCATTGTTCTTTTCAGTTTTTGCTTTGTTGAATTTTGTGTTGCATTGTCACATCGTGTTGCTGGTCTTAGCGTCTAGTTTGTTTAGAGTTTCAAGTTCTGGTCACGTTTTGTACCACAATCGTCGCTGCCACCGTGTCTCTGTTGTTGTCGGGACCTACGAAAACGGAATCGGCCCGCTGCCACGGTTTTGTTTTTGTAGTTTTCAGAATTTTTTATCGGTCAGTTTTGGAGTTGCCTTTAGGATTTGCTTGAGTTTCTGGTTTGCCCGTGAATAGATCGGCCTGCGCTTGTTGCCGGTGTAGAGAGGAGGAAGAAGAATTTCCAAATCTGTTTTTGGAAGTATGAGAGTTTAATCTGGAAAGAAATAGTAGATCAGATTGATTGAAATCAGTTTCCCTTTTTCTCTCACCATAACCGGACTCCTAGGTAGTGCCGCATCCTTCCTTTCCTCACCCACCACCACCCCGGGTCCGCGACCAGGCCGAGTCCGAGTGTCTCCTCTCGGTCACGGTTTCAATCTATACCGTGATCTTGCATACTGCTTGGTGAAAATTTTTCGAGTATCGGATTGAAAATCCTTTTGCAAAAACGGAACCTACAGGACGAGAGGATTCCATTATTGTATAGTTCTAATTTTGGGTTTTAACTTTTACATTTGAGTCCCTATAAATTTTGTATTTATGTTTGAGTCCCTGTAATCTTACATTGAGGTCCTTGAATCTGTTTTTGTAAAATAAAATCAAAAAAAAAGAAAGAAAAAAAAAAGGCAGAAAGGTGCATAAAAAAAGAAGAAAAGAAAAGCCGCACCCAAAAAAAAAAGAAAAGGAAACAAAAAAAAAGAAAGAAGAAAGAAAGAAAAGAGAAAATATTGTTATGTTTGAGCTGAACTTCATATATCAGAGTTGTGCATGAGTTGTTCCTAGTGCTATCTTGTGGTATCATTTGTGTCTAGGCTCGCGTCTCTAGTACGTTCTAGCCTAGGACCAGCACGGTGCTTGACTTTGAACAATTATTCAATTTTGCATTCTCTGATTTGAGCATTTGCTATTCCTTTGCTACATATTTAAGCCTACCCAGAGCTCCACAGATTTGATTGCAGCCGTACAACAAGTGTTCGCCAAGGCATCGATACATCCAACCTCCATTGGGGTGCTTGGTTGAGTCGGTGTATGTCACCATTCCGCTTGCATTGGTAAGATCTTGTAAGAGCTTGGTTAAAAGCTTGAGTGTGTGTGATTTTTGAGCTGCCACTACCTAGTAGTTAATAGGAACGCGCATATTTTTGTGTATGTTTCTTGTTTTCTACTAACAATGGCAGGGATACGCAAGATAATTGGGGATAGCTGTGCTCACCATCGACATCTTCGTCGAGACATGAGGAGTGATCAACATGACCTTTATGAGGTAAGTGACGATGTTCTAGGTAAGATCAAATCTGCACTGCCTTATTTCGAGGGAAACTATAATCCTCATGCTTACATTAATTGGGAGCTAGCGGTTGATAGTGAATTTCAAAAGCATGTCTTGTCTGAGAAACAAAAGGTTATGTGTGCCTCTAGTGTTTTAGTTAAACATGCTTCTAATGATTGGAAACATCTTTGTAGGCATAACAAAATACCACAATCTTGGAAAGACCTGAAATGATATTTTAGAGATGTTTATGTTCCCATGTATTATGCTGATATTCTGCTCAACAAACTGCAATGTTTAAAACAAGATACCAAAAGTGTTACTTCATATTATCATGATATGCATGCTTGTTTATTACGTTGTGGCTTAGATGAATGTGAAGAAGCTACAGAATTGAGGTTTTTATGTGGACTTAACAAAGAAATTCAGGACATGCTTGCTTGTGAAAAGTATAGATCTCTTTCTCATTTGTTACAATTTGCTTGCAATGCTGAAAGTAAAATAGAGGAGGATATGAAAAAGAAACACGCTATGTCTTTGCCTCCAATTACTAACTATTTGTAGGAAGTGCGTAATCACGAAAAGGAGGAGAGAGACATGAAAGAGCCACCAATTCCATTGTTCACACTCAAGTTTGAGACACCTCCATCATCTAAAGAGGACATCCAAGGTAAAGTAAATGGTACTGAAATTAATCAAGGTGAGTGCATTATTAACGAAGTAAATTTGTTCACTTTTCATGCAAAAGTAGAGCAACCGTTAGTGGAACCAAATGCTGGAATTCCTTTGTCACAAGTTGATTTACTCGCTGTTCCTTGTGATAAAGAAGAGTTGTGTGATAATGCTTCACTTATATCCATGCCACAACTAGTGAATGAGCATGCTATTCCTAGTGTTTCTTTGTGTGCTGATTTTAAGCATGCTGTTCACATTGCTAATGAAGTTGAGGAACGTAAATTGCTATCTTCTTTAAATACTTTGGGCTATGTTCAGTTTGATGATTTTTGTGAGCTCGATAATTTGAAGGAGAAATTATTTGCTAAGTCTGATTTGCCACGTCCAACTAATGCTATTTTTCATATCTTTGGCAAATATAATGATAGAGGAATATATTTGGTGCATAGAGTTTTCATTTGTTCGGATTTAGAGAAACATGTTATTGCTAATCACACTACTTCGAGTTTCTCTAGTTTTGATTGGATGAAACAGGTTATTTTGAATGGACTATGTGAAGAACACCATATGGAAAAACCGAGGACGGTTTTCCGTGAAGAAGGGGAGGATGATGTGACCATGACTACTACGGATACATCCGTTGCTCACCTCATGGATGGACAACAAGATATCAAGTTCGAGTCCTCCAAGTGCCAAAATCCAATTCGGCCACCTGCTACACTGCTAACTTCAAACGGCCGCCGAAACTCCATACGACCTCCGTTTTCGGCCCGTGAGTACTTGATGGAAAGCTCTCGGAGTCCTCTTTCCAATGCATCAAGCCTCATTGCCAAATTCCATCTCAGTCGGCAGCAACTGAAGAAACAAGGTGCTGCGACACCTGTAATGGGACTATGGGCTTGTAACTTCATTTGGGACCCCGGCCCAGGTGGGGCCCATGTGGGGTGCACCCCAAGCTAGTGGAGCACGACCCTAGGCACTCCTAGGTCGTCCTCCCACCCCTATATATAGCTAGTTACCCCTTCAGGGTTTCTAGGGTTTTGTTAGATTAAAGTTTAGCCATTGCTACTTGCTTGCAGCGCGCGTGTCGGCTAGACCGTCCGTCTGCTTGTTCTTCGGAACCCCAACTTATCATTTGTATTGAATTCCTATTTGCAATATCAGATTACTTTTATCTTGTTCTTGCTTGTTTCTTCGATTTGCTTGCAGGAATAGGGTTGATCTGCACCGGCAAGATCAACAACCCACGGAGAGGTGTATCGATCGCTAAGGCGCAACACAACGTCTCGTACGGTTGTAGTCGGATCGTCAACGTTTCTCCCAAATCGTAGTTATCACAACTCACCGAAAGATCGGGCCAACAACAGTCTTGAGTGTCGAGAGGAACTCAGGGTTCATCATGATTTGTCCTAAAATATAACAACTTCTCTACCAACATTCTCTTTCCAACCAATCACAACCCTTAACCGTTCACTTTTCACACATATCTTCACTACTCATCCAATCATAACTTTCCACCATTCACCTCTACCTACTTTCTTAATAACCGTACCCAACTCTATAACTTCTTATATTCTGGAACGGAGGGAGTATAAGAAGAATGTAAGATGTTACTCTCTCGATTCTAAAATATAGTAACGTAGAACAATGGTTTTATTCATAATACTATTATATATCTAATCTAATCTTAAATTACTATATATTTGGGACTGAGGGGGTATTACATTTTTATGGCTCTTATATCACCTAGTAAAACTAAAATGAGCGGATAACAATAAGGTAAGTATAGTTTAACTGATTAGGTTTTTTTTTTTTAAATCTGTTTACCCTAGTTCAAGTTTTAAACTTGATATGAGTGTTCATATATATTTATGTCTAATTAAATTATCCTGTTTCGGAGGTGATTAACTAGAACCCGTGTAGAGCACATTATTTTTCCTATAAAAAGGGAACAGAATAGTATCAGGTACATTTTTGCTAGAGCGATGTTCAAAATTTCCAACGTTTATGTTGAAAGTGCACGTTCGTCGAAAGTGCGAAATTGTCATTTGCAAACCGCAAAATTCTTCGACACGGTGCAAAGAAGTCCATATGGCTTACATAAGATTATGTGACGACGCCGTTTTGCAAGTATAGATCATATCGCACGCTTGCTTAAGTCAATGTACATCCTTCCATTTTGATGAAGAGAGACGATGCATTAACAGTTCCAAATATAGTTCAGTTAGTTATCCCCTCAGCTGAGAAGCAAAGGTCAACTCTTTCCTAATTAAAAGATCTTCTCTCGATCGGTTCTCGCCATTCATCCCAGATCGGAGATTCCGTGGCTATCATCCCACTGTACCACTGGCTGCTTATTAATCGGCAAGAGAGGCTCGCAGCGGCTCAATGCACCTGGTCCACCCAGCCTAGCCACAACCGGTCCAATCCAAACTCTCTAAACACAGGAGTAGCGGCGTGTACATGCGCCAACTGCCCACGCGGCCGCTGTCAAGTTGTTGGCCGCCAACTCTTCGCCTCGCTCCCGTGTGTAGTACGGTAAACGGTGTACTACCACTTGCCCTGACGTACGTACTACACGCGCCCCGGTGAGCCGGTCCAATATATACACGTCGTACTCCCGAGAGGCCGAGACGCGCCGGCAGAGAGCAAGCAGATCAATTGCCAAATATCTCGCTATCAGCTATGGACATGGGAGGGCACGACATGGGCGGCATGTCCCCGCCGGCGGCCGGGGCGGCGGCGCAGGGCGGCATGGGCGCCATGAAGTCGATGAGGTACACGCACATGACCTTCTTCTGGGGCAAGAACTCGGAGGTGCTCTTCACCATGTGGCCCGGCACGAGGGGGGGCATGTACGCGCTGGCGCTCATCTTCGTCTTCGCGCTGGCCGTCATCGTCGAGTTCCTCGGCAGCCGCAGGGCGGACGCCTGCCTCGCCGCACTGGCGCGGCGCGCCCCGGCGGCGGGCGGGCTCGCGCGCGCGGCCGTGCACACGGTGCGCGTCGGCGTGGCGTACCTGCTCATGCTCGCGCTCATGTCGTTCAACGGCGGGGTGTTCCTCGTGGCCGTTGCCGGCCACGCCGCGGGGTTCCTGGCGTTCCGCGCCGGCCTGTGCGGCGGCCCCGCGCAGGTGGAGGAGGACCGCAAGAACGACCCGGCCTGCTGCTAGTAGCCGCCTCGTCGACGTTGGTGTGTACTGTGAGCGATCGATTCGGTTCGGTGGACGTTGGTTTGATGCTTGCATGTGTTTGTGTAATTGTGTATATTGTTCGCGGTCGGTTGGATGAGTTGTTTGGCTGGTTTTCTTTCGTCTGTATCATTGTATGGCTCAAAAACGTGACATGAAAAAGGCTCCTGATGGTCCATCTCTCAAGTTGAAATCTGAAAAGTTCCGGTGCCGTGAAACTGTAATCGTGCAATCCGCTATCTATCACTTGTTTCATTGATGATTCACCCTGGCTGTAATTTCAATTCTAATAAATTGATTATGGTGCGCTTATGTAAATGTCCTTGTCTTTAAAAAGAAATGTAAATGTCCTTCAAACAATTCTTGTTTTGTTTTGCATCTGTATGTGCTAGTTGGCACAAAACTGTTCTGCATTGGTTTGTTTCTACCTTCCTCTTTTGTGTTGCTGACCCAAAATTGCTCCTCTGCATGCACCGGAGTTCATGTTGCTGAATTTCTCATGCCACTGTATTGTCCATTTTTTGCTGGTAAAAAGCACTGAACTACTGACTGGATTGGCAATTCCATGAATGATGATTAGCTCTACCGAAACAGTATGCTACCCTGAAAGTACTGTCTTACTGCCTCTATAAGTTTGCTTTGCTCCATCGATTTGACGCTCTATGGGTTATCCTTCACGTTCTCCCATCTTCTTTCCTGCTGCACCATGGGCCACCGCCAGTGGTAAATTCTCTGAGACGCAAAACAGAGCGCATATGCAGCAAACATTTCAAAAGGTTACCGGTAGATAGATTGGTACTCCATCCAAAAGACAGCACCCTTAGTGCTTTAAGTCTTTTTGTTTGCTCCGCTCGCGTCACCACTTTTAGTAGTACAAGAACACACTTTACTTCCTATGTAGTACTACCATCTCCTTTTTCTCCTTTTGAAGATCTTCATGTTTCTATGGCTGCTGTTGAAAAGCACAGGTGTTCTTCCACATGTGGAAGAACAAAAATCTCTCAAAGTTGAGCTGCTAAAAAAAAATTAAATCAAAATATATCAAACCGGAGTCTGTACAATACTATTACATACTCGAGTCCAGTTGATTCTTAAGCTGCGTCAGAGATTGGCTGTCAACCTGCTGCTGTTTAATTTGTTACATTATCCACCGCTATATTTTAGAGATAATGCACTGCTAAACAACCCAAATAATGGTTTTTTATGCACCCAACTGAACAAAAGTTAATCAATTTCACCACATAATTGTACTACTAAATCGGGCTGAACACTTCGCGGAGGGGCAATTATAATTGGTCAGTTGTGTGTGGTTCAGACTTAAAATCTGGCCACTTGTAAATTCTACAATTTCGTCTTGACAGTGGAAGCCTCCGAAGGAAACCTTTTTCCGCCCATGCCGTACGATGGATTTTCCTCGTTGACATTCTGCGCCCAACGCACAGCATGGCATGTCGTTCTCCATAAACGTACACACAAAAAAAAGCACCAAATTGGCTTCAAGATAAGGTCGTGGAAGCGTGCTACGGGGGATGATTTGTCTGGTGGAATCTAAGGCCTCCATAAATGATCTGTTACCAGAATACCTGCCGTACATAGGATGATTAGAGCAGGTACAATAGTAGCCTATAAGTCAGCTATAAACATATTTTAAAGTGATAAAGAAAAAGAGAGAAGAGCAGCGGGCTACATATCTGTAGCCAGCTGCAGCACGGGCTCCAAGATGTAATGCGTGTATAACAGGTGGGACCAAGTATTAATAGTATAGTAAGCAACTATTGTATGAATTAGCTATTATATTGGCTATAGATGATTTAGAGCTATTAGTGGGCTGCTATATTGACCTTGCTCTTATTCCTTCATTCAATTGATCCATCCATAAGACCATGATTATTATCCATCTCAAGAGGGAAAATGGCCAGTAAGCTGTAAGCCCAATCAAGTCCAAGCCCGATCATCTGTTGGGCCTAATTTGATCTCACTTTTTTTTTTCATCTCTAATGGTCCTGTGACAATAGCCAGATTCTGCAACTCATGAAAACCTCGAATTGCGAGGTCCTCGATTTGCGCACCTGTTCAGTTATACTAATCCATACTTATAAAGGAAATCATTTAGGACAATGTTTAAGTCAAACCTTAGAAATATAAATCATGAATAACTCTCAAATTGTTGAGTTTGAAAATATAAAAATTATATATATAGATTTATCTTGAAAAATACTTTCATAAAAGTTTACATATAGCACTTTTCAATAAATATTTTTATAGAAATAAGAAGTCAAAGTTGTATTTTGTAGACCGTGTCACTGTCCTAAACGACTTCCATTACGAACATAGAGAGAGTACTACGTACCAGTACGTACCTGTACTACACGCTCGCCGCCGCATATATCTATACTTGCACGGCGTGTGGATGACGGATCAAACCAAACACACCCGTGCACGCGGAGATCAGGAGCATCTGCAATGGCGGACATGGGAAGGCACGGCATGGCCATGGCCATGGCGCCTGCGGCGGCTGGCGGCGCGGGCAGGAGGAAGCGGTACATGCACATGACGTTTTACTGGGGCAAGAACTCGGAGATCCTCTTCACCGGGTGGCCGGGCGCCAGCGGCGGCATGTACGCGCTGGCGCTCGCCGCCGTCTTCGCTCTGGCCGTGCTCCTCGAGTTCCTCGGCTCCCCCCGCGTGCAGGAGTCCTCCTCCCTCGGCAGCAGGCGGCGGCGCGCGACGGCGGCGGCGGTGCACGCGGTGCGCGTCGGGCTGGCGTACCTGCTCATGCTCGCGCTCATGTCGTTCAACGTCGGCGTGCTCCTCGCGGCCGTCGCCGGGCACGCGGCGGGGTTCTTGGCGTTCAGGGCGGGCCTGTGCGGCGGCGGGTACAAGAAGGGAGAGCTCGCGCCTGCGGCGTGCTGCTAGATGTGGTTGCCATGGCGCAAGACAAAAGCGAATATATTTGTTTTCGAAAATTTAGATAAGGATTTTGAGTGCGGATCTGCTCTTGAATCTACGCTAAAATCTATATTTGTTATCCTCACAATGGAAAAGAAAATTCAATGTTAGGGTAGGGATGTACTCGATCACGTCGATCGTGAACTGATAGCCCCCGTTGTTGGATTCGGTGTTTGCATGTGTACCTTCGATCCTATTTGAAGAATCCATAACCCTAACTGTTAAACCCCCAAGCAGTGCTTCTTTCATATTTCCCATTATCTGCAGAATTAAACCACAGTGGTAGCCCAAGAGGCCGAGAGGCCCGAGAAGGCAAATAAGTGGAGGCCCGTAATAAGTCGAATTTCTGATATGTTGTCCCGACGAACTCATGACGACATGAAAGCTAACTACTGGAGTAATTAGTTGCATTGCTGCAAGGTACTTTGGTTAGCCAGGCCCACAATCTGAGTCACATGTCACCTTCTTTTAGCTCTTTATTAATACTTTTCATGCATTTGTGTTTGTACTTTTCTTTATAATGAAATATATACCGGTCTTAGTTTCAAAGAAACTATAGCTAATTGTTAATTTGTTATAGAATTTGTAAGACGAATGACTTCGCTTGATAAAATCGTAGCTTAACTAAAAAAATTACTTATTAGAATACCACCTTAAAGACATAGGTTATCTCTATTTATAGATGGTAAGATCTGCATAACCATTGTTTTCCCAAACGGTTTACTCAAACCAGGAACATAATCTATGAAATCAATGATCGATTATTGTGTCGACTGAATACCTCTAAGAAGGTCACAACAACTACGATATTGCTATCGCCATTCTAAGCATCTAAAACTATATTTTTTTACTCGGACAGTTCACCCCAAGGCATTAAGGTAACGGAGAGGATGTTAGCAACATTGCCCATAGACATTGTCAATGTTGGTGCTCCCAATATTGACGGCCTTGGTCCCATATCTACGACGATCTGAACTCAACCTCCTCCCCTACGTTTAGTGGCATCATCAACTTTCCTAAGCACAATGACGGCGATGATGGTCGAACCTGAATTGGAGGGGCTAGTGATGACGTGCATGGGCAAATGTTGTCCAGATCCATATGGTGCCAGTGGCAAAGGAGACCTGCAGTGGTAGAGATGATCACCTAGATGATGTTGGAAGCCTGACAGGCAACTCAGGCGCAAAGGAGTCGCAACCTCCCCCATCTCCTCCCTGCCTTCAACGCGCTAGACAAAAAGGGGTCGTGTTGCCTTCGGATCATCGATGGCCTTATATATGTACATGTATTTGTATGAATTAGAACTTAAATTTTTTAAAACCGGTTTACAATTATCATTATGTTGAATGTTGATCCCTTTGTATTTTATATGTTTTAAACTTTTCGGTTTTCTCATAATTTTGGTTCGTCATGATAGGAACATGGCTTTTATATTTATTTTAAGCTGGTACCAAGCATATGCAAAACCGTTTGGGTCACCTAATACCAATCTCCAACGGTTTCGTTGATAAATGTTCATTTGGTACTG
Source organism: Oryza sativa Japonica Group (assembly GCF_034140825.1). Lineage (NCBI taxonomy): Eukaryota > Viridiplantae > Streptophyta > Magnoliopsida > Poales > Poaceae > Oryza > Oryza sativa. The sequence continues at coordinate 33,133,958 of NC_089035.1, forward strand.
CCCAAAACCGGTATAATTCAGATAAGATTTTACTGAAAATTTGGATTTTGGTTTGATGACATTTAAACTTGGTTTGTTTATCGAGCGGTTCTTGAATCTCGATTTAAGTCGAGTACTCGCGATAACTGAGTAATTACAGCCTCAAGGCTCACAGGCTCACAGTCCTCACCGTACTAGCACTAGTAGATATAAGTTTCTCATATATCTATTATCTATCTATCTATCTATCTATTTCTATCTATCTATCTATTATATACTAAAAGTCCATTAAACTTCCTACAAATACTCTCAAGCTGCCACGTGGCACTACTATAAACGATCCTAGACCGCCATGTGGCAATGTCTAATCTCGCCGTCGATTCCATTAGATTAGATTAGATGTATTTTATTTAAAAAGAAACTAATACCTTACTGTTGGCAGGGAAAAAAACATAAATACTCCATAAGTACGTACGTACTATATAGAAAACAATAAAACTTAACTTCTCTTCATCGGTTCGCTTGGAAAAGAGCGGCTTACTTACGAATCTACGATTTGTGAGGGAGGAAAAAAAACGTACCAGCGTATTTACGATAAAATAAATAAAGCCAAAAACCACGTGACACTGCTACAAACGTTCCTAGACCGCCATGTGGCAATATCTAATCTCGCCGTCGATTTTCACTTAAATTGGTGGACCCGATAATTTAGACCATTAGATTAGATTAGATGTATTTTATTTAAAAAGAAACTAATAGCTTACTGTTGGCAGGGAAAAAACATAAATACTCCATGAGTACGTACGTACTATGTAGAAAACAATAAAGCTTAACTTCTCTTCATCGGTTCGCTTGGAAAAGAGCGGCTTACTTACGAATCTACGATTCGTGAGGGAGGAAAAAAACGTACCAGCGTATTTACGATAAAAAAAATAAAGCCAAAAAATATACGTATATAGTACCATCGAAAAAATCAAAAATAGAATTTTCTACATATAAAAATAAAATATATTATTCCACAAATATGCATCAACTAGACCCGTCATAAAAAATATAAAATATCAAATCTAACCGTCGATTTTCACTTAAATTGGTGGCTCCTATACCGTCACATGCCACTCTAATAAATTTATAATTCTAAAATAAATTTAACAATCAGTTTTCTTTTAATCTGGTGGACCCATTATTTTTTACCATTTAATTTATAATAAAAATAGCCAAGCCAATTTATCTCAAAAGGCCCACATAACCCACATAGGTGCATGTAAGTACGTACGTACTTCATGCATGGTCCCACGTCCATCTTATCTCTTTTCTTTTCTTTTTCGCTCACAACAATAAAAACCAAATTAATTATTCCAACTCATAGATATTAACTCCAGCCTATATATATGCAAAAATATATGTACGTACCAGTAATATATTATATTTTTTATATATTATAGATATTATTTAGTACGTTGGGCCACACATCCCTTTTTTTCTTTTTTCTTTTAGACTCACATGACATAAAACCCAAATTAATATTAGTAATTATATATAAAAGTCTAATAGACTTTCTACAAACGCTCCTAAACTGTCATGGGGCATCTTCAAATGCTCCTAAGCCATCACGTGGCACTCTAATAAATTAAAAAAAAATATAAATCCTGAGAAAAGAACATCTAACATCCACTTTCACTTAAATTGATAGGCTAATTATTTTAACCATCAGATTTAATCTCATATAAACAAAGAGATGGAAAGAAAGACCACGTACCTTCCCCACCTCTCTCCTCAGTCGTTACGTTCGCCCTCTCCCCACGTATGCCCCTCTCTCTCTCCCTCCCCTCTATGTATAATTCATTTTTCCTGTATTAGCTAACGGGGGGAATTTGATTAAAAATTTTTTAACATTCGTAACACCTAAATCATATACCTAAAAAATAAACATCTAACCTTAAATTTTTTTTATTAAAATTAGTGGACATAACACTTCAAGCCATTAGATTAGATTTAATTTTTCTCATCCTTAAAAAAAAGACGTCCATCCTCCCCTCCGTTTTCTTTTAGGAAATCCTCTACGTTTTTTTCCTTCCATTCTCTCTCTATGAAAGATTTTGCAACAATAAATTTTAAATAAGTATACTTCTAAATACATATTATTTGCAACAGTAAATTTTAAATAATACTAACTTTTTAACTTTAAAATTATACGTTCAATTTTTGATCTATTTGTACCATTGTGTTATTTATGATTAAAATCACAATTAGAATTTAAGACACATGTTGACTATATTTTAACTTGTAAAATTATATTCATTTAAGTTTTGTTGAGACCCTTTACATGTTATTCAAACATATATGAACAATTATTAAAAGAAAGTGACATTATATATTATTTCATCATATATCACTTCACTGGCATGCATAACTAAAACAGATTTATGAACTTCAAAAAGTTCTAAAAATTCTGAATTATGAGAAAAACAAAATATAGATTATACCATAATTTGATGCATCACAAAACATGCATAACTAAATAAGATTTACTTAAAAAATAATCAGTCAGATCCTAGCTGTTTGTCCACCTATATACATTCCGAGCTTAAGATAGAAATGACCTATTATGTACCAAATTCTACTTGATAAGGAAATAGAAATTATATGGAAGTAAACATAAAGCTAAATTTTCTTTCTGTATAACATGATAATATAACGGTAATGTTCAACTTCGGAACAAGCAAGCAAAAGCTGCATGTGTATTTGTCCTGTGTATCTATATATTATATATGAAAAATCCATTAAACTTCCTAGAAAACTCTCAAGCCACCACGTGAGACTCCTACCAATGCTCCTAAGCTGCCACGTGGCACTATAATAAATTAGATAAAACCTTACAAATTTTGAGAAAAAAGAAAAAAAAATCCAACCCTCGATTTTCATTTAATTCGGCAGACCCACTATTTTTAAATCATTAGATTAGATTTATTTAAAATGCATCTCATTCTCACATGTACAATACGTACTACTATCCACCGGATTGAGAAAAAAAATCTCCCGAGCATGTACATACTACGCATCGTCCACCCGTCCCTAATAAACTTATCAATAACTAATAAACTTATCAATAATGTTGGATTATTTCTTGAGAAACAAAGTGCGCTCACAACGCACGCACACTCACCCCTACGAACGCACACATGCACACTCTACCCCCTATGAGTACCTCTGAGAGATTGTGCCGACATATTTTGAGATGACAAAGTCACCATGATTGTCTCGCTGTCGATGGGTACGTTGTCTACCACTGAAAGAATTTATCAAGTCTGGGATTTGAAGACAAGTGGGCAATTTCCACCACAAGGAACCTAACCAGTTAAGCTATGTTCAATTCAAAATAATGTTGGATATTAAAACAACCATGATTTTTAAGCTACACTTTTAGAATACTCCTATGCCTTTTAAACCAGTGAAACTATTATTTTTAATCATTAGATCTATCTTATATAAGAAAAACAAGCGTGTATTCATGGTACATCACATTTCAAAAATATTATTGTGCAATTGTATTCACGTTAGATTGCGTAGAACCTCTTACCCACTCTACATGAAATGTTTATAGATGGATTGTCTCTCAAACTATATCAATTATATTAGGCTATATAAAATTTAGTGGAGCTTTATGTCCCACCAAATTCATCCTCTAATAAACCAGGATAATATATGTGCAATAAAAAAAATAAAAACACACTTCTTTTGCTTTACACTTACTTTTACTTTCGTTGAAATATTTTCAAAAGAAAATAAGTCTACCTTCTTTTCAAATGATGAAGAAGATTATAAATAACTAATATTACTTAAATATGATATAATATAAAACTAATAGGTTAAAAATTATAAAAGTAACTAATGCTAACAAAAACAATTTACGGAGAAATTGGGGTAGATGTTCTCCGGTTAATATATCGCTTTTAGTGTCTCAAACTTAGCGTAAGACGCATGCCCATGCATTTGCGCGGGCTACCTTCCTAGTTATCTATAAAAAAAAAGGTAGAGAAGTTTCTAGCAAGAATCCTAATGCTAAATCAAAATGAGAGAAGAAATGAAACAAGCATGACACTACTAGTTTATAATTAGGTATACTGACGTAGTGACAGAGTAATTCTGATCAATGCGCATGCAGATCACATACACAATACCAGTTGCTTATGATCTATTATTTATATATAAAAAAAACATATCAACGGTTTACGTAATGCGAAGTCGAGAACACGTTTCTTCTGGACCACGACTTGGAGCCACTTTGTTCCTCAGGTAAACTCAGTGTCCACGTGAAAGTATTGACAAGTTGTCAAGCAGGAACAAAAGCTGCAGCGTACATACGAGAACAACGAACCATTTCCCCACTTTTCACTATCTCCAAGCGCATCAGTCCCGCCGGCCCTTTTCGATAAAGTTCAAGTCGTTTTCCATCGCATTTTGCACCCATGAATGCGTTAACCCAACGAAAATATGGCTCGTGGCCGTACGTGAGCGCATGACCTGCGTGCGCACGCATGTCACTGCCCGATCGATCAGTCACACACTCACACGGTCACACCGCGCGCGGCCCCGGGCCACCCGCGTTGCCATCGACCCCGCCGACCTGCCTGCGTGCGGTCTACCTCGAGGGCGCGACGCCACCCCACCCATCCGTCCGTCTCGCTTGCCACGACGCGACGCGACACAACGATCTACCGATGCTGCCGGTTGCCTCTCGCTCGGACGCGCGGGCGGAGCGGCGCGTTGGCCATATATACACCGCGATTGGCCGGGCGGGGGGTCACCAACCCACCCATTCTCCTGTACACATGCGGTGCGCGGCAGCGACCGATTAAGCAGGAAAAGCGGGGTACCGCACGCGCGAGCGGCGCGACACAATAATTGAGCCGTGCCGTGGCGCGCGCTGGCGCTGGCGCCGCTGTGTCTGTCGCTGGTGTGATGTGAGCGGTGGGTGCTCGTGGCCTCGTGGGGTTTATCCGGGTCCGCGCGCTACAAAAGCTGTAGCGGAGATTGTGATGTAGTACGATCTACTTCAGTACTATCACAAAAACATTATCGCCATGTGTTAGCTCAAAAAAGGGAGATCAGACCGTATCATCTTGTCGAGAGCATATGTGGAAAGACAGAGTGTACATGCATAGAAGATGCGAAATTCGTGTTTTTTAAACGTGGGTAGACGATCGATTTGGTCAGTGCAGGGATTTCAGGCGAATAATGGAGTGTCCAAGCTGGTCGTGCATCGTATCGACTGACGTGAAAAAAAAGGGGTGCAGAAAAAAGAAATTCGCGTGCACATTTGCATGTGTGTATAAACTAATGAAAGTGTGTTCCATATGGTTAGTATATTTGCTGTATTTTAGTGTATTATAGGTTCATCAATCTGCTATAATGGTCGTTTTTTATGCCAAGATTCTCCGCAATGCGCTCCCATGCATGCCTGATTTCAGCGCTACAGTCGACAATGCTCTCTGCCATTGTTTTTCTTTTTGTTGGGATATGGTCATTGCTATTAAGGAGTAATAACGTATTTGTTCGTCGCAACGTGGCTCACGAAATTGAGACATCATACGTGCAGTCTGCATCGTGCATTTTTCCTACCGTGGGATCCATTTGGACCTGCTCGAGCAATCTCTGCCACGAAAAATATTCTCTGTCGGAAAAAATCCATGTCATCCTAAACTTTGAAGAGAAGTTTGTTTAGTATCTTAAACTGTAAAACTAGGTATATATGACCCTTTAAACCTTACAATATTAATAATATTGTTCATATAGCCAGACGGTATTATTTTGTTTTCTAAGTGTCATAGATGTTGTAAAATTTTTACTATATGACTTGCACATTGGACATATATGTTAACAATTTAAAGGGTTATGTAGATGGTGTATTGCATAATATGTAGGGTTGTCTAGTTTGAAGGTTTGGGGTGATGGATAGACTTTCATTCGAGAAAAGCACAGGGCACGTGCGGAACTTTTCCTTCTTCATTCCACAACTTGCAGGCTGCAGCTCGCAAAGGGTGACTGGCTTCAGTTCACTGCCACACAATGTTTTCTACCATGTTGACTTCAACGGAAGCCTTATATTCTTGTGCTCTCAGCAAAGCTGTTGAGGTGGATCACCAAAGTGGCCGGTGAACACAAAGTCCAAGCTAGTATTGAAAATGAACTGTGCCCAGATTCCAGAATAGAAAAACGAAGCAGGGATGCATAATCTGATGAACAAGAAAGCTCGAAGAATCCATCAAACCCTCAATGAACATCCCGGTCGCGCACCATCGCTCCATTTTTTGCTTTGCCTCTGGGGCTGTGGAATCACAGGCATAGGTAGTTTTCAGAAATCAAGACATCTGTCTCCGTCGTCTCCTGCGCCGATGTAACGATGATGCAACCCTCTGGGTAGAAACGGCTCAAGCGATCTGATAGGATTGTCGCTATAGCTTGGAAATCCCGCCCTTTAAATTCCGATAATATGTAATGGCACGCCGCTTGCTGTGCCCGATCCTCTATGTATGAACCTTTAATTTGCTCACTTTCAATGGAAAATTTAGGTGGAGAATCTCTCTCCTCCGGTGATTACTCCAAAAAAAAAAAAAAGGCTTCAAGAATCCACACATTCATCTGCCATTCTGGCGATTGCTATGTATACAAACTAAAAACTTCGAAATAAGTTGCATAACACGTATTGCACATTGCCGTTTTCTCCGGAGCAAAGGCGTACACACCAACACGCACAAACAAAACAAAAGAGGAAAATTGCGATCAGCAAGAACGCAGCGCTATACACAAAAAGACCAAGAAGCGCACGGTTCGTTCCATCACCAAATCATGGCGCGGTTGGTTTCCTCTCCGGCGTTGCCGTCGGCCTCGTCGCCGGCGATCTGATCGAGCACGAGGACGATCGCCATGGCGAACGCCGCGTCGAACCCGGCGCCCACCCGCAGGACGAACACGTCCCTGCCCATGACCACCCGCGCCCCCTCGTCCACCTTCCTCCTGATCTCTGCCACCACCGCCGCCTCCCCGCCTGACTCGGCCTTGGGCGCCACCACGCGGCAGCACCGCCGCGGGAAGGAGCCATCGACGCGGAGGAGCTCGGCGGCAGCAGCGTGGGTAGACGAGAAGGAGGCGGGGAGCGGGGCGAGGAGCTCGACGACAGCGCCGGCCGCGGCGCCGCCGAGGATGGAGGAGCGGCGAGCAGAGAAGAGAGGCTTCTGGCCGTCGGCGCGGGCGCCGAGGTAGCCCTCCCAGCGTTGGTGCAGGGACGGGCGGCGGCGGCGCACGGTGATGAGCGCCTCTCCGGCGGGGCCGAGGAGCGCGAGCTCGCCGGCGGAGGCGGCTCCCCCTCCGTGGCCGCGGCCGTAGGTGTCGGCGCGGAAGGCGAGGCCGCCGGTGCGGTGGTCGTAGGCCGCGAAGCCGTCGCCGGGGGAGAAGTGGGAGGTCTTGCGCACCGTGAGCACCCGCTCCTCCGCGGAGCAGTACTCCTCGCCCACGATCGCCATTGCCGCTGCGCTAGCTAGCTGCTTGCTTGCTTGCTTGCGTTGCTCTGGCTCGCTCGCGTCGCGTGCTTGTCTGCGCGGCGAGGTTTGCAGGCTTAAGTAGAGAGATGGAGTGAGGAGCTCCTGTATCGCTTGATACTGTAAATTCGTATGGAAGCCACTTACGAAAGTAGTGTTTCACGTGAAAACGTGAAATATCCAATATATATATATTAATTAGCCCTGATTACTTTCACTTCGAATGCTTTCCAACAGAAAAAAAAAACCGGTGTTGTCTCATGCCCATGCATACGTGAATGACGTGTATGCATAATGCAGGCTAGTTTCTCCGTGCCAGCTGTTGGCTTGGCTTGAGCTTTGAGCGACGACTCGCTCGCGCGCTTGCCAAGATATCCAACTAGGCGTGGCCGTAGAGTATGGGACACAGAGCACGGAACGGAACAGCGGCGAGGTACGAGGTGCATGCCGTGCGTAGCGATGCGGTACAGTGTACGTATGTACGTGCGCCCTGCGGAGACCATACCCTTCCTCCACCGACTCGATCCCATACCGTCGAGTGCTCGCGACGAGGTCGATCGGCTGCCGCTGACTTTAGTTTTAGACGAACGGCAAGGTCGATCAATACGTTAACGGGTGCGCGGGGGTGCATGCATCAGCATCATTGTGCGCGCGAGCTTAGAGATAGTATAGCCAACTACTGGCTCTAAACCATCTATAGCTAATCTAATAGCCTATTTATATAATAGTTAGATATAAAAATATACTATACCATTAATACTCGGTTCCACATCTCATATACACATAATGTCTTGAAGTCCGTATTGCAGCCGGCTATAAATTTGTAGCCCGCTTTCTTCTCTTTCTTCTCTTTTTTTCTCGATATGTGGTTATAGCTTACTATTGTACCTGCTTTTAGAGCAAGTTTAATAGTATAGCCCACCGCTAGCTCTAATTCATTTATAGCCTATCTAATAGGCAATTCATACAATAGTTGCTTACTATACTATTAACATATGATCCCACCTGTTATACACACATTGTGTCTTATAGTTCGTGTTGCAGCTAGCTACAGATCTGTAGCCCGCTGCTATTTTCTCTTATCTTTTATCTTATTAAAATATGTTTATAGCTGGTTAATAGTCTTTTATTGTACCTGCTATAGCTCCACACCGAGTCAACTATCAACGACATGGACGTGATTTTATAGCTAGCCTGGCCTGGTAGAGGTAGGCTCGATCGGGTCGCCCGTAGCGGGAGTGAGTGTGAGTTGCATTGGGTATGGAGTACAGTACTGTACTTGTGCAGTGTGTGGTGGTGCGTATATTTAGGTGATCTAGTGGATGAAGAACGACCGAAATTGACGTGAGTTTTTGGCTTATGTGTATGGAGATTGAACTTTTGCGCGTCGAAAGATGTTGATAGGTGGAATCGATGATAAGACGATGATGCGTATGCTTTGAACAAACTCGATCGTTCTCCTTCGGTAGTAGTGTCGCGCTCGAATTTTATAAGAGTTCCCTAGCCAGTTTCCCATAGTACTCATAATTCTACTCTCCTACAAAAAGGAGGTACTAGAATTCAAGGCAAAAACTGATTACACTTCATAGTAATAATCCAATCCAATCCAATATCGATGAAAGCATAAGCATACTCCGTATATGACACGTGATGAATCTCCCAACGAAGACGTGTACTCCCTCCGTTTTATAATGTAAGTCATTCTAGCATTTCTCACATTCATATTGATGTTAATGAGAAATACTAGAATGACTTAGATTGTGAAACGGAGGAAATGAATCTAGCTAGATATCTCGCTAGATTCATTAACATCAATATGAATGTGAGAAATGCTAGAATGACTTAAGATTGTGAAACGGAGGAAGTATAAAAGTCGTCTCCTGCATGAATGTCTCCAGAAGTCTTCTGCATGGCCACCGGATACGTGTATCGTCGATCCAGATACACAGTATGGTTCCCTGCTTCGGTGACACTGACGCGCCTATATCACGCCAAAGATCTCCGTTTTCACCCTCACGCGCGGTCCCACGTCCCAATCGGTGGCTGAATCAGCAACACCCGATCACGTCACGTCACGTCCTCATCACCGGCCGGCCGAGGCTTGGCTCCCTCCCAGCCCCATATCCCAGGGGTCCCCATGCCCCCCGCGCAAGCTCGGAAATATCGCGGCGAAAAGCCACCAAACTCTCGGATCCGTCCGTCCTGGCGCGGGCGTCTCTCTCCTTCGGGCAGGTTAGATTCGAGCTGACGCGAGCGCGATACATCCCCCGCACCGCACGCACGCACGCAGCTCCCCCGCACCGCACGCACGCACGCAGCTCCCCCGCACCGCACGCACGCACGCCCTCTTCGGCTACGCGCCACGTTCCCGCGCGAGCGGTGAGCGAGACGCTGCCACGAGGATACGGCTACGCGAAGCAGGCGTGGTGCGATACTGCGATCCCCTAGGGGGCCCGATGCCGTTCTAGTTGCCCGGACATTGGGGGGCAGTTAGGAATTTAGGGCCTACAACTACAAGTAAAACGAAGGAAAAATCTCGATTTCAATTGTCAAACGTGCCTGTGGCAGCTGATTACGTGGTGGCATGGAAAGCAACACTTATTTGAACCTTTTCTCGAACTCATCTGCAACTCTGCAAGGCTGTTCCTGGTCACTGTAACCTCTTCTCATTGTTTCGTTCATCAAGACATCAACGTTCACCAGTGAGCAAATCCTAGAGACGGGCGGATCTACCAGAGTAGACTACAGCATGGCATATGTACGGGCCGAAGTTTTGGATTGTGTGGGCTGCCGGGCTGGGTCGAGAGGTCGAGGTAAGCCAGGAGATTGCCCTCTTTTATATGGCCCACGCTCCAAGAAATCCAGGCATCCAACCAAGCTTCAGCACGGCAGGTTACGGCTTACCAACCAATCGACCTCCATCTCCTGCCGTGGATTTTGTTGTTTCTGCCTGCAAAGACCCAGCATGATACGGTTCATTCCTTCTCTACACCACGAGTATCATCGGTGCAATTGGAAATAGTATCATCATCAGTGTAATTGGAAATGGAACCGAAAGGAGTCATATTCATCTGTAATCTTGTACAGTTCTCTATACCCCCAACTCCCCAAGTGATTGTGTTGTAATCATCTAATGATGGCCTTTCTATAAAAGTTGGGGATGTGCTCTCTTACAAAAATTACCAATAGTTTCCGGCTCCTTCAGGCTAATTTTGTAACCCTATAGCCATGATTATAGGAAGGATGCATAAATTGTTCAAGTGCATGGTTATATCGTAATGCACAACTAATGGTAGAGCATCCAATCACAGGAATATTGAAAACTCACGCTAGTAATCCTACACATCAAGCCCTCCAGTGACGATCTACTCCCCAGGGGCTTAGTTAAACTAAACAGAACGAAGAAACCCCCACTAATGCAATATCGTGTGCCGCATTTGCTTTATTGTAGCATAGCTCCAAATCTTCTGGGTTTTCTCAAACAGGCAAGAAACATTCCTAGTATCGCCTCCCCGATGTGATCTTCAGCAAGATGTTATTAACATCTGAAAAGTATAAAATTGGAGTCAGATCTTCACACCACATGATGCAACAGTAACGACTAAGTTTATATTGAGACAACTATTTGTTTAACAGAAGTGCTACTTTTCTTTTGTGAAAATACAGATAAAATTCCATAACAGCCTAATATAGCATATGCTGTACAATCAACTGCAGCTTTCCCTATCGATAAGAAACTTGTACAAAGCAAAAAAACACACAAGATTCAACAGATAATGTGACGACCTTACTCAGACTTTGGCTCACTGATCAGTGTACCCACACTCTTGAACCAGCGTATGAGATTGCGGTGATCCTTCACATACAGCCAAGCTTGTAGGAAAGGGAAGAGTTTCTCATTTATACCACGGGCCTCGATGTAATGATGGAATGCATCACGCACATTCTCATCCAATTCTCTGTCAATCAAAGAGAAGATAATTATTCATGATCAGTAAAAAGCAGTACATCAACATCCAGGGCTAACATATGTGTTTGTACTGTATCGTCCAGGACAAGCACCATACACAGCGGACTTAGTCTTATACATGTAATAAACATCAAATGAATTATTGATACCCATCCATGAGAGAAACAAACGACCACAATCCAAATAGCTAAGCAAACTTTCAGTTATTGCAAGATAGTAAAAGGCTTTTAAAGATGTGCTTGGATCACTGGACTTATATTCGGGGTTTTAATATTACTTTTAGTACTTTTTGTGCATTGTGCACTGCACAACTGAGCCAAACTGTGAGGCATGTGCATACATATTTAAGGCACATGATATCAGTAACTTAACCAATTATGCAACATGTAAGATTCATATTACTGGGTAAATGTAGCCACTGTTACATAGATCAAAACATTTTTTGGTCATGGTACCTAAGCATCTATGACGTATCACTAGCCATTTGATAAGTGTTTTAAAAGGATTTGTTTTATTTAGCTCTCTCAACATGTAAACATCTCTGTAAATTATGGTGATCATTATTTGTATGCATATATGGTAACCGGTGTAGTGACTGAGAAAATTGATTTAACTGATAGGAGAAACTAAATACCCATAGGAGTACAGAGTTTTGAGCATGCTAGTACATCTGAAATTTTACATGTTTCAAACTCAATTAGCACTAGTAAGGACAACGAAAATATTCTTCCTTTATACACATTAAACAATAGGTAATCCACAGCTTGAGATAAAATATTTACGAACACCACCTGAAAGGCTGAAAGACTACTGTTATACTTCATAGACCTTAAAAGTTAGTACACATCATAAACTCCCACACCTCAAGTGAAAGTATTACAGAACATAAAACACTGGGCACCTGAACTGCCACCATCCTTCATGATTAGGCTAACGCAACTATTTTTACAAAACTATGGTATGCAACAGCTAACAAAATATGCCCTAAAGCCCCATTCTAACCACTAAATTAGTATTAAGATCGCACCTGCTAGGCATTCACTCATTCTAGATCAATTGCTTTCTGATCAGGTTATACTAGCGCCACCAGTCAGATTACCCAAAGCCCCAAAAATTTACTAAAATGCTTGCTTACAAACTGAACCAAACAAGTAATTCACAGAATGAGAACGAATTTCGCTGATTTGGAAGAAAAACTCACTGGAAGATACGGCCCTGGTACCCGTCACCGCCCTTCCCAGCCAAACCCGCCGTCCCAGACTCGGCAGTCTTCGGCCGGAGGCAGACGGAATGGATCCCCACGGCGTCGGGGTACAGCCCGCACAGGAACTGCAGCGACTTGCTGCTCCCTGGCCTGGAGATGTCGACGTGGAGGAAAAGCTGGCTAATCGACTCGCTCACCCCACCCCCGCCGCCGTCGTCGTCGTCCGAGTCGTAGTCGGCGCCGGGGGGCATGATGTTGGCGAGCCTGGCGACGGAGATTGAGATCTCCTCGCCGGCATCCCCGTACCCGCGGCGGAGCACGGGGCCGGATGCCTGGTCCAGGGCGCCCTTGACGATCGTGTAGGGCTTGGGCGGGCTGATCTTGGGCGGGGGCGTCATCTTGGAGACCTCGAGGAAGTGCTCCTTGAGGGAGCGGAGGATGATGGAGTTCACGGCGGAGGAGGAGGCGGCCGCGGCGGCGGCGGCGGCGGAGGAGGAGTATGGTGAGGTGGAGAGGGCATGGCGAAAGAAGGTAGACGCGGCGGCGCGGCGGAACATCGTGAGAAGGGAGGAGCCGAAGGGTTTAGGAGGAACGGGAAACGGTATGGAAGCTGAGGTTTTTAGGTTACCCGGGGTTTCAGATCAGTTTTTTTTTCCTCTTGAACCTACTCTCTCCCCGTCCAAAAAAAATCAAACTCGCACAAGTATCTGGACATCCCTCCTAGGTTATTTTTTTCTTTAACGGAGATAGTACAGTATAAACACCAGATGCAGAGACAAGCACTTACCTTAAAAACGTATATATACACATCCTATCCTTACAAGCATCTTAAAAGACCACGGGCATATTTGAGATTAACAAAGTCACCGCGGGCAGATCTCTCACTGAAACACACACGAGAGCATCCCCGAAAGATTGGGTCGGCATCGCTTGAGAGTTGAGATTGTCGAAGTCACCACGGTCCCCTCGTTGAAATGTACATGCGCACACCTTAACCTTATGAGGTGCTCCGGAAAACTGGGTCGATATATTTTGAGATCGACGAAGTTATCACAGGCCCCTTGCTAGAGCACACACGATCACCCCCAGAAGACTGGACCGATATATGTATTGATGAAGTCATCATGGATCAACATTGTTGATGGGTACGTTACCTACCGCTGAAAGAATAATTAGCTGTAAATATGATCACACATGTCAAGTATAGTACTTAACCCAGGTAAGTTAGTCCCACCATAAGAAACTAACGAGTTAAGTTCGTATTTTATCATATCAGTTCATTTTGGTAATATCAATTGCAGTTGTTGCACGAAAATTAGTACTACTTTTGTCACGGTTAAAATTTGCAGGTTACACTACAATGAATTCGGAAAAATTTAACTAGAACAAATACTTCATATGAAAAATAGGTCAATTTCTTTAAAATTCCCATGAAATTCGTCCAAATCGAATAGGCTCTAAAATTATATAGTGCGTTTCAGACGGTGAACTCACCACACACAACATGTCATTTGTTCTACATGGATTTATAGCCGACCGTATGCTTTCTAGAGTTAACAAATACTTCCTCCGTTTCACAATGTAAGACTTTCTAGCATTCCCCACATTTATATAGATGTTACTGAATCTAAACATATATACGTTTCTAGGTTTATTAACGTATATATGAATATGAGTAATGCTAGAAAGTCTTACAATATAAAACGGAGGGAATACAATATAAAATGTTCGCCGATTTTATTTAGACGGTACGAACTAGTCAATGTCACACTAAAATAAGATTTTATGTGTAGCCATTGCCTATTTACAAATTGTAATATCAGATAGAAACCCTTCGGTGTGTTCAGCAAATGGGTTATGACTTATGATTGGTGGGATTGAGAAGAAAAATAGATAAATGTTTAGGATTAAATGTGTTGTAAAGAATAGATGACTAAGATACAGTAATATTACCTTTAGAGTGTCTGATATTATTCTCCTGTCCTATTTACCAAACAATCCCTTTGAGTGTGGTTTTCAGTAACCCTACCTTTTTTTGGTTAAAGAAAAAAAAATGAAAACTAAGGCTGTGTTTTTAACTGGATCCAAAGTTTGGATTTTGATTGAAATTGAAGATGATGTGACTGAAAAGTTGTGTATGTATGACAAGTTGATGTGATGGAAAAGGACTGAAGTTTGGATTCAAATTTTGGATCTAGACACAGCCTAAGTAGTAGGAGAAACGTGGTTGGTCACGATGTGCATACGCCTCCGGCCTTCCACATCCTTCCAGAAACGAGCCGGCCGGATTGCTCTCCAAGCCAAACACGGCCCAGAGAGGCGAGAGCCCCCACACCGCCAAACCCGACCCGGAAATCAACTGCACACGCTCCGATCCCCTCTCTCCAGATCGATTCGGACCCCATGGGTTGGCGTTGGCACGACGACGGCGATGACGGCGGCCGCGGCCTGGGCGACATCCCCGACCTCGCCGGCGGCGGCGGAGGCGGAGATGGGGAGCGCTGCGCCACGCGCCGGGTGGTGCAGTCTCGGTGCCACACGGAGGAGGTGGAGCCCGGCCGCTTCGTCCGCAAGTGCGAGAAGACCGAGCAGCTCCTCCGCGACTGCGTCGGCAGGTATATACATATACTCCATGGCCTCGCGCTTTTCCCTGATCTGTTCCTTCTTTTCCTGCGAGGATCCCCTCTTTGCATATTACTGTTCGTTGTTTTAGTGATGAATTGGTGATAACATGTCATGCGCAGTTGTGTTACTATTAGTCCCGTGTATGATTGTGAGCTGTGTATAGCCGCCTCTCTGTGGACGATTTTCGTGAGTCTGTCCTCGCTGATTTGATACAAACACGAATTCATTAAGAATGGGGAATGTGCCGTGATGATCGAGACGTTTGAGTTCTGTGGTGAATAGTATGATCAAATGTGTGTAATAACTTGGGCTTTTGAATTTTGGTAGCTAATTAGATATGGAATTTCTATCCAGTTTTAGGTGCCCGTGCCATCGACATGGGTTAAAAGTTATTGTGGGCTATTTTGCGCTCAACTTGTTAATCAACAAATTTTGGACGGAGGCAGTACTTTGTAGGCATGGGGTAAATTTGTATGATACACTTGTTGCTTGAAGATGTTCGTGAACTCATGGGATTTCTAGACACCTACAACCAATTACATTACAGTGTTATTATATTCTAACGATATGTAAAGAGCAGCTGTGTTCGTGTTGTCTACACTAAAGATTCAACAACTAGTGGTCATCATCAAACCGATAGCATATCCTCATTTTGCAGGATTTTGAAAACTCACATCTCGTTAGCATCCTTCCTTTTATTTCTTCACATGCCTCATGTTAAACTTTTAAGTGCATGAAACCCAAATTTCTGTATTTCGTAGCTCCTTGTAACCAATGTACAACACTATGATTAGTATTCTGGATAGATTTTGTACTTCCCAAAGTATTTTGGTTGTTGACAAGCTATTACAATAATCTGATGGATAACCTACCATACATTATTTCTCCTAACCGATCACAATAATCTTCTTCTAGGCCCTCTGAACTGGTGGAATCAAAAACTGAAAATACTGAAGAAGACGTCACAGATGAAATGAAAAGCGGGTCACTATCTCTTGGTTTTCCGACCAATGAGCCCTTTGCATTTCCTGGACTTCGCAGTGACATAGAAGCTCTTGAGAAAGGCCTTTTCGGGAGCATTGGTAGCTTTCTGGATGATGCTGAGAGGATGACCAATGATTTCTTGAAGTCTTTTGGTGTCCCTTCCATCAATGAAAGGGAGTCGAGCTCATTTGATGGACAACCTACAGGCAGGCACATTGGTGGACAACCTGCAGGCAGGCACATTGAGGAAGGTACTGCAAAGGACACTAAACAGAACGACTACGCAGAATTCAGCAGCAAGATTACAGATGTGTAAGGATCTACAGTTAGCTGACGCACCTTTGGGAGCAGCTTGCCAATTTTGTATTTTGAACATCTCCATGGTTGTAATTGGAAGGGGAAGGATCAGTTTGACTGTTTTATAAGCAGAGTCGTCTGAAGTCTGAAGTGTTGCGCTTATAAGAACAATTGTGTATATTACTGTTTTAGATAAGCCTGTTTGTGTTCCTCAACAATGAGATCAATTATGGATGGTTTTTTTCTCTGCTTAAGTTTGGTCATGGATAATGCAATGCATTGTTGTTTCTGCGTTCTGCTGCTCTTGGCTTCAACTGAAATATTTGGGGGCCAAAGGGGCAGAGACTCTGGCACCCTGATGCGCGATTGCCCATGCCCATCCTAGCTAATCCATTTGTGCGTTCTTTCAAAGGAGATTGGGGAGATTGTGACTCGTTTTCCACGCGCACGCTTCCCAAACTACTAAACGGTGTGTATTTTGCAAAAAATTTCTATATGAAAGTTGCTTTAAAAAATCATATTAGTCTATTTTTAAAATTTAAAATAGTTAATACTTAATTAATTATGCGCTAATGACATATAAGTCTCTTCAGGATGGGCTGGGGCCTGGGGATAGGAAATTCTCCGATCCCCTGTTTTTCTCAACTTTACCTTCACGTGGTCTTCGAAGCAATTTCAAGTTGCTATGATGCTTCTAGATATCTGAAATATGGACCTGCACAGTGTCACGGTGAACGCTCCTCTGATATTTCGGTAAAACTACGAAAGCTCGTAGCTACTTCCTCTCTCCTAAAACAAATCCACTCTTAGCATCCTATCCCAAGACAACTTTAGTTGTAAGGATAAAATAAACAAAGTGTCCCTTATTTATAGGAAAATAATATTAATAGATGGATAAAGGGTATTAAAATATGGTGAGATAATCCCTTATTTCTCTATGGTATATGAGCTGCAGATGCTAGATGCCTGGTGAGGTATGTACGCTTTCTTATTATGAAACATGTATATCATCTCGATTTTTCGATGTTTCTATGCCAATAATTCGAAACAGAAGATTTCTCCTCCGTTCATTTGAAAGTCTGGTTTCAGACGTAAGCTACCAAAAGGATGAAATTTTTTAAGATAATACCAAAAGGATGAAATGCTTGGTAACTCGGGCTAGGTGCTTAGAGTAACCAGAACCTGCACACTACTTTATCCTACGCTTTCTATATAAGTACAACCACTAACTAGTGAGGATAAGACATCATCAAAATAAACCTAACCTGGGAATATAGGGTAGGTTTGGTTTGCTACCTATCAAAGATTTGGTAGTACCAAATGTTTGGCAAATTTTGGTATTATCATTCTTTTTTGGTATCCTTGGTTGGGTAAATATGTTTGGATTACTACCAATATGAAGTCAAAACTAGAAATTGAGCACGCCTATTGGCGCACTTGTTTTAAACCCCATGAATTTGTTTTCGTGTTATTAAAAAATATTATGTTTGTTGAAAAAGCAACGTCCTCAAATTTTGACATCTTAAATTATTAAATTGTAAATATCATATTAATAGATTTTTGATGAAAACTCTTCTATATAGTTGTGTTTTAATTTTTATAGTCTAGAAAACAATGATAAAATATGTGTAATAGAGTCTGTTGATTTTTAAAATGATATTATTTTAAATACACAGGTAATATAAATTTTGCAAAGTTTTATAAGAATTAGTTAAATTTTATTGAAACTTGAGAAAAAAAAAGTACATTCGAATAAAATTTCAATCAACTTTTAATTTAAAATTTAGGGGCAATTGTATTTTTACCCTGTTTTAATGTCTAACTTCCAATTTGACCCTGTTATTTTAAGTTTGCTTATTTGACCCTCTTTTTAAAAAATAAAGATCAAACTTGACCCTATTCTGTGAAAGCAACTTAACGGTGTTAACTCATGACAAAAGTACCATTTATACCCTTGCTTGTTTGACCCTTCTTTATTGAAAGTTTTTGTTTATTTATCCAGGTTTAACAAATTTTGACCTAGGTTTGATAAATTTAACATAGGTTTCACAATTTGTCTTAAATTTGATGAATTTTGACATATATTTGATAGCTTTTTGAAAATTTTGACTTAGATATGATATATTTTTTTACAAAATTGACATACACTTCACAGATTTGATAAAATTTTGACAACATAAATCTCAAACTATATATTCCAAGAAAAACACAAACGCCATGAGGCTAACCAGATGTGTCTCGAGTCCAAGCTGCTCAATCTACCGCAGCTGCTACGCGCCGCCGTGAGAATACTCACCGTGTTGCCGTTGCGGCCGCACCTGCGCGTCGTCGTGGCCGCACCTACGCGCTGCTGCAGCTCCCACATGCCGCTTTCGCTCCCTCCGTGCGCCGTCGCCGCTAAAGTTCCCACTACGTGCTGCCTCCGCCGCTGCTGCACTCGCGTGTAGCCGCCGCAGCTCCTGCGCACCATCGCCGTCGAACTCTTCTCCGCGCGTCGCCTCCGCAGCTCCTGCTGCCGCCGCCGCCGGTGAAGACCACTCCGCGCGCCGCCGCCACAGCCCCCACCGAGTGCCGCCTCCGCATCTCTGTCTCCACAGCTCCTGCCGGCTGCCGCCGCCGCCGCCGAAGTCCTCTCTGCGTGCCGCCACCGCAGCCCCCACCGAGCGCCGCCTTCGTAGCTCCTATCGCGCGCCGCCGCCACAGCCCCGCCGCGCAGCGCCTCTGTAGCCCCCACGCGCGCCGCCGAGAAGGCCCGGCCGGCTGGGGTGAAGTAGACTGGTGAGAAATTTGGGGATATAATTGATTTGGTAGTCAGGGGCATTTTAGTCAGTTCAGATTATAAAATAATTTTTTTCGGTGCACTAAGTAAACCCTAACTGTACAGTGAAAATAGGGCCAAACGGCAGTTCCGATTTCTAAAAGTAGGGTCAAATAAGTAAAGTTGAAAAAGTACGGTCATATTAGTAGTTAGACTTTAAAATAGGGTCAAATGAGCAATTGTCCTTAAAAAAAGTAGCAAATCACATTATTACGGAAATCCTTAAATTTCTGTTTTTTCTAACCACATTATTTAGGGTTTCTTTCTTTTTGTAAAATTATAGTTGAGTTTTCTATTAAATGATAAAATTGATCATTGATATTTTTTGTAAAGGTGTTCTAAAGGAGCTACCGTACTCATCATTTTTTCTAGTACCACATGAAAAGTTACAATCGTATAGATTTTGTGCCATAAACACTTACTCCCTCTGTTCCAGAATATAATAAGTTTTAGAGTTGGGCCCGGTTATTAAGAAAGTAGGTAGAAGTGATTGGTGGAGGGTTGTGATTGGATGAATAATGGAGGTAGGTGGGAAAAGTGAATGGTGGAGGATTGTGATTTGTTGGGAAGAAAATGTCGGTTGAGAAGTTATTATATTTTGAAACAAATCCTAAGGGTTAAAAGTTGTTATATTTTAGGACGGATGAAGTATTTACCATCACGCACACGGGAGGGTTACCTTTCATCTTCTTTAAAAGCCAGGTAATCTCTCAAATGACCAGGCAATGTATTGAGTTTTCTAGAGATTTATTATAGGTATATGTGCACAGGAGACATACTTTCCAACACACATATACTGCACCTCTTTACCTTTAAATGAACACATGGCAGTTTTCTAAAGAAGCCTTTACTAAATACTAGCCAGTAAAGTCGTGCGTTCGCATGACTATGCCTTCCCACCTATTAAATGCAATATATTGATTATAATTATATTGTAAATAAGTTCTTAAAGAACATATTTTGTAGGAACTAGGAAGTTTATCTATTATAAACAATATTTGTGATCATAAATAATTAACATGCCTAGCATGTAAAATTTGTCGTAAATATTAATATTAGCATATGTTCTCAACTTTGTATATTATTAGCAGGTATTATATTTTAATTATTAGTCCAAGTAATTTTTAAACATTTATATTAAAGCATTAATTTCTGAACATTCGAAGAACCGTGTTCTGTATTGTTGGAAGGGAACACACCACGCTTGGAAAAAGCATTAGTTTTTTTTTCTAACATTCTTTTTCGAGCTTAACTCCAGATGCTCCCCTTTTCTGATCAAAGTAAAATGACTATGCTTTTATTATTCCCATGTTTTCTTCCGATCCTTCCATTGGAAGTGTCATGAATCTTCTCCTGCCCTCTATATTTCTAACCAATCCTTTCCAAATCCAACGGCACATCTTAAAAGCATACCTGGCTCAAATCAAAATGCGAATAAACATTTTACGTTCATTGTATGATGACGACGACGACGACGACGACGACGATGATTTAGTGTGCACGTGGCTCAATAGGAGGCTAGATATTTGGCCCTTAAATCGGTTATAGAGATTTAATATTACAGAGGAGAAAATTTAGATTAGTGCCAAATTTACTTGAGGCATTACCGATTTGTTTGCTACAATCCAAACACCTAACATTACTATTCAAGCTGCCAATAAATTGGTTGGACACATTTTGGTAGTAATCCAAAATAGCTAAATTCAATTGTCGCTATATAGTTCTGTATTTTCACCCATCTTTACGTGACGCTAGACAAGTCGGCAGCAACATCACACGAGTTATTGTCACCACATTCATTCTTACGGTTTTATATGAATTCCTGTAGTAAAGCGTGAAGTATCATCGGGTTTACTTTTATTCTGAAGTGAGAAAAAATTGCCCAAAAAAGATAGCAACCAAGCAACTCGACTTAGCAAAGGGGGGGGGGGGCATGTTTGGGGCACGCATTGCGCTTGCAACAAAACTTTGGCTGCTGCTATGTCTGCTGCTATGTCTGGGATAATCAGTTGGCACAAATTGATGAATTCGAAAAGGAGGCCCCATGAGCTGCTAGGATACTATGTTAGATTGTAGGAAAGAGATCCTATGAGATTTTTTCAGTTTAATTTAATAGTTGTATAAATTATATGTAGCTATTCTATAAGAAAACATGATAATAATAATAGAGTAAATTGTACCAGCGGTCCTTAAACTTGTAAGCAGATTTCACCTAGGTACACGAACCTGCAAAGCGTGCATCGAGATCCCTAAATGTAGTTTATTGTATCATCTCGGTCCAAAGTCCTGTTTGACCGTGGTTTTACCAGTGTTCACCTAGTCGCTAAACGCTAGTCGGACGGCCACCTACTGACTAGCGACTAGGCTGATTAGGCGGCGACTAGACGGATTAGGCGAATTAGACATTTTTTTCTATTTCTTTCACGCAAAAATACTGATTCTAGATATTCGGTACTCGGTAAATATAGGCATTTAGGCAAATAGCATAAATCATAGTTAAGTTCAGAAATCATCAAGTCCATACAACGCACTGACACTGCACACGAAGCATTGGGTTTAGTACAAATCTATAGGGATAGCGAACACATCAGTATAGCCACTGTACATGCACATCATAATTCATAAATCATAACTTTATAGATCTGAGGGGCTGGAGCTAGGAGAGAGGAAGAAAAATTTATCTAGAACTGGAAGAACAGAGAAGGTGAGGTGGTGGAGGGGAGCCTGATCCCCTGATGGCCTGATCTAGGGTTGGCGTAGGCTGCTTGAGTGGTTCCGTGCTTGACTGCTTCAATCGGTGTGTTTGCCACCTTCCATTGACAGCAAGGATGAAGGATGAGATGGAGAGCAGGAGCAGCAGAGGAGGGGGAAGAACGTGGAGCAGCAGAGGAGGAGAGGGAAGAACATAGCGGCGCGGTGGAAGATCGATGGGCACGGCGACGGAGCCGTCGCTCGTGGCGGTGTGAAAAAAGGGGGTAGGCAGGGATTGCGCTCTCTCTCCAGGCTCTCAAATAAGGCAACCTAAATCCCCTTCTATACCGAGTCGGTCCCGCGTGGCGCTTCTAAATTTTATCACGCCCAAATTTTGATTTCTATCGCCTAGTCGCCGCCTAGACGCACTGTCCCTTTGTCTAATTGCGCTCAGGCACCGTCCTGTCCAGGCCGCCTAGAACCGTCTAGGCGGTAAATCGACTAATTCACTGCCTAAGGTGTAAACTGGACAAATTGTCGCCGACTAGCGATTAATCACCGTTTAGACAGGCTAGGCGGCCGTTTAGGCGAACATTGGGTTTTACTTACGTGGCATGCTACATGGATGGTGATGACATGGCGAAATTTTCCCTCCTTTTTTTACCTGCTCTGCCTTCACTATGCATGTCGAGTCGCCGGTCGGCTTTGCCCGTAGGCCAACGACGGATGGATTCGGCAGGACAACGGATTCTGCAGCGGCAGTGTTCGGCATGAGTGGATCCGGCGTCAGCCAGTCAACACGTTGCGCGGACCAAGCCGAAGGCGCTAAGGCATGGGGGCTCGGTTCCAAATGGAGGTGCTCCTATCTCCTATCGTCCCTAGTGGATTTGTAGCCTCCGTCCCTCAAGGAGGGAGGATCCGACGCAGGTGACACAAGGAAATGACATATCCTATGTTGTTGTTCCGCTAACATGAAGGGATGACAGATATGGCAGCACCAGGGTCGGACGGGACCGACGTTGCTGTCAGCCACAAGCGCTCCGATGTGAGGCTCCACATTGCTCTGCGTCGTGTCCTCATCCGTGCCATCCATGCCGCCACCTAAACCGAATCGAAGGGAAAGAGATCTTAGCCAAGTTGGAGCGGCAACGCTCGCAGAGGAGGGAGTAGAAGCAGCATCCCAAGAAGAAGTAACATGCTAGTAGCATCACCATGATGCCCGCCAGTGCAGGCATCCGCCGACACCCATCTCTCCGGTCGCGAGCTCCTCCATTAGCTCAAGCCCGTCACTCCTCCCAGCTTAAATCATGTCGGATCAAGCCACAACCTATCCGAAGTCATCATCCCCAGCCACCGCTCTGCCGTTGGGCCAACCCCGTTGCTAGCGCATCTACCTTCGGTGGTCGGCGTCGTCTCTCTCGCTGCCTCCCTCTCCCTTTGCTGTTGTCGTCAATGCGGTCGTTGCTCATCATCACAGCCGCCGTTGGTACATCCAGCAGTGAAGGAAGAAGAGAAGAAGAATGGGAGAATAAGAACAGGAAAAGGAAAATTTGTTCGTGTCATCGTTCACATAGGATGCCACGTAGGCAAGCCACAGTCAAACGAGACTCTGGACCAGAATTAATACAATAAACCAAGTTTATAGATCTTGATGCCATGGATTAGCCCTGCACAAAAATTGCAATGGTAACTCATGTATACTCTTATTTTGCAGTCGTCGCTAAAACCTATCTTATGCAGGCAAATGAAGCCCAACAACACTTAATTTAGGAATAACAGCACTTCATAATCAATTCGTAGCTAGCACGCAAATGAAGCCCAACAACACTTAATTTAGGAATAACAGCACTTCATAATCAATTCGTAGCTAGCACTACCAAGATAGGTGAAATGTGGAAAGACAGCCTACTCTGAATACCGTACTCTACCACAACGTTTTCTACTTCATTTTGCCATCAGCAAAACACACACTGCCTACAAGGGCAAAACAAAATATTGCTTGCAAACTATGCACGCACACGGCGTTTCTGAATTGTGTAGACTAATCACATGTGTGTTTTTAGGGTAACACATCAAACTATTCACCGACTCTTACAATCGTCTACTAATAAAAAAAAATAAAACCAAGGGAACCGAAACCAAGATCGAGATACAATTTTTTTGAAACGCTTTCTTTCACAAGTCTGTGTGCTACCATATTCGCGACGAACCCACCTCAGTTTCACCTCAGTTTCAAACCCTAGAAATAAAGCCAGGGGAACCGAAACTTGACCCCTGGTCAAGATACAATTTTTTGAAACACCTTTTTTTCGCATGTCTGTGTGCTACTATATTCGCCAAACCCACCTCAGCTTCAAACCCTAGAAGTCATCAAAATGGCTGAGATCTTGGATGATCACCCCATGGACCGACCTTTTAAGCTCACTTTGTTTCACCATATTGGCACCCTCCCAAGGAGACAATTTTCTCAAAATGTGTAGTTTAACGTTACAAACGAAAACAGATTCCCCTTTCGATTTAAACCTGAAATAGATTTCGATCATATTATGTGGGCATCAACAGTTATCCCACAAAACCCCATGGTGAAACAAAAACCACTGGGATGATCAGCCCATGCCCAATATACAGCTTTCAGAATCTACCTAAAAACAACTAAGAATTCCAACATTAAAGAACCCTGTACACCCAACCAGATGGAAAATTTCTTTCAACCGACCACACCAGACTGTGCAACGCCTTCTTGCGCAGACCAAAATAATGACTATATGTCTAGAAGAAGACAATGAACTTTGCCGGGTGAGGAATAAATTAAGGTGCTCTTGATGATCTCATTAGCTTGTACTACGGCAGGTGAGAGCTCTGGATACATCACATAAATGTGATAATTTAACCACCTCTAGTTGAAAATCTTCACAGCCTTATCGAAAGAATTGCGGTTCTGTAATTTATTCAAATTGTTGTCAGAAAATGCCCACTGTTCACATGTCAGTTAGTAGGAGTCATAAGCGTATACCTGATTGGACAAGCATGACCTTTTTGGGGTGACGTCTGAGTGCTCAAGTCCTAGGCATTGTTCCCATGGTCCATAAACATCTTTCTATATTAAATAAACAAGGCAGAAAAAAATTATTTGAGAATAATCCGACTCAACTCTTAAAAGAGAATTTAACCCACCTGGAATCGGCTCAATACGATATCTGAATCTTGAAAGTATTCACCAGCCAGGCGATTGTGAGCAATATAAGCAAATTTCCACTGATCAAAGTAGCTCACGTCAGATAGTATCCAATATATGATACAGCAGAAAAGGTAATTGAAAAGATCACTAAAGGTTTACACTGTAGCACCAGCCTCACCAACAGTAAACAAGCAGTAATAAAGTAATACAAAATCGATCGTGTATGAGATGAAAGGTTGAAATAATTACCTTCGCAAACTGCTCATCAGAAACCAGAAGTTTCTTCTGAATACGCACTTTGATATCTGATAATGTCTCACCATCACGGATAAGAAAGAAGAAAGGTTCTCCGTAGTAATCAATGTGCTGGAAAGATTGAGACAAATGATTCAATAAGAGAAATCCCAGGTCGCCGTTGCTTCTCTCAAATGGCACGCAAGAAAACAAACGTCACAAAAAACAAAGAATTGGAGCGAGAATCAGAGATGCACTCTGAAGAAAATACAGAACATGCTCAGGCAAATGGAACGATGCTTCATAATAGAACCATAAACCAGCATAGGAATTGAGAGGCACTGATCATTGAGGTCAGCTTAGTAAGTGACGTTACACCTTTAGGCAGCATTCAGTTGTGTCCATTGGAGGACTATATAGTGGCCCATTATTACAGATAAAATGCAACGACCTGGTTGTTTACAATGAAATGAAATGACACAATAAATGCTTCAGTCATCTCTTGACGAGACAATGCCTAAGAAAGTACCAAACAGTTTGAGCTTATCCAGGAAGACAGTTAAAACGTGGATAGATATTTCCAACATTGACTGAGCATGTTCACGCTCAACCCTTCCAAGGCCAAAGCCATATTTCCCATTACACGTTTCCCATGTAAACAAGCTAAAGTACAACGACTAGTCAGTCCACCATGTAAAGTAGCAAACCTCAATAATTTCTACTATGTTCTTAATCACTGTGACAAGTGGGACAGCTAATACTTTAGAGATGACTGTTTCATCACGCTTAGATCAAAGAAGGCTGAAATGGGATTTACTCTGAACTATATCCAGAATCATGATGTCGTGAACATTGACATGTTCCTCAAAACTGGTCTTAAATATATGACACCATTGACTCTAATTCATTTGATTATCCATCTTTTCTAGAAATATCTGTGCAAATAGATAAACATTCGAGGCACACTTAAATTACTTTGATGACAGATCAAGCGGTACTCTTCACATGACTTAACTAAGTAATTGAATAAATATTGCTGGACATAGTTTGAGGACGAAGTCAATTGTGTTGTATATTAAAAACCAGAGGGAGTACCAAATGACTACAAGCAGTATTGAAACATTAGGTTCTAAATATATAAATACCTGTTTTTCTATGATGAAGTGACAGACATGAACCAAACGGTCTCGCACACCAGCATTTTTCTCTTCTTCAGGAACCTGACCAACAGAAAAGGAATATGTGGAGAAAAGGTAGCTAATTATGTACACTAATTAACAACATGTTCAGTTTGAGTGG
Organism: Oryza sativa Japonica Group; assembly: GCF_034140825.1. NCBI lineage: Eukaryota > Viridiplantae > Streptophyta > Magnoliopsida > Poales > Poaceae > Oryza > Oryza sativa. Next base: position 33,160,775 of record NC_089035.1, read on the forward strand.
GTTATTCCATGGATGATTTATTCCAACATGAGATGACCACATTTTATTGTGTCATCTTATTACAGGGGATGACGTGTTGATGAGCCCACTCATTTTAACAAAGCATGCCCAACTGTAGGTCATTTGCTTTGTAGCCTGAACTTCAGATTGCTTAAAGGACAGAACATCTCAATAAAGTTTCCGTATAAGCAAATGCTTACCTCTTCAACACATAACAGTCCATTGAATTCATTAACTGAAATTTTCTCCGAAGGTTGATACACCTGAAAAATTAACGAGGCAAGTGATTGATCATGCATAAAAGAGGTATTTTCAACCACTATTAAGTATACGTGTACCTTGATGAAAGAATAGAAAATATTGTTTTCTACGATGAAAGCAGGGATGAAACTTTACATGGTAAAATGAAATCATGACGTGAGCATTATGTGTTTTTCTTAAAGAGCATATGACGTGATTTTTGGTAAAACTTGGAAGAGTCAGGCAAAACCTGCCAGGTTGACTACCTTTCGTAATCAAAGTGAAAGAAAAAATCTATCAACTCAAACAGAGAGATCTTTGTTATTTTACAGCAGGAACTGATTTTCTACAACAATACAACCCTCCAGTTTCAGAAACGAGCTTTGCAGTATTTTTTTTTTGTGTGTAATGGTCTCTACCCTAAGAATAAGCCTTTAAGAATTACAGAAGAACTGTTGAAATACCTTGCGTATCTTGTTTTTGTAGACCTCAAATAACCGGAATTCAGCATCACTATAAGATAACTCAACCTGAAAAAAAATCATTAAATTGCCATGCACACACAACACTTGAAAGAAAACTAGCAGTTGATTCACCTTGGATTTCATGTCCTCAATCAAATCAGACATAGTGCTACCTTTTGGCAACCGTATAAAGTGAGATGACACCTGATAAGTAAGCATTAGCACAGGACATGATCAGAAATATAGAAGTGGTTACAAGCACAAAACGAGTTCAAACAAACCTCATTGTTTGTAGCATGATAAAAGGCAACTCTCAATGTTATCAGATCTTGCAGTACTGGCAAAGGGATGTCCAGTATCTCATAATACAATATGTCAGACATCTGCCAAACCAAAGGAAGCGCAAGTAATTTCATGTAAAAGGCACAAAAGAAGTTGCTCAGAATACTCCATAAAGCTGCCAAACCTGATTGCCATTCCTTAGCATGTCCGAAAGATGATCAAGACCTCTATACTTAATGTAGTGAGATTTGGGCATCTGTGAATACGGGAGGTGTTGTGTAAGGCGGAGTTTGGAAGGATCATCGAGTCCAAGTTGATTAGCAACTTTTTCAACAACATCATCATACGTGAAACGCTTTGAACTTCACAAATATGAAAATAGGAGGGGAAAAAAACAGTGAGTCATATCACAGACAAAGGAGGTATGTCAGTTATTATATGTATGTTCAAATATTCCTGGCACATACAGCTCCAAAGTGAAGTCATCATCTTTTGGATTCTCAAGTAATCTGAAGTGGACAACCTGTAGATAACAACAATAAATTCCACTTGTGGGAAATAATAAATGAAATATACAGAAAATTCAGACAGGAATCTGTTTTTTTGCGAAAAGGAATTATTTGAAAGGGTAGTTGTTCCATGTTTCACTACAGATACCATAAACCTTAATGAAGCAGCGCCCAACACCCTACAGACACACATATTTCTTCCATTGCACAATGTCATTGACTTTTCAGGAAGACCACATATATATTTAAAATCATACAGCCTTGCCAACATAATTCAGCTTTCCAGAAAGGGAAAAATAACTACATGGTTCTGATATTCTTTACTCTCTTCTTACAGCTCCAATCTAGAGCTCTACGCTCAAACATGTTAAACTTAGGGATGAAGTGTGACTGAGAATAGAGATCCGACAGGAGCTATCGGATGTGAATACATAAAACATATCTATTTTTAAGAGAGTATTTTGTAATGGATGGAGCACTGGAGCATGACACAAGAAAACTGTTTGCTCCATATACCAGTATGCTTACATAGTGAACAAAATAGACATTACAGTGGCTAGTGGCACAAACCACAACAAATGAATTGCATAAAAAAAAAGGAGGAATAAAAAAAATCAAAGGAGCTAAAAGAAATATAGCAGTGTATCAAGACAGAGAATGTATTAGCAGAAAAGAGCTAAAAAAGAGAAGCTATAGATATTAGAATTTGATCACATTTAGGAGGCTTGCACTGAAATATGGTCACAACAATTCTCTTTGTTCAAGTGATAAAGTTAACATAATTATTTGTGTGATTACACATATTTCATTCCTTAAAATTAGCTGGCGGTTATGGTGTAAAGTGCCTTTCTTTCTCGGTTTCTCCAAGCAGGCCATATTGGTTATATTGGCAAATGGCAATGTACACACCCCAAACCATGTCACCCACAAGCACACCCAACATGCAAACAGGACAGCACCATACCACCAACTTGGGCAAAGGTATGTTCCCTATGGAAAAACATACAAGACAAACAAAGCCAGACTACTCTACTGGTAATATTCTAATCCATGAAGAAGTAAGGAATTCCATGTTCAAACGTATCAATCCAAACAAAGATTATGCTAACAATTTAACAGGGCATAGAAAAAAAATGATAATACGACTACCCGAGCTAACCGGCTGTTCTGCACTGTTCTTTACTTCTTTTTCTTTCCTTTTGGCTCGGTGGGTCAGAGTGGCTAGGCTTTGCCAGAAGGATCATCGTTTTGGTAAGCTTGCCTCACCAACTAGCTAATCAGACCGAGGTCTTACTCCTCACCAGCTGAGCCGTTATTTTCCTTTTAGCAATCCTAATATTAGAAGTAGCTTGACTTTACTCTTTTTTTTTCAATTCTGAAATAGCCTTCAGCCCACTGGTACCAGTGGTGCCTTGATCACTTGAAAGTGAGGCTGTTGGAAAGTTTGTCTCTAGTCTATCCCATTATCCCATTCGCGAGTTATTCGACTTCTTTTTCTTAATTAGCAGATTTTAGTTATTGGCATCCATAAGGATAATGGGGAAAACAGAACAAGCAAAGGTCTGTTGCAACTGTTACTGACTGAAGGACAAAAAAAGAAGATAAGATAACAGTCCACAGAAAAATGAAAAAGCATCAATTCATCCCCAGGACAGATATATTTACCTGTCTATTTTGGATATATTCAAAGAAAGATGGCACATCGGCACAGCGATAGTGGTCCAACTTTTCTGGAGAACAACGTTTTTGGTAGCATATAATGTCACCATCTTCAAGCTTAAATCAACACCAGACAGTCAAACAGGATAAGTAAAATGACAACTAAAACTCTTGGAAAGCTAAACTAAATCTGTTAGAAAAAAACAAAATATTAATAGAACAAACCTGGCTTGAAAGGAAGGAATCATTAATGTTAATAGGTTCACACATTACACTTGGCTCGAACATTACTTCCTACAAAAAATTAGGGAAATAAATTGCAGTTTTACAACTCCTCAAATGGTGCCTAACTAAAATAGTCAAGTAGAACCAGTAACTAAAAACTAACCTCATACAGTTCAATATCTTCATCTGACTGAAACCCTGCCATCTCTTGCAATTTTTGCACTATATCAGCTGGCTTCCCTGATGCTTTCACAAGAAGTTTTCCAACATATCTATTTCATAATAACAGGGATAATATCCATGCAGCTTGGTCAGGTAACCCATAGAAGTAAATTAAATAAATAAATAGCTATATGCATATACAAGAGATAGGAACAACCTTAGCTCTTCCTTTTCAGGATCATACAGCTTGAAGAATATTAATATGTCATCCTTTGTCTTTGGAGGCACAGAAATAGGATGATTTTCCTGTACACATGTCATAATCTGGGTTAAATTGTCCACAAGTAAACCAAGATCAATGAACTTTGGCTAAACAAGTAGCACAACACAATTGAGTAGATGACTTAGCAAATAAAAAGCACTTTAGTAAGTAGTTAACCTGTCCCAATGCAACCTCCAAGAACAGTTTCAACTCAGAATTGAGTGATTTATTTGATGGATCTGTAAGGTGTCCAATCTGCAGAAACAAAATTTATTAATTGCGAGTCAAGAGAGCTGATAGATGAAATAAATGGAAGCTAAAGACAAACACAAAAACAAAGTAGATCTCTAAATTGAATCAAGTAATGTTAATAGGTAGATAAGCTTAATCAAAGTGCAATATCCACACGCCTGGTTGGTTGGTTGCACTATTAACTCATAAATCTAACCAAGATATAATAATATACCTGAATCCTCGCATATAGAAACTGTCTGTGTATTCTGTATACATAACTACTAGTTCCACAAAATGAGTGCAAGGTACCAATCTCTGTTTCAGTACACTCAAACCATGTATTTCACAAGAGTTCTTTACTTGAACAGTTTAAAAGAACAGAAAATGCCCGCTGCTCCTAGGGGCATCCCCTCAACTCCAACGTTGGAGAATTGGGAAAACTGGATAAGTTCCCTAAAAAGCAACTTTATGGTGCAAATTATGTTATGTGCGCATACCAAGTTTCACAGGCAAATTCAACCATACTATGAATAAACTGGACTATGAAGTTATGCATATGTGGAACACTTGATGACCTACAGCCAAGAAACTTTTGGGGTTAGGAACAGTGCACATCCATTATCCACAAACTGGACTATGGTGCCTCCCATATGAAATCATATTTGATCTCTTATATCCTCTTACCCAGTTTATCACTCCCACCACTGACACCTTACTTAACCAAACTTCATCTATTCTATACTCATTTAAAAAGACCATGGGTCTTTAAATGGTAATGAAGTGCCACATACATCCCTAAACTTGAAGATATAAGTTGGCAAGCATTGTGATCTGGCTCACTTCAGTCATCACTTTGGACATGGCTAAAAGTGTTGATGTGGGGATGAAATAGTGTTGTGAAGTCAACAAAGTACTCCCTTGTTGCACAACACTTTAATTGTGGTTTCGCATAGTTTTAGTTTGACCACTCCCATTTTATAAATACTAGTACCAATATGCCCTTCCATTGTAAGGGGCGAGGCTCATATAATTAAGGATGGGTTAGGAGGGCAATTGAACTCGGAGCGTGCGGTGGGAGTAGAATGAAAGGAGTGGAGAACAACTCCACTTTTAAAGTGGTAGAGAAAACTATACTCCCTCTGTTTCATATTATAAGAGGCTTTGACTTTTTTCCTAGTCAAACTTTTTTAGTTTGACTAAATTTGTAGAAAAATATCATAACATTCCCAATACAAAACAAACATATTATCAAAATATATTCAATGTTATATTTAATGGAACTAATTTGGTGTTGTAGATGTTGCTAAATTTTTATAAACTTAGTCAAACATAAAGAAGTTTGACTAGGAAAAAAGTCAAAACAACTTATTATAATATGAAATGGAGGGAGTAGGTATTAAAAAGTACACCATATTGCTAAAGTGTGTTACATGGTAAATATATAAAAAAAAAATAAGCCCACTCATCACAATCAGACGATTTAAAAGATCATACTCCCTCCGACCCAAAATAAGTTAGATCTCCAGAGTTCAAACTTTGTGACAGAATGAGTTCATTTCTACTCTGTAACCTACCCTCGGTCCACAAATACAGAAGTTTTACTCCTTCAATACCCCTTGCCTACCCAATCACCAATACCCTAAAGTTGCATCGCAATGCGAGGAATGCTTTTATTTTGGGACACAGGGAGTAAGTTCATACATAATGGAAGAAATCAAGGCTGATGATTTCATGTAGGTAGCATGGACAGTTACTGTCAAGCAAGGTAATATGATGTTAATTAATGCCAATATTGCACTTACACTAGATGCTTCCTCCTGGAGAGTCAACGGGCGTACGGGTCTAAATGTGTGGTTCTGTCGCTTAGCCCATAACCAAAATCGTTGGGATTGTACAGGAATACCAAATTCTTTTGATAAATCGACCTGTCAAGAAAGCATATTTCAATCAGAACACCACATTTTTTGCTATCATGATAAAATTCCAGTATGAACAAAATGTTCAGATTTTGATGCAACAAACACCAAGCAGATCCCCAACAAAGCAACTGAAGTCAAACAACAGCGCAATATAATTTGTTCCAGTTTTCTACTTGCAATAAAGAAATAATAATAACAGCATACACATATTCAATCAAGTAGACATTATGTTTTCAGTAAATAATATATTCCAAACATGGGACTTCAAACAATTTCTCCGAGAGACTGGTTATAACTGAAAAGAAAATGAGCTAGTCTGTTTCTTATACTATTTTGATTTCAACACTGTATCAGATCAATAATGGAGATTACATGTATTCCAGAGAGCCAGCAAAGATAGGCAACCAAAGAAAGAAATCTTTGACCATGTTATTAGGCTTATGAATATAAGAATCTGATCTAACCCAGTATGAACTCTCTTCATAACTCATTATTTGTTAGAAAATCATATTTGAGGCGTATATTTGTGTGTATGAAAAATCTAAAGCACAGCTGTTTGCTTCACCTATGGATAGTCAAACCAGCGAAACTCAACATGCAATTAGACTTAACTTGTTTGTTTATTGTCTTTTGGGGTTTGTGTTTGTACTGTTTCCAGTTTTCTTTCTTCTTTAATGAAATGATATGCAGTTCTCCTGCGTATTTGAGAAAAAAAAAATCATTGTATTGATATATTCAAGTTATCTTTGGTGAATGGTGTTGAATAGCATTTCCATGCAACAAACATATACATGTAGGTTCGACAATGTGTTGCTCTCACAGAATATCCATAGACTATGTTTGTTGTACTCTTAGTTGGTCTATTTTTACAGAGTCAACAAGATCGATCAAAGCTAAACACCTGTGAAAGATTCACCAAACTACACAATCGGGCTTATAAGCTAATAATGAAATAATGTTACTCACTTTAAATTTAAGAATGGAAAACTAAAATACCAGAATTCAAGAAAGTACTGGAAAATAAAATAAAATAAATTGTAGCGTAGTTATGGGGCATCATCAATGCAATACAATTCTGTGCATATCGTATATTCATTAGATATACACATTTTGATATATCATGGATGACAAATGAGGCTCAGCAAAAAGTTACCTTGGCCTGGTTTATTGTCAAATGTTTAGGTGCCCGAAGGCTTTGGATGTTGTCATAATCCACAAGATCAAAATATATATGTTTTCCAATTTGCTCTGCAAAATCAGAATCTCGGGCAACCTAGAAAATGAAGCACTAAGTGAGGAGCAACTAGAATGATAGCATTTTCAGATAATGTAACGTATCAAATAAAGAGGTAAACCTTTAATGCAGTGAACATGTGGGCCTCTGCTTTCTCCTTTTTCTTATACTCTCTTTCTTCATTTTCTTTTCTCAACCTAATCTGGTAAAGGTTTTCATGACATCAGAACAAGTTCTGTGATACCCAAGAAAAGAAAAGGGAAGAAGTATTACCTTAAGGTGTTCTGGTATGTCGTTTTCATCTAAATTGCAAATAATTTTTTCTCTGTCACTTTCACGAATGTACACAAGCATGTAAGCATTTGAATGCTTAGTAAACCTAAGCGGGGTGGTATTCAATCCAGGATTGGTATGTGGGAGCTGTAACAGAAAAAAAAGACATTAATAAAACTAATAGAAGTAAAAGGCCGACTTGGGGCTTCCAGTGTTCATGTGTGTATATACCTCTTCCTCGCCACCGTATTGCTCCTCTAATGCCCGCTTCATGTCTTCTTTTGTCACTCGTTCATCATCAAACTTGTACCTAAATTGTGAAAGTACAAAACATTACATAAATTCATCAAATGACTGTCCAATGGAATGCTAAAAAATTGAAGATAGAAAGGCAGGGCATTATTAGCAACAAAGCAATCGTCTAACAAGCTTATCTTCAAACTAATGTTAACAAAAATGGAATGATCCTTTACAAAGTCATTAAGGATATTCATGCAAATCACATCAATCCATAAAAAGAACTCCTGCAAGCACAACAAAAATAAGATATCTCTTTTTAAGCCTAGTAATGTAGGTCTTGCCCTCTAATGCGAATCAGATGTTCAACAAAAAATATTAGCCATAGAACTGATTCAGCAACAAGTCACTGACTTGCCAAAACAGTACCTGATGTGCATTGTGTATTCTTGCTTCATTGGAACAAATTAATTATAATATTGATGTACGAGTAATATTTTTTTGTTTCTGAAAAAGTTACTACCCAATACAAGACGACAGCAGTCATGTCAACAGGGGAAAAAGAAAATAGGAAAGCGTATACCTATTTTCTAGTAATACGTTCATGCTAATTATTGACCATTTATGTATACCTATTAATGCAAAAGGATCAGATTTTGTATTCTTATGTTTTTTATGAAGAAATAAACAAGAAATTATTTGCTAGGAGAATCAAAAAATATACCTATTCAAAAAGTTTAACATCTAAAGCTACAGAACATACCGTTGTGATTCACAATGTCATTAAAGCATAAGTCCTTTTCTAAATAAATAACATTTGACTATGACTAAAATGAAGTAATGAACTGCTGTGAATGATAAAACACAGCATACTGTATTACTGTTTCACAACGAGAAAGAGAGGATATCATTAAAATAGGATATCATTGCAGCCATGTTTAAAAAAATGAAAAGCAGGGAGTAGGTTTTTATATCATATTTCATGGATCAACTTATCCGTTGATGATTAGCCAACTAGGATGAAAATAAGACGATTAACTATAAAGGAATATCTCAAGTATGTTATAAAGTTCATAGAGCTTCCACTATTTAAACTTAGATGTACCATATATCTGAAAGTGCCGGGCGTATAAAGGCGTAGTAGTGTCCACCATGACCACCACCACTATGAACAAGTACGCTGCATTCAAAACAAGTTGTTAAGACTAGTGTAAGGGTCCAAAGCACTTGTCGATAACAACAGAAACTCCAATGTATGCTCAGCCAGGACAAGCTAAACTGAGAAATGCTTCCTATACACAATCCAAAAACTTCACAAGTAAAGGGTGTAGAAGAAATTGTCTAAGTTCTCTGCCTGAAAATAGCATGTGACATGACTGACCACTGACATTTGTAACAGCTATGTAACACAAATTGCGTGTCAATGCACAAACAAGACATACAAGGGACCATATCAGTATATACACACTGGCCACAACTTCAAACTGGAACGAGTGAGACCAAAGTAATTACTAAAGAAAACAAGGTGGTCATTCCTAACATTGGTTGCAGAGTTTAAGCGCAGCAGGCTGGCTGTGGGCCATAGGATACAGGAGAAAAACAGCAGTGCAGCTGAAGCCTCAGCTAGCTGATGCATGCACTGCAACAGTCTTGAACACATGTCTTTGATAGTCTTTTTTTTTTCCTAATAATATGTTGGTGTAAAAATATGGTGATATCATGGTACTTTAATTGTCAAAAATATATTTCTCTGTGACAACTTCTACATGTGCCAGTAATCAAAATTTTAGAACATCAACAGCAAGCAAGTACAGGATAACTGACAGAGTATAACATACTACAAAGCAAAACAGAAAACATAAATCACATGGAGAGCTTGGAACTACCTGTGTAGAGTATAGAGGTTACGCACCCTCCTGTCAGCTTCTGGAGAGAGGTATTTTCCATCATCCTTGTCAAGATCTAATTGTAATGGGAACTCATAGCGGTCATTTATCTACATTGTCCAAATTAGTTTAGTTTAACCAGTGCAGGAAAAAATTGTGTGTATAAAGTATTTTGCATGTTTCCCTCAAAAGTAAAAGATACAGTTGAGCCTCCAAACTTTAGCAAGCCTACTTTTAAGCAACTAAATAAGGAATTTTCAAGCCAGTGAGAAGATATTAATCCGAGATATTGCAAGCGAACTCCCTCGTTTTCAACATTTGAAGCACCAGGTTCTATCTAATTTTTAGCCTTAAAAAAAGGAACTTCCTGAGGATCACCCAAGTAAATAAACAAAATAAGGTGTCAATGGCATGTGCAGCACTGTAGCAAATTTATTTTCTGCTTGTTTTGTTGCTCACACTTTCATCAAGAAATATAGAAAGTACTCCTAGCCTACAGCGCATCTAGAAGGTTTTTCGTGTGGAGATGGGATATTCAGGAGACAAATTAAAATATGTTCTGGTGCATGTAAGCCATTGACCATTATGTTGAAATGAGGACACACACATAAAAAAAATACAAGAAGCGGAAACCATAATTGCATTAAGAAAGATCTTCTGTTACAAAAGGACATTGCAAATGCGACATCATTATTTGTCCTCTCATGGCTGCCCATGTTATATTTCAGAATTTTAAAAGCAAGTCAAGGAAATGAAGCTAAATTTCAAGGGGGAATTCTCCATATCTTGACAGCTAAGGCTCTTATCATGCAAAACACAATTTGGAAAATCTAGTTTTCCATGTCCTTGATATGTGAGACTACATTATGAAAAGTTCGTTTGTAGCCTATGTTAAATATTAGCAAGCGCCACAATGAAAAGGATAAATCATAGATGAAATCTAGAAACAAGCCAGAGAAAATATAGAGTGAATTTCAGACCTTAACCATGGTATCCCGCACAAAATCATATTCAAACCGCTTTAATTGAACTTGCAGGACTGGAGGGAAGTCAATAAAAAGCATCCCTTTCTTGGCATCCTGAAAAGAGAGGACGAAAATGTTCTGAAGCACACAATCTAAAAAGTCACTTCATTACCAAGTAATTTGTATGTGTCAAAGCACATTTTCCTTATCAAGAATCTAGCATTAAAGTATACTTAAAAAAATTATAGATCAACCAGAGGTGGAAAATAATATTGATGTGCTATGTCACTGGCATGGTCACATTCAAATATGATGACACTTTTTCAATTGATACATCCGTGCACGCTGGGGATAGTGAATAATAATACTACCCAACCACTCAACATAGATTCAACAATGTGCAACTCAGTGGGTGAGCCATGAGCATATGATATTTACATAAGTTACCCTTAGGATGGGAAAACCAACATCCTAGCTTGTCCTTGTGGATGTGCCAGAATTTAACTAAAAGCCAGGCCTACCCACATGGATGGGCTGGGACCAAATCAAACCTTAGATAATATATGAATAGGTTTAACACAGCTCATGTGAAAGATCAATATGGAATTGTGCATAACAACATAGGAAAAGTGTTGCCTAAAATGAATTCAGCTGCAAAGAAATATTTAAATCCAAACATTGGTAAATGTGGCATTTGAAGGTTCTAGATCTCAAATGTCAGTGGGACCAACCTGCAAACCATGTTTCTCAGACTGGTATTTATTATCACCTTCCAATCTCTCTACTTCAACATACTTATCAAATGATGCATAAACATCTGAACAGCCCTTGACATCAAGTGCAAGATCTAGAAAAGAGTTACGAAAATACATGATAAATCTACAATCATGATGAATAGATAAAAACAATAAAGAAACAAGGTCCAGATTTCACCTTGTCACCTACCATAGAATGATTCTTTCCTTGTAGATTTGTAGTCAACATTAATGCACTCAATATAATTCATATGATGACCTTCAAATAGCTGTTGAATTGTCCCTTCCACAGTAGTTCCCTGAATCGAGAGAGTAGTTGTACATTGATGAAACACTATTTATTATCTTACATATAACAAAAATAAATGTCCAACCTTCATTTTGTTTTCCAGTTTTTCGCAGAGAACACGATTCAGTTCTTGAACATCATGCTGCAGGAAAGAATCAACGGTATCCCATCCAAAAGATTTGGTAAGCTCTTTTGTAGAAACACTATTGTCACTATGCTGAAGTTTGCAGAAAAGACTTTGCAAAGCCAAAGGGATGCTCCCGCAAGGTGTATCATTCTCTGTAGTTGGCATATGGTATACAGCCTAAAATATCATTCTCTGTATCAGCCTCGCATCATAGGATTCATTTAAGAGAATTTACAAATTTAGCCTCACCTTTCGGAAGTACGGAATATGGTAAAGCGTCTGAAGAAGAGAATTCATGTAGCATGTAGCCCCTTGATTCTTAAGGCCAACATAGCCAGTCTCCTTTTTGGAATCATAATTCCAGAAATCAACTATTTTACGCACAGCAACCTCAGCCTCAATAATGCATTTATCATTCACAATATAACCTTTAGTCGGATCATATAGATCTCCTAAATGCATAAAAGAAGTGAAGCCCCAATCACTTTCCCGAGTACTGAAATGATGTGCTGCTTCTGTGGAGGGGAAGGAAACTCATGAATAACGACTGGTGAAATTCATAAAGTATTGTGCTTAAAACTAAAGCTTTATATGTAAGTTGAATTAAAAAACTATTGCACGCAAGCAGAAAATTTCTCTCAACTAACATGGAGAAGAAAAAACTGGCAAGCTAGTTTATTTAATATCTTATTTTCTCAATTTTTCATGCTGATCTGAGGGGGATTAAAAACAATCCTGTGACATACATTTCAGGAGAATATATCTATGTGATTGTATATTGCATCAAAATATATTAACTTTCAGGGCATAACATAAGATAGTAGAGCAGCCGTTTAAACGTATCCTCTCAAAAGGCCATCTGTTTTACTTTAGGAAAACCAAGCTAGATTAATCCTATATATAAAGTAGTTAATGCTAATCTTCTCTTCTCTCATGAAGCCACATCATCTCAATTGTTTCTAGAGATCATTCATCTACAGTGCAATTCCATCTTCTCTCATGAAGCTTATCACATCACCTCAATTGGTTTTAGCATTTGGATCATTGATCTATTATTTCTCTTCTCTTATATACACGATCTTAATACTTCTAGCATTGGAGGATCTAAGATAAATGTAATTATTTGTAAAGCACATGAAGTCAATTTGTTAATTTGGCTACAAAGCAAATTCAGTTTGTACCACACTTTTACTTTTTATATCATACAAAATATTGCTAGCAATCTCAAACTAAACAATAACACTTTCAGATAAGCATATCTAATCAGGCAAGAGATAACAGGAATTACCTTTTCTTAGTGAGTACTTGCTGTCTAACTGGTTGATCACAGCAAGGCTGAACTGTGCATATTTACTCCATCCATGAGGCTGTTCATTTGCGTCAGCAATATCTAGGTACATCGAAAGGGACTGTACACTGTTTCCAGTTGGAAAAACTAACACCCGCCTGCAAGGAGGTATAGGAGCACCAAATTAAGCTACGACTAGTGGTGCATGATAAGAAGCAACAAAAAACCGTTTTTACTCACCATTTGTGCCCCCCAACCACAAAAACATCAGAGTACAGCTTTCTGTGATTCGAAAAATCTTCAATGGTCCACGTAAATCTGGACGTAGAGGTTTCTGGTACCTGCTCGTTCTCAACTGTTGATCCAGAGTCTGCAAGATGAAATAAATATGTTAAACAACAAAAGTAACATGATAAACAATTGCATGACTCTAGTGTCACATGCACCGGTGAAAATTAGCATATGCCCATTTTTCAATGACCTGATAACGACAGGTATACCAGTACCACCACAAAAAACAACCAACACACAACCAGGAAAGAAAAAAAACAAACAGAGCATGTTCAGTAGATTGGAATATTACTCTTTTCAAGTTCCAGGTTTCTTAGCCAGCATCTGGAATTCTGCATTGTTTTTTTTCCTTAGCATCAACCAATAGTACAGGACTACAGGACATGTTTATCACCTTATAATCAAAGAGCTAAAACCATCTGGAAACAAACCGCACATTCTTCAATAGTTAACTTACAAACCGCACATTCTTCAATAGTTAACTAGACTTATTTTTTGGGAGAACAAGCCCGAGGACTCCTACTGACCCTGGCGACCTCCCAGTAGAGTTCAGTAATTCTTACAAAACCTATTGTTTGCGAGTACCGAAAAAACTAAATACCAGAAGTTTGCAAGTACAGCGTGAATGCACGATTCATAATTAATGTTTTGGGCAGTGGTTCTAGAGACTAGTCGCATCCCATGAAACATACTATGAAAAAATGGCCTGAGTTAACACCCTAAAAAAATATAACCCAATTAATAACAAAGCTTGACAAACAGATCAGATTAAATTCAGAGGAAAAATATAAAAACACAGAGAAATCTCACCTTCCATCGGCTGAGGTCCCTCAACAACAACATCCTGGTCTGGCACCAGCATCTCCTCATCCTGGTCCTGCTGCAGGAGCTGCAAACAACAGGACATGCAACCAAAACCCAAACCTTTGTAAATCTCCACCGCATCTCAGTAAAAAAAAACACCCAAACCCTAATAGAAACCATCTCGAAGCGCACAACCATCTACGCCTACCGAACCGCAAAGCACTCTGACCAAACGCGGAGCAGGGCAATGGTGTGCGAGTCGCGGGGAGATGCCAGGCTTTACCTCGGGTGCGCGCGGGGTCACCATGGTCATCTACCACGGCGGCGGCCCGGCGAACGGGGGTAGAACCGGATCGCGGCGATCGCCGCGCGGGGGGAGGGGATCTCCTCTAGGGTTTAGGGAGATTTAGGGAGAAGCGCGGGTGGAGGATGCGGAGAGGGGGAAAGAAACCGGAAGGGGCGCGTGCTAACCCTGCTTTATAAAGCGCGTGTGACTGGGACGCGGGGAGGTTTCGGTCTTTTGGATGGGTGGTGTTGGAACCTGGGAGTCGTAGGTTACTAGGAAAGTTGTTTGCAACCGAGAAAAACATTACTCCCACCGTTCAAAAATACTACGAGTATTTTTAGATTTTGACACAGTTTTCAAAATGTTACTATAACCAACAATATATATAAAAATAAAATATTTTAAATAAAAAGAGCTGTATATTATGTTAGTTTGTTTAATGACAAATCTAGTAACATCTATTTTACATGATTGATGTTTTTTATTTTTTCTATTATAATAGTCAAAGTTAAAAATGTTTGACTTGACACTATGCTAGAATTGCTTATGTTTTGGGACAGAGGGAGTACTAATTTCGTTACAAATTATTGATACATGATACTCCCTTCGTTCTATAATATAGCAACCTACTACCGGATATGACACTTTATAGTGCAACGAATTTAGACATGTTTCCTACCAGATTCATTGTACTGTAAAGTGTCACATCCGATACTAGGTTGCTATATTATGGGACGGAGGGAGTATCATTTATATGTGCAGATGGTTTAATAATAAACTTCACGGAAAGTTGTTAATATCGTTCATAATTTTATTCAGGTCGTGTATTGCAACGTGACGGAGCGTGGGGCTCCTCACCGGGAGACCGCGCTGGCCCCCCTTTGCCGGTTCGGCCGGGGACCCTGGGTGAGACTCTAAGCTCCCAATCTGTGGAAGGTTCGCGAGACAGGAAGCACACAAGACGCCGGCGATGTATACAGGTTCGGGCCGCTGAGAAGCGTAATACCCTACTCCTGTGTTTTGGTGGATCTGTGTATGAAGAAGCTACAAAGTGCGAGCCAGCCCCCGATTGTTCTAGGATCGTTCTTTTTCTTCTTTTTTCCTCTCTAAGTGGGCAAGGTCCTCCTTTTATATCTCAAGGGGATACCACATGCACCATCTCTCCCTCTCTTTCTTTTGTGTGGGGACTCATCCTCTCTTCCCTCCAACTTGACTTCTCTTCATTAATGGACGGAGATTTGTATGGCTGCCGTCCGAATGACCTTCTGATGGGACGGCCCATACCTACCTCCACTTCCGCCGGAAGCAGGCGCGACGTGGGAACATGGCTGTCTGCTGACGACATGACCATTGTTAGACCGGTCACAAATCGGTCATTCTTGTCCACCACGTGTCAGTTTAACAATCTGCATGTTCGCCCTTCTTCATACAATATCTTGCCTGTAATGGTTAGGATGAAGCCTGGCATATATCTGACCGGAACCAACGTGCCATCTCCAGGAGCTAACACGCCGGCTCCGGCTAGGGACGAGTGCTTGGAGGCTCTCGTCCTGACGGGATGGGGCAAGGCGTGCGTCAGACCGCCTGTCGCCACCTAACCCACGATCTGACCGGTCTGTGACTGGTCACTGACCGGATAAACGAGCGCGCTGCACTGCGTTACATGCGGCGTGACGCGCTCGTCCAAACCGCAATAAATGTGGTTAGGTGAGCCCCGCTATGCTCACCTACCCCATATACGCGGCGCAAAACCCACAAGGGGTCGGGGCGCCTCGGCCCTCGGGGCCGAGACGGGAGCGGTCCGACCCCTCGGGGAGACAAAGAGAAGGGCGGCCGTATCACCCTCGGGCCCGACCCCCCCGAGGGTGCCAGGCCACGTGGGCGATTGTGTCTGCCTCAAGCCTCTAGCCATGATACTCCCGGTCCCATGTCACCGACACAACGGATGAAAGTTATTTTAATCGTATTATTGTTAGAATTTTTTTCCTAAAAAGTATATGAAATTTTTAATTTAATAGTATTGGTATCTAATTCGGAACCTTTATTGGGATGATGCCAGCATCTTGTATGTTGCTTTCTTATGGCTTGGCGAGAATTCTGAAGTAATTAGGAGTCCGACTCTCATCCTAAGTTAGCATGTGAATTTTTTAAAAAGGTTCATTATATAACTTCTTATGTATTTCCAAAGGGACTATCTAAAAACTGCTGCAAGTTTTTTAGGAAAAAAAATTAAATATAACTATAGTATAATTGTATTATAATTCCATTGTAACTATAATATAACATGTATATAAGTATTAGAATAATATATGTGTCGACGTTTGATATCACGACTACGGTATTTTGCATAGTATGCAGATCGTTGGTACCAGGGTATGTGCGAGATTGAAGTAAAAGAGATGGAGACAAGGATTTTTATACAAGTTCGTGAATCTGACAGGTATTAACCTACTCCTGTTGGCCGAAGCTAGTGTTGCTCATTTATTCATCTGAATCACACAAGTACAATAATTGGGATAACCCATGCGGCATGGATAACCAACTCGTAGTCAACGACAGGGTAGTCTTCCTCCTCGAATCCACACTCGGCCAGATCAGAGATAGCGCTAGATCCCTCTTGTTGGCCTCCCCAGACACCATATTAGGTTTGTCTAGGCTTATCTCTGATGTCGATATCCGGCGGCTTGTCTTGGCGTGTGTTGGCTTGTATTGATCTATGTTGATCAGTTGCTGTTGCGTGCCCTCTCTCCCACTAGGGGGTCTTGTATTTATACCCATAGATGCCCCATTATCCAAGTAGTACTAGGGAGACCAATATTGATACAATCCGGATAGTCCTTGTCATTTCCATATAGAACTATTTGTTCTTCCTTATCCGGAACTCCTTCTATATACGAGGTATGATTCCGTATAAGACTTAGTACATGGTGGACCCTGCCGAGCTTAGTCAACTACTATTAGGTATGTGGTATCCATAACAATGATAATATGCAACTTTATATCTAACTTATATAGATATTACAATGTAGTTACAGTGCAGCTATGCTGTAGGTACAATGTAACTATAGTGTAATTGCATTGTAGTTACACTATAACTACACTATAGTTACAGTCCACTAATGCACCATCATATCAAATTGATGGAGAAAATTTCTGGCCTAAAATCCTAACCATCGAAATAAAAAGGGTGAATAACCAACATGGTCCTTCAACTTTCGATTAAGGATTTAGTCCCTGACATTTCGTATTGTCCAAACAAATCCCTAAAATTCATTGTGTGATTTACTATAGTCCTTGGACCCTCTAAAAATGACATGTGTACATGCCGCATCATCTATGCATGCAAATTAAATTTTTAAATGTCCATTATACCCTTACGTTTTCACAGGAAATAAAGAAAAACTATTGAGAAAACAAAAGGGTTTTGACCATTGCCAAAAAGATATAGCATTGGTAACCACATTGTTTTATGATTGCATCTTCGTATTTTTCCCTTTGTTTTTATTTTCTTTTTTTTTCAAGAAAATGTAAGGTTAAAATTGACATTTAAATGTTTAACTTTACATGCATGAATGACGCGGCATTTTCACGTGGCGTTTTAAGTGGGTCCAAGGACTATGTTAAGTCATGTGATAATTTTTAAGGACATGTTTGGACATTATGAAACATCAAGGACTAATTCGACATCTAAGCAAAAGTTGAAGGACTAAACTGCATATTCACCCAAATAAAAAGGATGATCAGATTGTTGGAGACATGCTACGAGGATTTATACATGATCAGCTCGTAGGGCGCCGCTTGGTCAGACTTGACAATGAAGAAAATTACTTATTTTTCCGTGTCATAATTTTTAAGGACATATTTGGACATTATAAAACATCAAGAACTAATTCGACCTCTAAGCAAAAGTTGAAATACTAAACTGCATATTCACCCAAATAAAAAGGATGATCCGATTGTTGGAGACATGCTACGAGGATTTATACATGATCCCAGCTCGTAGGGTGCCGCTTGGTCAGACTTGACAACGAAGAAAGTTACTTATTTTTCCGCGTCATATATAGTTTCATGCGATTAACACCCGTGATGTACTTTAATTTGATACATTTTAACCTGAGACGTATAATAGCTATTTGGTGGCTTGAAAATATGAGCGATTTTCCAGGGAAAATCTATCGAATAATTTTTAGATAGTCCTTTTGAGAATTGCAAAAAAAAGTGTCGTAAATTTTTTAGAGCATATAGACTGATAATAGACAAGGTACTTAATGACAATTTCTTTTGGAACATATATATACAGCTGCAATATAATAGTAACAATTACATCTATACCAACCTAGTAATATAATCTTGGTGGACGAGGTTCGCCATCCTTCAACATAGGGGAGACCTTGCAAAGGAATGGCCCCTGTGGCTGGCCATGTACCACAGCCGTGCGCCACAGCATCACAGGTAGTTGACCGCAGCAATCATCCAATCTCACCTGCACCTCCAACGACACCCGCTCGTGCCGCCGCCGCTGGCTCTCCATACGCTCGTAGAGCTCGCTGGGTATCCCCAGTCCGTCGCTGGTCGCCACGATTGGCACGGAGCTGACCACCTGCCCCGGCACGCAGAACCCGCCGGGGAGGTCGACGTGGCCGAGCTGCACGCCTGCGTACGACACCGCCGCGCTGGCTCGGCTGGTGCAGAACGGCCGGCGCGTGGCTTCGTTATCGACGCGGAGGGTGACGTTGAAGACGGGCGCGGCCAACGCGCTGGGGCCCCTCTCGAGCCCCTCGATGCCGGGCACCTTCACCCAGAAATCGGGCGTCTTGTAGCCGTATACGCTAGCCCAGCACCCGTACACCGGGAGCGCTAAGCAAATCGCCATAAGGATCACCGTGACAGCGCATTGTATATGCGGATGGCCGTCCAGGCAATCGCGGCGGCGATCCTCATCTTCAACGAGGCCGGCGCCCATGGGTGGCAAGTAGATGAGACCTCGGCGAACAGGAGAGGCAGGGAGATATAGATCGAAATCAATCGAGGACGTAGCGTACCAGACTTGGCTTTTGATGGGTACACGTACGTTTGTTATTGCAAAAAGTAGATCGAGCACGTTAATTTGTTTGTTCATGGTTATCATGGTAGTAGTTCGCAAGGGACAAGAACTTCTATGCACAAACGTAATCAAGGCCATAATTCGGTTGGAACTGATCAAATCAATCATCGACTCCGATACAAACTGATCGTTTGAAATTATCCCATGCCGCCAAATCGCCAATACGGCAATACCACGGTAACAAAATAAACCAATTACAATAACTCAAACCACGGGCAAGCCGACGAGTCGGATCCTTGCTCATCCAACGTAACTTTACAAATAATTAATCTGTCAGGAACGTGTCTGGCAGCGTAGGCTGGCGAGGTGACTTCGTCGAACGCCTTCACGTCGATGTCGAGCACCAGCGCGCCCGACGAACGCCACTCCGAGGCCATGCGGCCGCGGAGGCGCTCCGACAGCCCCACGCCCTGGCCCCGCGCCACCACCTCCACGTCCCTCTCCCGCCGCCCCGCCGCGCAGTCGCGCGGCTCCGCGTGCGCCCACCCGAGAGCCACGCCCGAGTACAGCACGGTCACGGCCGCGCGGTCGACGCACGCGCCGTTCGCCGTCCCGAGCGTCACCCTGAACGCCGGCGAGACAGCGGCGCCCGCGCTGCCCGGGTCGATGCCCTCGTAGCCGGCGATGCTGACGGAGAAGGCGTCGTGGTCGTGGTAGTACCTCCCGCCCAGCGTGGGCGTCGCCGCCGGCCGCGTCGTGGTGGAGAAGAAGGCGAACGTGGAAAGGAACATGGTTAGCCCCAGCAAACCAAGTGTCCACAGGAGGCAAGCTTGGGAGCAACGACGGCCAGACGCCTCGTCGTGTTCGCGCAGATCGCCCTGGAGAGCATGGTATGGCGCCGCGGCCTCCGCAGCTTGGAGGTCGAGGTCTTCCCCATGAGCCATGATTAGCATGCAATTAGCACGTTCAACAATGCTACCAGGTTTACGTTCGACTGGAGATTTTATAGTAGAGTCCAAGAAAATTAGGGTCTATTTAGCCGGTTTTATATTCGATTCCGTGATTAGTTCCGAACTTCCGATCGATCGAACAACAATTTGATTCCATCCATGTATGGAAATCCTTCCCCTTGCGATATATGATTACCGCAACCATATACCTCAAGACGTGCTACAAGTTAACGTGTGTACCAATCAGAGTCGGGACCAACTTACCAAGGCGTCCAGAGTTTCTTGTGCCATGGCGTTTTACTAACCAAAGTCCTGAGTTCTGGGTGAAGCCGTGAAGGTACCCCGACATCGAGGCCTCGAGGGGCTCGAGACGGACACACACGTTTCCATCGGCGCGGCCGCACCTCACAATTCACAAAGCAAAGGTATAGTACAACAGTAAGCCAGCTATAACCACATATTGAGAAAAAAAGAGAAGAGGGAGAAGAAAGCGGGTTACAGATTTGTAGCCGGCTGTAACACGGACTCCAAGACGTTATATGTGTATGAGAGGTGGAACCGAGTATTAATGGTATAGTATATTTTTATAGCTAACTATTGTATAAATGGGCTATTAGATTAGCTATAGATGATTTGGAGCCAACAGTTAGCTACACTATTAAACTTGCTCTTAGTGCGGATCGATGTGATGGCTGGATTTAAAGTAGAAATAGAAATTCCAGGGATTAATGTGAGGTAAATTTGTTTGGTTTGCTTTTGTTTTAAGGCTGTCCTCGGTAGGGAGAGTGAACTCTCCCTCCAAACACGTAAAAGGAGGTGGTTCATTAGAGTAGGTACAATAGCAGCGGGCTACAGATCGTAGCCAGCTGCAGTACGGACTCTAAGACGTAACGTGCGTATGATAGGTAGGACCATATATTAATAGTATGGTAAGCACCTATTGTATGAATTGACTATTACATTGGCTATAGATGATTTGGAGCTAGCAGTGGGCTATTCTATTAAACTTGCTCTAAGAGCAGGTACAATAGCAGGCTATAAGCCAGCTGCAGACATATTTTAAGGAGATAAATAAGGAGAGAGAAGAGCAGCGGGCTACAGATTTATAGCCAGCTGTAACACGGACTCCAAGAAGCAATGTGTGTATGATAGATGGGACCATGTATTAATACTGTAGTATATAACTATTGTATAAATGAGCTATTAGATTGGCTATAGATGAGTTGGAGCTAGTAGTTGGCTATACTGTTAAACTTGCTCTAATAGGATTTGACACCGCATCACATACACTGACCACGTGGGTGATTTGAAAGGAGAGAAATGATAAAGATCGGTTTCAACCGCCGTACTTCCTCCGTCCAAAAAAAAAAGAATCTAGAATTGGAGATGATCGTGTGATACATAATAGTACAACGAATCTGGACAACACTAAGTTAGTTTTTTATGAGACGTAGGGAGTAGGTCTGTGGCAACAACTGTTTGAAGCGATTGCGGAGGAAGCAACACAATGTCAATTACTGGAGTACTACTTCTATATAGCTGAGGTTGAAAGCTCACGCCGTGGCGCGGTGAGGTGTGTAGCGAGGTTCACCTCGAATTCGAGGTGTGATGAAATCGCGTTTTTTTGGACGAAGGGAGTAGTTTCAACTTTCACGTCATCAGCTAGTGAGAGTAGTAATCCGGCGTTGTCCTTCGGTCTCACTGTAACACTATTTGGGTCATGCACTCATGTGGGCTGGTGTCTAGTTTCATGTGACCGGTGTGGCGTGGCGTGCATGCCGAACACACGCAATCACAAACATCTCACGCATCTTTTAGGGAATAAATGAAATGATATATTTGCAAACAAAAAATAATTTATAAATATAACTTGTATACATGTTCTTAACAATTTAAAAACAAATACTGAAAAATAAATTTCGATGAAAAAACCCCAAAATCAACTCCAAAATTAAGGGTGTATTTAGTTGGGAAAAGAAAATTTTTGTGTGTCACATCGGACGTTTGACCGGATGTCGAAAGGGGTTTTCGGACACGAATGAAAAAACTAATTTCAGAACTCGTCGGGAAACCGCGAGACGAATCTTTTGAGCCTAATTAAGCCGTCATTAGCACATGTGGGTTACTGTATCACTTATGGATAATCACAGACTAATTAGGCTCAAAAGATTCGTCTCGTTATTTCCCCTATAACTGTGCAATTAGATTTTCTTTTTATTTATATTTAATACTCCATGTATGTGTCTAAAGATTCGATGTGATGTTTTTGGAAAAACTTTTTGGGAACTAAACGGGCCCTAATAGTGAAAATTTCAATTTTGGCTGATGAGCCAGCATAAGAAAAAGGTGAGGCCCAACGGTCTGATGCTCGCTTTCTCCAAACTCATCAAACGTGTATAAATAAATCGAAATAATTTGGTGATTGTATGGTGCAAATTAGCAAGTATCTCGCAAAAAGAAGAAAAACTCAACCGAGTATTCCAGTTGTACGAGGGAAAAAAAAGATAGAAGAAATTCCGATACATCAACGCAATTTTGTGGAATTTTACCAACAACATATTTAAACTACGTAAAATAAGCATGAATGTATGGTCGATATATATGGTAAGAGATACTCACATAGGTAAGGTGTGCGTCTGTACGGGTAAATGTGCTTGCGTGCATTCATAGGATGAATATATCCACATTATGAACGTCTGCATTCATACTGTGTATTTTTAAAAATATGTCCACTTGAGAATCCAAGTTCAAGTTTAAAATCTTTTTTAGATAATGGTAAAAATTCAGGTTTAAAATCTGACATGGGTTACTCATATTTATGGTTAAATTATCTTTTTAGTGATTAAAGACATACAGTACCTGTCAAGAACCAGATGTATGTGGTGATTGAAGGTGTTCATAGTGGTAAATGTGCACACATATATAAGCGTCTCGCTTTGTAACTTTCTTTTATGGAAAAAAAACATATGCGGACTTTGTTAAAAAAAATAGTACAAATGCACAATCTACCAATCTTAATATATGGACTTTGTACACAAACAACAGTAGTACAAATATACAATCTACTAATATTAATTAATCAGTTTGCAGTGTGCCTACTAATTTCTATGCGAAAGCTAAAGTTATCGGCGAAAACCAAGGGCAAGACGGCGACTCCGACCCTCGCCCATCCGTCCTCACCTTACACAGCATCACCCTGTCAGGGATGTGGTAGGTAGCGTGCACCGGGTAGGTGTCCTCGTCGAAGATCTTCACGTCGACGTCGAGCTCCAGCGCGCCCGATCGACGAGCGCCGCCATTCCGACGCCATGCGCGCGCGGAGGCGATCCGACAGCCCCACTCCCTGGCCCCGCGCCACCACCTCCACGTCCCTCTCCAAGCGCCCCGCCGCGCAGTCGCGCGGCTCCGCGCGCGCCCAACCCAGCGCCACGCCCGAGTACAGCACGGTCACGGCCGCGCGGTCCACGCACGCGCCGTTCGCCGTCCCGAGCGTCACCCTGAACTCCGGCGACACCGTGGCGGCCGGCCTGCCCAGGTCGATGCCCTCGTAGCCGGCGAGGCGCACGGAGAAGGCGTCGAGGTCGTGGTCGCGGAACATGCTGTTCCACTGCCCGTACGCCATGAGCGATAATAAGAGAGTGGCGAGGAAGGTCGCGAGTAGAAAGTACCGTAGACATGGGCGCCTGTCCAGGCAATCGCCGTGGCCGTCGTCATCTAACGCTATGCCGGCGCCCATGATCTAGCCGCTAAGACGTACTAGGATGCAGCGAGAAAAAAGTCAGGACCTGTCCTGGATTTGGTACGTTACTTATAAGACTCTGTGGGACATGGTGATCACGTTCGGTAGTGTTGCCGTTTTGTGATTGGATTCAACGACCCTATTATATTTGATCCATTGGAGATCTTGTCGAACGTAACTAGCTAGTATTAAAGCATGCATGCATGGCAGCTCATGGGCTCATGGCGATCAAGACCAGTCGAAGCAGCGGCGGCAGCGACGTACCATGCTGTCGAGGGCGCCGATCCGCGCGAACAAGAAGCGCCTGTGGTAGTCGTCGCTCCTCGCGAGCTTGCCTCCTGTGGACACTGGGTTTGCTGGGGCCAACTGTGCTGCCCTGCTGCTATCCACGAGGCCGGCCACGACGACGCTGCGCGGGAGTACGGCTACCGGAGGCCCGAAGTCTGGGTACGACCAGTCTTACCTTTTCCGTTACGAGTTACGACCAGTCTTTTATAAGTAACGTACAGGTGTACGTGCCTATCCAGGTCCGGTCCTGATACTGTTAATTTCTCGCCGCATCGTTTTAGCGGTTAGAGTCATGGGCGCCGACATGGCGGAAGATGACGACGACCACGGCAATTGCCTGGACAGGCGCCCATGTCTACGATACTTTCTACTAGCGACCTTCATCGCGACTCTCTTATCGCTCATAGCGTACGGGCAGTGGAACAGCATGTACGGCTACCGGAAGCCCGACTTCTGGGTGAAGGTGCCCGGCATCGAGGGGCTCGAGAGGGCCGGCGCGGCGGCAGCGGCGCCCGTCTTCAACTCACCCTCCGCGTCGACAACGAGGCCACGCGCCGCGCGTTCTGCGCCGGCCGGGCCAGCGCGGCGGTGTCGTACGCTGGCGTGCAGCTCGCGCACGCCGACCTCCCGGGCGGGTTCTGCGTGCCGGGGCAGGCGGTCGGCTCCGTGCCGATCGTGGCGACCAGCGACGGGGTGGGGATACCCGGCGAGCTGTACGAGCGCATGGAGAGCCAGCGGCGGCGGCGCGAGCGCGTGTCGCTGGAGGTGGAGGTGAGGATGGAGGATTGCTGCGGCCGGCTGCCTGTGACGTTGTGGTGCACGGCCGTGCTGCATGGCCAGCCAGAGGGGCCCTTCCTTTGCCCCTTCGCCTATATGGCCAAGGGTGGTGAGCCTAGGCCATGTCTTAGTTGTGGTTGTTAACTTATTATTACGGTGTTTAAGGGCATTTGCAATGTGAATATCATAATGCAACAAACTATTCTAGATAGATATATATTCACAATGTAAGTCATTCTAGCATTTTTCTACATTCATATTGATGTTAATGAATCTAGATAGATATATATGTCTAGATTCATTAATAACAATATAAATGTGAAAAATGCTAGAATGACTTACATTAGGAAACGGAGGGAGTATGATTCAAACCCATCAATTTCTTACCCACATTTTAATATTCCTTTACTTTCTGTGGAGTGTCACATGGTACGGAGAGTAAAGAAGTGCTGTAGGCCCATCAGTATTTGCAGAGCATAATCCATCTACTTTGTCCTCCCTAGATAAAAATGCTCTATTATAACCACACATAATTTGGTAAAACCGTGAAAGAACAAATCTGCTTATCACCCACTGACCCACCTAGCTTTAGGGATAAATGCATCTTTGCAATCAAAAAATCTCCATAGAGCTAGTACATACAACGTATAACGATGGAGGCATGGAGCACTTGATGTGGAACCATACTACGACTAGGAAAGGGCAACTCGAGTTAAAATATACCTATGCCCGAAGCATGCATCAGTATTACTGACAGTACCAAACTCAACACAACGTATATCATCCCCCCATTCCTATCTCTCAGTCTGTCAGCACCAGAGAACCTGAAAACATGAAACAATATGAAGGTCAAACCACAAAGCATTGATTCGAACTAGTGTGCCTTTCAGATTTTTAGGATTAGATTTTGAGCTGCATTAGTGTGGATGATTGATGAAATTACTTACCCTGGCTGCGATGAATTTATTGTCAAACCAAAACCAAAAGGGAAGAGTGGATCATAGTGTAGGTCACCAACATTCATGGGCAGCTGGTCAACAGACTTGAACCAAGTGCGTGGGAGCTTCCCGGTGAAGCCATAGTCCCCAAACAGTACATCCGCAACACCCTGACCTTCTGTTCCAGGAAGCCAAGCTGCGACGAGCGCTTCCATCATTGGAAGATATGGTTCAATGACAACAGGCCGACCAGAGATGATAACCACTGCACACTTAGCTGTGGAACACACTGTTCGGATTGTGTCTGTACCAGGGTCTAGGATGGTGAGTTCTGGGTCATCACCTGTTGTTTCAGCATATGTTCGCTCACCAACAACAACAATAGCGAATGAGAAGTCATTGTTTTTCATGAAGCTTTCATCAGGGTTCTCAGAGTAGACAACATGTGTTGAATCAGCGACAGTGGACTTTATGGCCTCAAGAATTGTTGTACCTGAACAGAATAAATGCATTTAATTATTACAGTAAGGAAAAAAAATCAAAATAGCTTTTCTTAAGTATAGTTGAATTTAGCAAATAAGAACCTGAAATAGTAGATTTATTCGTTTTAAAAGAAAAGAATATATGATATATAGAAAAAACACATACCTACAGTAATATCTCCACTACCTCCGATCCATTCAATTGACCACCCGCCACATTGGTAGCCCAAATTGCTAGCATGGCTTCCAGCTACAAGGATACTTCTAGCTTTCTTTGGTAGAGGCAGGAATTGTTGATTGGGAGAGTTGCCGTTTTTTAATAGAACAAGTGATTTCCTGACGGCTTCTCTAGCCAAATCTCTGTGCTCCTGTTAAATTAGTTACTCATTTACTTGGATGATTTCCAAACTTGTCAATTGTGTAGAGTAATTTTCACGAAACTACAGATACTTTGATCAAATTATCAGAAAACTACAGATTTAACTTGATACATCACAAAACTACAGATTTAACACTAAATTTATCACAAAACTACAAATTTAAGGTAGAATATCACAAAACTACAGATTTAGTAACAAAGTTATCACAAAACTACAGGTTTAATGATAATTTAATCACAAAATTTAAAACAATTATAAGTCCAACATAACATTAGTGCTAAGGATTTAAACCCCAAAATTTGTAGTTTTGTGATAATAATTTTATTATTAAATCTGTAGTTTTGCGATACTTAGCCTTAAACTTATAGTTGTGTGATAAATTTATTGTTAAATATGTAGTTCTGTGTTACATCACTTTAAATCTATGGTTTTGTGATAATTTAACCAAAGTATTTGTAGTTTTGTGAAATTTACTCTGTGGAGTATACAGCATGTTGTAGTTATCAACCTTCTTTCCAAGCTGATCTGCGAAGCTAAGATCAGCTAAAGGGTTCTCGAATAGGCCCATTATAAATTTGACTCGAAGGATACGCCTGACAGCATCATCAATTCTGCTCATATTGATAATACCCTTCTTAACAAGAGATGTCACATCATCAATGTATTGGGTGTAATTGAATGGCACCATGACCTGTTATGGAGATGAAATGATGTATTCTTTTTTTCTGAATAAAAAGAACGAAATAAACTTCCAGCTTAATATTGGTATAATAAGTATTAAGACTTCCCCCCACAAAAAAAAAGTAGTAAGACCAGTTCCACTTCCAGTATCATGATATGAATGTTGACTAAAATTAAACTAAACCATGCTTATTGTAGCTAGTATGAAAATATGAACTAATCTTCTTGAAAGAAATTCACATACCATATCAATACCAGCATTTATTCCAGCTTGCACAGAGTAAGTATAATTTGCATCAGGTGGTGACGTTATCCTGTCTATTCCTAGCCAATCTGATATCACAAATCCCTGCGATCAGAGAGCATGAAGAGTCAGTTTTTTATCACATAAGAGGAATTTTAAATAAGTTGCTTATTATTAATACTAACTCTAAAATGCAATTTGGATTTCAGGTAGCCAGTAACCAGATCATGATTGGCATGCATTTTGACACCATTCAAGCTTGAATAGGAAACCATAACAGTAGCAACACCCTTTATAATAGAGTCATAATATGGGGGCATGTGAATGCCTAGAAGCCCATGTTCATCAGTGATCGTGTTGTTCTCATTGATTCCATTATGAGTTCCACCATCACCAACAAAGTGCTTAGCACAAGCAGCAACTTTATCCCTGTTAAAAGCCATAAGCTGAGACATAAGACAGAAAACCTTCACATTGCAACTTGACATTGACATTGATTATTTTCCTATAGCTTTTGCAATGTAGATGTGCCACTAACTATTACATACGTATGTATGTAAAAAGTATATTGTTAATAAAAGGTGCTCATTTAGGCCGATAAGCTTTACTTATTTAGGTCAACATGCACATGCTCCATACAATGGCCTACATCTACAATATCATTTATAGCACCAATGAGAAAAAATATCTTACTTCCCAGCAATATAAGGAACTCCCTTGGTATGATTTATTGGGATATCTCCTTGTAGACCAAGTATAATGTCTGTCATCTGCTGGACTACCCTGTGGTCTTCACTGTAGCTCTCATAACATCGGCCCCATCGTGGATCTCGACAAACCTGAACCAAATTGTATGAAGCATTTTTGGTCAACAAAGCTCTTAATGAATCAAGAATGGTACATATAGCCATATACTCATGCAATTGCAACATGCTCCACTGAAGATCCAATGCATAACAGCAACAATACTACAGCGTGCGTGTGCTTACTGCAATACATGGAGCAAAGGTGTACGGAATGCCTGTTGCCCGTACTTCAAGAGCAGTTGCTTCGCCGATCCTCCTTACGAGGTCAGGATCCCTAATACAAAGAAAGATAATGTTTGACACGCACTCACACAACAAAATGAATACACGAAAGTATAGATTATTAGAACACATGCCTTGTAGCTCCAAGCCCAATGTTGTGAGGAAATAGGGTGGCATTGTAGACATTGTTATTACCATGAACTGCATCAATGCCGTAGATCATAGGTATTCCTAGACGTGTTGACAAGGCGCCTTTCTGGAATTCATTTACCATGTTCACCCAAACTGCAGGAGTAGCCTGGGGAGCAGGGACACTTCCACCACCACTCAATACACTACCTAGAAAACAACACAAAAAATTATAATTGAGGTGCGCATAGCCACAACTTTGCAGATGACAATGCCATAATGGTAGCTTTAGCTCAATAGTGTCAGAAGAAGGCTTCACTAATCATTATTCTTCTATTTCAAACAACCTCATCAGAAGCAAGACAGCAAATATTCCACATGTCAGTCAAATAAAGTTCACTTACGTACAGATCTACTTAGTAAGAGTTGATAAAGGACTTACCTATGAAGTAGTTTTTCATGACATCTGCAGATGCAACCCCACGTTCAATCTGTGTCATTTGGCCAATTTTTTCTGCAAGAGTCATCCTACTGATAAGGTCCTTGATTCTAGTGTTGGTGGGTTGCTTTGGATCCAGGTACTTCATGTATGCTGCATCTCCCGTTGAGGTAAACCATAGGAGCAGAAGAACGCATGCCAAAGAAATTTTGGGACATATCATGCCTGAGAATTTCCAAATATTTCTCCCGAATTCTTAACCTGATAGGTCCTGGTGAAAATCAACAAAAGTAGCATGGCAGAAAGCTAAAATCAAGAAAGAAGATCGGGAAATGAAGTGCCTCAATGTGAATTTGCAAAACTAGGACTAAGCCCTGACTAACTTCCTAGAAACAAGGCGCATTATGCGTTTTCTCTGTGGAAATAATCAAGGACTGAGGCTGACACAGCACCAATCATGCATTGCCGTTTCACCTTGAATTCAGAAAAAATACGGTTAGTTCTTCCAGCTTATATTAGTCACATATCATGCATTCTGTTTGCATGCTTGGTCTTCCATAGAGGGGAAATAAAACATGGAGCGATCGCATTCATTTTAGCCTCTCTATTACTGTCCATACATGTGCAATTCCAGGTCTATGTGCCATAATGCACTTAAAAACAGATGTAAGTACATTGAGAATTTGCATTCACTTTAGCCTCCCCACCCCCAAATCAGAACTACTATCCATACAAGTGCATTTTACATGTCCAAACATCAATAAACAGGCTAACAGAGGTACCTCAGGTACTACACTGGGCACAAAAGGCGTTTTCGGCAGGTCAATGATCGTGACCTTCAGACCATGCATGTGAAGAACTGTATCACTAATTCCCACTTCCCAGCAAAATATATTAAAAAAGCTAAATTGATACTCCTAGCATCATCACCCGTCGCTGTGCTCAAATAAACCCCAAATAAACTAACTCAACAGATCAATGGACATGACCCAGCGACCAAAAAACCATCAATGTCAAAAACATTCCCTTGGTCTTTAAAGACAGAATTCCCCCATAGCCAACCGGAGTATCTTCTACAGACTGTCACGGCCACCGCCAAATCCATAGTAGAAAAAAAAAAGGGCGAGAAGTGACACCGCCCAAATCTCACTCCTAGTACAATATTAACCGATCTAGGAAGGCGAGCAACATGCAGCAGCTGTGGCCGGCGGCCGTGGTGATTGCTTGGAACTTGGAAGCGAGGTTAGAAGAGTAAAGTTGGGGTTTTTTTGCTCCCCTTACCTCGGAGCAGCGAAACGCGAAGGGGGGCGATGCGGCCGGCGTCTGCTCCCTACTGCGAGCTGAGCCTGAGCTGCTGAGCTCACCACCTTCCTCTCATACACGACGTCAGTGACACGAGGCCGAGCTCAGGGAGAGAAGCGGAAGAGAACAGCGGCGCTCTGCTCGCTGTGGTGTCCGGTGGTTAACGCGCACCGTTGGACTGGGTAGACCGGCGTCATTAATGCTGCTGTGTTGTGTTGTGAGCTGGAAGGCGGGATATATGGAGGCGTATCCACGTTCGTATTACGTATACGACCAAAGTCATATATAACCAGGGAGAATTTACTATTTGCCACTCTCTCAAAATGCCAGTGCTCAAATGCCACTCTCCCAAATTTTCATTCCCAAATGCCACCCGGGCCCACATGTCAGCCTCACTCATCATCGGGTCCCGCATCACTTTTGTTTGAATAGAGAGTGAGGCTGACATATGGGCCCGGGTGGCATTTGGGAATGAAAATTTGGGAGAGTGGCATTTGAGCACTGGCATTTTGAGAGAGTGGCAAATAGTAAATTCTCCCTATATAACCACATTTTTTTAGAGAAAGATATTTTTTACCCGCCCTATTTATCCAACCGGATATATGCAATATAGCCCCGTTCGCACGCTCGCCAGTCGGCACGGTGTTTTGGGGAAAGTAGAAGAAACATGGCAAAGCAATAACGGGGACTCCTTCCAGGCACGTTTAGAACATTATCTTGCATAGGAAATTCATGCAAACGTCCCTTAAAACAGGGATCGATTTCTAAACTGGAGCCCTTTTTCCTCTTGGAAATTGTCTCTCAACTGGAGGCTAGAGAAAATATGAAGGAAAAAAATGCCCTTTGACATGCCTGCATGGAAGTTTCATAGGCATATCAGCAACTCAGCGTCTCAACAAAATGAAAAAAATGATGTATTCAGCAAGGAAGCACGAAAACCTCAAACAACCGATAGTCCAACAAAGTTAAGTTGTTTTTTTATATAAAAAAAACATATAACACGGTTAATTAAGGTTGGGAACTATAATAGAAGTTCAATTCACGTTGCTGCTAAGATAGTTGGGCAACTAATTAGGTAGATACGATACAAGAGTTCATCCGTCTAAACATCGAAGCTAATAACCATGGTTCCTGCAGCATGGACATGTTCCGTTTGCCAGCTAGCACTACGCCTGAGGTAAATTAAACTTGGCAGAAGCTACAACTTCACAAAAGCACCGGCTCCAGTTCTTGTCTACCGCAACGTTCCTAAGGCGTAGTTTTCTTCTGCCTGCATTTGGAGAGGGAACAACTTCATTAGCGAGCAGACAACGGACAGGAACAAGTTAAAATTTGAGGCAAAATTGCGAAGTTCAGAATACCTTAATGGTTGAGAGTAGGTAGGCTGACTGCCACCCAAACATCGTCACTGAAAGGAAGAACGGTCGCGCCCTCCGGCAATACCAGGTCAGGACGGCGTGGATAGACCTGGACTCGGTTAGTTAACAAGGAGCAGCCGCATCCAGTAGAACTGACAGTACTGGCTGAGGCTAAGGGGACAGAGCCGCATCCAGTAGAATTGACAGTACTGGCTGAGGCTAAGGGGTCAGAGCCGCATCCACTAGAACTGACAGTACTGGTTGAGGCTACAGGGGCTGAGTAGGCATCTTCCAACGGTGTGAGCTCCGGAGACGAGTCCATTACTTCAAGCACGGTCTTTGGCTCTGGAAAGGCCGGTTTCTCATCTTTGAACTCACAAGGTTGGATATGTACATCAGCGCAGTTTGTAGACTTAGCAATTGGAAGGGGATTAGTGGAGCCAAGGGAGTGATAATCACGATCTGCTGCAAATTAACCATACAGAAAAAGCACATAACCACAATAGTCCAAGAGTTTCATATACGCAAAATGAAGCATACAAGATCACTGATTCACAGGCTCACAGCATGCCAAATGCACATAAGAGAACTAACAACCATACAAAAGTAGAACAAAAGCAAAGGTAAATGATTTATATGTGTTTCGTGGCATGCAGAACTTGTTAACTAATACCATGACCAATTGCAGCAGGAATGCATGATCACTGAAGAAAAGCCACAGCAAAGCAGAAGAAATTAAGCTCATGCCAATGGCACAATAAAGAATATGGGATGCATTCATGCATATACAACAATTCTAAAACCAGACACAGTACATTAGTACCTCCTAAATGAATAAGATTCACAATTAACTAAGTATGTAACTAGATGTTGAATACTTGTATTGAAATATAACATTCTTAAACAGTACATCGAACCAGAAAATGGATTCAAAAGAAGACCCACACTAAGCTAAGTTTCTGCATGCCAATTATTTTAAGTGCAAATATAACATGAACAGAAGGGGAAAAGGAAGGTAGCAAGAAAGCTCACTAGCACCAGTTGCACTGTGGCTTGTAGCTGTTGATGCTAGGGGAACTGAAAAAACAGGTTCTGCAATCTTGACTTGTCCAGCAGATATGTGCACTGTTCCTTGTCCCAAATGCGGTCCTCTTAGAACAGTGGAAGAAAGAGCATTTTTTCTTCCTAAAAGACACAAAAATAATAATAATTATAGATGATCTTGAAGGTAAAGTCTGGTATGACAGCTGATGTATTGGAGCTGCCAAGTACCCAACACATACTAGGATACTGGCTAGTACCGCAGTCAATGTTTCAAAATATTGAGATAATAATTGGCAGAGTCGAATTTAACTAAAACAAAATTTCTAAATTGAAATACCAGTTTTGTAACAAACTAGTCAAGAGAACTACAACCCTAAAGGTACTTGGCAGGTTTGCTCCTAATCCGAGTCTCATTATTTCAGTAGCTTAAATGACTTACTGTCTTCAAAATGTTGAAAAGCAACCCTAGCAG
This sequence comes from Oryza sativa Japonica Group, assembly GCF_034140825.1. Classification (NCBI taxonomy): domain Eukaryota; kingdom Viridiplantae; phylum Streptophyta; class Magnoliopsida; order Poales; family Poaceae; genus Oryza; species Oryza sativa. The sequence continues at coordinate 33,194,461 of NC_089035.1, forward strand.
CATTCATCTCTGCTTGCTTCTTAGTATTTGCTGGTTCTCCCTGAAAACTTCCATCCTGAAATACCACAGTTGATTTGAACATAGGTACCTGCACTGATCCATCTGAAGTTGTGCTGTAGACAGGCAAGGAAAAGCCATGTTTCTGAGCTAATTCTTGTAGAAGATTCTTGTATGACAATGGCTGGACCTATAAGGTAGAAAAAGGCATCAAATTAGTACGGAAATTGAGCAAGCACTGTTTTACTGCATACTAGATAACTAGAACATACACTTTGGTAATTATTTTATTTATAAGCACTCAAGGAGTCAAGGATTCCCTTTAAAAAAGTATTTCCCCCTATATTTACATTGTACAATTAAGGTAGACCAAAACTCACTGTTTCAGTATGTACCAGAGGAACAAGTTAATGGTTTTGGTTTACTTATTGCATTGCTCCTGGGTATTCTCTAACTACCCCCTTAAAATAGGTAAAACATAAGCCCAAAGTCTACTGATAATACAAAGAGACATTGATGGTTCGTTAGTAAATAGTGAATTGTAATAAGCTTGACTAACCGGCACTTGCTCCGATGAGCTTGCTTCTTGAGGTAAGGACATAAGAGCAAGTTTTGCTGCAGCGGATTCAGCCTCCTTAACTGTGTGAAAGTATTCCGGACTTTCAAATGCTTTGCCATCTACAGTCACTACTGACTTGAACCGAGATGCATGACCTGGACCTTCCCGAATTGTTTGGTACGAAGGCAACAGTTTGCCCTTCTTCTGAGCATAAATTTGCAACTGACTTTTGTAAGAAGATTGGTTTTCTGCAATAGGAAAAATCATTCAATATGAGAAATATAGAGAATATAAAAGTGAAAAACAACAATTTTCTTACACCATGCCAGTACACGGTGCTCTTAGACCCCGCAACTACAAATGTTACCTATTATATACTAAAAGTCCATCAAACATCGATTGGAATCCCTAAGAAAAAAATAGATAAGTACGATAGAAAATCCCAGAGAAAGAACAACATCCAACCGTTGATTTTGTGGACCATAGTTCAGATTATAACAGGTATTGGATACTAATTCAAGCCACATGGACCATAGTGCATGGAAAATGGTTTCACCAGAAGACAACAAACTAAAGATTACTGCATGGACATCTCAGCATGGAATGCTACTATAATAGTTTAGACTTTGAGTTACAGGCACACATCCATGTCTTTTAGAAATGATGATTCATACTGCAATATATTGATGTGCATGCCTGTGCGACATTCGCTGCAATACATTTGCAATACTGTAAACATTCAGTAGCATGCGACAAGACACAAGAAAGAACTTAGCGTAATGTACTAGTATTGATCAAGAATATTGCAATGTATAGATCGTTTTTACTGAACATAAAATTGTGTTCTTTGTATTTCATTGCAATCTAACATGGATGCACAAGAAGGATGAGAAATATGAGCTAATTAATTTCGACAGTCCTCACGGGCACATTACAGTAGCAACATTGAAGTGTTATTTAATAATGGATCTATTTAATCTCTATAGTTTTATCATTTTCCCATCTGATCTAAGTGTTTTCTAACATTATGTTATAAGGATCAGGACAATTAGGACAAAGTAAGCCGAGATCTCCATTTCCAACATTCACGAACTCAATTAAATCCAACCTTTCCATGTCAGTGCTTGTACACCAGTTAGAAAAAAAAAGATAATGTACATATCCCCAACATCTAAATTGTTCCACAAACAAACACATGTGATCCTTTTCGCAGATCACAGGCGCTGAACAAATAAGCTAGACAATGCAGCTAATTACGCAAGCCAAAATAAGTTGTTTCAAATATATATTTGTTCGAAGGCATCTTTTAGAAGTTCCAATGATAATATTCAAATATACAATGACTAGTCGGAAAAAAAATCTATGTCACAAGTTCAAAACAAGAGTAACAGACACAAAAAGAAGCTCACACATATTATGCATATATAAGCATTAGCGGGGTTTTTTTTACTTCTTTAAAATAAAGGAGTTTCATGAAACATTAAATAAGGTTCCCATGCATGTGCTCGACCTTCCTTCCTATAGTTTAGTAATAATAATCAACAAAGATGCACATGAACTTATGAAAAAAACTGATCCACAAAGAAAAGACAATCCGTTCTTTATGCTCTCACCAAACTTTTGCTACCTTCAGGAATCGACTAGCTATTATGGTGCAAGATTTCATTGGGGCATTGAGTGGAGTGCAGTAACTCTTCTTCAATGCCAAATCAAAGACTGATGTGTACCGGTGAGTACATCTACCTACATGAACGCTTTGTACTACTCCTACTTTTTCAAGTGGGAAGTTGATGAGCAATTGAGCATTTCCCTTCGCTGCAATTTACCATTAATCTGTAATCAGTTCACTGTTCACCTGTAAACTTTGCAGTCGCCAAGAAACTAACTCTCGGTTTGCCATTTCACACAAAAAAAATCCCAGTAAATAACCAAATGGTTCGTGCCTCTTTCTTCAGGCCTCCCATCAAAGGTAAAGAATTCGCAGTTAACTCAAACTACAAGCAACCAAATTACCCAAATCTAGTCCTCCTACCGCTCCCCGAGGTTCGATTCCTATATGAAGGAAGGTTCCACCGAAAAATCCAAGGAACAAAGAAATGCGGGGGATTTTTTTTTTATTTTTTTCCGCACGGAAGATGGCACTCACCGGAGGGAGGGGGAGGCGGCGGCAGCGGGAGGGAGGAGAGGTGGTCGAAGGCGGCCTTGGCGGCGATGTTGTGCGCCTCCTTGGCCGACCGCGCGGCGTCTTCCGGCGTGCGGAACTCCACGCCGTTGACGGAGACGGTGGCGCCGAAGAGCGGGGCGTGGGCGGGGCCCGCGCACCGGTGGGTGTACTCCGGCGGCGCCCACCGCCGCTGCTGGCACAGCTCCTGCAGCCGCGACTTGTACATCCTCGCGGTCGCGGCGATCAAATCGAGAGCTCTCCCGTACGAATTTTTGATTGGATGGGGTTTGGGTTCGGTGGCGTTCCTCTCGCCTCGATCCCCCTCCCTTTTTAGCCTTCACGACGGAGTAGTGCCTTTCTTTGGTCCCCTGCACTGGACTTGGACTGAGCCCACGAGATCTCATCTATTAAAACTTCCAGTACTTTGATAGTGTGGGAGCCGAATCCTCTGCATTTAGTTGTAGCTTCTGCAGAGGAACCTATATTATGCACATAAGTTTTCTCGTATACATAGGAGGTGTTCTCTCAAAAATATAAAAATATAAGTCCCTCTTCTAGGGATTTATGGTTTTGTGTGTCTCTCCCAAACACCCCCATATTATGCACATCAACTACTAAATTTCACTAGAAAATCTAGAAAAAAAATTATATATATACTTTTAGTAGTATTGTATTTATGTGTGAAGTCTCATCTTGAAATCCATTATATACAGGGAGCAACAAAAAAGACAGAATCTCACATATTTATACTCTCAAAACTGTTATAATTTTTTTATCCTTTTTTGGCTAAAATATAATGAATTTGAGATTATGACTTTACACATAAGTATAATACTATTAGAAGTGTTTGTACAATTTTTTTCTATATTTTTTTAATAAAATTTGTTAATTGGTGTGTAAATGAGAAGATTTGTGTAGATAGGATAGGATAGGATCATAGGATAGACATTTGATGCTTCTCTCCATGAAAGTCATCCTCTCTATCTTCATCTTCTGATATTTCCCACGAGTTTATGCTAAACATACCGAAAATCAGTTAAAAGGACTGACTTTAAGTCAACATCGTGCGAAAACCAGCAAAAATTGATTGGTTTTTAGAAATCAACAACCAATAGTTTCACTTTCACAAAACACAGTGCGGTTTTGATGAGAACGGATCGGTTTTTGTGAACACTGGATTATTTCATTTTTGGCTCCTAGTTTGGATCGCTACCATTCATAGTTTTTTCATAATTCACAGGGTAAAAAGGCGCATATAAAATGTATAATTTTCACGAACATGAAATTCGCGTGAAGGAATTGATCAAATTAGAATACGGATATTCATGATTGATGATCCCACGCAATTCTCAAATCACACAATGTGGTCCAACTCAAGAGTGAATGTACTAGCCACAGAGACACCTAATCATGCAATTGCACAGGTAATTTTACAGCTGCCGTTGTCCTACACTGTCCGAGAAGAGGTTCATGTCTCGGTGGCCCTCGTCTTCCTCCCGCTGCAGTGGCTGCGAGAGCTGGAGAGACTCTAGTCCCCTCAGCGCGGCGGGCTCCGCGTCCATGAAATCCACGGCGTGCGGGAGGTCGTCGTAGTTCACCACCACCTGGTTCAGCGTGGACGCCGCGGAGTGCGCCGGCTGCAGCACGACGAAGTGCTGCGGCGGCGTGTCGGGGTGCGCGCTCGCCAAGGCCACCCGCAGGTTGAAGAGCTGAGACTCCAGGACGGAGAGCTGCCCTTGCAGGAGAGATACCTGTCGTCTCGCGTAATGGAGTTTCGAATCAGAAGAACGGAATTTTTCATAGGGGTCAATATTATTTGTGTCAGTTTGTGTTTGTGACATGAATTTGTTCTTGATTTATGACTGGTAGAGGAGGCTGTGAATTGTGTGTGTTCGTTGCTGTTCCAGTTTTCAAACAGATCGTGTGCGCCACCTGGTGCTGGAGCGCGAGGATGGTGCCGACGCTGCCGTAGACGGGGTCGGCGATGCGGGCCTGGGCCTCGTAGCAGACCGTGCGCGCCGCTTCCCGGCGCAGCGCGGCGGGCACCCGGGACAGCAGCTTCGCCACGTTGCTGGCGCCGAACACCCTGTGCACGGCGGCGAACTCCGCCGCGCCGCGCTCCCTCCCTCTCCCTCCTACGCCCGCCCCCACCCCGCTGCCGCCGCATCCGCTGAAGTGCGGCGCGAACACGCACCCCGGGACGCACCGGCGCCGCAGGAACTTGCACGCCCCGCACGGCGCCCCGGGCCCCGCCGACGACGCCTCCTCCGCCTGCAGGCCCGCGCCGCTAGCTGGCCGCTCCACGGCGCCCCGGCGCTTGCTGCTGCCGGGTGGCTGCGCTGCATGCATGTGTGCGTGCGTGTGCGCCAGCGCCAGCGCCCGCGCGCGGGGGTACCAAGGCGGAAGTGAGGGGTTTTTAAAATGGGCGCGCGCGTGGCGCGCCACTGAGCCGTGGCGGCCCGGCGCGTGGGCGCGCGCGGCGCGGCGTGGCCAATCGTCTTGTTACCGAGGCACGCAAGATTTATGAGGGCCATGTCGCGCGGAGGCGCTCCTCATGCGGGTGCTGCGCGTGCGGATCTCACGGGGAGAGGGAAGAGGAGGGTGTTAGCTCGGGAGTCGTTTATGCCATATAGCCCAAGACCCCAAGTGATGCTGCCATGTACCGGGATGCTTCAAGCTCACAGGCACACAGCTCAGACAGCAAAATCCTAGGATTCTTCAGTAAAAGACTCAATTGACATATGGATCAGGAATACGGGATCATAGGACAGCACATATGCGAAGCCCGATCGTGTTACTCTGACAACACTTGCAAAGCTAGTGCAAATGGAACATGGGGCATGGGCAATGGTGGCATTGGCATAAGCTGCGGTTGCTGCACAGAGGAAACAAACGCTAGGGAAAGCGGAAACGGAAGTGTGCTTTGGATAAAGGATTGCAACGGCACAAGGTTGTTTTTCTGTTGAGTCCTCCACTCTCTCCAGGAGTCTTCTTTGTCAAAGGATTCATCTTCATCACCTCCTGACTCCTGAAGCGGGAAATGCATGCCCAACTGCCAGCATGAATTGCATTTTACTAGTAGGATTTAAGAACATCCCTACCAAAAGACTCTCTACCCTCCGGTAACTTGCGGTACACTATGCTATGAGCAAAGAATGCATAGCTTGCAAGTCGTTTTCTCAGAGTGTCAGATAAAAGTTACAGAATGGGTCATGAAAACGGCCAAGGCAGCATGCATAGTGTACACTGAATTTGTGAAAGCACTAGTCATCACTCATCAGGTACTGAGGTACCGTCTACTCGTCCTGATGCCATGCCAATATTATTCTGGCAGCACCACATCAGGAAATTCTCAATTACAAATGATGGCATTATGTCTCTTCCGAAGGAAGTAGGCCGGAACAGCACAAGCTACCGCAAAAGCACGGCAAGCCATTCGGCCTAAGTCTAGCATCACCATAACTGAAGGTGAGCTCTTCTCCTTCGATGATATCTCTAGCAGCAAAAAAGCAGAGTCTTGGGAGCAATGAGCCTGAGCTCCTAACTAAGACAGGATGCAGGTTGCCTCCATCACACGAATGATTGATAAAACGAGCCACATTCCCCACTTTCGTTGCATCAATGTTAACTCTTAGGCATGCTTTTCCAGAAGGTAGATGCTCCCGTATGACAATGAGTGCAGGAGAGAGCTTACCGACAGAGGCAAGCTCATCATATAGCCCCTGCCGCCTCCTTGCTTCTTCAGTTGTCAAAAGCTCACCTATAATAAAAAATAGACATGATAGTCAAAGTAAGTTACAATAGCTTAGATATCAATTCCAATAGTCAAATACTCAAATTATAGAGCAGAGCAAAATGGAAATCACAAAAAAAAATGAGTTTAAACGGAGATGGCATAAGGATAATGTCCAATCAGCCCCATCCAATTATTACAAATCATAAAACCATTGCATCATCTTTCCTGTTAATAACTATGAAATGATGGCCAGATATAGTCAATCCTCCTGCTACAAGCCTACAACAACCAAACCTAAGAACAACTGAAACAGTGTAAACAATTTGCAGTGCAAATCTTCCCTACCCAGAAAAGAATTCAAATGCTAGTAAAGCACAAATAATGAGCATATTACAGTTTTAGTAAAAGAATGACACTTTAATCCTAATGAATACTGATGGAAAGCATGAGTAAGCCTATGGCAACCGCATAAGAATTTGGCAAGGTGATAAAGATGATGAGCAGTCACAACAATCTTCAATGACCCAGGGTGTTCATTTCCAAACTACAGTTTTCTTAACAACAAAGTACACAAATAATGACAAGGCAATTGTAAATCCCCATGTGACCTCTTGCAAAGCTGTATTGCCGGTGCATGTCTGAACTATTGTGTTCCGATAAGCCGGAAACTTGATATTTCTTAGTCTAAATCTATAACCTTAATTATGTATACTGATACCTATTTCCAACCACATTTACACCCAAAATGCATGATTCTTTAATCTCCTATGATGCCTGACTGCAAATGCTCTTGACATGAATTCCTGGGTACATTAGTAAGAGCTTGCCCTCTAAGAACTAGGATTATATGTATAAAAGGAATGTTAAAACCTATCTTTGTTGTAGAAAATAATGGAACATGGGCTATCCATATGAGAAGAAAAGAGCTGCACTCTGAGCAACTAATTATTGAGTTGTCTCATTTCCTTGATGCGTTGAAATGATCGAATAGCAACAACACAACAACACAACCACCTAAAATACAAGGAGAGAGATATATAGCACTACTATGCCATGTTGAGATGCAACCAGAGCCCAGCTGCATAGGAACGCAGAGGCATCTCCCAAACCATTCATTTTCTGTAATATCTTTCTACACCGCCATTTCTAATGGATATAGAAGGATGAAACGAAATCAACAACTTTCGGTAAAAGAATTAACATATGACATCGCTTTCCTCATTACGATTCACTGGTGCAATAACAAGGCAAATTTGGCATGGAGCATTTATGGTGTGATAAATTTTACAGATCATTTTATAATTTATACGGAGTAGAGGGGAAAGAGTTGCATTACCAGCATACTCGCAAACGAACTGCCCGCGGCGAAGGACCTCGGCGGCGTGCAGCCCCCACCCTTTCTCCCGGTGGCGCACGACGCGCAGCCGCACCGTGACGCCGAGCTGGGTCCGCCGGTTCCCGCACGAGGGCCCGCACGCGCACCCGTCGCCGCACTCCCTGAGGCTCCCCATCCCCGCCTCCGACCCCAAGCCGACCGCCTCAGCCTCCGGGTCAGCGCACGGGCACCCCCGCGCGCCGCCGCACGCCCCCTGAGCGCACGCGCACCCGGACGAGGGGAACCCGCCTAGGTCGGAGCGAGGCCATGTGGGGCCTGGCGGTCGTGCCCACGTGCGCCCCCACGGCTGGGCGCGGCGGGGTGAGGCGGAGGCGGAGGACGGGGTGAGGGAGAAGGGGGTGTAGAGGAAGTAGGCGTAGGGCTTGCCGTCGACGAGGTTGTCGAAGGGGATGGGGTGAGGCTCCAGCCCGTGCGCCGCGTCGGCGGCGCGGCCGGCGCTGACGCTGGAAGCGGCCGCACGCAGGGCGCGGCTGGCGGAGGCCGCAGCGGCGAGGTCTTGCGGCGGCAGCCACGGCAAGACCAGCTCGGCCAACTCGCCGACGGCGCCGGGCGTTGCTGAGTTTCTCATTTGAGCATTTTGGAATGGAACAGACGGTATATCCAGTTATCTATAGTTTCATCTGCACTAGAATGAGCTCGACTCGTTGATTCGTTGCGAGTTCGATGTTCGGGAGGTACCAAATTTTGTGATCTCGACGAAATTTGAAAACAACAAATTGCACCTATCAAAATTTTGACTATGCCAAGGTTTGCCCGGATTTTGGCGCTAAGGCTGTGTTTAGTTCTATGCTAAAATTAGAAGTTTGAAAAAATTAAAATAATGTGACAGAAAAGTTGGAAGTTTGTGTGTGTAAGAAAGTTCGATGTGATGTAAAAGTTAGAAGTTTGAAAAAAAAAGATTAAAATCTAAACAGGGCCTAACAAATGATGACAAGATCTATTTATGCAACAAGATATACATGGTAGTTTCATAAATTTTGACAATTTGACCTTTTGCAAAAACTATTTTTACAAATGAACCGCCGCCAAAACTTATTTCAAAAATAACCTTTTGTTTAGCGCCAAATCATGTGGCGCTGAATTTAGACACCTCAGCACCAAATAGCGTGGCGCTGAATGTGCGTTAGCACGCTGACTTAGCCTCCCATCCGCGATAGTACGGCATTCAGCGCCAGTTGACGTGGCGCTGAGGTGTCTAAATTCAGCGCCGGGTGATTTGACGCTGAAAAAAAGTATCATTTTTGAAATAAGTTTTGGCAACGGTTTATTTGTAAAATTAAAATTAGTTTTTTAAAAGGGTCAAAAATTTGTGTGGTACTATTGCAGTACTGCAAGGGATCTCAGTTGGTTTCGTCCCAGCCTGACATCCATGGAAAAGAGGGATATGCAGGGAAGAGTAGGTCAAGGTGTTTAATGATCATGAAAATCATCATGTTAGTTTGCCTAGAAGAGCTAAAATACATTATACACACAAATTTCAACATCCTTGTTTCTAAACTCTGATGGACACGAATATATCGAGTCCCCGAAATCTGGGTCTAAGATATGGCCGCCAGTAACACCAAAAGATGTATCGCTTGATGCGTACAAAATATGTTTCTCAAGAAACAAACTATAAACGAAGTATCCAAGATTTCCTTGAACGCAGCAAGTAACGGATTGGAGTCCACACTGGACGAGGACTCCTATCTAGTAGACCGAAGCATAAGACTTCTAAGTAGCAGTAGCATCAGCGTCCTCTGTAGATTTCTTGTATTCAGGCTTAAGTTCATGCGTCCCTTGATTTGGACCCCTTTTGTTGTAGAAACACAGATCATTCAATATCTCCTTCAAGAATTGCTGCACAGAAACAAGCCGGGAGAGTTGAGGCTTTGATATCAGAACATGCAATAACTAGAGTTGGTGCTAGCAATTTCTTAACAAATGCTCCACCCTCGGCATAATTAGGATAACTTGAGAAAAAATACCTCTGGTTGATCAGTTTCTTGCATGAGATTCTTAAGAGACCAATTCGGCTGCCTCTCAAAAAGCTTGAATAAGATATTTTCCAGTTCCCTGCGATCCCTTCTCGTTCTTTTCATGTCTGATGGTTTTACTGGTAGTGGCTTCTTCTCCTTCTGCTGGGAAAAAAAAACTTACAATAGATTATAGACCCTTCATTATAGATCTACATTGCCAATAGAAAGATTGGTTTAAAAAAAGTAAGTTAAAATGTTTCTGCGGAGCAGTTGATAGTTGAGGGGAAAAGGAACTGTGCTAGTTAACAGGATCCGATAAACTATCAACATAGGAAAAAAAATACATGAAACATGGCATTGTTATCTGAAGAAAGATTACTTTTGGACCAGAAGACATCAGACCCACCAAGCCAGGCAACGGCCTCATGCTCATTCCATTGTCATTCGCAAGTACCTAAAAACAGACAAGGGCAAAAGGTGAATCTGTACAATAAATACTTCTACCATATGAAGCAGATCAATATGGCATATATAATATCATAAAAACTCCTACCATCAATTTTCTATTTTTAATCATAGATTTTTGAGTCCTCTCACGACATAACTTCCCATAGTTCACAAGATTATCGCTGTGCGGTTCCATGTCAAATTTGTGCCCGACTTTCCCTTCGCATGAAAGCTTCCCTGTAACAAGGAGTTGATGATTTAGTGTATCAAATAAGTTAATACTATGTTTACAGAGCAAACAGATTGCAATCCATGTTATCTTCAAGCCGTGAAAAATACTATCAACACAAAGCCTTCCTAACCCAAATATGAAATGAAGAAGCATAGTCCTTCCCATAAGGTCGCTATAGCATATGTAGTAGAGGAGATTATACCACAATGACTTCAAAATACAGCAAATAAAATGCCAATAAGACTTTACAAGGTATAACACCAAAAAGAACTGAATGAAAAAATTGTTGAAATGGCAAGAACATGACAAAAGAAAATGTTTGTTGCCCTTGAACTTCTTCCACGTAACAGAATTAGCAAAGCTAAAACCAAAGAATTCATCAACCACATATGGGATATTCAATGTAGCATGATCCTGTGCCAACCAAATCTTTATGCAAACACCTATGTGATGAATGCACGTAAGATATGTCGGTAGACGCAAGCCATATGAAGTTTCCAGCAGACAGCAGAACTTCAAGGAGGTCCTCAGTAATGCAGAAATTGAGTAAATTAAGAATTGAAACATCAATAATGTGTTCCGATAAAAATTCCAGATCATATACAAACTTATAGAAAAAGAAGATAGTTTCATACGTTGAGAACACAGTTTCAATAGTGTATTAGAACAAAAAAAAATATTGATAGTAACAACATCAACGTTTGATGAAAAGCCAATATGTAGATAGTAATCAGAACCTGATCCAAGGCAATTACCCACAGACACCCCCATACAAATAGTGAGATCATAACCCAGAACTCTATAACTAAATGACCTCTCCCATCTGGCTCAGTGCATTAAAGTCTAGGAAAGTACGAATGCAGATTATATTTTACATATTCCCAGATGATATTCCAAAAATGGGCAATATGTATTTTTTTGTTGCTCACCCACCTAGTAGTGGTCGCATGACCTAAACAATCCAATTAAGCAGCCTAACCAGCAAGTATACAGTTACAGGTAGTGCACCAATTCCTTCGATATAGCTTAGTAATACGGCTTAGTAGACCATTTGAACAACGCTATTCCTAGACTGTATTTGGAATAAAAATGAACTGCACATCAACCATGAGAAATTGCTAGTGATAAAGTCTCACATATCAAAGGAGAAATACATGCAAGCATCGTAAATAAAGAGAAAGCCTGGTATTCTTACCTTGGTTGGATTCAGAAAAGACACACATTGGCACAAAATCCTTGAACATGTTCAAGGAGTAACTCTTTGGTGTATTGCCATTGCCTGTTTGAGCCATCTCCATCTTGAACTGTTATTTCACTAACAACATATAAGAAACAGGCACTGGGTGTGTGTACAAGTATAGAAGCCGTAAGTCAATTTCTACTATTATACAAGAATACAGAAAATGCAAATCCATGACAGTAGCTTCTGCTTTTAAGGCATGAACATATCTAAACGTCAAGGAAACAAGGATGTAATCCTAACTATGCTGCAACATAACAAATCATTTGAAGTTAATTACAAAGTTACATTCTGTTAAAACCTTTTAAGATTCATTTTGGTTTCAAACGCTCAAACAGTAGTTGGTTTATGCCTCCAAATTGCTTTGGGCTTTTCTCCCAAAAACTATAAGAAGAATTGTAGTATAATCATTTATCAAAGAAATATATTCTGCAACAACACATGTACTAATTGCTTGAATTCAAAAATGTTTAAGTTGCAACAAGATTGCTTAGCCACCATGGCCAGTGAAATACACAATACAGAGTTAACCAATGATGAGATGGAAATTGAAGCAAACTGTCTAGTGTTAGCATTTAAAAGCACAAAATCAATAGCAATGATCCATTGGTCTTGTTTTGGATTTCAGAATGTGGCAATCTATGATAAAGCAACCAATCAACTTAACCTTCCACATCAAACAGGTCCCCCAATCCAAATCAAACCGCTACATCTCGCCCCAACCATTGAACTACCCTAAAAATTGAAGCAGCATAATAGAAGGGGGAAACGAAACCACCCTCCACGTGCACGAATAAATCGACCGAGCGCACGGAACAGGAGCGAACAGCGTGGGCCGGGAGGAGAGACGGATCAACGGCTTGCCTGGAGCTGCTGATCTTCGGAGCGGAGCGGGTCGAGGGAGACGATGACCTTGGCGACGACGGGGTTAGGGTTCGCGTTGGAGTTGGAGTTGGCGCCAGCGGCGGCGTCCGAGGAGGAGGAGGAGGAGGCGGCGGCGGTGGCGGCCTCCTGCCAGGCGCGGGAGACGACGGTCGGGCACTTCATGAGCCACACGGAGCGGTCGGCCCGGGCCGTCTCCAGATTCTTCGCCTCCTCCGCCATCGCCGTGGGGATGGAGGCAGGAAACTCAGCTGAGTGAAATCCTTCCGGTTCGCTGGTTGTGTGGGTCGATGGGGGTGGTTCGGCGAGGAGGACGAGAAGGCGGAGAAATTGTGAGATTGGAGCAAATTGATCGGCTAAAACCTGGATCCTGGATCATTAATAAGGGTGATGGGGAATTGGGGATTGAGACGGAGACGGTAGCGCAAGCGCAAGCATCTGCTTGGGCCGCGATATGTCGGTTAACCGAAAGTCTATTGTAGGCCGTAACTAATATGTGGGCTGGTCTCTTCGAACATGTTGGCACCACCGCGGTACCGGACCCAAAACTCCTCCTCTATTATTTCGGAAAGGAAAAGGTACGTGCCGGTGACATGGGACCGGGGATATCTTGACTAGAGGTTTGGGGCAGCCGCGGTCACCCACGTGGCCTGACCCCCTCGGGGGGGTCGGGCCCGAGGGTGATGAGGCCGCCCCACCCTCTATCTCCCCGAGGGGTCGGGCCGCTCCCGTTTCGACCCCCCGAGGGCTGGGGCGCCCCGACCCCCTGAGGGTTTGGCGCCACGTGTGTGGGTTAGGTGAGCACAGCGGCGCTCACCTAACCGCGTTTATTGTGGGTTGGACGAGCGCCTCACGCCGCATTTAATGCAGCATAGCGCATGCTTATCCGGTCCGTGATCGGTCGCAGTGTGTGACCGGTCACAGACCGGTCAGATCGCGGGTTAGGTGGCAACAGGCGGCCTGACACACGCCTCGCCCCGTCCCGTCGGAATGATGAGAGCCTCCAGACACTCGTCCCTAGCCGGAGCCGGCGTGGGAACTCCTGGAGTTGGCACGTCAGCCCCGGCCAGATACATTCCAGGCTTCATCGCAACCATTGCAAGGAGGTCATTGTATGAAGAAGGGCATACGTGTAGCATGCTAAACTGACGCGTGGTGGACAAGAATGACCGGTCTGTGACTGGTCTGACGCCGGTCGCGTCATCAGCAAACAACCGTGCTTCCACGTTGCACCTGCTTCCGGCGGAGTGGAGGTTGGTATGACCCATCCCATCGGAGGGTCATTCGGACAGCAGCCATTGTAAATCTCCGCCCATTAATGAGGGAGGACAGGGTTATCCCGGTGTCAGACGAAGGTACAAGCCAAGTTTTGGTCAAAGTAGGATGGGTCCCCACCCAAAAGAAGGGTAGGTAGAAATGGTGTATGTGGTATCCCCTTGAGATATACAAGGAGGACCATGCCTACCAAAAGAGGGGACGGACGGAAGGAGAAAAAAAGGAGAGAGGACCGGAGCTGGTAGACTGGAGAAAAGAGGAGGGAGAGGGGCTCTAGAGTTTGAACTCTCTTGCTCTCCAGCTCTTTGTAACTCCTTCATACACAGATCCACCAGAACACAGGAGTAGGGTATTACGCTTCTCAGCGGCCCGAACCTGTCTACATCGCTCGTGTCTTGCGCATTTGCTCTTTCGCGAACCATTCCACAGATCAAGGGCTTAGAACCTCACCCAGCGCCCCCGGCCGAACCGGCAAAGGGGGGCCCGCGCGGTCTCCCGGTGAGGAGCCCCACGCTCCGTCAGTACGAATTACACCCGAACTATCGCGGCCGTCCGAATTACCCCCCTGAACCACAAAATCGGACATTCTTCACCCCCAACTATGCAAACCGGACGAATTACCCCCCTCGACCCAATCCGCGGTGGTTTTGGATAACGTGGCGTACACGTGGCAGTCCAGTCATCATTCTATTTATTTTAAAAAATGTGGGACCCACATGTCATACTCTCTCTCTTCTATCTCTCTCACACACTTTCTCTCTCTCTCCTCTCGGCAATGGCGGAGGCAGCGAGCGCGGGGAGGCGAGGCGAGGTGACGGCGGAGGCAGCGAGCGCGGAGGCGAGACGAGTGGCGACGGCGAGGCGAGCAGCGGGGCAGGGCAGGGAGGAGGCGAGCGGCGGCGGGAGCTCGCGCTTCTCGAGGAGAGGCGAGACGGCGGCGGAGGAGGCGGGGCGACGCAGGGTGATGGCGCGCGGACGGGGCTTGAGGCGCCGCCGCTGGGGAGGAGGGCGGGCGCGCGCGTCCAGCCGTGGAGCGCGAGGAAGGCGAGGAGCACGGCGGAGACGTTGAGTGTGGGGATGATCCCCGTGGTGAGCAGCACCGCCACCATGCCCCGCGCCGCCACCTGCTCGTGCCACGGCGGCGGTGGCGGCACCTGTGCCTGCACGCGCTCGGCTCCGACAGAGGAGGCAAGCACGGCGGCAGATGAGGCGAGAGTGGTGGCAGAGGAGGCGAGGCGGCGCGGGGTGACGGCGCGCGGATGGGGCTCGAGGTGACGACGGCGACGGGCGACGGACCGTCGCGCTCGCCTCGCCTTCCCGCGCTCGCTTCCTCCGCCATTGCCGAGAGGAGAGAGAGTGAGAGAGAGAGATAGGAGAGAGAGTGTGTGTGACATGTGGGTCCCACTTTTTTTTATAAATAAAATGCTGACCGGACTGCCATGTGTACGCCACATAGTCTAAAACCACCGTGGATTGGGTCGAGGGGGGTAATTTGTCCGGTTTGCATAGTTGGGGGTGAAGAATGTCTGGTTTTGTGGTTCAGGGGGTAATTCGGACGACCGCGATAGTTCGGGGGGAGGTAATTCGTACTTTTTCCTTTCGGAAATGCTGGCTACCGGGCGACCGGCGGGGGTGGAGCAGATCGGGCACTCCCCTGCGCGCCCCGCCCCCCACGCGCGTGATGCAGGCACCTGGCCCCACCACATTCTCTGCCCCCCATACCATGTGTCTCCACCAAGGTAATAAATAGCGTTCGTAGCGCCCGCTATAGCAGTAGCGGAGCTCTACCGCTACCGCTACAAGGTAGCGGACTGCATAGAGCGTATTGGAACTTAGCGGCCGCTATAGCGCTCCACGACCGCTATAGCAGCTTGCTATAGCGCTTCGCGACCGCTATAACAACCCGCTATTGACTTTGTTAGATCGCTATAATGCTCAAACGGAGCGTTTCACGCATGGATAGAATAATTTAGCATTGTTTGTCTTCTTTATCTAATATATCTATATGTTATTTCATAAATTTTATGTTATGAAATGTAGCAGTAATTAAACAGTCTAATTTTAAATTTTAAGTGAAACTTTATGTTAATATTGATATACAATCTAAATTTATGGTTATTTTTCTTAATTTCGCTATTGGAACTTAGCGTCCGCAATAGCGCCCGCTATCCGCAATCTGCTGCCAGACACTAATCCGCTATAAACACACTATATGCTATTTATTACCTTGGTCCGCACCATATACTCCATTGCAACAAATCACCCACATATTTTAGAAACCCTCTATTAAGGGTCGTTTCATTTTTTATCCACCAAAAATATTTCACCTAGTGTACTCACAATGTTTCACTATGTATAGATCTAATGTTGTAGTGAACGAAACATTCTTTTGCAATAAATCACCCACATATTTTGGAAACCCTGTATTAAGGGAATTCGTTTCATTTTTTGTTACACCTAATGTACTCACAGTGTTTCACTATGTATAGATCTAATGTTGCAGTGAACTGAAACATTCTTTCGCTTTTTGCTGAAACATTGTTTTTATATAAGATGAAACAATACCCGATTTAAACGATTGAAACATT
The DNA here is from genome assembly GCF_034140825.1 of Oryza sativa Japonica Group. Lineage (NCBI taxonomy): Eukaryota > Viridiplantae > Streptophyta > Magnoliopsida > Poales > Poaceae > Oryza > Oryza sativa. The sequence goes on from NC_089035.1 coordinate 33,210,935, forward strand.
TTCAATCTACTTAGTGAAACAATTCCGATATACTTGGTGGAACATTGTGCAACATTTTAAAAAAAAATCAATAATAAGCTAAAAAAATTTCGTCGGAATATATCCATGTGTGGTCTTGTTTTAAAGATTTAATTGCAACGAATTTAATGGTGCAATCGAATTATGATTTGGATAAATAATTTAAGAGAAAAATTAATTTAAAGTAGTTTTGCACGTATGAGTGGCGCTGACGTCATGCTGACGTCAGCGCCCGATTTTTGCAGATTTGGATCGGGTGACCGATCCCTAGTCACATCTTCTGTATTATTTTCCAATGTAGGAAAGATATATAGAACGTCGTACCATTTGAGGAACGAGATAGTTCATGACATCGATATGGAACCTAAATATCATACTTAGTACTTATAGATACCAATACCAGAGGTCATCTGATACTAACCGGGTACCAAACCAATACTTATATGTATGAGGTCTCGCACCATAGGTATCAAGTTGACACACCGTGTCAAGTATGATGCATGTGGTTACTAGCTTTGATACATTAAGATCCACATGTAAGTGACGGGTCACGACCCAATCCCAGCATCCACGAGCAAAAATCTCTACTATCGCACTATAGATTGAAAATGTAGAGCAACGGAAACTCATTAAACTCTATCGAGGGATGACGGAAGGGTGAGTTGTTCAAGTGCTCCCCTCAAGGATGTTTGACCAAATCCACCAAATCGATAGCTAAGAGTGGTGGTGGTGGTGGTGATATAAGGGAGGCAGGGAGTGGCGATGTGGCCAGTTGGAATTATAGGACAAAATGGTCAAACACATGTAACAACAACATAGAAGGAGGGAGGAGCTGAAAAGAGGAAGCGACGGCGACGATGCGTGGTTGTGCATGCCCTCCCTAGCCGTGCATGTGAGCAGGTGGCTAGAGTGTCCGCTGCTTTGCTCCTTTGTACGTGGGAGCTTGGATGTGTGGAGATGGGGGATATGATTCATTTAAGTAAGCCATTCGGAGAGCATTGCGTGAGCTAGTTGCTATCTTCTCCGGAATATGTTTATATATATTTCACAAAACAACAACATAATGTGTAATAAATTGAAATAAACCATCGCACTTAAATTTCAACCAAACCCGAAGTCGGATCGAGCTCTTCCTTTAACTGTAGTATCACCTTCCTGCTTTCTTATTTCTTCCGTTGTGGAGGAGGATTTTGATGTTTTATCCATGTTATCCAGAGTTTTATCAAACCACTTTTACGTCATTCAAAGTTGATCTGTTGATGATGGATAGTAACAGAGAGTATGATCAAAGAAAAAAAAATCTGAAGCTTAATTTACTAGTAGCTTTCTTTCTTGGTTTTTTAGCTTTATTCTTTTTCAATATTCGGTTATAAGGCTGCCTTAAAGTACATCCATTTATATATCCATGTGTGGATTTGGGAAATTTAACTATTTGCCACTTTTATGAAAGATAACTCTCCAAATACCATTTTTATGATTGCCTTTATACATTTGCCATAGGAGAGAGACAAGTCCATAATTCTTTGCCACTTTGGATGACGTGGAGCACCAGCTCGCATGCCAGCATGGAAGGCAGTGGTGAATTGTTTGTTTTGCCTCTGTGGGCTCCACATGTCAGCCCATTCTCTCTCCTCACTCCATCTCTCTATTTTCAAGTTTCATCCATCGTACTAAGGGCCATTTATACCCATCATCTTAAAAAAATTATATACAAACCAAACAAAAGTCACTTAAACTTTTGCTGTAGGGCCGTTTTATTCCATGACATTTCATAGTATCCAAACAAGTTCCAACTATTGTTATGCAACTTTTCATTGGAAAAAAATCACAAGGAGATGTCATACTATCCTTGCATGAATATTCACCTGTTTTTCTTTTATGACTACATTAAGCCACTTGAGTTACAAACTTTCGATACTTGTTTGACAGTACGATACAATTTTATTTTAGCTAATTGCGTCGGAAAATATGGATACGTTGTAAGTTGTAACATGGTGTGGTGTGTCAGTATAATTGGGGTTGGAGTACAGGTGGGATGAGGAGGGGGAAAGGGGGGTTTCCCATGGCTTAGAGGGATGGCAGTAGGCGAAAGGCTAGTGGTGGATGGTGGGCACGGGCGGACGATGAGGGGATTCATCGGTGCCGTTGACACCTTCTAGCCAGCCGGCGAGGCCGGACGGTGGCGTGGTGGGGAGGCAGTTGAGGCTTTGTGTTTACATAAAATCGGTGTGCGAGTGGGACAAAAAAAGGGACATAGAAAACATGGATTTAAATATGTTGCATGTATCTCAAAGCAATTCAATAGTCCAAGATTTTTAAGATGTATGGAGTGTTTTTGTTCAAAAGCCATATAGGCAGTTCCATTTCGTTTCAGTAGTCAACTGTATAAAAAGGATTTATTTACTGTAACACGGTGTAGTCTGCTACTAGTGTGTTTAGGAGGTTTGCATCAAACGATTCCATGAGTTCTCAGGTTAGGCTGTCTTCGGAACTCCAAGTTCTCAATCCCTCTCCCTCGTTTTCTGCACGCACGCTTTTCAAACTGCTAAACGGTGCCTTTTTTCAAAAGTTACTATACGAAAGTTGCTTAAAAAATTCAAATTAATTTATTTCTAAAAAATAATAGCTAATACTTAATTAATCACGCGCTAATGAATCGCTATGTTTTTCATGTAGAGAGATGTGTTTCTAACCCCAGTAACCGAACACAGCCTTAGTTTTTATTGGTTAACGGCCACCTCTAAAAAACAAAAACTTTGTCGATCACTACGAAAACTAATCTGATCTGTATAGAAACCCATACAAAATCTCAGTAAAATTCATGCTGCCTTCTGGAGTCGATTCACTAATCCGTCCCTTTTGAATAGTAGCAAAAGGGAAGTCAAAACTCAGGAACAAGACGTGTCAGATTAGTCGAGGCTGTTCCTTCCTGTTGAGCAGTTGAGCCCACGCCCACGCCCACGCCCACGCCCACGCCACGCGTCCCAGTCTCCCTGCATGTGATACTCGTGACGCGGTCGCCAATCGCATTGAGAGTCCGAGTCGTCCTCTTCCTGGTCGCGCTAGATCGTAGGCGGCATCCCGCCCCGCCAGCGCACCACGCACCCCGCGGCCCGCGCTCGTCGCGCCCCTGCCCCCATACCGTCCGCTCCCTTCCGCGACCGAAGCTTCATTCCCCCACGCCTCTTCCCTCCCCGGCACCGACCGATCCCCCAAGAACCTTGTCCCCCCCGCGCGGACGACGCCGCCGCCGGCCCGAATCTAGGGTTTTCACCGGCGGCGGGGCGGAGAGAAGAAGGGGAACGGCGGGGGGGGGGGGGGGGGGGGGGCGGGCGGCCGACGCGATGCTGCCGGGCGCGAGGTCGCTGGTGGTGCTGCGGAGGAGGGCGGGGCTGGCCCTCCTGCGGCGCGGCTGCGGGGAGGGCGGCACGTGCGGGAAGGGGGAGGCGCCCGCCAATGCCAGGCGCGCGGCGGCCACGCTGGCCGGGCTCGGCGGCCGCGGGCCGCTCGGGCGGTGGGCCGATCCGACGGGTCCCCCGCGCGGGGAGGCGGAGAGGGCGGGCGGGGTGTGGCGCGCGGGCACGCAGACGAGGTCCTTCCTTGGATGCGGCGACGGGGATGAGGGGAGCGTGCTCTCCAAGGTCTACGAGGAGAGGCGCGTCATGGGGTACGGTGGATTGGACCGATTGTTTTGCAGCTCATAATTTTACCTTCTCTGATTGTTTGGAAACGGAAATTATTGGTGCTGATTGTTGGTGCGTTGGTGGGTGCAGGTACTCGCCGGAGCAGATGTTCGCTGTTGTCGCGGCAGTAGACCTCTATGAGGATTTTGTGCCGTGGTGTCAGAGGTCTAGGATTATCAGGCGACACGAGAATGGCTCGTTTGATGCTGAACTCGAAATTGGATTCAAGTTCCTTGTCGAGAGTTATGTTTCTCATGTGGAGATGGAGAAGCCAAAATATATCAAGGTGAGAACTTCATCATGGTACTATCACCATACTTTATTGGTTAGTACATAACATACCATGGAACACAAGCATATCTAGAATAACTAAATGGTTCTGAAAGCGACAAATTAATTGTTGAAGCCGCATTAGTTAAGTTTTGTCACATGGGTCACCTTAGTCATGCGTTTTTCTTTTGTGTTGTAATTCCTTAGCACATTGCTTCACAACTATCTGCTAAAGGTTTACTTCTTCTAGGATTACTTGTAGTCTATCCAAACATGTAAAAATTCTGTCGTCGAGGACGTGCCTTTCATTTTTCTTTCTTCAATGCGGCTATGTGGGCCAAATTTCTTGAAACAGTCAGATATGATGTTACTTGTGCCGACTAGTAGTGAACACATTGAATTGCTTGCAATGTTGGCTATAACTTAGAATATCTGAAATACGAAGTAACAGTTGCATTAGTTAATTCGAGAAGATATAGTACATCATTTGGCTGTATCAACCCGGACAAAAGTAATGTTTCTATTTATTTTGCCTGCTTTCTGAATGAATATTGGTTTTGGTTTTAGCGCTAACATGAACTGCAGTTGTCAATGGCAAATTGGCAAAGTAGTTTTTTTCTGAGATCATCCTTAAACCATACATCAAATTATATATACTGTAAAACCGTCATCATGCTGCTGACTGATGGAGTAGCTTCACCTATCCCTTTTTAATAAGGCATGCAACAAAATTTTCTTGTGATGTAGGAAGGCTGATGCGATTATTGCTGCATGAAACCTGGAAACTTTCTAACACTTTGACTTGGGAGTAGTCAAGTTAGATTTGTTACGATAACTTTTTCTTGAATAGAAGATTTGATGCATAGGTGGGAGTTTGTGTGTGTGTGTGTGTGTGTGTATGCACAGATGATTTCTGTTAACCAGTTCTCAATCTCAGTTCTTTGGAGCAACTTGGATTTGCTGCTCATGATAAAATGCACCCTGTTTTGGCTAAGATAACTGTTGAACAGATGCTGTGCTAACTCATGCTCCAGGTTCTAATGATTGAATATCACTGCAGATCTTGATATAAACTTCTTCTATTTAACTGGGATGCTCTATTTTATTTAACTAAGATAGTTGTTGAACAGACGCCGTGCTAACTTTAGTATTTAGATGATTGCTTGAAGATTGTGTTCATTATTTCGTGAGAAATGTACTTATGTTGCAACTATTTATAAGTGCCATAAATCTTTAAAATCTGTTGCCCCTTCTGAGTAAAACTTCTGTTGCATATTTTTGTTTTATTTGTACCGAACAAGTGGGGAAATGGCGTATAATTCACTGTGACCATTCACTTCCTACTTTTACCCTTTTTTTCCATGTTAGAACAGATGCGTTGTTTTACTTCTGACTGGTATTTACTCGATTGCAGACGACAGCATCTGAAAGTGGACTTTTTGATCATTTGATAAATGTTTGGGAGTTCAAGCCTGGTCCTGTTCCTGGAACATGTGACCTTTACTTCTTGGTTGATTTTAAGTTTCAGTCGCCACTATATCGTCAGGTAAAATCATCCGTTACGATCGTGCACATGAAGCGCATTCATTTAACTGTGATTTATCAGTCCTTAGTCTGAAGCTTTTCATTTCAGGTTGCTTCCATGTTCTTCAAGGAAGTTGTTTCCCGGTTAGTGAGCTCACTTAGTGATCGTTGTTATAGAATTTATGGGCCTCCCATTCCTGTGCTGGAAAATACTTATGGGCAAGGAAGATAGACAAAAGATAATCCAATTTTGAAGTATGTTCGCTCCATGAATATCTGAGTGAGGAAATCTTAATATACATTGCCTTTGCCTTCGATTCTGATGTCATTATACCCATAGGGTACCATTAGGCAAGAGGATTTTGAACTAAATCAGCCAGAATTTTCACTTCTTGGCTATTTCTCAGGTGTTTTTTTTTTCCATGTACCACTAAACGATTCCCATGTGTAACAACAAATGGCTCCCTAATACACGATTGTTTACCTAGCCAATGAAGTGTCTTTGTTTTAAATGTATGGCATTATAAATTTCTACATGGTTTTCGTCTCCATTCTAACTTCTGCTGACAGACACACTACGGCCATCGAGTGTTGCAATCTCTCCAAATGGCGGCCTGCCAAGTTGAGCACAGCCGCGATTTGTATTCTTGTATAAGTCTCGAACACTTTGCCACACATTTTTTGTCCAATGCAATATGCGTTGGATCCATGGTACATTCGTACATGTGAATAATAAAGTATGACGCAACCACCGGGCTGCTGGCCTGAAGAGGCATTTTAGGGGCACTTGGCCTGCACTAGTTGTTCTTTGAGCAGTGAAACATCAAACTGTTCCTCTGCCGCTCATCTGTCATCTCATTGCTCGTTTTCTCTGAACTGTTGGACCCGTCACACGGTCAGGCCCCAACGAGGTCAACCACCAAGGTCGCCAGCTTCCGTCCCTTGGCGCCGTGCCTGACCACGTCAATGTCGCCTCCGACCGAGCACTCGTTGTCTGTGCCCTCCTCACCGTCGGCCACGCACCACTCGCCCGGCGTGACGCCATCGAGCGGACGCCGCAGCACCTCCTCGTCTATCCTCTGCAGCAGCGCGTCGTCGTCGTCGCCGAACGCCCCGGCGAAGGCCGCCCCGCTGCCGACCATCGCGTCGTACCGCGACGCCTGCTGCCCATCCGCGCCCTGCGACGTCGGCGCGCCGCCGTCCTGCGCCACCGTGTGCCGGAGGTTGTGGTTGACGGTGCTGTTCCGGAACTGGGCGGAGTTGGCCATGACCGTCTGGAAGTAGAACTCCATGGGGCTCAGGGAGTTGCTGAAGTACAGGAGCAGCGTCCTTGGGAGGTTGTCCGGCGCCACCACGCAGTACTCGACGAAGTCCCGGCTCAAGATCGGCCTTGGCGAGCCTGTGCATGTTTCGCATCAATTTGTTAGTGAATGACCCGTGCGAGAAATGACGTGGACTCCTACCGGAAGCCTACCTCTGAAGAGCTCGAACGCGTCAGGCTTTGCTCGTTGCCCCGACGAGAACGATATCTCGGCGTTGGTGCTCTGCAGGAGGTTCTGGTCGACGACGACCGCCTCGGCGCCGCCGGAATCCATCCTGTGGTCGATGAAGCTGAGCCCCCTCCGCACGGAGGAGAAGGCGTAGAGAAGGTCTGCACAAACACGATCGCCAGTTCGCCACATCAGCATTTCATCGCTTGTCATCGGTGGCATCGAAGGCAAACAACCAACGGGACGACGTCGAGCTTACCGTCCGGCGTGACGAGTGGGTAGTCCGACGCGCCAAGCGTGACGAGCCAGTCCCACTCGGCGCCGACCCTCAGCAGGACAGCGGCGCCGCGGAGCACGGCGGCGACGGCGGACGGACCGCGGCCGTCGACGGGGTCGCCCTTGCCGACGACGTGCACGTTCCCGTACTCGAGGAACGCCCGCTCCGACCGGGCATACCCCGCCAGCCTCGCCCGCTCGTACGCGCCCGCGCCGGCGTCCAGGTGCAGCAGGTACCGGTTCCTCGGGTGGTACACGGCCTTGAGCAGCCGCGTCATCCGCACGCTGTCCCCGTGCCCGCCGGAGATGTAGTACGCCAGCACCGGCGGGTACCCGGGCCCCCGCCTCGGCACGGCCGCCGCCGCCTCGACAACATCGTCGTACTCGTACGCCGGCGCGCCGAGGAAGAAGGAGCTCGACGCGTAGCCGATGATCAGCAGGCTAGTCGTGACGACGGCCAGCGACGCGAGCGCGGCCGACGGCGAGCACGTCTGCAGGAGCCAAGAACCGTGCGGCATTGTGCACCACGTCGGGATCCTCAGCCGCGCGCCGGAGAGATGCATGAGCCGGCGCGTACACTACAAGTTATAGTCAACTCCTCAAGAGATCGATCACACAAGCTGCCTGGCAGATGGAACTAACCGGGAATCACATTAGTTCGTGGGGGAGCAGACATAAGCCCTGACGCAATGATGAACGGGATCGGAGTACCAAACATCGATTTACACCAATATAAAACGTGTAGGACAGAATTAGTAGGATACCAACCAGCGGAGATTTTTTGTTTTGTTTTTGTTGTCGGGATGCTACGGCCTACGCGCGAGACGTGCATATGGAGGCCGTGGATCGGTGGATGGAACTGTGCGGCAGACGTGGTTCCAAGGAGGGGAATCCAGCAAATCGGGTGAGGAAATGATAGAAAAAAAAGGAGCAGAGTATATGGAAGCAACCGGCGTGCTGCGAAGCTGACGAACATTGGAATCGTTGTGCACTTGTGCTTGTGCAGATGGATCGACGCTGACGCTGCTAATTTCTGTCGCCCACCGGCCGGCTGCCGCGCGCATACGCGATGAACTGTCCAAATCAGAGTTCGCTGCGTAGTCGCATCGCATCTCGCATCAGTCAAACTAGTTAGTTTCCAGGCTTCTGCTAGTAGAGCTAGCACACATCTCCTGAGATCTCCCCGCTGAGGCGGCAGTGTGTGTACTACCCTTTATCAAAACTACAATTTTGAACTAAACTGAAACAAAGTGAGGTATCTAATCTTGGACGCGCATGAAACTTGGCTAGTTTTACCTTTCCCTCTATCGAACACAATCCAGGGCATTTGGTATTGGACGAGAAAAGGCTAGACAAAGGCTAAGCATTAGACCGAAACCATGCATTGCATTGCACAGGCATCATCATCCTGTTCATTCGTGCCGACCAAAAGATCCATCTCATCCTTCGGAAAATGGAAAAGGATCCTTGGGGCTTGGGCTTCGGCCACTGGGCCGACCACGCAAACCCAACACATACTTGCTCACTGGCCAGGCTTGTGTTGGACCACAGCTGCGTAAGCCCAATTCGTCGTGACTTGCTGCTGCCATCTGGCTGGGCCGCTTGCAGTGCTAGCGCGCCGCGTGTTTGCAGTTGGGCTAGAGTTTGGATTCGAAACGTCTTTTGCGTTTTGCCGTTTGCCCCTCTACTCTCCCCTTCTCTCAAGAGCCACAGCGTAATGACACATTTCCCTTTTCTTTTTTTTTCTTTTCTTCTTGTTCTATATTTTTTCCTCATTTTCCTTTTCTTTTCGTGCGATACACCTGGCTCTGTACCTGACCCGCACCAAACGACGAAATACAGTAGCTTGGAGGAAAAAAAATGCAGCCCTTGCGTATTCCTTTTCTGTCATATATGGACTTCATGAACATGGTGTGATGCCACCGGATGAGTAATCTCAACTGAACATACGTGGAGTTCTTGTACGCTCGTTTATTTATTCTGTATTTTTGCGAGAAATTTATTGTATATTTCTTAATTTATTTACTGAATGAAGCAAACCATGCGTATGATACTACGCTGCACATGCTCCACGATGAAAACAACCGAACTGAAAAGATAAGCATACGTGATGTGTCAGGATTAAAAAAAAAACTTGAGCATGCGTGTGCGATTAGTTTGGGGGCAAATAGATGTTAAGCATTGCCGTATTTTTCCTCGCGCTTTTACAGGGGGAAGTTTAGACCTAAATAACAGTCTCGTATTAACTTCACAAGTCATGATCCCGCCGTAGATTTCTTGCTCATATACAAGCCGAAAATCATTAATACATTGACTAATATAGCACTATAGCATCCCCATAACAACGGTAATATTTTCGATCTGAGGAGTAAATAACTTTATCTGTACTCCATCTCGGTAAAAACACACAAGAAGAAGAACACTTGAGTTCAAGAGAAAAATACTACTGCTCCCTCCGTCCCACAATATAAGACGTCCCACAATATAAGGGATTTTGAGGTTTTACTTACAACTTTTGACCACTCGTCTTATTCAATTTTTTTTTCAAATATAAAAAACGAAAAGTTATGTTTAAAATACTGTAGATAATAAAGTAAGTTACAAATAAAATAAATAATAATTTTAAATTTTTTTAAATAAGACGAGTGGTCAAACGTTAAAAGCAAAAACTCAAAATTTCTTATATTATACGACGGAGGGAGTATAAAAGAACAATACTTCTATAAATTTTGTATTTGGATCCCAGATAGAGAAAAAAAAGCAGCAGCAAATACGTCGAGTCACGACGCCCCCAGTACAGAGAGACACACCTCTCCAAAAACGAAAAAAAGAAATAGAGACACTCCCGGAAGGAAAAATCTTACTACTGATGAGTAGACGGCGGGCCCACCGAGCAATCCCACGTTATCCATCACCCCACCGGGGAAGCCCAAGCGCATCGTGACCCTTGAATCCAGCGAGCCGAGCCCCGGTTGCGGGCAGCGAGCTCCCCTCCTCCCCACTCCGTCTCCGTGGCTCCGTGCCTTCCAAAGCGTGGGAGGAGGAGAAAGGAAACGGAAAATTATTCACAACGGGAAGCCTTCAAAAAGCCAAGCCCTTCCTCGCCCATTTTCCAGACAGCGTCTCTCGGTTCGGGCCTCAGCGGGCGGTGTGTGTGTGTGCGCCTCCGCGAGACCAGACACCAACCTCTCTCTCTCTCTCTCTCCCATCCTTCCCCTCCTCCTCCTCCGCCTCGCCGCCGCCGCCACACGCCGCACGGTCTCTCTCCCCGAGGTAACTAGCCTTGCACGCCTGGACTTCTTCCCCTCTCCTCCTTCCCGTCGTCGTCCTCCCTCTATCCGGAGGGTCTCTCGGGGGACGCCGCGTTCGTGGGCTGGGCTGTCTCCATGTCGGTGGCGGCGGCGGCGTGGGGGGACGCGGGCGATCGTCGGCGCGGGGCCCGATCTTAGAGTCCGTCGCGTCCGATCGCGCGGCGATCGTTCCGGCGCGCGCCGATCTCCCCGTTTCGGCGGCGGAAATTCGGGGTTGCTGCTCGTGTTTCATCGGTTGGTGTTGGTTCGGGCTACGGTTTTCCTGGGACGATCGGGGGGGCGCCGATGATTTGGCGAGATGTATGCGTTCGTTAAGCCCGATTTTTGATCGGTTTTGGTTGGGAAAATCAGTGTCGGGGAGATCGGGATAGGATTTGGGGCGGACGGGTTGTGGAAACCACTGTTGGCAAATCTGATGGCACAGTCTGCCGTGATTTTTTTTTTGGCTGGAGATGTGATATGGTTAGGAGTTGATGGGTCTGCTATTAGATGTGAAATCATCAGTTGGTTTACTCAACCTTATCAGTGTTAGTTTATTCTAATCCACATGTTTTTGAGCAGTATAAATGCAGGATTAATCCGTGGTGTTGTGACTTTTTGGGTGGTAGATTCGTGGGCGGCAGGAAGTGCATGGGGAGAAAGGATGCCAGAGTTGCGTAGTGGAGTCCGGCAAGCTCGGTTGAAGGCAAAGAAGGTTGAGGACCTTGCAGCACAGGACCCAGCTGAGAACTTGGTAGTGGTGGCACCGACGGTGGCAGGAAGACGTGGTAGAGGAAGGGGTGGGAGGGGTGGAGGTAGAGCAACAGGAAGAGGAAGGGCAGGAGGAAGAGGGCGAGGTGTTCCGGTGATTGATTTGGACCCGGACCAACCTTGTGAGGTTCTTCCAGGAGCTGCTATTGGCGGAGTCGCTGCTGGAGGCCCCCATCATATCGAGGAACTTGCTAATAAGGTTGTGAAGATGGATGGTGGGAGTGCTGAGAAGATTGGTGGAGGCGAAGATGATGGGAATGCATCTCCAGTTCCGGATAAGGTATATTCTTCATATTGAGCTCTTACTAATTTATTATGCATGTTATCACTTGCATGCATTTCTCCTGTTATTCTGATTGCAGACATGCACTGTTAGGGTTTCGGAGATGACGACAAATTAGTAGATTTTGGCCTGGTACCACAAGTGTACCGTTATATCATATTACGATATTATGTCGTTATGTGCATGGTTCAGGTGGACCAAGCTTTTTTCTTTACGTAGATATTGGTAACGCCTTTTGGAACTTATTAAATGCATAAAATAATTGACCTGATAACAAGCATAACAGCACCTTCCTTACTCTACCATTTTTGTTTTTGGCATTGTTTGTAGGGCAAGGCAGGTGCCCCTATTTATGTTCTATTCAGAAATGTTTCCACTTTTTTCTATGGATGCTTCCTTGTCAATGATGCTAGCTTGAAGTTTTTGATAGTACATAGCCGTAGAATGGGATGGTTGACCTCACCGAATTCATGAGGGCATCTCCTTATCTGTTACCGTGCGAATGCCAGTGCACATGGCTGCTCTGCATCCCTCAACTTAGGCTTACTGTTTGCTTATATCATGGAAGCTGTTCTTTTACAACATAGTTGATCTAAGACCTAATATAGTTGTCCCCAAATCTAGTTTGGATGCCACTGTGGAGTTTGTGCAATAGCTTGGCGTCATTAGGTTCTTCAAACTTATAGACATGGATCTGTGCATGGCAAATAACTTTGACCTTTTGATACAAAATCAACTTTAGGTTCCATGAACATCATCTAGTCTTCGAGTGCTCTAAATCTGGAGTCTTAGGAGGTCACTTTCTTGCCTAGCAATAAACCACTCCATAAATTGCATCGGTTATAACTAATCCTTTTTCATTGCAAATATTCATCTCTATCTCAAATGGCAGGCATTTCTGAGAGTCACGCTCTGCTTGAAAGGAGTGCAAAAAAAATGTTAGTGCATGATAGGATACTTGAATCTGTCATGACTTTTACTAGAATACGGTTTGTTTGAGTGTCATCTGGCACAATATTGTTTTACACTATGATGAGTTGGAGATTTGGTTACCTAGTAAAGTCGATGAATCATTTGCAGGTTCAAGTAGGCCATTCTCCGCAATACAAGGTAGAGCGGAAGTTGGGGAAAGGTGGTTTTGGACAGGTTTATGTTGGCAGAAGGGTTTCTGGTGGAACTGATCGCACTGGAGCTGATGCTATCGAGGTCTAACCCCATCCTTTTTCCTTTTCTTTTAAAAAGTTTCTGCTATAATATCACATGGTGGTGATAATAGATGGATTCTCATATTGCAGGTAGCTTTGAAATTCGAGCACCGCAACAGTAAGGGTTGCAATTATGGCCCTCCATATGAGTGGCAAGTTTATAGGTAATTGCACTATAATAAGTTGAGTATTACAATCTTAGAGATAGGATCTCAGAGACTCGGACATAATAAAAGTTATTGTGCAATATCTTGATTCTTGCCTGAAAATGTTGTTTCTATTTTGCATATTACAAGGACTATTTATCTCTTGGATCCAAGAATTTGTTATTAGTTGCATGAAGTTTTGCACATTAACCTGAACTAGCAAACATTTAATGCTTAGTATGTTACAGCAATGTTTTCTGCTGATTATAATTGTAGACTAGCTTATTTCCTCTATCTTTGAACATTTAGTTATTTGGAGTTATCTGTTGAAGGGTACCGTAGTACTGTAGTGCCACTACTTACTACTTCGAGAACCAACCTTACTATTTGTGCGTTTTGCATGTGTTTCAGTGCTCTGAATGGATGTTATGGTATACCCTGGGTTCACTACAAAGGCCGGCAGGGGGACTATTATGTTCTGGTCAGTCGTATAAGCATTTTCTAATTGTTTGAGATTCTTTTCTTAACAACTGCTAAAATTTGTAACCTTTTCAGGTAATGGACATACTAGGACCTAGTCTTTGGGATGTTTGGAATTCTGTTGGGCAGACGTAAGATTGTTGTGGCCTGATTGCTTTTTTGTCCCCTCAGTAATATTTGTTGTTAAAGACAGCAACTAAGTGATAACCAATGTTTCATGCAGGATGACCCCAAGTATGGTTGCTTGCATCGCTGTAGAGGCAATTTCTATCCTTGAGAAACTTCATGCAAAGGGGTAAGCAGGCCTTTTGAATTTTCTATTAGCCTCTGGATTTCACTGTTCATGTTTTATTTTTGGAACATTTTACCAGGTTCGTTCATGGAGATGTTAAACCAGAAAATTTTCTACTTGGCCAACCTGGATCACCTGATGAGAAGAAACTTTTTTTGATTGATCTTGGCTTAGGTATGCAATGGAAACCTTATGTGATTGATACTGGTTGCAAAAATTGAGCACATAACCCATCTCAATAAGATTTAACATTCCCTAATCAGAATTGCGGATGTTCTTTTGTAATGCTGTTTGTACCTAATATCATTGTAAAATGTGAGTTCACAAGTGCTCATGCTACCATTTACAATTTCAGCATCTAAATGGAAGGAAACGCCAAATGGACAGCATGTTGATTATGATCAAAGGCCAGACATATTTAGGTTAATTTTTATCTGATGACTTTTTTTGGTTATATTTTTTGCAACTTTCCTCCATATTTATCATCTGCCTTCTTTTGGACAGGGGTACAATAAGATATGCTAGTGTCCATGCCCATTTAGGCCGTACTGGTAGCAGAAGGGATGATCTGGAATCATTAGCATATACATTAATATTTCTTCTCAGAGGAAGGTTACCTTGGCAAGGCTACCAGGTTTCCATTCTTTCTCTGGACATTTGGTTATACCTGATGTACTATGTGTTATGTTCATTTGCATATTGAGTGAAGGTTTTTGGTTCTTCCTTTTGTTTGTTTCCAATAGATTCAGTGATAACGATAGTTTATCTGTGATATGTTCTTTCTTGCTCACTGATTTTGTATATAACTTGATCTGTCATGTTTATTGCAGGGTGAGAACAAGAGTTTTCTTGTTTGCAAGAAGAAAATGGCTACCTCTCCAGACCTTTTGTGCTGTTTCTGTCCCCCTCCTTTTAAACTTTTCCTGGAGAGCGTGACAAACATGAGATTTGATGAAGAACCAAACTACGCAAAGCTTATTTCCCTTTTTGATGAATTGATTGAGCCCCAGCATTTGAGGCCTATTAGAATCGATGGTGCTCTAAAGGTTATTTTACATCAGAAATTTTTTTTCTTCATATTACAGTATCAGCTAGTCAATCCACCCAATTTTAATATAATTCACATGATTTGACATTGAATGGTTTCTATATGCAGGCTGGACAAAAACGTGGAAGGTTGCTTGTAAATCTTGAAGAAGATGAACAACCAAAGAAGAAAGTTCGACTTGGAAGCCCAGCAAATCAGTGGATATCAGTCTATAATGCTAGGAGACCCATGAAACAAAGGTAACAAACTTTGACCTTTGCATGCTTGTTGTAATCTTCATTTTCACAGTGAGCTCAACTATATGACCGTATTTTGTGATGTATGACGTGAAGTTTGATCCACAAATAGTCTGAAGTCACGTGCGATTCATAGTTGTACTCAACTCCTTGGTGCGGTGCTTATGCCGTGATAATTTTTTGTCGTCCATGTCAAGGTTTAGTATATGCCAGTCAGCCAGTCTACAACTTGACCTCATTTAATTTATTCAAAGCAATGCTTTATGTATCTAATTTGCCAACAGACCATTACTGCTTTGGTATTTTGAACTGGGAACTGCAGCTAAGCATGCTATATTGTTATTAACAGTTTCTTAGTCAAAAATCAAAAGAATATACAACTTGGGTCACTGTGTGGCTTGAGCTTCAAAATACCTTTTCAATAACGTCCTTGTTTCCCTTTTTTTTATCAACAGATACCATTACAATGTAGCAGATGCCAGACTTCATCAACACATAGAGAAGGGAAATGATGATGGATTGTTCATTAGCTCAGTGGCATCTTCAGCCAATCTTTGGGCCCTTATTATGGACGCGGGAACTGGGTTCACATCCCAAGTTTATGAACTCTCACCAATATTTCTTCATAAGGTACTCTTACTCTTGAGCAAAGATTCCCTCTTTTCTCTGGAGCGTTCTGAGTTGCCTATTCTTGTACTTTTAGGATTGGATTATGGAGCAATGGGAGAATAATTACTACATCAGTGCCATAGCGGGTGCAACAAATGGAAGTTCCTTGGTGGTCATGTCAAAAGGTTTGTCTCAGCTGTTCTTTTGTTGGAGGTCTCTCATGTTACTACCATTGTTATTCTTCATAAAGGACCATCTATGTTTAGAAACTTGGCCTGTTTCTCTTTCCATTCACTTCGCAGGTGTCTCAATTTTTTTTTGGGAAGATGGTTGATATGTCCTGATGTAGTGATGTGTATATATTGACTTGCATGTTCCACACACTTAGTGTTTCTTTTGTTTATGTATTATGACATGAATGGGGTTAGTCTGACATGGTGATTTACTCTTTCCAGGAACTCCTTACACTCAACAGTCTTACAAAGTTAGTGAATCGTTTCCCTTCAAATGGATCAACAAGAAATGGAAAGAAGGATTTCATGTTACATCAATGACCACTGCAGGAAGCCGCTGGGGTGTAGTTATGTCAAGGAATTCTGGATTTTCTGAACAGGTATTTGTGGTTATTGGTGTAATATTTTTTTTTCCTGGTGTGCAAATCAGTTGCAATCTAAGCGATGGTATTTCAATTTTTTTTTTGGCATGTGAAAAAGGGTACAAAACTCTTTAGTTGTCAGAAAATAACTTGTTTTCAGATGAAATGAGTTGTCGTATTGATGGAAACCAGTCTTTTTGAACCTGACAGGGATTCTTACATCATATATCAAGTTGATTATACTTCATCTCTCTCATGTACTGCAGGTAGTAGAATTGGATTTTTTATATCCTAGTGAAGGTATCCACCGGCGTTGGGAGAATGGCTATAGAATAACTTCTACAGCAGCCACTGGTGACCAAGCTGCTTTTATATTGAGTATACCCAAGAGAAAATTGATGGACGAGACACAAGAAACTCTTAGAACATCTGCTTTTCCAAGCAACCATGTGAAGGTACGAATACATGACTAATTCCTGTGTACATTGTTTTTCTTCACAGTTCTCTCTAACCAGACCATTCAACTTACATTTCTTGTTCAAGCGTCAACTCGATCACTACTCTAACCTTGTCCCATACTGTTGTCTTTTTGTAGGAGAAATGGGCCAAGAATCTTTACATTGCTTCGATATGCTATGGCCGGACAGTATCTTGAGGCATACCCTGCACACCAACTCGGGCTTAGCATATTCGCAACTGAGTTGATGTCGGGAAAACCAGCAATCTAGTTGCTGCTCTCTGTTACTCTGTATGTGTAGGTAACATTGGCTAGGTAAACCTTACATCATGGCCAGAGTTAGGGGCGCGAGAGGAAGCAGGGAGGAAGGTGGATGGACAGCTAATAAGCTGATGAGGATGTCATCCGGCTGGTGGTCTGGTGGAGGTGGCAGAAGCGGATGCCGTCAACATATTTTGCATCAAGATGTGCTTTGCTGCAGTCCTTGCTGCGGTGCACAGCACGGATGACCCTTATAGCCTCTTTGGAGGCCTATAATCTGAGAGCCCGTTGTGTATAGCTCTTATCGTGTCCTGCGTTTTGTCTGGTGGAAGCGAAATTACCATGTTTCCAGAACTCCGGAATTGTCTCTAAATTATTGTGTGAGAATGGGTGTACTGATAAATCGGTGTATCGATTCCATTATTCGATGGTCTCATTGCATTAATGCAATAATGTTGCATTACTGATCATCTTTTTACATCTTGTGCACAGCGATATTCATGAAGTACCACTTGAGAGAGCGGCATCCATGAAAAGTCACTCCCAGAGGGTGATTATCACGATACTCCCTATTGTCACGATGCTCCTCAGAGGGCCGTTGGTCCTACAATTTGATGTCAAGTTTGACATTCCTTTTGCACATTCGAGTTTATCACCTGCCTTGCCTCGCTCAATATTCATTATCGTCTGCTTTGCGTCGCTAGCACTTAGAAATTGACCAAAATGCCCTCGTTGCTTTGTCCCTTTTTTCTATTTCTTAGGACGGAGGAAATAGGTGAATAAATGAAGGGTATCATCTTTTCGCTTATGCTTATCAGCTAGAATTTGAATTTTCAATTTTAAATTTGGAGTTGGTTTTGGGTTTTTTCATTAAAGTTTATTTTTCAGTCTTTACTTTTAGATCGCTAAGAACACGTATATAAAAGTTTTATTCACAAATTATATCCCGTGTGTAAATATGATGTTTGGCTTATTCTACGAATAAGCGAAGCAATGAAGCTGGAACTAGACTATATTCTGACTATCTAAGCGGTTCAAAAGCTATCTGAGCGGTCCGAAAGCAAAGGTTAAAAGAAACATAAAGCAATAAAAATACCCCTGAAATTAACAGAAAGCAATAAAAAATACCTCTGAAATTAACTACAAAATTAAGTAAATGGTACGTAGTCGAAGCGGTATATTTTGGGATAGAAAATGGTGTTTTTTTTTAAAAAAAAACTTATTATTACTCCCTTGACTATTAAATTGAAACATATGAGATCACTTGAAAGCTAATGAGTCATGGTGAATATACAACTGCCTCGATCTACAAGACACAATTTATAGGACACACAAAAAAAACTACAACATGCTGACTTAGAAGCCTTGGGCCTCATATAAGGTGCAAATCCTTCGCTTGGCTAGTACACAAAACTCAACATGTAAGCATATAATAATAATTTATTTCATTCTAAAACTAAACATATAAATACTAAATTATCATTCACAAATCATTTTCATAATATTTCAATCCAAATTATTTTATCATTTCTATAATATTTAACATATATCCCGTAACAAAGCGCATGGCATCATCTAGTACTTTAGGAAAAAAAAAAACTCCTTTCATCTGGAATTCTTTTTGCAGAAAAACGCGTGAACGTAGGATTAAGATCGGACGGTTCCGCATCTCGTCCCGGCAGAACAGAACACACTAACGCCGGCGGCAACTAACATCCCCACTGCGCGCATCGGAGGAACTCGTCGTCGTCGTCTCCATCTCTCCCTCCTCAGATCTCACCACTCCCTACCGATCCCCTCTCCCCCCCGGTTCTCCTCCCCTCCGCGATCCCCGCGGTCGAGATAGGCCCAAAACCCTAACCCCCCGCCCTCCTGGGTCGGCGCCCCCCGCCGCGCCTGAGGAGTGAGGACGCGGAGATGGCCTTCATGGCGGCGCTGGAGGCCGATCTGCGCGCGCTCTCCGCCGAGGCTCGCCGCCGCCACCCCTCCGTCAAGGACGCCGCCGAGCACGCCATACTCAAGGTATTGCTCCCATCGCCCGTGCCTCGTGGGTACTGGAGATCTCACTGCCGCCTCCCATTTAGTTGTTTTTTTGCTCGCTCGTTCGTCTCGGATCCAATTTAGCCAGGGGAGTTCTCTCCAATGGTTTCCGAAGTGTGGGCTCCAGCTCCAGCTCCGGTTTGGTTATTCAGTTCAAATACGCAGTGAGGTAGTGGCGTAGGAGTATGATTCCCACCTGATATTTTTGGTGATCGTAAGCAGGATAACTAAGTTTTAGCCATTTCTAATTGAACTAATTCTAAGAAATTTCAACTGTAACTGTGGTCTGCCAACTAACTTAGCTTAATCACTAGGGTTAGTGAAAATGTAGCCAATGGTTCGAGTGCAGGATTTCCATATGCTACTAGTAGTGGTTAATGATTATACAGACTAACCTAACCGGTCTGAATGCCAACCAATGCTTATATGGTTGCTGGTAGGGACTAGGGGAAACCCATTCCTTACCTGTAAAACCTAGTAAATCCTCTTTTATAATGCTAAATTTAGACTGCAGAGAATGCTTTTAATGGAGTTTAAGGAATTATTGGGTTGCCATGTTGATTTCAATCAGAGATTTTTCATTTATTTTTTTTATTTGTTCGTTTCTTATTTGAGGAACTCATGGGCTCATGCTCGAGCCAGGTGCAATGCACTTGCTTAGAATGCTTCTGTAAGAAGCCTAAGGTATCACCAGTTGTAGTATGAACTTTAAAGAGCTGGAGGAACTTAATGGGTTTTGTTCATCCATTATAGGAGATCTGGAGAAACTTTATAACTTTTTATTCTCCATGTAAGAGTTTGTACAAACTTTTGTTTTTTTAATTCAATAAGGGCTGGGCTTTGAATACAACATTGCCATTATAGAACTCTTGACAGGTTCTTTCAGTGGAGACCTCTCTTGTATTCAAGTTTCAACGCAAGGGACATACTAGAAGTAGCTTATTTGTGAAAGGAGCCATAAATCCACAGTAGACCAGAACCAGAATCTGAGCAAGAGAATGGGGTCTATCGAAATTAGTAGTGGAACACAAATATACGATGATACAATCTAACCTGATTCTGCTCAGAAGATAAGCTTTGAAGTTTGAAATACCAAGTTGGAAAATTGAAAACCTATTCTTAATATTTGATGGAATAACATCTGATAAACCAATCAAAATGACCTTTGACCTAACTACACAAGCAAGATTGTTTTCATGTATTTTCTAGAAATTGAGGTGTGAACTTGAGTGGTATGCGCTGATGTGTTTATTGCCTCTCTTCCACTTTGTTTTTCTTTTCTCAAACGTTTGAGATACTTTAAATGCTAATATGATTGACCTGACCAGATGACTGATTGTATTCTGAGATCATTTATCTTCTTTACCAACTGTATACCTGTTATTTGCAAGATAATGATTAAGCATGTCCTTCCGCCTATCTGAAGCTAATCTGTTGACGTTCTTAAATCTTTGGTATCAACAAATCTCCTCCATAACTCAAGTGAAGCCAATAATTTTGTGTTGCAATTTAGATGATGCATAGTGAACAAAAGTTCTGTAATTTCTTATGTTAGACCACAAAGTACCTTTTAACTTGTTTCCTTCTTTTAACCGTCATGCTACTTGTTTCCTAACTTGTATTTGAATTCTTTTTGGCATGCAGCTCCGTTCTCTATCTAGTCCGATGGAAATAGCTCAAAATGAGGATATATTGCGGATGTTTCTGGTGGCATGCAGTGTTAAATCAGTGAAGCTGAGTGTAATAGGACTATCCTGTTTGCAAAAGCTTATATCTCATGATGCTGTAGCTTCTTCTGCATTGAAGGATATACTGACTACTTTGAAGGATGTGAGTTTTGATCGCTTCTGTATCCATATACCTCTCACTATTTTCATTTGTTCTTTATTTGGTCTTAATAGATGTATAAACTGAATCACATATTTTGTGTCATCTAGTTATCCTGATGACCTGATGAGTCTGATAGTGTTTTTCTTTTTGAAAAAAAAAACAAACGTATGTTTAGAAAACATGATTAATTACTAAGTCCTTTTGTTTTTGCATTAGGATATTTTGTTGTTTTATTCTTGAAACAAATTCTGTACAATATTAGCTGATGATTTCTCAATCCTGTTTTTTGTTTCATTTTCCTTGCAGCATGCAGAGATGACAGATGAGATTGTTCAACTTAAGACTTTGCAAACAATTTTGATTATTTTTCAGTCGCACCTACAACCTGAAAGCGAGGTAGCAATGCCAATGGTTGCCATCAGTTTAATTGGTTGATTTGTATAATAGATGCAAATGTTTTGTTATTTTCTGGTGTAGTTGCCTTTAGATCAGTCTGAAGCTTCCCCTGTTATAAAGAAAGCACCAAGATTACTGGCCATTATCAAACAACTTGTTACCGCTGTTAGCATTTTCAAAAATCATTTTCATGTCTTTCTAATTTGGCTTATGTGTATGAATATCTTCTTTCCACGCAATAAGGAAATCACTTCCCTTATTTTATTTTGGAGCAGTCTGTTTGGATTTGGGGGTTATGACATGTTAATGTGTGAAACATAATGCATTCTTGTTCAACATATTCTGGTTGACTCTAGAATGTGTTTCTATAATGATAAAAAGAGTAACTCAAGTTGCAGTATTAATTTTTGAAGTCTTCTGAGGAAGTTAACATGACTAAAATTTTCTATTCCTTGGGACTGTTTAGAACCTTCCCTCTTGTTTTGCATAGTTCATGCAAAACCTAAATAATATGTGCAGTATCATTTTATCTCTAATGCCTTTCCAGGATCATAGGAATGTAACCATGAATAGGTAGGCCTATTTATCAATATATTGTTTATATCTCTTCAGGTGAACATGTCTCAAGCATTTGACATATGCCTTCACCTACTTGAAAGCAACCGTTCTTCTGACAGTGTCCGCAAGTAAGTTCCTTCGCTTACCATTAACTCAGCTATTCTGACTTCTTTTATTGTGCTCTCCTAACACACATATTGTCCTTAGCACGGCAGCAGCTACATTTAGACAAGCAGTGGCATTAGTCTTTGATAATGTTGTTCATGCCGAATCACTTCCCTCCAGTAAAGCTTCTTCAGCAAGACTCAGTTCACGCGCTAGCTCTGTTGCTGATAATGTCACTCGTAGCTTCAGCCACACACTGTAAGACTGTCTATTTTATCTTACATTATACTTAACGCCATGCAGGAATGCTATTTGGACATTTGAAATCTGTTGTTCATGATATGCCCTTTTTTCCTTGGGAGGCTTTGACAACAATGGCACCGTATGTATTATAGTATAATATAATCAGCTTCACAATAAAGCTCGATTCTTTTTTTGCCATCGTGCCTATTAATGAGCACACACTTGCATTGCTGAATCAACAGTTCTCTTATTTGTACTGTGTTTAGTATATCACTCATGTTCATGTGCTTTATTTGGATGATATGGCAACCACACAATGCTTGTATTTCCATTCCACAAGCATAGACACATGACAACTAAATGTATCACTGATGCAACACATATATGCCATTTTTCACTCTGTGGATTTTTTCATTTCTTTTGCTTGTTAAATTTGTATTTAGCTTACACTAGCACTGCATGACAGGTCATTAGGGAGGAACTCTGTGGAGCCTACCGTGAGGGAAAAACTGAGCAATGTTGGCAAGCTTGGTCTCCGTTTACTTGAAGACCTGACAGCTCTTGCTGCAGGTGGATCTGTATGTGCGAACAATTCCTGATTGCACTTATTTATTCTTGCCACATGATTTTTTGAGACTTGCCGCATAATTTTTTGGAGTATCTGCCAATTTTTATTACGGAATTTCTACACCTTATTTTCTGATTAAGCTATTGTTGTTATTTTCTGTAGGCTACGTGGCTTCGTGTTTATTCATTGCATAGGACATTTGCCCTTGACATTCTTGAGTAAGTTTTCTCCACAGTTAAATGTCTGAATGTTTTTTTGTATTTTTTCAAGGCAATTATAATTTTGTAGTTATCTTGACCCAATCTTACCTTTTTTATTTCAAATTAAGTTCTATGTTAACAAGATGTTTCAATTGAACCATTGTTATCGGATGTTAGTGAAGCTCATGATCTGATAACACTGATTTGGAGTGTTGGGTTCTGTCAGGAGTTTTAGAAAATAATGTGAAGGACATTATACAACTGAAATTGAAAAAAACTAATTTCAACATTTGTGTATTCACCTAGAAACTAAACTTTATAGTGCAACTTGTATATAGAGCAAGCTAGAACTCATCTAGACATATTTTGTGCCAGGTTTGTGCTATCAACATATGTTTCTGTATTCCGGGCATTGTTACCTTACCAGCAGGTTAGTTCCTATGTTTCTTTTATTATGTCTAATATTTGTGCAAATGTTGATTTGTAACTTACGATGCCATTAAAAACCTGCCAGGTCTTGCGGCATCAGATATGCTCGCTTCTTATGACTTCACTCCGTACAAATGTGGAAGTAAGTACATCAAAATCAGGAGTTAGTTTTTAAAATTGTGTAACGTGCTCAAGTACATTTGCAAAATTGTTGCGTTACCACAGTGGCAAACGTCATTGGCAGCAGAACAAACTTCTGACTTACAACATTACTAGTATAGAAGTTTAACACCAGTTCAGATGCCACACCACTTATATGAGGGAGGCAAATTGGATTCCATCTAAAGGAACAAGTCAGTCAACATTTCCCTGGCCTATTGAAGTGTTTGCACTTTGCACAGCCTATATAGTTGTACTTTCCTGAACAAGCAACCCTCTTTGCCAGCTTGGATTTTTGAAATTCCTTCCTAATTGGGTAAAGGCCTAAGAGATGCAAAATGTGCCTACCCTTCCATTTCTGTTGAATTTCTCAGCATGAATGCGAGGATCTCCAAACTGGCAGTTTTAATGCCAGTTCTTGAGGTTGTTAATGCATTTCACACCATTAACAGCATGGATCTTTTGGTCTCATCAATCCTTATATTCCCTCAGATAGTTAGAATCCTAAGCAATGCGACAAACTTCTTTCGATGTGCCTGTTCCTAATCCATTTGCTGGGAACGGGAAAACTCTTGGCTATCTGACCTTCTTGATTACATGCCCTCTTCTTGTTATTAACATCGTGAATGTGTTTTTTTTTTCCTGGTTTATCTTCAGCTTGAAGGTGAAGCAGGGGAACCTGCCTTCCGTCGTTTAGTCCTACGTTTGGTAGCTCATGTCATCAGACTGTACAGCTCTTCACTTGTTACTGAAAGCGAGGTACCACTCTGACCATACTCACATCCATGCAAGCACTTCTGATGGACTTGTTATCCACTAAATAGCTCCAGGGTGTGATTTATTGAAGAATTATGCACTTTTTTAGAATTTTTTTAAGCTCCAATTACTGCCGTTCCTGTGCTTTTTATATATGAAGCAAAAAGTTCCTCTTCTTTCTCCAAAGAAATGTAGGTTTTTAGTAGAAGTTGACTGTGTTCATTGTAGCTAGAAGTTATGGAAGCATAGGACTAGCTACCTTTGTTTCAATATGCTTGGGAATGTATCATGCAAGAATGTACTAACTAGGAGAAGGAGAACTAACAATCTTGATATTGAAGTGCATCAAGTTGAGTTGGATTTAAACAGATTTAAACACCAAAAGACAAACATCTTTTGGGATTATCCACTTGTACTCAAAACTCCACTAGTCAATCCACTTTATGCTACTGCCAGAAATCAACCTGAATTTGCACAATAGATATTGATGTGATGTCTATGTCAGAGCTCTCATTCTGCTAGGATAGTTCCTGCCAAATATGTTCCACAATATGCTTAAACTTGAAATCACGTGTTGAAAGATTAGTTGAACTTTTATGTTCCCCCCCTTTATTCTAAACCATTCTCAAGTTATGCCATCCTACCTGACTACCAAGCTGCCTCTCTTGACAGGTTTTCCTTAATATGCTCGTAAAGGTTACTCGTCTGGACTTACCATTATGGCATCAGATACTCGTTCTTGAAATTCTAAGGGTAGGTATTCCTTGTCTACAAAAGACATTAATGCCCATGGGTTTTATGCTTTCTTGGCTTCTGAAGTCAGCTGGATTCATAAGAAAATCCCTCATTTTCCCTTATTTTTTCTGATTTGAAATATATTCTTTTGAAACACTGTATCATTTAAATATGATGCTTGTGGGGTGATCTTTTCTCATATGCCCTCCTGGTGTTTTCTTATCAGGGTTTTTGTATAGAAGCCCACACACTGCGATTGCTATTTCAAACATTTGACATGTACGTATTAAATCCTCTTGAAATTCTATTGAGATTAAGTTTATGCTTTCTCTGTTGTGGGTAATTTTTTGATTCATTTGTTTATCTTAAGGTTTGTGCTTGTGGGTCACTGTGTCCTCTGGCCTTGTTAAATAGAAATTTGTACGTTTACTTCTTTTCAAAATCAATATGCACAGTTTTACGATCTGATTCATTGTTTATACTCCCTCCGTTCCAAAATATAAGGCACAACCACCCTTAACCCAAAGACCAAGAAATAATTAATATCTCATAGTTGTCATGAATCACCTCAATTAATACAATACATGCAACCAATAAAATTAAAGATCTTGTGAGAATAGGATTTAAAATAAAAATAATTTAGGGGAGAGAATGTGCTAATTAATTACATGCATGCATGCATGCCTTATATTATGAAACCACTTTAAAAAGTAGTTGTGCCCTATATTTTGGAATGGAGGGAGTATTTTGCAATAATCTGTCCGTCTTAAATTGTAATGATTTCATAGCTGAACTAATTTTCCCATGTAGGTTCCTCATATTGTTATGATCCAGTTGTTTAATTCTAGTACAGAAATGTTTAGTGTTACTTGTTAGGGTTTTGTTGGAGCAGCTCCTCAGTGATGAATGATGCCATTTCTAGCATGTAACCAGCATGTTGCCCCGTGTACCATCTGTAAACTCTGACATAGTTTGTTCTATCATTGTACTATTTTTTTTGTCAACCTCTGTTAACTAGTGATTTAGTTGCATCACCATTATGGCTTTTGCAAATAAACTATTTATGGACTTAATGTGTAGGAACTTAACCTGTTAGATCCTTTAGCATCTTTTTTAGTTACAGATGGACCTCATGGAATTTTTCAATCAAGTTATAGGGTTATATGGTTCCGATGATGTCAAGAGTACATCTAGAGGCAAAATAAGTAGATGTAATTAATCCTGTAAAAGATATCATGAACAGTAAATTGAATTACATGTATGTTATAAATAATCAACAGAGAACATGATCAGTCAACTCTCATATTAGAAATGTACCTTTTGAAGATTAGATAAGGTTATTATGACTCATGATTGATATGAGTGGTATTTAGCTGCACGCTTTCTTGGGGTCATCATTTACCTAGCAGGGTATTTTGGTTTTCAAAATTATGATATAGGAGTTGTTTATATGTTATATAAATATATTTGAGAGCAAGAAACCTATCAGTAGGATTAACATTTTCATTTTCACATTATATGGAATAGGCATTGCTTTTAACACCGAAAATGAATTTTGTTACTAGGCCAGACATATCCCTTTTTAGCTCTTTGCTGTACAAGTTACTGCAAGTGTGCTTTGCATTTCTGGGCATACAAGTTACTGCAATGCTTCGTGGGAAATACTCAGCTGATGTTTTTTTTTTTTCATTTTTCATTTTCTGCTAATCCTACAGGAATCCTACAAATACTAATGTGGTGGAGAATATAGTCAGAGCACTTGCTTTGGTGGTAGCCACTATTCAGGTAATACTGGTTTGCTTGCTAGAAGACAATCTCGCCGTGGTTCATTAGCGTTGTGCATTTACTATAATTCTCAACCTTTTCCTTTCCGTGTTGTTGTTTTACCATTTATATTTGACACTATTTTCCATTTTCCTTTTGGTTTTTAGTTCATTTCATTATTTGTTTGATTTATTGGCTCTTTATTTGTTTTTACGCAAAGTGAATATCATATCTGTTTTTTAAGGTCCTAGACTTATTCAATGGTTAGGTGTGGTAATTTAGAAATTCTATCTCCAGAGCATAACCCTTTCCGAATTTGTGCTTTGTGTATAATTACTGATTTTGGATTATCTTGGCTTGTTTTTGCACTTAAATCAAATATTTGATAATGGACTCAGCTCCTGCTATTTATTATCTGCACATAGTTGCATAGCCAGGCCGAGGATTGTTCAAAATGGTGTTGTAACTACTGTTCTATCATTTGCATAAGTCATTATTCTTTCAGTGAATTGCAATTCTCTGCAGTTCATCAGCCTAGTCCTAACCATCCACCATATATTTGAGCCAGCTCTGTCAAGCAATATCTAGTTGGGAACTCCCTATCTATCCCATTAAAAAAAATACAGACAATCACCAATCCTGCATAGCTGTATGCAATACCGAGCCATCTGAGGTAGATTAATGCATCCATTAGATCCATAAGTGGCCTTTTCAAAGTTCACTTGGTACCTCATTTATATTCCTTCGTTGGAATTACACTTAAATAAGTAGTGTACTTCACTTTGATTTCAGCAATAACGCTCACTCTTTTCATGCATATATACCTCTGGACTCTTAATTAAGATTTCCTTGTCTTGTTTCAATTGGGCTCTTTTTTGTTCGGTAGCATGGGATTTACCCTTTTAATTCCTTGGAATTCTGGCCTATAGATCTCCTTGTTTGGGAAAAAAAAAGCAATTGTTAGCTCTATGTTCACTCTCCATAGCACCTTATGCAAAATTTGTTCTGTCATTTACAACATCTTTTTCCAAAGTCATACTTGTAAGTGTTCTCATGCTTTGGCTGATGTAGCTTCATCTTCATTTTTCTTTCTAATGCCATAGTAATTAATATTTAAAAATGCTAAGGTTCTGTCAAGCGATGAAAATGTTTTTTTATGTTGATGGATACCATCTTCTAAACCATATTTATCTCTACATTGAGCATATGGCCTATCCTTTTAACTTAGCACATTTTTGTATTACAGGCTTCAGACTTAAGTGAGGAGACTCTAGCAGCTGTTGCTGGAATGTTCAGCAGTAAAGCTAAAGGTACCATCTACAGTTCCTAAAGTCATTCCAGAATTTTCTTCTTCTGATGTTTTTATTTATTTGTCCCAAATACTAAATAAATACAGATAAAGCAAATGAAGTAAATGGATGAGTGCCAACCTCAGCCAAATTTGCCCCAATAGTACAAACACAGCACTAAGGCCTCTAGTACTAGTCGCTAAGCGTAGTTATTGACTTATCGTGACCACTTTCAGTTTAATCAGGAAAAAAAGCTTACCAGATCCTGGGCAGATTTCGTGTCCACATATTCAAGACACTTTGTACTGGCATAAAACCAGTCAGATTGTCCAGTTCTGAGCCGAACCAAGATTTAAAACTAGGTTTATTGAGCCTATAAAATACATTAGTTGTTGCAAGATCCAGAGTTCCAACCAATGAACCAACAGATTCATAGGACAGATCGCACACCCTGCTTTCACAGCCAGGAAAGAGTTCATATGATATGTTGCTACTACGATTTGTTGTTAGTAAAGGTTGGATGAATCAATATCAGTCTGACCCTCCTGATTCCAAACTTCCAATAATTCTTATGGATAGTTGTACTTCATGACCATCCATGATATGGAAAATGTTTCTAATAATTTGCATGTCAAGAAAGTTTCATGACTATCATCGGTTAATAATTCTATTGTGTTTTCCCAAATTGGTGTCTCTGTAATATCATCAATAATCAGTTGAGGTTTCTTATGGCATATGTTAGCATTGTACATGCAGGGATTGAGTGGAGCATGGATAACGATGCATCAAACGCTGCTGTTCTGGTGGCTAGTGAAGCACATACCATAACTCTGGCTCTTGAAGGCCTCTTAGGTGTAGTTTTCACTATTGCCACTTTGACTGATGAGGCTTTAGATGTCGGCGAGGTAAAAAGATAATTCTGAAGAGTATATGAACTCACAACTGTAATAATGCTAATAATTTGTTTATTTTTCCTTTTAGCTTGAATCGCCAAAATGTGAATTGGGTAGTACAGAATGCTGTGGACAATTGGCTCTACTTTGTGCGGCTATGGTCAACTCATCATGGCTAACCATCCTTGACTCTCTTTCACTTATTTTGATGAGGTCAATCTTCAAAACTACCTTTCCTATTATTGTAAGTTATGTGCCTTTTCCTTATGCTTTTACTCATGGAGAATCCAATTGACAGGTCGCAGGGAGAGGCTATAATATTAGAAATACTTAAAGGGTACCAGGCATTCACTCAGGTTGTTATATGATTACATAGGATGCACCACTATGCTTAAATAGAGAATATCCCGTGATATGGATTTCATGGGCTGCTATTTTTTTTGTTGCATTTCTGTTTTTACCCCTTTTCTTATTCTCTAAAGTGTTTCTTTCTAGATAATTATGTTGATTAACTTCTCTTGATAAATTCTTTCAGGCCTGTGGAGTTCTCCGTGCTATAGAACCCTTAAACTCTTTTCTAGCATCACTTTGCAAGTTTACCATCAATAACCCAAATGAAGGGGAGAAGAGAAGGTATGCCACTAGGCACTAGCATCATGTTTATTAGCATATTGCTGAGCACACAATTTGTTAGAAAGCAGCGTTTCCCTTGACGATTCTCCCCTAAGTTCCTCTTGGATTCTCACGAAACGATATGCATCTCTTTGTAATATGATTCATCAGAAATACTTACATAAGCTAACCTTGTGATTTTGGCCATGATATATGTTCATTTTATGGATTCCATCCTAAATAAATTGCCTATGTTTATTCTGGCGTCCATTACTCATCCTTAAGTTGTTAGGAGAGCATTAAAATGGTTCGGCAACTGTAGCTTTATTAAAGACAGCCTTTTTCCTCTTCTTTTTTCCCCAGTTTAGAAATCAAGAATTTGTTAAGAGGATATAAGTGGCAGAAGTAATTTTTTTTTATTAGCTTTGGCACATAACAATAACATGAATGGATACTACAACTAGCTTCTCAGTTTACATTTTTCTTTAAAATGAATTTTGGAATGCAAGGATTACGATTTATTATTAGCTCAATTTCTCACGTGACATTCTTTACAGTTACTGCTTCAGCTGTCCACCAAACTGAAAAAAAGACGTTCTTATTCCTTTCCATTCACAGGATTTGAGTATATTTTCCCTGCCTTATCTCTTATTATCCTTTTATACTTATTCTTAGCATTGTACTCTCTCCTGGATCAAAGAAGGTAGAGATGTTAGTGGATCAGCGTGATAGTATCATTCTAACACCGAAAAATGTGCAGGTAACAAGTGTGTAACATTTACAGTCATGTGATGCTCTGTGGTTCTTTAATGTGTATTTATAGTTTGGTTAAATTTGAACCCAGGCCCTGAGGACACTTTTCAATGTGGCACATCGGTTACACAATGTGCTTGGTCCTTCCTGGGTTTTGGTAAGTGGAGAGATTTATTAAATTCATCACTTTAAATGCTATTGTCTCTGACTCTTCTAATTTTATAGGTCTTGGAGACTCTTGCAGCACTTGATAGAGCTATCCATTCACCACATGCTTCAACCCAGGTTCACTGATTATAGTCTTTGTCCTCAATACTATATCTGTGAAAGTGTGAAAGACGTTGTGTTATAAAATAAATTGTCAAACACTTATGTGAACGTTGTATAATTCATCAGTAGTATAACAAAAGCCATCATAGTTCTCCCTCTCAATCTAGTTACTCTGTTGAATTGACATGTGGAATATTTTGTGGTGAAAGTTCTCGAGGAGTAGGCCCCCTTTGTCAAGTTGACCTATCATTAGCACTCTTAACATTTTTTAGTTGATGAATCCAATTTCTCTTGCAGGAAGTGTCTGCTTCTGTTTCAAGACTCTCAAGAGATACATCTGGACAGTACAGTGACTTCCATATTCTCTCATCTTTAAATTCTCAGGTCAGGAGGCAAACACGATCCTTTTTTTTATGTGTGATTTTTTGGGTTTATGTTTTCTATTCTCCAACTCTATATGCTAAATGGTATCATCGTTCTTTGCTGGAGGAAGTTATTTGAAAGTTCAGCCTTGATGAACATAGCTGCAGTGAAGTCACTTTTGTCTGCGTTGCATCAACTGTCAAGTCAGCACATATCAGGAAATTCTCAATTATCGGGACAACAAATTGGGAGTGTTACATTTTCAGTGGAGCGCATGACGTCAATACTTGTCAATAATCTGCACCGTGCGTGTTATCTTTGCTTGGACACCATATTTTTTTTTTCCGATAAGCAATATATTTCAATGATGTATTGAAATTTGTTCAAGTATAAGTATCAGGAAAAATATTTTTATGCTAATAACTATACTCTGGAATATATGTGCTAAATGTTTGTTGATTTAGTTTGCCATAATTCCACATTTCCAATGACAAATGGACTTTGTGATTAGTGCCATTACTTTGAGCCATGTACTTGCAGGATTCAAACCAGCTCAGTTTTGTGCCGATATATCACATGAACATGTTAATCCTATATCAGATGATGAGTGCACATTACATGAAAGGATGAATTATTGCACAACCATTTATAGTGCATGTCATAATTCATGTGCAAAAATGAACGATGGATTCTGGGAGGATTAGGGCTAAACAATGTAGTCAGCTTTATCTAAGTCCTAAGTGTGTATAATTCAATTTCTTAGCAGATAAATGTTTTTATGCAATAGTATCTTTTCTTTTGAGGCTTTGTTGCCTGGTATTAATACATTTCAGCCTTTTACAGGAGTTGAACCAATTTGGGACCAAATTGCTGCTCATCATCTTGAGGTAAAGTTGCATCTTTCTAGATTAACTGTTAGTGCTGATGTCTTATTTAATGCCTTGACGATCTTAGTGATGTCAATACCACAGCTTGCCAATTGCTCCAACGCACAACTACGGAATATGGCGCTGGAATCTTTAGATCATTCAATCTGTTCTGTAGTGGGTTCTGAAAAATTTCAGGGCATCAGTTCAGCTCCTCATCATTTTCAAGAGGAAAAAGTAAGGGCTTAATAAACAGGCCTTATTCTCTTTATTTGATTTCTCACTGACCTCTTTGTTTCTGTGCTTACTAGTTGCTCAAAGAAAGCGAAACTGTATCATTTGAGTATGCTGTTTTATCTCCATTGGTGATCCTCTATTCCTCCAACAAGAATATTGATGTTCAAATGGGTGCACTTAAAATACTACTGCATGTTCTTGAGGTACCTTTTCTGCTTTGAAATTATCTTCCTGGGTATATCAGATAATAAAGTTCTTAATATTATGGTTTAACTGTTTCAGAGACATGGAGAAAAACTGTCCTATAGCTGGCCTAGCATTCTTCATATGTTGAGGTGTTCATGCATGATACAGTTTTTTTTTAATTCTTTTTGTCTATTTACTTACTTAAATCAATCTTTTGCCAGGGCTGTTACTGACGCATCAGAAAAAGATCTTATCTCCTTGGGTTTTCAGGTAAAACTATAAACTTCATAGTGCTATGTTCAGCGTGATATGAGCCCTGCATATTTACCTTTAGAGTAAATTTCACAAAACTGTAACTTTTAGAGCATATTGCCCATGCGCTACAACGGGATTTTAATTAAAAAGACAATTATTATTAACCTGTTATTACCATCATTTTTCTGCATATATAATCTCTTAATTTCTACATATATTTGTTGCTGACATGTGCACCCTCTGGCCCCACACTATTATTTTTCCTTCCAACAAAAAGTAGAGAGTTGGTGTTGGGGGTGGTTGACATGTGGGCCCTCTTTCTTTCAAAAAATTGTGGGGTTGCTGGTGGGGGTTGTGGCAGATTCACCACTCACCACCACCACTACTCCCTTTTAAAGGAGTATAGATTTCACAAAACTGTAACTATGTTGTCGAAACTATTACTTTGCTACAACGTTAGTTAGACATTTCGTAAACCACAATAATAGCTAACTATTTTATCAACAAACTAACTTTATCTACTAGATGAGTTTGACATGCGGGTCCAATTGCAACAATGCGTGTATTACATGTGTCTGACAGGTAGGCCCAAGATATCAGGTTATAAGACGTTTTGACTTTGGTCAAAGTCAAACTACTTTAAGTTTGACTAAGTTTGTAGAAAAAAGTAGTAACATTTTTAACCCAAGACAAATTTATTATGAAAATATATTCAATTATTGATTTGATGAAACTAATTTAGTATTACAAATATTACTATATTTGTCTATAAACTTAGTCAAACTTGAATCAATTTGACTTTGACCAAAGTCAAAACTCTTATAACCTGAAACGGAGGGAGTGCTAGATTGCCGTGTGGACTGTGGAGTAACTTTTTTTTAATGGAAAAAAATCATTAGCTAATGTCGCAGTTTTTTAAATACCAGCTAAAGTTGTAGGAAACTGATAGTTTAAGATAATAATTGTAGTTTTGCGAAATTTACTCCTACTTAAGCGTGGAAGCATGACCTACATTTCGCCTCGAAAACATAGAAGGAATAAAGAAGCGTGTTCTGTGGGATGACAATAAATAATGCGGGCTAACTGTTTTATAATGCCAACTGAAATGCTGTAGGAAATACCCCACACCCTAAGTACATACAAGTCATTTTCTCTTGACATTTTCAAAAGTTTTGCACTTGATGTTCACATGTCATTTTCTCATTACATTTTGATTTTGCAGAGTATACGTGTGATAATGAATGAAGGATTGGCAACCATTCCTGTGCAATGCCTTGATGAGTAAGGCTCTGAATTCACTATTTCTGTTATTTTTTTCTATCAGTAAAAACCGTGTCGAATGGGAGAGGCTCTTTTCCTCCTATTTTCAACGTGGAAAAGAACTGTGAATAGAATGGTCATGGTTGTCGGCAAATTCTGTGGTAACATGACAGTACGTACAGACAGCAGCAATTCAAAAGTTTCGTGTATTTCATTACAGAGAAACGATCTTTTTGCAAAAAAAAAGAGACAATGGTGCGTATTTTGTCAAGAAATTTTAGTACTTTTGAGGGATTCGATCACCATGGCTCTTGCATTTTTTTTCTTGCCTTAATGATGCGTGACTTGTCACCATGCATGAAGATGGCATGTCTGGTTTTCAAAGCAAAGTTCCTACAAATGTAAAACGCATTAAAATAAAAGGAACTACAACTGCGTAGCTTTAGTGTTTGCCTCCTTTCAATATTATTAAAAAGGGCTTAGATATAAGTGTGGTTAATTCGAAACTGAAATCTCATGGTAGCTGACTGGGCACCAAAGGGCTTAAGGCAATCTCAGTGACATACGGCCCAGACCCATCTTGCATTGAGACAATGAAGATTTCACAAATATTCAGTAACATGTAAGGAATCATTCATATATACAAACTACAAATACAGTAATCCTCAATTGTTATCTGGTGTATTGAGTACTTGCAAAGTAGATGATAGTTGATTTATGAAGAAGGAAACTGATTTTGCCCATGGAGCTGAACATGCATGGCTACAGTTCATGAATTATTTGCTTATTATGTTGCAGTCTTCTCTTATGCTTTCTCTTGTAAATGCGTGCAGATGCATTTTGGTAACCGGAGCTTATGGCACCCAGAAAACTGACATAAACATAAGTTTAACAGCAGTTGGCCTTTTGTGGACTGCTACTGACTTTGTTGTGAAGGGATTAATAAGCAAATCTGCTGAGAAAGCAAATGGCATGGATGAAGGTGCATGATTGATTTCAACAATACTACTATCCTCTTGTTTAATGGATAGTTAATCTGTTGTTCTGTTTTGCCTTGCAGAAGCTGAGTCTGGTGGAACAGTGAAAGAGGAAGCGCTATCTTCCAGTGAGAAAGACATCAAACAAAGTCCTCTAAAAAGTGTGGTTGATTATAATAAACTTTTCTTCTCAGTGTTTTCTGTGCTTCAAAAACTGGGCGCGGATGATCGTCCTGAGGTACTCTTTTTGAGCACGCTATTTGTTCTGTGCATAAACACCTATGATTTGTGGAATATATTCTGAGTAGCAGTTTTGTGCTTCCCATTATTACTGTCGTGCTGCATTATTTGTAGTTTGCTATTCATCATGTGTATTTGAATATCATCAATTTTGCAAAAGTTTGCAATATTGCTCATGAGTGGATAATAGTGTGCATTCACAAGTTTGTGTTGTACGTTTCAAGGTTCGGAACTCTGCAGTCCGGACTCTCTTTCAGACACTCAGCACCCATGGGCAAAAACTTTCGAAAACCATGTGGGAGGATTGTCTCTGGATATATGTTTTCCCTATGTTAGAGCGTGTTTCTCACTTGGTAAGTAGTTTAGCAATTGGTTAACACATTTTATGTTCAACCTAAATTTTATGTGATTATAGTGTGGTTAAATCTTTGTTTTAGGCATCTACTTCGTCTAGAGATGAGTGGCAAGGAAAGGAACTTGGAACTCGAGCAGGGAAAGCTGTTCATATGCTTATCCACCACAGGTATTCAAATTTGTACTTTATTTATTAATGAAAAAAAGACCTACTGCTGTTAGGCTTCATAATCTGCTTTTGGAGAAGCTTAATTTAATTATTTCTGGGTCTCACACTACTCTCACTAGATAGTAGAGCTTTTGATTACACTATATTACTTCATCAGGGAATACACTTTGTTCTGATGGACCCCCCCCTTTCTTATTTCCAGTCGAAATACAGCACAAAAACAATGGGATGAAACTATCGTTCTTGTACTAGGTGGCATAGCACGACTTTTGCGTTCCTTTTTCCCTTTCCTCCAGCAATTGAGCAAATTTTCTTCTGGTAAGTGTTCATTGTACTGTCCATTATCCATTTTTCTCGGATTGGATATAAATTATATAAATTACCAGTTGGATTGTATCTTAAAATTTTCAGGTTGGGTGCTTTTGCTTGATTTTGTCAAAAATGGTATCCTAAATGGTAGCAAGGAGGTCGCTCTTGCAGCTATAAATTGTTTGCAGACGTTTGTTGGCTCAAACTGTTCAAAGGTTCTCTCTCTCTCACCCCACCCCCCAATGCACACACAGCCACAGTATATTATGAATAATTACCGGTTTCACAAGCTAAGAATGTTACTGACTGTTATAGTTAATTTTAAGTGAAACTGTCAAAAAAAATTTGAAAAGCCACTCAAGCTTGGCTCGCTTTAGGTTTATCTGGAACTCAAAACTACCCGAACTTGAGCCCGTGTGAACGTCTAGCTCTTTAACGAACCAAGGTCAAGCTATTCGGTGAAATATTGAGTGTGTCTTTGGTAGTTTAATGGATGAGCTTGGAACTTCCCTTGAAAACCAAATAGCCAAAGCCCATGTGCACACTCTAAGGCCCAAGTAGGCCAACGCCATGCACTCACAATGTTTTTGTCGAGTTCTCACTTGGCTGTTGGTTGTGTGGGGTTCTTTTGTTTTGCTGTTTTTGCCTTCTCCTTTATAAATATTTTTTTCTTCCTTAATGAAATGAAATGCAGCTCTCCTGCGTTTTCGAGAAAAAAAAATTCATCTGTTGACTGTTTGGACTAATGATGGCATTTTTGTGCTTTCTGCTATAACCCTGAGAGAGTGGGGGTGGGGGACTGAAGAGTATACTTTATCTTTGAAAAAC
Organism: Oryza sativa Japonica Group; assembly: GCF_034140825.1. Classification (NCBI taxonomy): domain Eukaryota; kingdom Viridiplantae; phylum Streptophyta; class Magnoliopsida; order Poales; family Poaceae; genus Oryza; species Oryza sativa. Next base: position 33,247,513 of record NC_089035.1, read on the forward strand.
CTCCTTCCTGTCAAAACTAAAAACTTCATTAGTGCCACTGGCTGAAATAGCATGTGTTGGACCTGTCACTTATTCCTGGCATTATTTTCACAAATTAGAGAAAAGAACCGTGAGTTCTTATTTCAGTTATTATTTTCACAGAACTGGCCATGAATATATGTTCCATGTATACTTTTTCAGGGCAATCTAGAATCCTCCTATGTCAAATCTGTTCTTGATATTTATGAACTTGTTCTTCAAACTTCGCCAAATTATAAGAATGACTCTGCTGATAAAGTGAAGCAAGAGGTTCTTCGTGGTCTTGGTAATATATGCTAGTTTTTAGAACTTTCAATGTACTGGCAAACTGAAACTACTAATCATGTTAGTGATCTTCTCCATGCAGGAGATCTCTATGTTCAAGCACAATCTCTGTTTAATGATGAAATGTATCTAAGGCTCATGGCCGTTATGCATCTGATGATTAAGAGTTCCATGAATCCTACAGATTACGATAATGAATTGGTATGCCTGTGAAGGGACATTCTCATCAATTGCATTTTGCTACACCATGGAGTATAAGCAACACTTTTTCTTTTTGCTATGCAAAGTATTTGGCTATTTTACATTAGCCAGACATCCTAGTAAATGCACCTTGTGCCATGGTTGTTCTTACATGAGGGTAGAATATGAGAATTAGCTGCCTGGTTGGCACCTACTGGTCTATGGTCCTGGGATTGACACCTAAGATTGTTTTTGAGTAATCCTGAATATTTTTGGTTCTATTGGCTACTTTACAAAAAAACAAACCAGGGTCAACAATGGCTTAGTGAAGAATACTAATCCCAATTTTAATATTGCATATATAGTTTACATCAGATCAACCAACCATCCACATGAACTTATTTGTAGCATATGTAATTCTGTACAAAAAAAAATATTGTACAATTTAAACATACATGTTTATGTAGATCCATCCACAAAAGTCCTTCTGAAGTAAAGGGGATGGATTTAGATACACTATCAGAACCACCGAATCCTTTTGAAGAAGTCATGGGATTTCTCAACAACCTTGGGGATTTATTATAATAAAACTGTTTTGTGCTATTTGTCATGTCTTAGCCAGTTCTTTTATTCATCTTTTTAAATTTTCAGGGTAGTATCCCTGCTCTGCAACGAGGTATCTTGGAAATTATTCCTATGCTACGTCCAACAACTATGTTATCTTCAATGTGGTCACCTCTCCTCCTCGAACTACTGTGCTACCTTAATAGCCATGATACTCCCCTGCAGAAACAGGGTAAAGAGATGCATGAACAGAAATCTGATGCAGCAAATGGTGCAACACATGGTTTTCGTAAGACTGCATCATACCTGATATCCAACTTTTCATAATATAATGAAATACAATATCTTCTTGATTTACTCTCTGTGATTTTATTATGGTTACAGTTGAACGGAGTCATCTCAATAACAGCAGCACAAAAATGGATAATGCAGTGGGCTGTGGCTGGGGTATTATGTTCATAGAAAAGCTTGTGCCGATTGTTGTCAACCTATTTCTGGAGGCTCCACAGAATGAAAGGTTTAATTCCTCTCCGGAAGTTATTCGATGTCTTGGAAGGTATTTTCTTTGCATAATTCAGTTTGCTGTTACTAACAAAGCTTTGACTAAAAAAGTTCTGCTGCCCTTATTTGTGAACCATTGCAGTTACATTGCCCCAATTTTGCAAACGGAAGCATTTTTGTAGTTCTATAATTTTGTAGTAACAAAACATGATAGTTGAGGAAGGCTCAGGCATCTTCCTTTAATTTCGAGCCTCATTCTTAATAATATCTGATATGAGAGCCCCTCCTCTCATATCCAGCGTTTTAATTTTTTAGTTTTAGGACCAGTGAGCAAGAATGTATAATTATTCATACATGGAAGGAGTGTAGCTGTATTGGTATTGATAGTGATAGGAAATTGATAGCTGGATGTTAGAAGAGAATATTAGTGCGAACTCATGTTTGGGTGTAAACATGCAAACCCCCCAGATGAATCGCAAAGGTGGTCTTGAGAAGGTAGGATCCCTCAAAATGTATTTCACAACATCTCAGGGGGGTTAGTTCTAATCATCCAACTTGACTCTCAATGGTTTATTGAATCTAAACATAGGCTTGCACTTGCTACATAATCTTTTTATTTCCGTTCTGTGTCTGACGAATTCAGTTGTGACACCTGCTTTGATGTATTTGAACCTGTGCATATAAGGTCCCAATTATGTATTGCCTCCGTAGATTTTTATTGGGCATGCTTATTTGGAAAAAGTCTTCAAGGTCACACTTCGCCATGTATAAAACCAATACCTTAAGATACTAAAGACGAATCTATTAGTAATAATTTTTATACACAATGTATCTGAAATTTGGCTAACTGTTGGTCAATTTCTACAAGGTTTGACTTTTAAAAAAATCGAAATGCACTTTATAAAAATCTACAGAGGGAGTATCTAATACTAGCAAGAAACATTTACTGGTAAACAGATATGATGCAAACGCAAGGATATCTTTTCTTGCAAAGAATATTCTATGCTAATATGCATGCTGCAGAATTCAATAAGTTTTTCATTCTGATTATAATTTTCTGAAAGCTTGGTTGATATCTTATTGTTAAAAGGCAAATATAAATTTTTTTATGGTCTTTTTGAATACTTACCCTCAAAGCTGGTAATACAGGTGCATGAACACAAGGAGAGACAATCCAAAGGGTACACTTTGGAGAGTTTCTGCTGAATGCTTCAATCGTGTTTTGGTAGATGAAGTGACACATGACAGCGCTGATTGTAAAAGCGGCATGAGTTCATATAAATTTTCTAGAGCTCGTTTCTGGAAGGAGGTTGCAGATGTGTATGAAACCTTTCTTGTTGGATCTTGTGGACGTGTGCTGTCGTCAGATGTTCCTTCGGTTGACTCTGTTACTGCTGATGAGACTCTTGAGATGGCTGTACTCACTGTTTTTGGAGACAACGTTCTGAAATTGCAGAAGGATGCTCCTGTTGAGGTTAGTTCTCAAACCATACATACTCCTCCTTTATAACATTTGCTTACTTCTCTCCTGCATAAGAATTGCTAGTTGGTTGAGTTGTAATAATCGTTATTTTCCTAACCTTGTTAATGCTCAATTGTGTCCATCTATCTAGAGGCCAAATCTTTACTTTGATCACTTTTCAGGTATTACAAAGACTTGTGAACTGCCTTGATCACTGTGCATCACGAACAGGATCCTTGCCTCTTCAAACCGTTGGCCTTGTACCTTTGCACTGCAGCAGATTTTCACTGAGCTGCTTGCAGATGATGTTTTCTTTATGCTGGTACTACCACACTGCAGTTTCTCTGATTCGTTTTCTCCACAAGGTGTCAAACTTGGTTTGGGTGGAATTTTGGGCCAATTAACTGTTAAACTATGGGCAAATTTGTTTTTTACTCATATTTTGTTTGAATATTTATTGCAACTTTTTCAGCAAATAGTATTTAATACTTACCAAATCTGACAAAAATAGCCCCAAAAGACAAACGTGATAACCAGTGCTGCATTGCACCTGCTCCTCACTGTGAAAACCAGATCCGTCAGTGTTCAAAAGCATTTGCAGATTATCTTAAAAATAATTGGAAACATTGCCCATGTTTGAGAATTCACACATTACATGATAACATAGGATAGTCCATAGACCCACAAGACTAGCAACTCATCAGAACGTTAACCTCCGCTACACTCTGCATACATTTAGAACTGAATAGTATAGCTTGTTTCAATGATTGCAGTTGTACATCGGGGACAAGCTTATGTGCTACAGTATCAGAAACCAGCAAAGTATCGATCTCAGTTCTTACGAAGCGGTGTGAGATTATACTGGGTCAGTTTTTAGCTGATGAAAATGATCTAGGTAAATGGATAATGATATAATTTTGAACTTCCTTATATATAATATGTAAACCTGCTTCATTTTCTGGTTTCCTTTCAACATGGTAATTGATATTTCAAATATGCTGCAGGAGAAGGACCATTGCCTAGTGTAAGGATTGATGAGACAATTTGTGTTCTACAAGAACTCGCTAGACTAATAATAAACATGGAAACAGCTAATGCCCTCAGCATGCCATTATATCTAAAAGAAGCTTTAGAGAAGAATGAGTCCCATGGACGGGCTCATTTATTGGCTTTGCTACCAACCTTTTCTGAGCTTGTTGTCTCAAGGTAAGAAAAAGGTTTTGTATCCCCACAGTTCTTAAGTGCGCATGCAATTTTACAGTACAACTCTGTGTCATAGCCGACAGCTTTATGTGCTGGCAATGCATGTTTATGTTTGCTGAGTAAGCCATTTGTGTTTTTCTTTTCCATTCAACATTAGGATGGTGTTAACATGGAAGCCAAAAATTGGATTGTCCTTTTCAGTTTACACTTTGCATTGAAATTTGAACAAGACAAGAATAACCTATGGAAATGGCTTCAGGTTTATTCTGTCTGTTATAGTATACACGACACAGCAAAATATAAATATTAACAGATGGACATGCCCTGAAGCTCTATAGAGAAAAATAAGTATCGGTGTTAGGGATTTGACAATCTGGGTATAGTTCCCAACTTTTTTTTTTTTGCTGCACGGCTAAAGCAGTTGGTGGTGTTTTTTTTTTTCTTAAAAATTGGCTTCAGTTTATTATAGTACCAACTTTTTATTGCTAATGAAGTTATACTGAAGTTCTATATATCCCAATGCATCAGAGAAGCTAGGGTACGGGAGCTTGTACAGGTTCTGCTCAGACTCATTGCCTCGGAACTAGGACTGCAACGTCTAACGTAACGATGAGTGGTGTAATCCTCCCTTATATTATTTTTATTGCATAGAATTATAGAGTTTTGCTGGTAAATTTTCCCTTTTTGCTTCTACATTGCGACGGGCAATTTTGTGCTTACGAGAAAGGTTGTATATGTAACATTTTGTTGGGAAATATGGTGGTTCGTTTTAGTCAGCAGGTAGATAGCTTCTTTTTTGTTATATTTTGACGTAGATCACTCCTGTAAATTATGCCAATTCCTTGTACTCTGTATCTGAATTGAGTTTGTAATTTTAACACACATGGTGCGCATGAGGTGCAAGCATGCGGGCAGCTGGAAATTCGATGTATATTTTGTTCGTATGTGTCATCTACGTTCCCATAATCTCAAAAATACATTATTAGCTCCTTACTCTTGATTTGTCGTTCATTACTGGTCCCTACTTAAATCTGTCATTTGTGTGCTTAGACGCTCGGATTTTCCGTTGTTAAATCTGTCTCTAATCTCTACTAAATTGTTTTGACGTGATTCTTCTTCTCTTAACGATGACTACCTTGAGCACTGATCTTCCTCGTCCTTCAATCGTTTGAGCACTTCAACTGTAAATCAAAGAGGGTCTCTTGTGAGCTGAGCTGAGTTGGGTTCTTTTTTAAACACAGTATAAACGGAGACGATTATAAGGTGCTCGCACTTACCTCTATGTGAGAACCCGTGTCTAAGTCTAGAACTTGAACATATGTGTGTTGGATCTATCATAAGAAATTTAATCAAGAGTTACACTCACTTTGCTAAGTTAATTCATTTGAATTTGAGCTGAGCGAATATATCGTCTATTTGGAGCATATAGGGATCGATTTATGAGAAGGAAGAAATAAAGGGATTCGTTTTCTTATGCTAATGTATGATGAAACGAAAATTATTTTATATAATATGATAGAATGGTATGGGAATTATGTTTGGATAATTGGATCTATCGTCGTAAATGAAAATTTTAGAGTAAAAAGACCACCTAAACCGTACTCCTAGCTAGCTTCTTACGAATACGTCCAAATGATAATCAGCCTAACCGAGCTGACCCTTGACGATCCATCGCTATCCACTTAATGGATGATTGCGGCCACCTTCAGAAGTCCATCACTGCCTTCACGCCCTACTCCTTTTCCCCTCTGGAACCTCTCTGGTAGTCCTAAATTGAACCAATAGATAGGGTGCCCTATTGTAATTTACTAATTTGGTTTGGTTGGACAAACCGTTTGTGTGAATAAAGAAAGAAAAAGGAGTGCCCAGCTTTTACTATGTGACTGGAATTTTCGAGTACTTCAGTCATTTTTTTCCTCCTGAATGACAATCTAATACTCACTCCCTCCCATTTTAAATACAACCATAAGTTTACGTGCTTAACTTTAATCGTCCATCTAATTTAATTTTTTTTATAATTAGTATTTTTGTTGTTATGAGATGATAAAACATGAATAATACTTTGCTTGTGACTTACTCCTTCCGTTTCACATCTATATGAATGTGGGCAATGCTAGAAAGTCTTATAATGTGAAACAGAGGAAGTATGTTTTTATTTTTTTTCAAATAAGACAAATAATCAAAATTAGGCGCGGAAAACTATGGCTGCACTTATAATAGAGCAGAGGGAGTAGTTCTTATCACTCCCTTTATTACTTATTTAAACAAAGTCTCTCTTTTTTAAAATTGTTGATGTCGAGGGAAGTCCCTCGATAGCGGGAGGTCGTGAGACCCCCCCCCCCTTTCGTGAGTTCGACCGGAGGAAGGAGCTCGCCTCTTAGAGATCACGTATCCGCCCCTAGGGCTACTAGTTAGCTTGCACACAATCGAATTATACATGTTCGGGCCGCTGAGAAGCGTAATACCCTACTCCTGTGTTTGGGATTATGGTTGAGTGTTACAAGGGTTCCTCAACTCCGGAGAGCACTCTCGCTCTTCTTCTCCTAGAGTTCAAGCCTACTGAGAGTCGTCCCCTCTTTTGGTGGACAAGGTCCTCCTTTTATATCTCAAGGGGATACCACATGCACCGTCTCTACCTACTTTTCTTTCGGATGGGGACCCACCCTATCCTGACCGGGCTCGACCCGTGCCTTCGCCCGGAAGCTAAGCCATAGCTTGCCCTTGAGTGGGGCCAGCGCCGTCCCTCGCCTGACACGGGGGACAGCCCTGTCATTCCCCCATTAATGGGTGAAGACTTGTGGCGGCCGCCGTCCGAATGACCCTCCGATGGGACGGGTCATACCTACCTCCACTCCGCCGGAAGCAGACGCGACGTGGGAGCACGGTTGTCGGTCTAGTCAGACGTGACCGGTGTCAGGTCGGTCACAGACCGGTCATTCTTGACTATGGCGCGTCAGATTAGCACGCCGCACGTCTGCCTCACTGCATTAAATACGACAGGGGGCAGTTGGGGCGTTGCGCGCATTAATGGAAGCTCAGCCTGGGCCCCCTCCTCGCTCGCTCCTCCCGCCAAATGGCGGCTGGGCGAGGGCCTCGGGGCGAAGCGGTGCAAGGGCCCGAGGGGCATGACGTGGCACCACAAGGCCCCGACCCCCCCTCCCGGCCGCTCCAGCGGTTCGCGGGCTGCGGGGGCAGGACTAGGCTGTAGGGACACGCGGCAAGATAGGAAGGTAGATTCCCCACACTTCGCATACCCTCGGACCCATATCTCCGACAGTTGAATAATAATTATTTTCTAACACAAACATGAAATGAACATGCAATTCATGAAATTACATGATTCAAACTTAGATAAATTCAGCGCAAAACTATATATAATAACAAAACTACAGTTAATTGCATAGCATCGCATATTTGGGTTGGCAATGTGCAAATTTAGGTAACTAAAGAGTTACAAACTTTTAGTCGTATGAAATCTAGCAAAACCAAAGGAAAAAGGATCTATACATTCGTAGAACATGATGACTGCCAAACTGGTTCCTGATTGAAGGTGGGCATTTTCTGGGACCACCTATACAACGCGTGATAGAAAATCTCATCCCATAGCTTGTATTTTTTATTCTAAGATTCATGCATTCTCTAAACTTGAACTCTATTTCACCTCCTCATGTTCCCACGACTACGCCACCAGTCCCTATCAATTGATTGAGTTCGCTTCCTCCGCCCAATCCCCCGCGGTCAAGCCTCGCCAATGTCGAAAAGGAGCCAACCGTGCCGGGAAGGCCCGCATACCTTCCCCTCCCCCCTTCCTCCTCATCCCTTCTCAACTCTCCTCCTCCTCCTCCTCCTCCTCCTCCTCCTCCTGAAGCTAGTGGTGGCGCCCCCGTGCTACCTTCTTCCTTGTCTTCGGAGGCTCCCCGCCGCCGGAGGCGCCACGGTCTCCCTCGCTTGTTAACCAATCACTTTGCTTTGCCTCCATCGCCTGCTGTCGACCCCGCGGCTTCGGTGTCGTCGCCGCATCGTTCCCCGTCCGTTCTACTGCCCTTCACTGCATTGTCGCCTCCCATAACCATCCTTCTAAGGTGGCAAACTCCTCCTCCACCCTTCCACCTTGACCCCAACTTGAGACATAATTCGTCAGGTTGCTGCCATCTTGCCTGAGTTGGTGGAGAAGAAGTGTAGCGCGAAACGCAGCACGGATCTAAAGGTGGTGGATTTGATTGAAATCCACCCGAAATTTCTGCCTTTTTTCGGACGGTGTGAACCTTTTTGGTTCGAACGATGTAGCCTTTTTTCAACTATGCAATATTTCGTACAAATATGAGGATTGTATTTTTGGCAAAATAGCGTAACATGTGCCAAAACACACTAAAAAACAGAGAAAACCATAATCCGACAAAATGTACTCCATCTGGGTTGATAATACTTGTTATTTTGGACAAGAGCATGGTCTCCAAAAAAATAACTTTGATTATTATTTTCCATTATAATATGTGTAAAAGTGTTAACAAATATATGATTTTATTAAAGTACGTTTTAGAACTAATCTATACATGTAGTGACCATATTTGAAAGACAAATATTTTAAAAATGATTCATAATCAAAGATTCTAAAGTTTGACCTAACCCTTGTCTAAAACGACAAGTATTATCAGCAAAGGGAGTAGTATGCTTATGATGTAATGGCTTGTCTCGGTTCAATTATGCATTACAATTAGATTTGGTCTTTATATCAGAGTCAATAGGTGATATTTTGATACTCCTTTCATATTAGTCCGGCCAATCTAAGTTTGAGACATTTATCTCACGAGCTAATGGTCCAATCTGTACAAAACCACATGAATTTTGAGATATGGTACATAAACCAAAGTATTATGATCATAAAGTTTCACAAGACCACACTATTAATCATTTTAACTGTGATGTTGTCGGAGGGTGAACTCCACTAGCGGGGGACAGTGAGGCCCCCCTTTGTTGGTTCGGCCGGGGGCAGCGGGTGAGATTCGAGGACTCGGTGAGAAAGGCAGTCTAGAGGGGGTCGAACCCCCCGAGAACGATGAGACAAAAGGAGTTTATATAGGTTCGAGCCGCTGAAAAGCGTAATACCCTACTCCTGTGCTTAGCTGATTGTGTGAGAAATTACAATATCTCCTTATTGGAGTAGAAGGTGTTGATGATGATGGGCAGAGGACTGCTCTAAAAAAAAGGGCTCATCCTCTCCCTAGGTAGGCTTGGACCTCCTTTTATATCTTAAGGGGTTACCACATGGGTCTACCTAGCCTATCTATGGAGGATAATCTCATTAAATGCATGTCTCATTGCTTGCCTTGGAAGTCTCTTGCACGCCTTGCCATGGCGTGGGGCCCGTCAAATTTATCTGGCTGACACGGGGGACACGCATGTCATTCGATATTTAATGAGTGAAGACTTTTGGATCCTCACTTGCGTCGGGAAACGTAAACCCTATCCTAACCGGGTTAGGCAAACCGTCTTCGGCTGTGATGAGAGGCTAAGCAACCTCTCATCATCGTGACGTGACAGGGGATGTCAGATGGCACACCGCCTGACATGCAACCAGTGCGCAGGCGCACTACCTTGGCTACATCGGTCATTCGACCGGTCACAATCCGGCTAGGCGCACCACGTGCCGCATTTAATGCAGCGTGGAGCGCTCGGTCACACTGCCTTAAATGCGGTTAGGTGGGCGCTGCCCTACACACGCGGCACTATGTGAAGGGGGTCGGAGGAGCCCGACCCCCAGACTTGGAGGGGGCGGCCGTCGCCCTGCCTCGGGCCCGACCCCCCTCGAGGAGAGGGCCACGTGGCTACCGGGGGCAGCCTCCTCCCTATGGTTCTGATACCCCCGGAACCATATCACTAACAGATGTACCACTGTTTTATAAATTCTAAAATGAGTAAAGTCCATCACCGGTCCCTAAACTTGTACCGCTATGTCATCCCGGTCCCTAAACTCGCAAATCGACCGTTCAGGTCCTCAAACTTGTTCGACTGTGTCATCCCGGTCCCTAAACTTGCAGATCACTCGTTTAGGTCCTCCAACTTGTTCGGTTGTGTCACCCCGGTCTCTAAACTTGTTTAGTTGGATGATCTAAACGAGTGATCTGCAAGTTTAGGGACCGGTGATGGATTTTACTCTTCTAAAATCATTGCTTAAATTTATGAATTTGTTATCAATCACATAAATATTACATCTGTTTTTAAATTTTTTATCTATAAGTATATCAGAATGGTTAACGGTGTGGTTTTGTAAAACTTTAGGATGATAATACCTGAGATTATGCGTCGCGTGCTAAAATTAATGTGGTTTTGCGTAATTTGCATTATATATAATATGTAGTGTTTTATGAAAATTATTATTATTCTTTTGAAAAAAAGAATAGTGTTACACACACGCGTACTCCGTGCCTTCCCGTCGGAGGAATCCCCGGTATTCAACCGAGTCGCCCCCCATCTGAGGATTACCACCACCTCCACGGCTCCACCTCCGCGGCGGCGTAATCCATCCAACTCGCAATAGATATACAGTCCCCCCAATCGACGGAACCCTAATTCTCTCCCGCACGCGCGTCGGCGATCCGAGGGGAAGTAGGGTTTGGAGGAGGAGGAGGGGAGACCACCGGAGGTAGGCGAATCCCCCAAGGCCGGGCAAGATGGTGCTCGCGCAGCTCGGCGGGAGCATCTCCCGCGCGCTGGCGCAGATGAGCAACGCCACCGTGATCGACGAGAAGGTGCTCAGCGACTGCCTCAACGAGATCTCGCGCGCGCTCCTGCAGTCCGACGTCCAGTTCAAGATGGTCCGCGATATGCAGTCCAACATCAAGCGCATCGTCAACCTCGAGACGCTCGCCGCCGGGACCAACAAGCGGCGCATCATCCAGCAGGTGAGCCCCCCTGCCCCCTTCGCATCGGTGTAATTTGCGGGTAATTTGCAGCATCTTGTTGACTGATGGTTTGATGGTTAGGCCGTCTTCACGGAGCTCTGCAACATGTTGGATCCCGGGAAGCCTTCCTTCACTCCCAAGAAGGGGAAACCTTGCGTGGTCATGTTCGTTGGTTTGCAAGGTCAGTCTAGCTGCTGCTGAGTTATGCCCCAATTAATTACTTCTGCTGCTTTCTCTTTTATGATAATTTCGGTTTATTACATCTGTACAAGGTAAGAATGTAGAAAGTAGAATTGTCCTATCTATCACGACTTTTTATTAGACACTTTCTGAATCACCATGATCTTAGCTGAATTTGAGAACTTTGCCTCAGCGAATGATTCTGAAAGGGAACTTGATAAATTAGTTCAAACAGAAGGATGTGATAGTATTAACTATTAAGTGGTTTCTCTTCTGATTTTATTGCCAGGCAGAATAAATAAAAATGAATTGGTCACACAAGTATGGTTATCCTAACCATTCATGTGCATGGTCCAGTTAATGGCTAGTGTTAGCATGACTGTTGCAAGGATGCTGCAAGTTTTGTTTTTCTTATTTTAGTTTCATGTTCTTCTGTTTAGTCAAAAAGCAGAGCAGCTGAATAAATCATGCACGTATCGAGTAGTTTGTCCAACAGCTTTATTTATTGGAGTACTTTAGTTTTCCTTTTTAAGAACCGTGGGTTCCTATTGTGGTCTTGTAGTTAGGCTTATCATGTGTGACATGGTTTATCTGTTGGATCATCCCATTCAGAAGCAATGAATCATCTAAGTATTTTATATTATTAAGTAATCCTAAATTGGGTCTTGCACGAAGACATTCATCTAGTTTTTTTCCTTATCTGGGCTTGTGTATGATGCATCATGAACAGATATACTCTATCACTTTTTTACTCTTTTTTTTTTGCAATTGGACACTATAACCAGAATTTTTTATGGCTTCCCGATGGATGGATCTGTTGCAAATATGTGCAAAATTGCAAGTTTTGTCATTCTTGTCAAACTACCTGGCTTAGCAATGAACCCTGTTGTTTGCTTTAGCCACAAAGACCAATGTTCTGTTCTGTTTGGCTTTTATCTTCTGCTTTTTAGATTCATTAATAGAATTGCAATATTCCATTCCCATGACAAGCACCGTGTCCATGCAGGTTCTGGTAAAACTACTACTTGTACCAAATATGCATATTATCATCAGCGCAAGGGATTTAAGCCAGCACTTGTTTGTGCTGATACATTTAGGGCTGGTGCTTTTGATCAGTTAAAACAGAATGCAACAAAGGCCAAGATTCCTTTTTACGGAAGGTGCTATATTTTGTCTACCTTTAACTTTTGTTTAACCTTATGTATTCTTTTTTCCCCCCTAATGGGTGTCTTGTTGCAGCTACATGGAGTCTGATCCAGTGAAAATTGCTGTTGAGGGTGTGGAGAGGTTCAAGAAAGAAAACTGTGATCTCATCATTGTAGATACGAGTGGAAGGCACAAACAAGAAGCAGCCCTTTTTGAAGAAATGCGCCAAGTTTCAGAAGCGACGGTAATATAGTCAAAATTTTGAAGTACTTCGAGAAACACCCTGATTATAGTGAAAAACTAAAACACATTTTTGTGCTTCTCTGCAGAAACCAGATCTGGTAATATTTGTGATGGACAGTAGTATCGGTCAGGCTGCATTTGATCAGGCACAAGCATTTAAGCAAAGTGTTTCTGTTGGTGCTGTGATTGTCACTAAAATGGATGGCCATGCGAAAGGAGGTGGCGCACTTAGCGCGTTAGTATTCTCTTCTTTCCCTTGCGATAGCATATTTGTTCTATTCTCTTTCCCACTTCATGAGTACTGTTTCCATATAATCTGAAAGAGATCTTGTGTGAACTTTGGGTCATATTTAAAACAAGAACTCTTATAGAGCCCTGTTTTATTCTAGATAACCATATAGTGTCAAGTCAACCATGAAGTTTAGTTCAGTTAATGCAAATTTTATTTTAAGTACCTGAGCTTGGTGAAATCATGATATTGTGGCATTTAGATGTGGTATCCGCAAAACAGTTTCATCATATTGTATGTGCTTCAGGATAGCATACTTTAAAAGTTCAAAGTGCAGAGATCCTGTGTGCACGACACTTTCTCTGTTCATGTAGTCATTTCCTTTTGTGAAAAATGCCTTATTTAGGGTTGATACTGTGAATGAATACCTATTAACATTTCAGAATCTGTTAATGACTTATCATATCTGACACCCTTGTTTCTTTACAGGGTTGCAGCAACAAAAAGTCCAGTGATATTTATTGGAACAGGAGAACACATCGATGAGTTTGAAGTTTTTGATGTGAAACCATTTGTCAGTCGTCTTTTAGGTCAGTGAAAATACTACGTGTCCCATGTTGCTGAGTGTTTCTTATGGTTAACCTTTGTAGTGTAATTGACAGGCATGGGAGACTGGTCGGGGTTTATGGACAAGATTCATGAAGTAGTACCCACTGATCAACAACCTGAGCTTTTGCAGAAGCTGTCTGAAGGAACCTTCACTCTGAGACTTATGTATGAGCAGTTCCAGAACATCTTGAAAATGGGTCCTATTGGCCAGGTTAGCAACATCTTTTACTTGCGGTGAAATGAAACGTACAGCTCATGATGTCTGTTTACTTGTTTAATTGACATGCCCAGGGTTCATTTCTTTTAAGATTATCACAGCACGCTTTTAAATCTGGATTGGTGTGTTTGCAGGTTTTCTCAATGTTGCCTGGATTTAGTTCTGAATTGATGCCAAAGGGACATGAGAAGGAAAGCCAAGCTAAGATTAAACGGTACATGACGATGATGGATTCCATGACAGATGGAGGTGAGTGTGTGGTTGATGATTTCCCCCTGTATACTTATTTATTATGCTGATGTCAAAATTTTATCTCAGAGCTTGACAGCACAAATCCTAAATTGATGACTGAATCGCGTATTCTTCGGATTGCTCGGGGATCTGGCCGACCTGTCAGAGATGTTGTCGACATGCTCGAAGAGTACAAGCGGCTTGCTAAAATCTGGAGCAAGATGAAAGGGCTCAAGATACCAAAGAAAGGAGAAATGAGTGCACTGTCCCGCAACATGAACGTTCAGCACATGAGCAAAGTTCTCCCGCCGCAGATGCTGAAGCAGATAGGCGGCATGGGTGGCCTGCAATCTTTGATGAAACAAATGGGCTCAAAAGAAATGGGTGGCATGTTTGGAGGCATGGGTGGTGATAAGTAAACAGATCCTGATTGCATTTGACAAATCGTCAGAGATATGGCTGTAGACAGATTGTTCACCAGGGTGCTAAATGAGAGTTTTGAAGATGATACTGACTGCTGCAATTATGTTACCAGATGAGGATACACATGCACCCCGATGTAAAATTTGTTTATCATAGGCAAATCGTAGCTCCCCAAAGTTCTTACCGAGATTTTATTTATAGAATCTGTTTGGGAAGAATTACCGAATCCGCGTTTTGTTTTGTTTCCTGCGTGCTACTCAGACGTGTAAGCACCCTAAATAAAATCAACGAAGTTTTGGGCCTCTTTTTAGCTGATTCAATGATTCGTGATTCAAGTCCAAGCCAATAGGATCAGTAGCCATAGACAAGCCCATTAGAGATGAAACATTGAGGCGGATCAATTTATTTTTCGTTACAAGATGTGAAAGATTGTGTTCCTCCTGGACCGAGAAGGCGAGAAGGTGTTGAAAATCGAATAAACTGCACGAACCGAACCATTTTATTTCCATTTTCCATTGATTGGAAGCATGGATACACACACAAAACTGCGCGCTCAACCAGACAACCACGAGACTCGATGATCGACGACAAGGCAGGAACAACTAGAGCACGGCCACTGCAGGGAAATCGTCGCGATCGCCGTCACCACCCACGGCGTCATCCGATTCACGCAGCGCCCACGAGATGGCCCTCACCGTGGCCGGGCTCGTCCTGCAGCAACCCCCGACGAGGGCGGCGCCCGCCTGCCTCCACTTGCCGACGCACGACACGAAGTCCGTCTCCGACGCGCCGCCCTCCGACTCCTGCACCATTGCATTTGCATCACGTAACGCGTGTATCGTACGACCAATCGATCGAAAGAACACGTACAGTACAAACCAAAACAAGAAGTACAAAATCAACGGTGTGCACTGACCACCCATTCTTTGGTCTCGGCCACGTAGGTCTCCCCGCTGTTGGGGTACACGACGACCGGCTTGCTCGTCACCTTCCTGATGGAGAGGATCAGGCCGTGCACCAGCCTGGGGGCGGTGCAGTTCACCCCGACGGCGCCGACCCTCGCGCAGGCGTCGGCCACGGCGGCGCACTCCGTGATGGGGTCGCCGCTCGCCTGCGCCTCCAGCTTGTTCGGGATCGTCTCGAACGCGATGAGATCGGGCCCCGCGTCGGCGAGCACCTGCAGCCTCCTCCGGTGGAAGCTCTTGAGCGTCTCCTTGGTCACCGATATGCCGTAGTCGCCGCTGCACACAGCACACGTAATCGAACTAAACAACTATATGTATATAGCCAGGGATCAACGACTGATCGATCGGGGCGTGCGTACGTGTACTCGGAGCCGTCGGCGAGATAGGCGCCGTAGCTGCCGATGGAGGCGGCCACGAGCACGGGCCGGCGCGGCGAGGAGCGGTGGTTGGCGTACGGGCCCTTGGACCAGCCCTCGGCGAAGATGGCGCGCGCCTCCTGCGCGATGTGGACGCTCCGACGAAGCAGCGCCTCGCTCCGCTCACGCGACAGGCCTCTCGCCTGGAACCCCTGTATCGTCGCCTGCATGCGAAAATGAGACCGTATATACGACACCGAGATTATAGCCGACGTTAGACGCCATATACTATTACTATATCAACAGCTTGTCAAACACCTGGTAAGACGCCGAGGTTATGATGTTGGCGCCGGCGTCGAGGTAGTCCAAATGCACCTGCAGCGCTTAATTGCACGAAGCCGTCAGAACAACTCGGAGTTATGTTATGGAGAAAGTGAAGGACCACGCATCGTGTGTTGGGTGACCTTGCGGATGAGGTGAGGGGCGGAGACGAGGCAGCTGGCGCTCCAGAGCTCGTCATGCAGGTCCGCGCCGTGCGCCTCCAGCTCCGTGGCCAGCCCGCCGTCCACCACCGCGCACCCTCCCGCTTCCCGCACGAACCGCCGCAGCGCGCCCGCCGCGCCGTCCACGTCGCCCCCGCGACCCATTTCGCGGTTCCTCGATCACAACAGCAATCGCACCGCACGTACGTGGACCAGTCGGCCTACATACACCGTCACGGCGTCACCGATCGATCGACCGCCAAACCGACTGACGGAGCAGAGAGGGGGGATAATTAATGGAGGGATCTCTGGGCGCGTTCTTGTTCATATATACACAACACTAGCAAAATGCCCAACCTTTATTATGGGCAGAAGAAAAAGAAATCATCATATGTTGCACTCGCTCGACTCCACCAGTAGCGGCCCTACACCTCGATCGCCCGCGCCTTGGTAATCCCGACGCCGCCGGAAACGCGCGGCGGGCATGCGTGAAGCGTGAAGCGTGATGCGTGGTGGCACCGCAGCACGGCACGTACGCGGGCACGGCAGCAGCACGCGACGTCGTCGCGACCCCCGTAGCCCGTAGCGTCAGGTGCTCGAAGTTGAACGGGAGTAGACTCGGGGGCTGTATGGGAGAGAGGGACTGGCTTAAAAAAAAAAATCCCAGTCCCTCTCTCCCAAACACCCTATCAGTAGAGAGGCACCAGCTTCCAGAGCACGCGTGACGCGCCGCATCAACGAGGCGCGAGGGCCTCCGACCCTCCGTGATAGGCCAAACAAAAACTTTCTTATAAAAAAAAAGCAACCTAAGGCCTGTTCGTTTAATAAAAAAAATGAAAAGATTTGAGGAAGAATAATTTTATATCATAATACATGTGGAATATATCCTCTCTAAATTTCTCCTAATCATTTTATCGAAGGAATTAATCGAACAAGGTCTAAAAGGTTCCAATATTAAACTAGCCCTTCAACCTTGATTATTTTTTCTTTTTAAGGTATAGGGGACATGATCATTCGTTGTTATCTGAACCCGCTTTCCACAAGATGACAAGATACATTCAGACTTAAGCGGAGAGCTTGCACGATATTATAGTATTTGATTCAGAGAAACATTTTAAGCAAAATCATCATCACGGTTTCAATTTCGTAAAATTTTAATCACATCTATGAATACACGAATTATAATGATATTTATCTAAATAACTATGGATCAAACTAACCCATTTTTCCCCCTCCGGGTTGAATCGCTTTGAGGCAAGGAACAGGTAATAGCTAGAAAAGCGGAGAGGACGGGTCGATACGTTTAGCGTTGTGGCACAGTTAGTACGTGCTGGCTCGCGGTTCGAAACAAAAATGCAGGAGCTCGATTCTAATCAGAGCAAGTATAATAGTGAACTATAAGCCTACTGTAAACTTACGTGGAGGAGAGGTAACAAAAAAATCAAAAGGTTGGCTCTTATACAAGAGCTAACTTAGCACAATATCCAAGATAAATACATTAAATGTGTAAGTGATAGATAGAGAGAGGAGAAGAAAATTGTAGCCAATCTTATAGCTAATCTATTATATATATTGGTTTTAAGATGAGCTAATAGTAGGAAATGAACTATACTATTATCCTTGCTCTCTGGTATTGGAATCCCGGTGATAACCGCTCTAGAGCAATCAGCCTGTATAAGGTGTAACGAGCATGAATAGTTCAAATCTAAATTTAAAGCCGCAGCTGTATATTTTCTGTAAAATCATGATTTGTACTTGAGAAGAGAGAAAAAATAGGGGAAAGTGGCAATATTCAATGGACAAGAGAGAAAATCGAACAAAATGAACAACCCGCTCATCACCACACCTCTAGGCCGCTTCGTTCTCTCCGTTCTAGAGTTAGAGTTAGATACAACAGATATCTTGCCTACATAAATTTCGAAAAAAAAAAGAACATAAAAGGTTAGATTAGATTTAGGTTGTGTTTGATTTCTAGTTATACTTTATCATCATTTGCCAACAAATATTGCACATAAGTTGAGACGAACGAATTCTTGGTCACATCTTAGCAAGCTTAAGGCTGTGTTAGGGAGGCACCTGACACGGAAAACAAAGCACGCGATTATAGTTTAGATTAATTAAGTATTAGCTAAAAAACTTGAAATGGATTAATATGGTTTTTTTAAAGCAACTTTCATATAAAAAACTTTTGTAAAAAATGCACTGTTTAGCAGTTTGAAAAACGTGCGTGCGGAAAACGAGAGAAGTGAGTTGGAAAATGGGAGAAAAAAACGCAGCCTAAGGAAATCTTATTACACTTTTTTTAATCAATGGTGTGTGGAACCTAGTTTATTAGAAGAGAATCTTGTTAAAATTGTGGCTACAGCTAAACAGCTGCCAGTATAATTGAAGTTGACAAACCTTATGCATGTCAAACTGCGATAAAGCGGAGTAGTTGATAACCAAACATTAGTACATATCACTAGTTCACTACAGGCAATTCCCAGTACGTGACTGTAGTAATATGCACGAGCGGTTACATGGACAAATCGGTAATATGTAATTCTGGTGTTACACACCAGATGAGCTAAGCATGTTTACGAGTCACGACGCTTCAGTGGCCTTTCCTTCTCTCTCTTTCTTTTTTGAAGGATCAGACTTAGATTTTTCTCCCATTGCAGTACAAGAGTGACATTGCAAGCACAAAGAAACAGCGGATTACTAACTCCCCCCAAAAAATAGCATTACGATTAAGGACTAGACAAAAACTAATCAGTAAAATGAGAGAATATTTACTCACGTAACATAACATGCATGCTAAACATCCATGTCCTTTAGATCAGAGATTAGTTTCATAAATAATGCAAATGGCCGAAGGTTCAGATGTTTAATGTTTTCTGATGAGCAACCTGTGTGCAGCCAAAAAGATAAAAATATATTAACGACACAGAAAACAGATGAAATTTGCTCATAACTAAGTTTTAGTTTGGAAAAATCAAAGAAATGATCAGAGAATTGGAGAAATACCGAAGTTGAAGTCTTCATCAACTCCCTAATAGCCATTGTAGCATAAGATGATGCTGGTAGAGTAAATGCTAATTTTATGGCCAGTTTCTCCAACATATCCGAGCTGCCAATAGATTTGGCTTCTGCTACTACTAGGCTAGCTCCATTTATTGATTCAGAGGCATCCAATGAAGCTTCCAGCCCAGAATCATGTGATGTACAGCTGGAAATCCCATCTGATAGTAGTTCATTTACTTCTAATGGCTTCGTTTTAGACAAAACATCTAAATCCGTTTCTACTAAAGGTATTTTCTCATCTGTATAAGTGATGAGATCCCTACATAAAACAACAAATTAAATGAATATCAGCAGATATCCAACAACCGTACACAGAGGTGCATGGAATTTATTTGTCTAAAATTTACTTTACTGTACAACAAATAAATTGGAACCTAAAAAGGTGAACAGCATGGCATGAAACACTTGGTTGCACTTACCATTCAAAATCAATAGGTCGCTGGATCACCCGACGATAACCTCCTTTCATCCTTGTAATAGAGAAGTCCCTTAGAAACACAATAGTCAGTAACTTGGTATGCATGATTTCAAATTAAAAGAAGCTATCAGTATATAAGTCTTAAGACCCTATGTATGATCCATGATTCACAAGAACTTGTCTAGAGGTGTACAAACATAACAGTGTGCGATGGAGGAAAAAAAAGAGAAGTTATAAGACTAGTGAATAAGGCCCAAGACATGTTTGCATGGGCAAATGCTGTATTTAAATCTTCGTTTTTCTTGGGATGCACGTGAATTAGCTGCTATATACAAGAACCATGCATGACTTTAAAGTACGCTCCGGAAAGCAACATACATATAAGCAGAGTAGCAGATTAACTTACTCGACACCATGGACACTCTCTCTTAGATTAATGCCATCCTGAGTAGTGAAAACAGATCGGACATTAACATCATTACTCATTACAGAAGAAGCCATTGCATGATTCAATAAAATATCCCTTCATTTTTCATGCCACAGTAAACCTGAGTTAACCATAGAATTCATGTTAAAATATATTTACCTTCATAGCTATTTCATGATAAATTCCAGCAACTTCGTTCCCAGGAAACAATGTTTCTGAACTGCAAATGCAAAATGGTAAGCATAACACTTGAATTAGACAAGCATAAAACATAAAATAAGCGCTCATCACCCAGGCAAAGGGAGGACTACATCCTCAAATGTGTACAGGGACTTTGATAAATCTTCAGAATCCGCTATCTACAAGACAAATGAACGATAGTAATTCCATAAAAAGCAGTAGTGCAGACGTCTCACAGTTTTTATATGTAAGTATGCTTTAAGCCTTTAAGTTAATTTTCTATAGCAAACCTTGACAGACTGGATCATTTCTTCTGGAAGCGTTTCACAACATGCGTTCATTTCAGATGACATAGTTTGACCGTCATCTTCTGAAGTAGCCTTTAAAGCTCCTTGTTCAAAAGGGGCTTCCTTTTTGTAAACCAAGTCACCTTCTACAACTCGTGAAATACCTGCGACGTTTACCATTGGAACACAGAGGCAAAAGAAGAGCAAATACTAGTCCTTTAAAAGCCAAAACTTAGTTCCAAACAAGTATAGCATAACAAAATGCATATAATTGATCAACGGAATGCACTAGCAGCAAGTTTTAGTGCAAAAATGCACAAAGCTCATAAATAGATGGTTCATTTCTCTTAAAACAGAACATTTCAAGAAACACGTTCAGTCATTGCAAAACTACATGTGTAAGATAATGAATTAAAAGAGATGATACGCCAAAATTATGCAAGATGGTATAACAAGTGCAAAATTTGAAGACAACAAGTAGTGGTCAAAAAGTGGATACCAATCAAATATTTAGTCCAATCAACTTTCCGAACAGAGCTAGTGACAGTATGAACATAAAATTTACCCTCATAGAGTTCAAAACCAAGGCAGGGGAGACCCAGAAGGCTTGAAAACCAAGACCAACCTGGTCTGGCTACCATGGACCCAAGGCTGCCCTTGACAAATTGGTTAACTAGTAGTCACATGACCAACCAGAAGTCATGTCTCTCTGTCCCACAAGTTTAGTCAATGCTAATGTGTAGCGATGTATAGTACCGGATAAATGCATTAATTGGAAGAAACCCCATACGGATGCAATGATTAGAGTCTAAGGAATATACTGCGCTGTCTTATCTGATGAGCATATCCATTGCAGGTACCATCGATAAAGCAAATAATAAAAAATTATTTAGAAAAGAACAATCACTCCTAGTCTGAAACTGCCATCCCTAATTCCCTATTGAGCAAAAGGTATACTGACCATACTTTTGAACTCTCATACTTGCAGCATGGTTCCATAAGTAACTCTGGTAACTATGCACATACCTGAATAGAATAATCAGAACAACTTAATATGTAGAATTGTATAGCCTAAATTTGTCGTAAATAAGGAAAATTACATTAATTTCAGGTGTTGGAATCTCTAGACAAAATTTCAGATATTGAACATAACATACATCAGTCTCAGTGTTCTAGGTATAGCCATTAGTGCTTGTAGATAGTTGCCAGGGTACTTCTTCAAGCGCTGAAGCTAAAAATAAAACAAAACATAAGTTTAAGGGTTATGCATCAATGTACTTTAAATCTGATTGACAATAAGAAATGTTAAATGAGATGATAAAAGGGAGGATAGCTACCTTCATGATAAATTAGTTAATATATTTGGAGCGAGAAAAGTGAAAGCTCAAAATCAACATACAAATTCATTACTGTAGCGATGCCTTCTTTATAATATCTTTCAGCATAAGCTGGTAACTTTTTTCTATTATGTAGGTAATTATCATGCATCATCTACTAAAATTCACATTCTGGAGCATATAATAAATATGATTAAACTGTGATGCCACATAACTTGTATGTTCCTCAAAACATCATAAGTACATCTTGTATCTAATGTATAACACATCCAGACTCCAAGAGCACTGGCACCAATCAGATCCTCCCAGGCACCTCAACTCGATTTCTGGTTTCACCAAAAACTTGATGGAAGATTGGAAAGGTGTGGCACAGATATCTAGTAAATACGCTAGGGGGGGAAATGGCAGTGACAATGTTAAAAAATTACATCGACAGCAAAAAGTAAAAGAAAAAAATATACTTACGATAGCCCTCTCTGTTATGAGATATCGAGGGAAGTTCCTAAGTGCCGTGCCAATGTCACCATATTCCTTAAAATGCTCCCTCACTTTATTTATGTTATCACATTGTTTTCCGCAAAGTTAAGTCGAACAAATTCACACATTTAAACATATATTATCTGGTAAACATATTAGAAAAAGAAAACAAGGATATCTCCTTCCCTTGGACCAAGAATCAATTGAACAGCATTTCTCCACTCTCCTCTAAGCAAAGCAACACCAACTTGGTGATTCGGCACTGAACCACTACCAAAGCGCTAAGCACACAAACGAAGATTTTTTTACTAGCCATAACACAACAAAAAATAGTTTGAACCACAGGAAAGTGAACAGGGCAATGTTGACCTTTTCACACCACACTTGGTTTGCATTTGCTGAGATAACACTGTATGTTCCAAAAGAGCAGGGGCTTTTGACACCCTCTTTTTTCTTTTAGAGCAATAGTTGCAACAGGTTCGGTGCGTTCCAGCAAATGACCACGATTTCATATAGCCTATCAGCATGGTATTTATTTATTGTGTCTCAGCAAATGCAAAACAAGTGCAGTATCCAGGAGCCTGCTTTAGAAAAGAGAGAAGAGTTGAATTATTGTACTTGTAGACCATAATAATTGATAAATCCATTTGTTATTAATCCATCAAGAGCAGCCTTAATCACATCTTCAGACTCTGTAACAACACTCCTGGCAGATAATAAAAATGGAAAAAGTATGAATTATCAATTTCCTCTGTAGTTGAAGAATAAAGAAAGAAGAACAAAAGCATGCCAGGTCATTCCTATAATTTGTATAATCGTCAAATAGTAGAAACATTGCATTATGTCAGAGGCGGAGCTAGGATTTTGCCATGACCCAGCCATAATAGAAGGGTTAGTACTTAGTACTAAGTAAGGCTGCGGCGCTATCACTACATGGGCTATGAACTGGCAAAATTCCCATTCTCTGGGTTTGATTCCACCCTTGCGTCTGTGTGTCACAGCCCTTTTTCAGCATACATTTTTCAGAATGCAAAAAAGTTCACCAAAAATATTTCTGCTATACTACCATTATAATAGAATGCCACCAGTAACAGGGAGAACATGCACCTCAAGGTAATTGTAAATCGGTTCCCCATCAGTTGACCAAGAGCAAGACCTTCCTTCACATAACTAGAACAGGTTAAATAAATTACTGAGGCAGTCAATTGCTTTTAGTCAATGACATTACATTGATGCTGAAAGAGGGATGCACTTTCTTACCTGAAGTCTCCAACTTTAATGCCAATGAGCTTACTGTTAAGAGCAACCAACCTACTAGCTTGCACCTTGAAAACCGTGACCTGATCAGAAGTTAGAGAACCAGAAAAATCATGACTGCAAGAAATGTTGAAAACATAGCCCTTTCTGTTTATTTTCAAACCATAGCACCCATTCTTCCTTGAGATGACAACAGCCAATACCAACAACCTCTCTTAATTTCTTTCCATATAAATCATTACCTCATGTTCTTTATATAACAAGTTTGTTATTTTAAATATCACCCAGATTGCCCATCAAACCCATGAAAAGAAAGTCAGAAAGTCATTATATGCATGAGCTTCACAGCATAAATTACTACACAAGGATACCTGTTGAGTTGTAACAGCGCGTTTATCCTTTGTTCCTGCAAACCCGAATGATCGAGGCTGTGGGAAGTTTAGTCACCAATCAATTAGCAAACAGCTGAATGAATTTATAAACTAAAAACAGGACACCCTGCAAATACTTCAATGAAACAGCAAACAACATGCACCTGAAGCCCTAGCATCTTGCCTATCTTTCCTAGTGCCTCTTGGGTGTCCTTGTTCTCCTTGTAAAGATGAAACCTGGTATGTGAATTACATACTGTAAGTCAACGGTGCAGTGCTTTGCATTCTTACACGAACAGAATAAAGATGATCGGGCACAATAGTAGTTAGGCATGAAACTGAACAGATGACATAACCTTATGAACTTCCCTAGATGGTCAGGCCAGATTATAGATCCTCTACTATCAAATGGCTTGTCATCTCTCCAGCCCGAACTTCCCGTGCCTTTCCTATTCCTCCCCCTCCCATCAACATCCCTCCGTTCGCGTCGCCCCGGCTTCAACCTCACCCTGATGCACCTCTGGATTCCATCGCTGTGCTCAACTGTATCTGTAAGCAAGGCCTCGAAGTTCCTCTTGAAGAAATCATGAACTTCCTAACAAAAAGTAGGACCAATGACTACAAGCTTCCAGCTTCTCATTCATTACAAAACAACAACAGTTAGAGAAGATAGCACACCGAGCGATGAGTCTTGTCGGCATCAGCAGAGAGAATGATCGGTGAGACATCGCTGTCGCCTCCCTCTGAAACCCTCTCCAGAAACCCCCTCAATGCCTCACAGTCCGCGTCGCCGCAGAGCAGCCGGAACGATTCCAGCGCCTGTGCTTCGTCCATGCCGCCTTCCTTCGCATCTACACACTGCAAATCCACAAACAGCGCTAGGCTAAATTAACCGGTGTCACGAGCTTCACAGCTCCCAAATCCAGAGCAGGAGAGCTGTAATGGCAAAGCAGAGCAGAAACAGGAGCCCGAGAGGAGGGACCTCGCCGTCGGGGAGGTCGAAGGAGGTGAGGCGGACGAGGGAGCCGTCGAGGGCGACCTCGTGGACGACGAAGTCGGAGTAGCGCTGCTTGAGGGCGCCGCGGAAGCCCGGGAGGGCGGAGGCGAAGAGGGAGATGCCGACGTCGGGCTCGGACAGTGGGGCGCGGCGCGCGGCGGGCGGCGGGGCTACGGTGCGGTGGCTGGCGACGCGGCGGGGAGCGAGGCGAGAGGAGGGGGGTTTTGGGTAGGCGAGAGGGGATAAGAGAGGGCTTAGGAGATGGCGGCCTCGCATTCGGGCGGCGCACGGTGAGACAATGGCCGACGGCCGCCGGGTGGATGGTAGGGGCCCGGACGCGCGGCGGCGACGGTGGCGGTGGCGGCGGCGGCGTCGTTCGCCGGGGAGGGGAAGGCGCCGGTGGCGGCAAAATCTTCTCCGGCGCGCGCCGTTCGACGGTGGTGTGTGAAGGTGCGTGCGTGAGGACGGTGGCTCGGAGGCGGAGGTGGGTCGGTTTGAGATTGACGGCCTCGATTGAATTCACCGGCAGCCTCTGCCTCCTGGGCCTGGATAGGCTAAACTACTGGGCCGCAATATCACTTTACTTTAGATTAACGTCCCGTTCGTTTCTTATGAAACACAAGTGGGAAAAAATTTAGGTAGTCGTGGCACGCTTTTTAAAATGCTAAACGATATGTTTCATGGAAAAATTTTCTATATAAAAGTTATTCTAAAATATCAGATTAATTTATTTTTTAAGTTTGTAATAATTAAAACCCAATTAGTCACACGTTATTATTACCTCGTTTTACGTAAATCACTTAATCTTAATCTTCATCTTCATTTTTATCTTTATCTCTTGTAGATTCCAATACCACCTAAAGAACGATGCCACGGTTGCACTATTGCAATGTTTGGACAGGTCAATAGGTGATACTCCGTAGATACTTCAACCATGCTACATATATTGGAAACAACTCGTAAGACACAAAATGGACAAATAAGTCATTTAGGAAAACATGTACTAGGAAAGTTTGTTTGCAAACAATATAGAAAATCGTGCATGAACTGATGTGATTTTTCCATGAATTTGCATATGCGACAGTTAAATCACATATGCAAATAGAGTACTTTCCTAACAACTTTACAAAATAAGGGCGGATATAGAATATATATACCTTTAAAAAAAAGCCAATTTGTCAACAGATGACTGCATAGAGCCAAAAAAGGACAAAACATATTTCATGCCACCATCAACATGAAAGATCGAATATGAAAATGATATAGATGTCACATAGGACGGATGGTGAACAAAAGTTCATAGTTGTTGAAGTGGACTATTCATACAACAAATAAATTTTGTTTATAGGTTTATTTTTTAAAATGTACCATAGGCCCTTCCAAATGATATTCATGTAATGGAACTGTGCGAAACTCGTTGCAAAATAAAAATTTTTTGTTTGCATTTATATTATATTGTATTATTGTAAAGTAATTAACAACGCAATGTCTTCATTTTAGACAAATTTTACTACATGACATCATTACTTTGTGAAATTAGCTATATAACATCATAGAAGTCAGATTTCGAGGTAGACACTCTTAAAAGTTTGATATTTATAGTGCTATATATTTTCACCGATATTAACTTTATTCAATTTTACCCATTTAATTTTAGTTTATTTTTCCAAAATCAACGAAAGAGTATAAAACTGACACCGCTACAAAGATAGAAAAATGCTCGAGAGATAATGGTTTTATTTTTTTTCACCAATGCCAACTTTATTCAGTTTTTACTTTTTGTTTCCTGCAAAAATCACATTTTTTTCCATTTCGATACACTTACTCAATTAAAATGAAAGAAAACAAAAGCGCCTAACAACGCCGAGGAAGTCAAACCCAAATGCTGATACACGGCCAAAAAAAACCGGTGGGGAGCTCCCAAGCAGAGACAATCAAGTGCGACACGGCCGAAACGACACCCATCATCAGCCTCGCCCCCTGACTTGGCCCTGTTTAGATGGGACTAAAACTTTTAAGTCCCTATCACATCGGATGTTTGAAAATTAATTATAAATATTAAACGTAGACTATTAATAAAACCCATCCATAATCTTGGACTAATTTGCGAGACGAATCTAATGAGCCTAATTAATCCATGATTAGCCTATGTGATGCTACAGTAAACATTCTCTAATTATAGATTAATTAGGCTTAAAAAATTTGTCTCGTGAATTAGCTTTTATTTATGTAATTAGTTTTGTAAGTAGTCTATATTTAATACTCTAAATTAGTGTCTAAAGACACGGACTAAAGTTAAGTCTCTGGATCTAAACACCACCAATCGCGAGTCGCCCACCCCACCCCGTCTCCCCCCTCCCCGAATGCTCCTCCACCAAACCACCACCTCCTCCACCGACGGCACGGCAGGCGACCCAGCAACAACAACGACACCACCGCATTCCCCCAGCGAAAAGACCACACCACCCCTCCTCCCCAGCCCGCGCCCAGGAAGAACCTCGGGGGTAGATTCGTCATTGCACGAAAACCCCACAATCCAAACCCACAGCGCCAAGTCCCCCAACCGGTTAGTCGCGCTCGCACCCGCTCCCCCGAACTCATCCATCCTCTTCCTCCTTCCGCCCGAAGTCTCCACGCTCCCGTGTCCCATTTAAAACCTTCTTCTTCTTCTTCGCTTCCTTCGTCTCGACTCCAGTTGGGGAGGCATTCTTTTCTTTTTCTTTTTTTTTCACTCTCGCGTCCAATCCCTGAATCCGCTGGCCCGCGTCGAAACCTAGGGGCGCGGTGGCGGTATAGCCGACGTTCAGATCCAAATGGGGGCGGCGCCGTCGACGCCGAGGCTGGGCGCGGTGGCGGGGGCCGCGGCGTCGCCTGGGGCGGCGGAGCAGATGTTCGCGGCGCTGGTCGGCGGGAAGGCGTACCCGATCTCCTCCGAGTTCTGGAGGCAGCTGCTCGAGCTGCCCCTCACGCAGCAGTGGCCGCGGGACCGCGTCCTGCAGGCGTGTCACGCGTTCGGTGAGTTGTTGCCCCCCTCCGCCCCGGCTCGAGATCCGCGCTGCCCTAAGCGGTTGCTCTGATCGCGCGTCGGTTTCTTCTTCTCTTTCTTTTTTTTCTTTTCTTTTTTTTTGGCTCTTGGTTAGTGGCGGTTTTTTTTTTTGCCCCCTCTCTGCGGGCTTTGATCCGAGGGGCAATGTGAATCACGTGGTTTCTGTGCGCGCGCGGGTGTGGGTTTAAGACTTTAATGCGGTGCTTCGAGGCGATATGGCTAGATTCACATGGTTTTCACGGCATTTTTCCTGTGTTGGTGTAGTCGGGAGGATTTGGATAATTGATTTATGTGGATTGCGAGCTGCATTTGTGGTTGCTCACCTGTGATATATGACTTTGCTGACATGGCTGTAGTCAACAATATGAACTGTCGTGTTAGTAAAATTCTTTTTTAAGTTCAGCTTACTGTAATATCAAGACATAGGTGGTAAATTGTTACTTGTAGTATCATGTTTTGATTTGTAATCGTCTCGTGCTTACTAGCCTGTGCTATGTGTTTATGCAGCCCAGAACAACTACCACACAAAGCATCTCGCAAAGATTTTGATCCATTTGGTTTGGTGCTTGCAAGAGTGCATGGCAGAGTCTTCTCACGCGGCGTATAGGAAGGCTATCAATGCTGCATATATATCATCCATATTTCTCAAATTCATTATTGAAAATGCAAAGACTGATAATTGGCAAGAGCTAAGTCTTGAAATTGACAAGGATGAGAAGGGGCTGGAAAATTTTCCTTCTGGTAATTGATTATCTAAACGCACTAGTTCTTGCATGCCTGATATATTCCAAAACACTGTGAATACCCTAAATCAGTTTTTAATTACTGTGATATATCGATTGATTTGTCATGGTTTCCTGATCTCTCAGAACAAAGCGTGGAATATTTTCTGATGAGAGGTGTTCTGAACTACATTGGTAGTGTAGATGTAAGGTAGATCAATCGATGACTTCCATATTTCTTTTTTGTGTATGTGTTTTGCAATGATATATTAATATTTTGCCATTTGCATCTCACTGTTTTTATCCTTTATATGAAGTCTGGAGTCATGCTACCTGCACCATGAACTTCTAAACTTGATGCTAGTACTTATGTCAACTCAATTGTGTTCTGGACCATCTCCTGAACCAAAAGATGTGCATCCTTTCATTGATGCGGCTATGCTTCAGGTAAAACTGATAGCTGCTTGTGCATTATGTTTGCTGGTCTTTTTGCGGACCCTTTTTATGTCTAAATTTGGAATGCGCATCCTTGCCACATATTCTTCTGCAGGACAGTTCCATAGTGTCCTCGGTAGTTCAAAAGTTGCTGCTAAATTTTGTAAAACGACCACGGATTCCTTTAAACAGTTCACACCCTGCTTTCTCTGATGATGGTGGACCTGGTGTTTTGCAGCGAGTTGGTTCAGTTGCTGGTAATGTGGATACTCTCTCCCATCATTTTCCTTCTAACAATTGGTCCATGCCTATTTTTTTCATACCTAACCTTACACAAGTGTGGCAAAGTTAGGCAAATATTGTATGACACATGGACCATAGAACTAGAGGATGTTTGAATTATGGAAAATCTTTAACTTTACTTATTTGTTACTGCAGCAAACTTTGTACTACTGCCATATTATACTTTCAACTACCTTGTGAGCTCAAACGCTGAAGGCGCATCAAGTCAATTGGCAGACAACAGTTTACTTGTTCTGCTTATTCTGATCCACTACCGGAAGTGCATTACGATGAGCGAATCCTTTCCAAGCAGTAATGTCTACACAAGCGATTTAAATACCAATGTCAAGGATGCACCGGCTTTTCATGATAATCCATATTACAAGGCCTTAAGCAATGCCAAAGACAGTCAATGTAAGATGCTCCTGTCATTTGCAAGGAATTAACTGCACCTGTCGTACAAAGAAACTGCAGTACTCGTATAGATCACTAACAAACATAAATGAACTATGCTGCAGATGATCGTGCTGATGTTGAAGGAAATGCTCAAAATGGGCTAGTTGTCAGGTTGTCTTTTGCATCGCTATTTGACGCTCTTGGCACGTAAGTAACACACTTCATCATGCTGAGCGGTATGATCATACTGTTACTTGTTAGATGTATAGAAGTTTGCCAAGTGTGATTCTAATTAAAACAATGAAATTCTCTCTCTCTTTCTCTCCTTGCAAACAAAAATGTACTGATGATTTGTGTATTATGAAAAGAGTTTAACAGTTCTCTCCAGATGGAATTATGTTTGAGGGCTTGATGTTTAAGAAATAAGAATGCACTTCTGTTGATGGAAACCAACATTCTGCTCTTAACTTTTCACATATTTGTGGGGGGTCATTATTTAGAATAGGATATTTCATTATTAACGAAGATCAATCATAATGTCCATCTATTCGCTATCCATGCAGATGCTTAAAAGATGAGAGCTCGGTTCTACTGCTCTATTCTTTGGTCCATGGGAACTGTGACTTTCAGGAATATGTTCTGGTTCGAACAGACCTGGATACTTTGGTATGTTAGCTTAATAACAATATTTCTGAACCATATTTATTGGAGCACGAGGGCATTCAATACATATCTGGACATATTTGTTTTGGGTTCATAAAACTGCTCCAATTTTAAGTTCTGTTTCTTTCCAATGTGATGAATAGATGGTATTGGTATTTAATGTCTGAAACATTGCAATTTGGGGACTAGATTCCATATTGAAATACACAACAGAACATGAAATTGCTGGAAAAAATAATAGTCACTTGGGAACTTCCATTGTGTTATATAGCTTCGAACTATGAATGGCTTACATTTGCTAAAAGTTATTACGTATATTGACTTGCTGAAATTGCTGTCTTGCTAAATATTAGAACGTTTTTCGCTAAGCTGTTGAAATCCTTATACAACCAGGCAGCTTATAATTGTCTTGTTCAAAATTCCACAATTTCATCATCAAGCTGCAACTCACGAAATTTGAATTCATCCCCAAATGTACTAATATGTAAAAATGTTTTTTATGGACTTGAGCATACCCAAATCCACATTTAACTCAGCCTCTTACTAATTTATTTTGTAAATTTTGTGAACAGCTGATGCCTATCTTGGAAATGCTCTACAATGCATCAAGAAAGACCTCCAATCAGATATACATGCTATTGATAGTTCTTCTTATACTCAGTCAAGATTCAACCTTCAATGCTAGTGTACACAAATTGGTAAGCAAGTTGATTTACTATATATTTATATTATTCAAAAAGTGTTAATGCTTTTATGTATTATTCTAGGTGCTTCCGAGCGTCCCTTGGTACCATGAGCGCCTTATGCATCAAACTTCTTTGGGATCTTTGATGGTTGTTATACTAATCCGAACCATCAAATACAACCTCTCCAAACTGCGAGTACGTATCAGATTTTTTTGTTGTTTTGTACAGGAAAGTCGAAGCACTTTGTACTTGATCTTACCTTTTGTGAAGTTCTTTTTTTCATCTTCTTGCTATCCAATGGTACAGCCTATACAGTGTACCATGTGCTAACACTAGACATGGTTCTTGTTTACTGACAAGCTTATCTACTATAGGATGTCTACCTTCATACAAACTGCCTTGCAATTCTAGCAAATATGGCCCCTCATGTGCATAGGCTGAGTGCATATGCATCTCAAAGGCTGGTTAGCCTCTTTGACATGCTCTCTCGCAAGTATGCTCGCTCAATCTTTCTCCCAGTTTATTTACCTTGAATCTTTTGTTACATAAGTGACACCTAAAGTTACCTTATCTTCTGCTTTTATGCAACATTCTTCAGGTATACCAAATTAGCCGAGTTAAAAAATGACAAAGCTATCAAAGTTATATCTGATCAGATTGAAGCAGACAACATCTCAGATGATACGGTACTCAACAGTTTGTGCACAATGGCCTTTTTTTAACCCCTTTTTTTCACTAAACAGCGGTTTACTTTTGCAGTCCACAGAACTTCACATCTATACCGACTTCTTAAGAATTGTTCTAGAAATCATCAATGCAATTCTTACATATGCATTGCCTAGAAATCCTGAGGTATGTGCTGACTAGCAATTATATTTACTCTGTACCTCATAGGGAGAATACTACTGCTTCTAATATGTGTATCAACAGGTCGTGTATGCTATCTTGCATCGACAAGAGGTATTTCAGCCATTCAAAAACCATCCCCGCTTCAATGAATTGCTTGAGAATATTTACACAGTATGTGTTATTGCTTTTCTTACATGAACTTGCCAAAGTACAAATACAGAATAATCAACTAAGGTTTCCTTTCCACAATCTCACCATGTTATGAATTTGTCTGGAAGGTGTTGGATTTCTTCAATAGTCGAATGGACATGCAGCAGTTAGATGGAGAATGGTCTGTAGATAAGGTTCTTGAGGTTATTAACAAAAACTGCCGTTCATGGCGTGGAGAAGGAATGAAGGTGATGCTTATAATACTTAGAAACTGCTGCTTTAAATGGCAGTTCTTTGATGATTGCACATTTTCTTGTTCTTTGAGCACTTGAAAATATTCTGGTGTCCGGATTGATTGGCTTGACAATATATAATGATCTGTTTTCAGATGTTTACCCAGTTACGGTTTACATATGAGCAAGAAAGTCATCCTGAGGAGTTTTTTATCCCATATGCATGGCGCGTTGTCCTATCACGAGGGTAATGTTTTCCTGTTCTCTCTTAGGCTTGTCATGTATAAAAGAAAATGAGAATAATAAAACAGTTTGGTCTTAGGTATGCAGCGAGCGATGACTAAAAAATGCCTAAACTGTTCTTGATCCAATGTCTTGGTTTTGATTATGGCATCTTACCTTGCAAGGTTGTCAACTTGTCATAAGTTTTCACATGTTCTATGAAATTTCCTTATTTAGGCCAAAATTAACCCAACAGTCAGACAGGGTGGTTGAAATTTCTCCAGCTCTTTATGGCCAGCTAGATTTGTTTTATCTTTATCACTTGTTTTTTTTTTCTCATTTCTAGAAATGTATGTCTTAGTTCGTGGCAGGGTTCTATGTACCATGCAATCCTTTTATTTTGATGTCGTAAACTCCAAATCCCCACTGATTTGTCCTAACCCTGTCGCTGCATTACCAGATTCTCTTTCAATCCTGGTGCAATAAATCTGTTCCCTGTGGAGATTCATGTTGATGTAAGTTACTCTCTGGCCTCACTTTTTATAAGACTCTCACTTGCTTTCCTCACTTCCTTTTTTTTAAAAAAAGAATCAGATCAGGTTGGTATGTATATGCTTAAACCTGGAATAAAGCATGCACACCGTAGCATTGCATGAGTTAATAGAATAGATTTCGCACCTGAAATGATACAAATCCTTTGGATTCAGTTTCTCCTTAGGAATTGCCAGTGGTATCATCATTTTACTTACATTCATTTATTGTTGCATTTGTAATGACATTTTCTTCTTCCAAAATGAATTCCCCTCCAGGATGAACCATCCGGTGAACAAAAGGTCTAAGAATAATCTTGAATGTTGAGTTCTGACTACAGCAGGATGACATGTTCCATCCACCGAGGCAAA
Organism: Oryza sativa Japonica Group; assembly: GCF_034140825.1. NCBI lineage: Eukaryota > Viridiplantae > Streptophyta > Magnoliopsida > Poales > Poaceae > Oryza > Oryza sativa. Next base: position 33,281,109 of record NC_089035.1, read on the forward strand.
TAGATATTGTACATAGGAGGCATATACCAGACGATCGACATGTATTCTTATTCATTTGTGTATATTTCCGTTTCCTCATAATGTAATACCAGAGGTCAGCGGGAGGAGAGAGCGGTATTTAGGTGGCAGAGAACTATGTAGGGTACAACGAACAATTCTTTCATAAGTTAATCTTTGTATTTTTTTTTCATCTCTTATCACCTCTGACGCGGGAAGGCCACTCTGGTGTTTTAACATGTCTACCGTACCGTCGGTCGGTTTTCCTGTGAGAGGCCTGAACCGTTCTCTTGAATGTTGCCTCAGTTCGAAGATAACCTGCTACTCCGTCGGTGTTTCAACAAGCATGCTGGAAGGGCAGAAAAAGGAAAGCGTGCGAGAAGAGTTTATAGACCAAGGAACCGACGGTTTCATTAATCGGAAGCTATTCCATTTTATTCACTTTCTGGCTTCCAGAAACAAGTACTGGTAAAAGAAAAAAATGTTTCATGTGTCTGAAAAGTAGTCAGGTACCTTCATTTTGATGAAATATCAAAAGTTGAAATGTACTACGGTGATTGGAAGGCATTACAACTTTACAAGTGCACTGTTACTAATCGTTGGTATTTGTTTGATTGGAAGGTATTACAAGTACGCTGTTAAATCGTTTGTATTTGTTTGAATGGAAGGTGGAGTACCTCTTACCTTCCAAACGGTGAAACATTTCCAAAAAGAAAAGGTGAACCCGCCACCCGAGCGAAGATCACTGCTTTTTAGTACTACTGTAAGTACCTCCATTTTGGAACGGAGAGACCAACTCCGTCCCAAAATATAGCTTTTGGCTGGGTAGTACCGTTATAAGTTCAAAGAACCAAGGAATTGCCTGAAAAATAACATCATTCCGAGGGGAAGTTTGCTCACTGACCCTTTGTAAGCACCACGAGGCCCGCCAATGTAACCTTGAACCAAAACCACGGCACAAAATTTTCTGGTTAAGACAAACCCTAGGATTTACATGCTTCCCACATGCTACATGATCCATGAATTGGCATGTACAAGTGCATTACTTTGGTCGGTCAGCATGCACCCCAATATATTGGCGCAGCACACTCTGGAATACCTGCATATAAAGCATGATAAGTTGGTGCTAACAAAAAAGAAAACTGAAAATTTTTATCTACAGCTTGCTAATATCAAATTAGAAGATATTTCTGTATCAGGTATTTAGCAGAACTTTGATTTAGAGATGATATTTTTTATCTAAAGCTAGCAAATATCAAATTAGAAGATACTATTTCTGTATCAGGTATTTAGCAGAACACCGGTGAGTTCCTGGTAGGCTAAAAATGTGGGTGAATGATATTTTTTACAAGTTGGCTCCCTGTTAAAATATCATCGGTTATTTTCACCATTCTATTTTGGTTCAAGAGCACTGCATTGATGATAATCTATTGAAATGATTCTAGGAAACAGAAGCACCTGAAAGGAAAACATTTCTTTTCCATTAAGAAGTGCATCCATCGCAGCATACTGGTCATCAAACACGCTGTAGAATGTCTTGTAAAACTCACTCCTGTATCATTCATGCCATTCAACAGTTTAGAAGCACCAACATGTGTGCATTAAGAAATTACTGGAGAGTGTACAAAATACTAACTGTTGCTCTTTTGTCGCTTGTTGGTCCATCTCGTCAAACTTCCTTGTCAGTATCTCTGCTCCTATTGGTCCAAGCATGTTGAGGACAAGAGCTTCTAGAGTCCTTGGGAAAGTACGCTGAAAAGCAAGGATGTTTAAGAGAACAAAGTTTGATAACAACAAAATTCATGTTTATTTGTTTGAATAGTTCAGATGCTGAACAAACTATAAACCATTATTGTATGAATGATGATGTTCCATGCACGTTGACAAGGTTTGCATAAAACATAGGAAACGATAACTTCTTTGCTCATATAATTCTAATGTCAAAGAGGAGGGCTAGAATGTACAAAGATAGATGAAAGAAAAGAAAATGATATGGTATCAGTATCAGCAGATAAAATTTTTAGCTCACAATACATACCGCCATGGCAAGCAGCATACTCTGCAATTCAAGCGGTTTGAGTGGTAAAATTATTTTTGCAATAGGATCTTTCTCCAAGAGAGATGAATCATCTGCAGCAATCTTCTTACTTCCATTGCTTTGCTTGCAATATGCATCCTGAGATGTAGGTTCTGTTATTTCGTTTTGGCTAACCATTTCAGCACTGTTGTGAACCAGTGAGATGAGTTCATAAAGTGCTTGGAGGGTGGACGGTTCCAGAGTTTGCAGTGGTGAATCTTTTTTGTCAGATGAATCAGAATTAACCTGCTTCTGCTTCAATTGCTCAGGACCTGTTAAATGATCAACAGAAGTTTATATCTGTGTGAAAATCACAACAGAATTGTAAAAAAATATAAAGGTAAATTGAAGGATGTAAATCATTGTTTTCTTCCTAAATAACAACAGAGAGGAATATATCACTTTACATTATACTTAACATTGTAGCAGTATAGCACTCAGCTGCTTTTAGAACTTTGGGAAGCACTACGACAGCAAGTGTGCTGAACTTAATTGAAATAAATATAGGAGGAAAGCTCGAGTTGAAAAAATATTGACCTCCTGATTCTTCATCTGTAGGCTGACAAACAGTTGTACCTTTTGAACAAGAAACAGAATTCTCCTGCACCATTTTGTTCTGCCTCATGAGAGGAACAAAGTTACCACCCAAAATATCCATCCAATGAAATGTGAAAGATGTTTAAAAGTAGAAATAAAGAATCAAGAATACAAGAAATATTGGAAAGTGCAAGCATCTAATACTGCACGCAAAAGATGACAATCATCTCTAGTCAAAACAGTCAGATGCTGCCAAGGATAGAAATTGATCAGATGGCTATTTGAAACCAGTGGCATAAACAAAATTTAAAATAAAGAAAAAAAGATCTTGTACCAATGCACAAATAGAGGGGCAATGGGGCGTACCATCTCCTTATCCACCAATCTTTACTACGAATCATGTTTAGATGCAGACACCCGCAAGATGCCAAAACAACAGGAAACCAGTTAGAGTAGGATTAAAAACAGGTCAAGTGAAAAAACATCCACACTAAAGGCTAGACATTTGGAAATGAATGAATCTCTATATCCTTCAGTTGAACAACCACATATCCTGTTATTATTTTAAAAGGTGGCAGCTGGCACAGAGTAAGGGATAGCAGTTGTCTAGACTATGGTAACATCAGCCAAATATTCTTTTTGTCAAAGAGCAATTTAGTTAAATCCTTCTAATGTAGAGTCGTATTAATTGTAATGTCAAATATGCTTGTGTCACATTGTGACTACCTATTTAGTACATACGCGTTACATGCCAATGACTAGGATTGGTAAAATGAAAGGCTTATACAGTATATTTCTACACCAAATCATATATAGACGTTTCACTGATGGAAGTGCAGTGCATATTGAAGAAAACAAATATAACTGAAGAAAATACTAACACCTGCTCAGGATTCGTCGCAGATAGTAGGCATCCATATGTTCTAACATTTCATTCATTATTCTTGACTTCCACCAAAAGTTAATTGCTATTGTCAAATCATCACTGTCAACTTGATGATACCTGTTAAATAAACCCTTAAAGTGTTAGCCATATTAATTTTCCTACTGTTTGGTTTTCGAGATGACAGTTGATAGAAGAAAAAAATTTAAGAAACAAAGCAAGCCACGTGACCATATATCATCTATTACATTATTCAGAATTTTAGGAGAGAAGGTACATTGAACTGGAACACAGCTTTCCATATTTATGGCAATTCAGATTGGTGATATGAAAGCCTAGCAAATTTTAGTTCATAAAGAAAAAATAGAGACAGCTTGCTATATTTTGTAGCATCAATAAATGTATTTCAATATAAGATGCTGAGAATCCATGATGAACTGTTACCAAATGATAATTGGAAAAGAAAAAGTTCAGCAACAAAATAGCCCAAGAATAAAACAAAGACGTACCATCCTTCTGGTATGAAAAGAGCATCACCACAATTTAGAATGACTCTCTCAGAGTATTCCTTCATGTATCTTGCTCTTGTGTACCTTGAATAATCTGGTTCCTCGATGCTGACAGAACTGCCAAATATTTTGAGATCAGAGTAAGGCATCTCAGAACTGATAAATTTCAATTAGTCCAAGACAACTGGATAAATTGAAACAGTTCCTGTGTGGAAAGGCTTTTTTTACCTATGGTTGGAGGCCTCCCCATACACAGGCATCGGGTACAGATATGGGGATGATGAGGGAGGCCACAAAGTTACTGTATGAAATGTTCAAGAGAATGAAGCAATTACTGCATGTATTCCACTAGAAATTTGTCATGGGTTTTACACACAATTTACATTTCAAATAGCTAGAAGGATAGAAACCCTTTATGAGAAGAGAAGATTTTGGAATAAAATTTGAAAAGAAGCAACAGCAATCTGAAAACAGAAGTGCATTTGCAATTGCAGTAGAAGGACATTTAAGTTCCTATGTTCTACTAAATACACCGGCCAACAAATAATTTGGAAGATTTGAGAAAACAAAGAATTTGGAAGAATCATACGTGTCACCACTAATAGCCAAAAAGAACATAAAACTGCAGCAAACCTAAAACACTAACACAAACACAAACACACCTTTTTTGCAACCAGCCACCACACAAAGGAGATTATGATGGGGATCATAATGGGTACTTGATCTCAAGTGAGCTCTATTCATCCAAATGTTTATTGATGAAAATGGTTTTCCTCTCAAAAATGTTGGCTGTAAAATAAAAGATGAACAAACAAACAAACAAAAGTAAAGAACAACTCCTTTATAGAACTTCATATAGTCATGAATGGAGAAATTTTGGCTAAGATAACACAGTTATGTCAGACCTCCTGAATGTCCTCTTTCAAAACTTCCAGTGAACATCTCTCTTTGTTCTCAGTGTTCAGAATTGATACCTGCTTACAACAGAACTCATTCCCGGGTAAACAAAAAGTGTGCACTATTAAATTGTAACTGTTGTGAAGAAAGGTGATCTCACTTGTGCTAAATAGACTTGGTCACAACTCTCTAAGCTGCTCGAGCACCCCTCCTCTGAAGAAGCGGGCTCCTTGAGGATTTCTTGAGCTTTGGGTGAGTCACTGGAGGCATTCGGACACCTCAGGTAAGATTTGCACGAGTTCATGAATTTGGAGAATGGAACAAGCACCTGGAATCGAGGAGCAAGATAAGCAGCGTTAGCGCCTCGCGCAAAATGGTGAAAGTTACAACTCCCAAGCAGATTCAGAGTAAAAAAACCCGCCCTCTCATGGCTTCTAAGATCCCCATAGAACACATGCCCTGTGCTCGACATCATAGCTTCCACATCAACATCAGGTCCAACCTTTTCCTGAAGTAAATACTGTATCGGAGATTGCACAACGCAAAGTAGAATGGTACGGAAACAAGATATCTTTCCCACTGTCTCCTCATGTGAGCTAGATAGAGATAGAAGGAGGGATCGATCCAAACCCGCAAATAGTCAAGGCCGCCACGGCGAGGATCCCACCGAGAGGAGGCCGTCCAATCCTTCACCACGCCACGAAACACCTGACGGGGAGAACATAGCACGGGGTTGTATCAACAACTGATGGAAGCAGAAAGGGGAGGAGCGGTAAAAGGGAAGGGAAGGGAAGTGGGGAGCTTCGAGAGGATTCGGGGCGTGGAGAGGCTAGGCTCTCTACCGCGGGGGCGTTCCTGGGCTCGACGGCGGCCGCGAACTCGTCGGCAGAAGGCGGCGACGCGAACCGCGCGGCGCGGAGGCCGGCGTCCAGCCGCGCGCCCACGAACTCGCCGCCGCCGGCGTCGTCGTCCTCCGCTCGCATCGCTTCGCCGTCTCCCAGCACGAAGCAGCACTAGGCTTGCCTTGCAGTAGTCTAGTGGACTACTAGTCTTCCACTGGGCCTATTTGGGCCTGGAACTGAATATCAGAGCCCATCGTCTGAGCTCTGGTTCAAACGAGGACATTTTAAAAAAAAAAACTTTTGAGTAAGAGTGAGACTACATATTGATTCGATGTACTCTCTCCGTTAAAAAAAAGAAAAAGCCAACTTAATAATATTAGAACGCTACATAGCACAACGAATCTGGATATGCTCGAAAATATTGTATTGGTGATGTTTTTCTTTTCTGTTATGTACTCCCTCCGTGTTTCATATTATATAAGACTTTCTAGCGCAGCTATATTAATATAGATGTTAATGAATCTAAACATATATATATATATATGTCTAAATTCATTAACATCTATATTAATGTGGGCAATGCTAGAAAGTCTTATAATATGAAAGGAGGTGACTAGGGATCGGTCGCCCGATCGGAAACTTCAAAAATCGGGCGCTGACGTTACGTGTAAAACAACTTTAAACTGATTTTTCTCTTAATTTACTTATCCAAATCATGATCCGATTGCACCATTAAATTCGTTACAATTAAATCTTCAAAACAAGACCACACATGGATATATTCCGACAAAAAAAATTTAGCTTATTATTGTATTATTTTTAAATTGTTGCATGATGTTCCATCAGATATATCGGAATTATTTCACTAAGTAGATCGAAAATGTTTCACTCGTTTAAATCGGGTGTTGTTTCATCTTATATAAAAACAACGGTTCAGCAAATAGTGAAAGAATGTTTCAATTCATTGCAACATTAGATCTATACATAGTGAAACATTGTGAGTACACTAGGTGAAATATTTTTCGGTGGAACAAAAAATAAACCAAATTCCCTTAATAGGGGGTTTCTAAAATATGTGGGTTTTTTTGTTGCAATGGAATGTTTCGTTCACTGCAACATTAGATCTATACATATTTTTTTTATTAGAGAAGGGTATTTTTTTGGTATTTTTTTACCCGGCCTCTACATCCGGTTTAGATCTATACATAGTTTTTTTTATTAGAGAAGGGTATTTTTTACCCGGCCTGGCCTCTACATCCAACCGGATATATACGGCCATATCGAAATAGGGAACTTAGCCCCGCAAACAACCCAATCTGAAATTCGCTTCTATGGAGATTTGAACTCAGGAGCTTGGGGTACTACTCAGGTCACTGTAACCATTAGGCTGCATGCCCTTTCGTGAAACATTGTGAGTACAGTAGGTGAAACATTTTTTGTGAAAAAAATAAACCAAATTCTCTTAATAGAGAGTTTCCAAAATATATGGTTTTTGGTTGCAATAGAGTTGTTTGTGTGTGGACACGTGGTGGGCTAGGGGGAGTGCAGGCATACACGCGCGGGGGAGGGGGGGTAGTGTCCGATTTTTCCTCCCCCGCCCGGTCGCCCGAGGATAATCATTATCCGATATGAAACGGAGGAAGTGCTTTTAATTTCCGCAAAAATTTAGAAGAAACGTAGAGGGTGTTTTACTCACTACTAAACGCTTTCATCAAGAAATCAGAGACGGCACATACTGGCCGGCCGGCATGGACACCAAAGGAGGTGTGAGCCATGAGATGGCGCGTGCAACTGTGCAAGCACACAGCTTTTCTGAGAGAAAAAAGGGGTCTCGACGAAAGCATACATGCGCGGCGGCGCGCGTGCCGTACGTTTTCAGCGGCAGCGCAGGAAAAGCTCGAGCAAAAGCCAGCTGCCGAATGCCAATCAAATTGAATCAGGCCAGTGTCAGGACAAGCATGCATATCGATCTACCAGCCCCAAGAGGCCAAGACACCAGGAAGGACACAAGGTCCACACTGCACGCCTTCGACCAACCCGGCAATGATGCACGACGCGACGAGAGGCTCCGCACTGCACGCGACGAGGCTCCGACCTACGCAGCACGACGTCGCGTCTCTCTCCCCAGGCCGCCCGCCCTCGATCAGCCATAGTACGAGTATCCAGTTTGGGCTTCAAGTTTTTTCTGAGGAACCGTGCGAGAGTACAGACGTTGGCTTAGAATCTTCGACACATGCGTGTGTACTGTGAGAGCAGCAAACAACCGTGAAAACTCGATGATAATATATATATGCACATTACGTACATCTTCTCGTATATATGATAAAAGTTATAGTGGGCACCACACATATACTATATGAGCAAGCTTGCTAGTCCACATGTTCTTCAAAAATAAAGCTAACATGTTAGATTATTTTCCTTTCCTTATACATACAACTATACAAGTGTGTCCACAACCACAAGAAATTTATAGCTGTACTTATACATGCCTTATAATATAATATATATTATTTTATATTTTTCACTCTCCAATCTAAAAATTGAACACATATAAGGCTATAACAAAGTGTCGTATAGCTTTTTCATATAAAATAAGGACGTGTTTGGTAAGACTCCAGTTACATAATAGAGCTTAGTATATGTAAATATATATAATATCTAGTTTGTAGCTGTGATGTTGACTCCTAGTGACGAAGCCAGCCAGTAGTTGGACAAGGGGAGACTACTCCAGACAAAGCTTATCCAGCAATATCGATAACAATCAATGAAAAAGAGATTAATAATTATACATCTAACTTTTCAATGCTTTGGTTTGGATTTAATTGTAATGTAGAGACGTGCAATGAAACTCCCTTTCTTACAGTATTGCCTCATGTCTATGTTTATATGTTATTCTCTTCAAAGATGCTGACGAATATCAATATTTTTTTTCCTAGCTTGTTTGCAAAACTACAATGGTTTCTCGCACAATTTATTTTGTGAAGGATAGGCTAACTAACTAATTTGTACCATACTAGTTTTCATGATACGTACTTATTATGGTAGCTAGATGATCTCCATACAACCAAATTAAACATTAACTGTACACTTACAGTACTACTGCATATTATTGCATATAATTAATTAAATGCCAATATATAAGTGCGTATGTAGCCATCATCATATAACTAGTGGTGGTTTGATTGGCAACTTTATATACCGTAAGAATGATTTCTTCAGGATATTTAGGATGGCTGGTTAAATATGTGTAATCAAGCTTACATAAATTGGAGAAATTTGAAGGTAGTTAAACACAGGCGCCGTATTAGTTCATCATTGCATCACTTTCTAATTGTCATCGTATGTTTTGTATCATAATTCCTCAAGCTCATGAACATGCATGCATGTATAGATGATCTATATAGAAGCTATGCATGTATGGGAAGCTAGCTATATAGCTAGCATCGATCTATATATACAACTTAAGGCCAGGCCAAACAAAAGTTAGTTCAAATTACTGGGCAAATATTACGAATAATGCAAGGGAGACCAATGATGTTTAGAAGTATTTCGATCTTAGATAATATAAAATTTTCCACAGCATCTTCTGTAACATATTTCTTTCTTAGAAAACGATTTGCACACAGCTAGCATATATATATATATGCATTTTCGTTCAAGTACTACCTTAGAAAAAAATAATAGAGTTTCCTTTTAAAGCTTTACATTTTAACTTACTAGAAAAAATGCATGTGCGTTGTAACGGGTGAAGACTATTATAGTTTTATTATTATTATTGTTATACGGTTTAGTTAGGGTGAAAATCATTATGGGAATTTGTTTGGATATTTATTTTAGAAAATCATAAGTTGTTATTAGGAGTCCGACTCTTATCTCAAGTAAGCATGCGAGTTTTTTTTAAAAAAATAATTTCTTATATGACTCCTTTTAAATTTTTAAAAGCGTCCTAAGTTAGCATGTAAGTTTTCTTTTAAAAATATTTCTTATAGGATATATTTTGTATTTCCAAAAACGAACGAACTTAAACACAGATCTGTATTTCCAAAAGCGAATGAACTTAAAAACCGACTCAAATACGAATAACCTACCAAAGTACCGGCAAAAAATCTTCAATTTTCATAATAGTAGAGATCTATCCGGACGTTGAACGAAAACCGCAATCTTATATATATATATATATATATATATATATATATATATATATATATATATATATATATATATATATATATATATATATATATATATATATATATATATATATATATATATATATATATATATATATATATCGATCTGCTAGCTCTAACTAGTAAAAATCTCAAAATTAAAACTAACTAGTAAAAAATTGAGCATGTTAATTAGACTGCATATTGAGAATCTGTATATGTAGTTTCAGAACCGGCCAATCGATCGATTATGTCTGGAAACAAAATAAGGAAAAAAAACAGAGAAGAGACATATATCTATATATCGACTCATCGTTTGAACAAAAGAAATACGCGTACTCAGAAGAAATTACGGAAAATCAAGAAGAAATGTAGATTCCCCCCCTATCCTAGCTGCAGCAATTAAGAAAAATACACGCACGTGCACTAATTAAATCGAGTTTGAGGCGGTGATAGCAAATTACAGACCGGCCAGAGATAAACCATATATATGCATGCATACCTCGGTTGATCGATCAATATGCATATGACTCCTGTGCAGATTACAACAGTCAATATATATGCATAAGTACGATCTGTCTAGATCTCAATCTCCACGGGTTTTTGCATGCAAGATCGATCAGACAGCTGATCTGTCTGGATCTACTCTATATATTGCGTTTTTTCTGTCTAATCTTCAGATAAGGTCTAGAAATGAATATCTAGTAATATATGATAGAAAGAAATTCACAGTGTAGTGCATCGATTAGCAGATGAAACTGCGCAGCACGATCTGAATCTTAGGAACCCAATATTTCCATCAACTTATTCAGATAAAAAAAGAGATCGCAAAAGATCAGATCATGCTGGCAGCTTCAGCTGCTTAAGGTGCACACATCACAAAGCTAAATGGAGAGGTGAAGAGTGAAGAGAGGGGCTAGGGCATGTAAGCTTATTTATAGAGCAGAAGCTATAGCAAGAAAGCATATAGCTAGCGAGAGAAATTATATTACAGTTCGTTTGAAACGGGAGGAGCTAAAATTTTGCAGGATTTAAAATGTGCTAAAGCGAGAGCTAAGGTGTGGTCCTATATGAGCTGAGCATGCAGAGGAATATCATTGAAAAAACCGGTGCTTGTCTTTGCATGCGTTTGCTTATGCTAATATGCTACCAAAGCTAGCTAGATTGTGCAATAGTATATATATCTGCACCAGGACACCTTTTGTGCTAGGATTAGCCGGGGTGTGCAAATGCAGGGCACAAGGCCGGGGCGAGCAAGTTGGGCTAGCTAGCTGATGACCTATATATGCGCGGCTAAGTAAAGGGACCATATATATGCATGCGATGCAATATATTGCAATGCACCCATGTGAGTCAGTTACTCGATCTTGTAGTCTTGTGAGCACGATGCGCTGCTTATGATGGATGACACATCAGGAAGATCATGACTAACAACTGGCACATATCTTCTTTTTTGTTGACATTCAGAGTCGTTGTAGAGAGAGGTAGGACCGAAATTCTGTTGATTCAGTGAAAGTTCTGCCATGTTGGTCCATCAGAGAAAATTCAACCTGGACGGTCTAGCTTGCTGGACGTACAAACTGAGATCATCAGAATGTCAGTTTTTTTAGATTTGGTTGGTTTTTTTAACTGCATGCACGACAGAATTCTCTACCGCCTCTTGTTTGATTAATTAGGGCCAGACTTGAGCACATGTTTTAACTGCACATATAGGTTCAGATACTGCAAAGGAGTACAATCGGAATTTTGAGATTTTTCCTCCCTGACAATAATTGACCACATATAAGTAGCTCTTCCGTACGTAAGTCCTATACGTCGTCGTCTTCGTCAGTTCGTCCTAGCTAGCAGAAATAGTTAGCTTCAAGGATGCATGCGCCGGCGCGGCAGTACGCCGATCAACCGTGATCCCGGCCGGCGGGGCTTGCACCCGGTGTATCGGTGTATCGATCGCGATCGATCGATCGATCAACCGCGAGCTCTCTCGTCCGGTTGATTACAGCTAGCGAGCGCGTGGAGCCATCTGTCAGCTCATGATCACGTGGCAACATGTACAAATCGAGAGACCGTAACGAGATAGTACTACTCTAACTAGCTAGCTTATTACTCTCTCACTTTAAATAACTGACATACAAATCTCACCGCTTGTAAACCCACACCTTAGAGAGCTAAGTACATGAGAGGTTGGCCGCATATAGTTAGAGCAGCTGGTAACAATACTGTACAGTTTAATTTTTCTCGGATCGAGAAAGAGAGAGTTTTGCTCTTGCCTGTCTCACGAACTATATATTGTCAGATTATTGACTTTTTTTTTCTCGAGAGGAAAGTAAGTTCCACATTAGTACTAGCCAAGCCAAGGGGTACGTACAGATCGAACGGCTGGGTAGCCGGGACCAGAAATTAACAAACCAAACCCCAATGGGGGTGGCAAACTGGTCTGGTCCATGGATCGACGCGATCGATGTGGTCCGATCAGCTTCGCATGCGCGCCGTTTGGCCCGGTTTTTCCTTCCTTCGGAAATTGGCCGTGCTCCTGGACCACCACGTGTGACGCCGCCGGTGCATGCCACGATATTGCATAATCGTATAGCGGGGCTAGCGGCACGCACGCCGGTACGGTGAATTGGGGCACTGGAAAGCAACGTGGTTATACGCTTTTGTCATCCGTATCCCCAAAGCTTGGTATGGCGTGAGGTCAAACAAACGACGAGGGACCAAGCTAGTAGCAAAGCGTGCGTTAGCAGATCGGCACATGCGTATCGTTGTGCTCCGTATATCATCGATCAGGATGCACTTGGGCTGCTAAAATTAATGGCAAAAGAAAACTAGGGACCAACAGATAATACAGTATGTGTAGGGAGGGCTGGTTGAATAAATTATCCGCAGTGTGATTGAATCGTAACAATGCTGAGCTAAAATGTGAGCGTCGTGATATTGAGGCTAAAATGTGAGCACCGGTAGAGTTATGGTAAAACAAAGCTTGTGTATACTACCTCTGTCCACAAAAAAACTAACCTACTACGGGATTTGATATATCTTACTACAAATAAGTTATATCCAAATTCGTAGTATTAGAATGTGTCACATATTATTTGTTTTTTATGGGATAGACTGAGTAGATGGAAAGAGTGACTGTTGTGCTACCTGAGACAACACTCATGAGAGCCTGTTTGGTTGGTGCCCTCACCTTCGTGCCTGAGAAATTTGTAAGCCTGAGTGTCATTCAAGTTTGTAATGTAGGTTGCCTGGTCAGGCAGCCTGAGCTTGTGCTTGTTTGGTTATCACTTGTGCCTGAGAAAAAAATTCAATTAGATGTTTGATTATTATGCCGCTAAGTCAAGTATTAATATCCGACACAAATTTTTGCATTTAATTGCATCTGACCTACAACCAAATTCATCTAGCGCAACAGATCCCTACACAAATCAATCATAAAGCAAAGAAAGGAAAAAATAATCTAAAAACAAGGGGAACAAACAAGGGAAAAAGGAAAAAAAGAAAGCAAAGATTGCACCCAGATTGCAAAGTCGATCTGCTTACTCAACCACGGGCGGAAGAAATCCTTGCCTGGCGACACGATGCCTCCGCACGGCGGCGGTGCTGCTTTGCGTAGACACCAGGATCAACAAGGAAATCATCAAGAAGAGAAAAAAGAGAGAAGAACATGAGCAAAGAGATCCCTAGATCCATGTCGCATCCATCAGAATAGAATTGCAAAATCCATACATCTATCATAGAAGAGCATCTGCATGTGAAGCATGACGCAACACTCCGGAGGGGTCTTCGTGTGGTTGCGATGGCTTCGCGCGACGGCAACGGAGGCGGCCTCGGCGGCTTCATGTGGAGTTATCACGGCGGGGATGAGGGGATTATGGTGCTAATGTGCAGCGCGCTGCTGCGCCTGGAGCCCAGGCGACCGATTTTGGTCGCCTGGCTCAGGCTAATTATGCGCCTGAGTTACATCAGGCCAGGTGAGGTGGAAGGAGCCTCAGGGTAGCAACCAAACACTCACAAATTAGTCTTAGGCATGTCTCCGGCCATGCAACTTGCTGTCAGTTCTTCCTGATGCACTACCGTTCTTCTTAAATCATTGGCACTTATTGGGATGGTAACTTCGTTCACAAAATAAGATAGACAAAGAAAATGAATGAGTTTCCCTCCCTAGCCCTTAACTGAAAATATATTCGAAAATAGATGGATAACATGATAAGAAATCACACTGCTAATTTTGGTTTAGAAAGTTTTTTTAGGCTGTGTTCGAAGTTACAAGTCGAGAACTCATCCTCTTAGCATGAAAAACAGAACGGCTCATTGTCATATGATTAATTAAGTTTTAGCTAATAAAAACTTAAAAAATGGATTAATATGATTTTTTAAAGTAATTTTTTATAGATTTTTTTTAAAAAACACCGTTTAATAGTTCGGGAAACGTGCGTGCGGAAAACAAGATAGTACAACTATATAAGTTGGGAAAAGGTAGGGAAGAACACATCCTTAGGGTGTGTTATTTTCTCCCTTTTTCCAACTTCTACTCACTCGTTTTTTACTCGTTTTTTACAGACATGCTTTCCGAACGGCTAAACGGTATGTTTTTTTTAAAAAAAATATTGCAAAGTTGATTTAAAATTCATATTATTATTTTTTTATTTTTAGCTAATAATTAATTAATCATGCGTTAACCTGTCGCTTTATTTTACGTGTCCAGAGAGAAGAGTGCCCAACCCCACAAAAGAACATAGCCTTACCCTCTTTATTTGGAGCCGCCCTTATATAGGTTGAATGGCATATATGTAAGGAAGTAACAATGACACCCTTATAAAGATGACTAACGTCCAGGGACAAATTAGTACAAAACTACTCCCTCTTTCCTATAAAGGGTAGTCATGAGTTTTCGTGTCCAACTTTGATCGTTCGTCTTATTTTAATATTTTTTCATGATTAGTATTTTTATTGCTCTTAGATGATAAAAACATGAATATTGCTTTATGCGTGATTTATATTTTTAATTTTTTTTATAGGATGGATGGAGTGTTCTATTTAGGGACCATAAAACTTAGCTGTTATTTCTCACAAGGTCACAGTGATAAGCTGTAATATGGTATATTCTCTCATATATTCCTTTGGTGACATCAATTTCTCTTACTCTTCAATTGTCTTTCTAGCCTTCAACTCCTCGGCGCCTGATTCGAATTCTCTTGTGGAGTGATGGGATATTTTCAAGCCTTCTAGTGTTCGAATGGGCTTTGAATCGGACAGTGGGTGTCGCAATTGCTTGCACTCCTGTATTCATTCGAATTGTACAAAAGGTTGCTAGTAGACTCAAGGTCTCGATAGATTTGGAGGTGCTGGGTCCTTGCTCTGGCAACATGAAGATTGAAGAGGGTGTTTGGTGGAGCTCTAAATCTCAATTTCTCGTATAGAGAAGATGAAGCTGAAAAAAACATCAATAAGTACTTCAAGAAAAAAAAATAAAGAGTGAGCAATCGGCCTAGAGTGAAACGGAACCAAACATCAAATTATTCTAAAAAATAAGAAGTAGAGCAGGAAGGGGCGGATCCAGAACAAAATAATAATAGGGGCTAAATAAACTAGGAGAGCCTTCAGCCCCCATATCTTATGGATCTATGCAAATAATTTTTAGTGGGGGCTTTGGGGGGGGGGGGGTCTCCATGGTCCCAGTGGCAGTAGTGTGGTCTCAACATAAAAACAACTTTACATACGAATTACCCGTAACCCTGCTCTACTCTCACTCTCTTCGTGTTATTTTTTAAGCTAAACTCTAGTCAAACACTCTCCTAGATAGATTCAAATCCATGGTATGGAGAGGATACTCCAAAACTGCAAGTCTAGAGTAGCAAATTATGGATTTCAAACCCTGCCAAATACCCCCTTAATGTCCTATGTTTTGCATGACAAAAGATTTTGATAAAGTTGCTTACGCTTTTGGAATAATTAACTATTTGCCACTCTTACAAGTGGTAATTAAGGATTTGTGTGATATCGTGGCCCAATTAGGATGAGACTTGTGTGGCTCGTGAGAGCTGTGTGCGCATGTTTTGTATCACGTTGCTAGTTTAGCAAGAAGGGAACCAACTTATAAAGCCTCTTCCCTCCAATCATGCCACTTCTGGGTTAACCCTTTTACATGAAGCGAGGATGAAACTGTGAGTGAGGTGGTATGTGTAAGTGGGTCCGCCCGTCGGATGGGCTAGCTACGTGCTTCTGGAGGAAGGGCTATTACAAATGGTATCAGAGGACTCTCGTGGTTGCGCATATGGGTCAGTGTGAGGGCATATGGCGCATGACGCATGTGTGCTCTATGTGAGGCACATGGCATGGCATATGACGCCGACACTGGACGTACAGATGTGCGCTAAGAGGGGGTGTGTTCTTGGACATTTGCTATATGCCTGTGTGGCTATGTGGGTGAGTTAGACCGACGGAGACGTCGGGTTCTTTAGGGGGGGGGGGAGGGGGGTATGTGACATCCTGGCTCAGGATGATGCTTAGTTTAGCAAGGAGGGAATCAACTTATAAAATCTCTTCCCTTCAAACATGCCACTTCTGGGTTAACCCTTTTACACGAAGTGAAGATGAAACTATAAGAGGGGTGGTATGTGTAAGTGGGCCCACCCGTTGGATAGGCTGGCTACGTGGTTCTGGAGGGAGGGCTGTTACAGTTCGCCACTAGGCCCATATGTTATAGACACCGAGTGGCAAATCCTTAATTGTCACATCTTAAAAGTTAAAAGTGGCAAAAGATTAAATGCCCCATCTATCGGCATTGCCAATTTTATGGTGCGGTTAATTTGCACAGTAAAACAAACAGGACCATAGTATAATGGCGGTGCCAATTTATTCCGCAAATATTGGTCGATTAGCAGACCATATATAGCCCTGCTGTTGGGACTGACTGCAAAACAGGTGTCCCAGAGCTGCAACTAACTCAAAGCAGTAGATGAGATGACCACCTCACCAGCTAATCAATTCATAAGAAAATTTTAAAATCCTAGTCATACCATACCAAGCTATTTTTACTTGGAGCTGGATGAGCAAAGGTTACAGCAAGGAGCACTAAGGTCAGAATTTACAACCAGTCAACAACTGCATGAAAGAATTAGAGCTGTTCATAGCAATCATACACAGATTTTCTAAGGAAAAAAGTGTTAGGTGGAGAACCACTTCCACCCTGTGCTAAGGGAGCAGCACAAGAAGGCCCCTGTGGAAGTCAGGGTGGCAGCAGAAAGAGGAGGACGTGTAGGCCATGATTACACCAAAAACTTAACAGCACCAAAGCTTCATGTCCCCCTCCAACTCAACTGGATCCAATCTTTTAGAGCCAAAGAAACCTTGAGATGGTGCTTTAGAAAGAAGACCCTGAGACAGGGAGCATGACTCAGGACGAATCAGATGGGTCTGTTGGCATACTTAAACCATGGAACTTGCGCCGAAAGCTTGATTGGTTGAAAGAAATGCAGCTCTGGGTCATCACATCTTTTTTGAGTGAAAACAGGAGGCCCCTGATGTGGCACTGTACAAAGTAGACAAATAAGAGAAACGATGTGCAACAAATACTCTACATATCTAGCCATGACAGATAAGCATTAACACCACTATGATTCCTATGGAAGTTCAGGGAAAAAGTTTAATTGAACTTCATCTTCTAGCAAAGAAAGGACATGAGGGCTGCACGATCACATTTTGAAAGAAGGTATAGGATTTCTATTATCCAATTTGGTGAAATTATTATGAGAACTCATCGACATTACCTACAGAAAGCAAGTGAACTCATGTTTCCGCATAATGGTCCATGTTCATGTCTCTAGCTGATTAAATCCAGTGCTTCCATTTCCTATGAATGTCACAAGAACAGATTGGCGTAACTGTGAGATCATACAATAGATCACTGCAAGCGATTAGATAAATTTTATCCCTGTGTCAGTTAAAAAGCATAAAGCCACCATGCTAAATCATGCACCCAATATGAACAAGCCTTTATGTTTTTGAACAAAAAAAGGTTCAGCTTTCCTACTATAATGCACTAAACTGTACTCTGAACAAATTTAGTCATTGATGAAAGATATAATTCAAAGATTGTTGGGCCATCTAATCAGATCTCTGACTTTAGTTTCCTCAACTTTTCTTATGATAGAGAGGAAATGGTGACCCACAAAACTTGTTTTCCCTAATGTGCTCCCTGCAGTACAAATACTAGGAGGCTCACAGGGGAATTGTGCTGTCCTATTGCACTCTCTTTAGCTAAACTTGAAGTGTCTGCCACCATCATGGTATGTAGTGCTCACTTGTGCTTCCCTTATGTTTTAATAGCCTCTGTTCCAGAATGAGCTTGGTCTGTCTAACGGACTGTTTTGATTGCTCTTACATCTTAGTACTTCAGAGCTTGAGCTGAAAGTGTGATGGGTAATGAGATGGGCAACAACAATGTCACCGGTCAACAAGGTATGCACTATGTTAAATTTTATCTTCTATCTAGACATGACTTGAAATATAGGACTAATTAGCTTCTTTTGCTATGATCAGTATCAGAAGAGACAGCTCAGGGTTTCGACAGAACCATTGAGCATTTGGATGGCCCACCTAGCCTAAACAGCACAAATGGTGAGAAGCGTATTAATCTAATAAGACTCATAAAAATATTTTGGAGATGATGAATCACCACTGGGAATCTTTTATCACTAATCTTAATCTGTATTTATTTTAGACAAGGGAAAGGATGGCACCAAGGATCTAGACAAGTCAAAGCTCTTAAAGGACCCTGTCATAACAAATGGTGGAAATGAGCAGATGGTCTCAATTAAAGGGGATTCATTCAATAAGAACAAAGATTTAGATGATAAGAACAGGGGTTCACTTCAGGATCACTCATTAACACAAGATAATGATCAGAGTTGCCATTTACCATCAACTCAAGGTTAGTTCAGTCATCAGAATCGGTTTTTTAGCTAGCTTGTTTTATTATTTTTGTGTCATCCTATACTCAATTAGCATAGCTGTTTATAAGCATGATTTATTTTGAGAACATCAGAAATACTGTTTGTAGTATGAGATAGAAAGAAGGGCATGTAGTTGCTTTCAGTAAGAGTGTGGTATATATGGGAACATAGTTGCTACCCCTTACCAAAACAATGTCGCATTTTACAATCTATTTTACTAAAATAGATTAGTAGAGACATGTAAGCTGTGCTCTGTATTTTTGGCTGTTTTTTTATAGCATTATTGTAACAAAATAAAAAAAATATGGCACAGATGATGAACCATTGAGCAACAAGGAAATTGAAAGAGTCACAAATTTGCCAGAAACAACTGCCTCTGTCAGCATCACAATTGAAGATACGACAAGCAACAAGGACAGTTCAACATTAGTTGAAAAAATCAAACTTGTACACAAGACAACTGAGAGATCTGAAGAAATTAACATAGGTAATTCCCAATCATTGTTAAAGGAAAATATGGAAGGGCCACTAGAAGATGAGGAATCAGGGATGCGTGATGATCTAATTGGAGAAGATAAAGCTGAAAAACTAGATCAAGGACAGACTGCGGTGTCAATAATAGAGAATCTATTGATGCCAATGCAAGGAGGATCTACATCATCAACAGAAACAATTACCACTGATTATCTTGATGCTGATGATTCTGATATAAAGGAGGTTGTCATAGAAAATGAGCCTACAGGTAAAAGAAATTCATTGTATGTTCGACCCGCAGATGATACCAACCTGAAGACATTTAAGAATGACAGAGCCCGTATACCAGATGAGAAGGAAGATATTAGTGAAATAAGCCAAAGAGCAACAGTAGAAACTGGGATTGGAAGCTGCGAAGTAATAGATGAAGGCAAGAAGACCCATGGATTGAAAGACCAGAACAAAGATACATGTGGTGCTCTTGATATTGGTGAAGTTGTTTCAAAGTTCCAGTCATCTCTAACAGATACAAGTGCAACAGATGCCATAGAACTGGAGAAACATGAACTAAATAAGAGGGGGGATGATGTAGCAGGAGAGATATCTGATTCTCTAACTAGAACAGAGGAGCATAATGCTATTGAAAGAACACACACAGATCAAGAACGAGATGCCAAAGATGCTGCAGTGAAGGATCCAGCAGATAATTCTGATGAAGAGAAGAAGTCTGACTGCACCCATGATATAGTCAGTCTTGTTGAAGTCAACGGAAAAAAATTTACAGGCTTAGATTCATTTCTGTCCTATCAGCTTTCTACTGTGAATGAAGAAAAGGTGCAGACAGAAGTAAGAGAAGGATTATTTAGACCATCATCTCCTCTTCAATTGATAGAAGATTTTCACAAGAGAGATCTAAAAGTTGATAGTCCGCATAATAATGAAGAGACCATCATCTCCACATATGAAGTAGAGACTACAGATATACACGATACTCTGGCTGTCTCACAATTTGACAGGCCTCAACAGATGCTGCTTGAAGAACCTGAGGTTGTGAAATTTGAGAATGGCAGCATTCTTAGTTGCATGCAGTTAGTGGAAAAAAGTTCAAAGACAGACACATTCTTTCCTCATGGCTCAAAACAGGAGAAAGATAGCGCATCCACTACAGCAATAGGTTTAACTTCTGAATCCAATCTGGAGAAAGTCATGGTGAAGGTAGACTTTCCTGCTGAATCCAACCAAAAGAAAATCATTGCGGATACTGATAAGGCTAGTCAGGAAGGATATCTGCTACAGATACCAGCTTCAAGGAGAGATGCCAGTGAAGAGACTCCCTTGCTTAAGATGGTGGAAAATACGAGTTCTTTCAGCTTCTCTAATGAACAGCATAGCAAAGTAGTTGAGTGCATCCCCATGACTAGCATCTCCATGATGCAAGTTAAAGATGATGGTGACGAAGAATATGAAAAGAGTCCACTGCTGAGCCCCAGGGAACAGGAAGGAGAGAACTTCATGGTACCTAACCATTCTGTAAGAAACAAGAAACCACTTCAAAGCTTAACGACAGGGGAAAGTGTTTGTATGCAGTCTTCATTGAAGGAACAGGAAGTTCCAAACAACAGTACCATGGTTAGTTCCCCTAGAAGCACAAGAAAGCAGAAGCCAAGATCTTCCATTTTTGCCAGTTGCATGTGTTGTGCCACAGCTACAAACTGAGATATGCCTCAATATGTTTTCCTGTTATTGTCAGTTATTTATCTCATTGATTATTTTGTCATAAATATTCAATGTTTGAGTGGTTTACTGAAGAGTGATTTGCAGTTGTTGGGAATTTTTCAGAGATTCCACAACTAGTATCTGCTTGGAAGTTTGTACAATTATATTTGATACAAAGTGTATCCAATATCAATTAGAAGAATGAATGCCTTGTATTCTGTATCAGCTTTCATGAGACCAGTGCTCCAAAGGGTTGTCAAGTTACATACATAGAATTTTTATAGTGCAATAATTTTGACATTTCATGTTTCCTCAATAGTTGTTCTATAACCATAGCAAGGATGCATATTAACAGATGAGGAGACAATGATATTTACCCTCGCCTAGGAGCACCCCTAGCCCCTCTTGGGGACCTTGAGTCATATTTGGTGTTTCTAAGCTAGTTTGCTTCAGATACATTCTTTCTCTCCTATTGTTCCTTCTGCATTTTCCCTGGCTTGGTAAAACTCCTTTTGTTATTCTTCAATCTACAAAGAAAAGCAGAGCTCCTGTTATTTTCTCAAAATATAAAACTTTTACAATAAATTGATTCTTCAGCAATAAGTAAAAGAAGTACTCCACCTAAGATAACAGAGGTATTCATTTGATCATATTTCATAGAAAATCTGGAAGGTATAAAATAAATTAGCAAGAGTATATGTAAGTATTGTTTTGTCACCACCTATAAATATTTTAACACCTTGTAGGTCACACCAAAAAAACATTCTCTATACAACTGGAAATGGCTGGAATTTCTTTCCCCCCGTCATTGCAAAAGATGAAGTTAAATATCAATGCATCAAATGATCCAATTATTAGGCAAAAACAGCCATGTATATGTAACATCATGAACTGATAAAACATAAGGCAGATGCGCACAGATCAAGCAAGAATACTGCACACAATTTCAGCTGGAACACTAGTTGCTCTGCTCCTGGAACTACTGGTCTCTTGCAAGAAGTTAAACTGAACCACAATATTGGTGCAGCCGCCAGATACGAAATCACAATGTCAATAATTATAATTTCTTGGAAATTAAGGCATTATTAAACTGAATCATCAACTGAGCCACTTGACAGTATTTTTCAATATTGCGACATTAAGCATCTCGAATCTTCATTGGAGTTACTGAAGTTATTGTGCTCATAGAGAATTTCAACTCAGATCCAAATTGAAGAATTTCAGGTGCTCAACGCCAAGAAAACAACAAAGTGAATACCAAAAAAATAAAACCAACAGCCCAAATCCACACACCTTGCCTACTCCAGATCGTGGTCGTACGAGGCAATTAGCCGTTCTAGCCGCAAAAATTCCCGATGAATTGAAGATTTCATTGCTGCCTAGGCCGCAGGAGCTTGTTGCCGTAATTAATTCACTCGTCGTGCTGGTGCGGATAGAGACCAGGGATGACGACGGTTGCAATTCCGGCAACGACGGCGGTGGTGCCACCTATGCACATAATCCCTAGGAAGAGAGCGGAGGCTGTGCGGATTGAGGCCGGATTGGCGGCGGCAGCGCGCAGCAGGAGCAAGGCCGGCCCGGCGGTGGCGGATCGAGGCCGCCCCCGAGGTGCCGGTAGCGAAGCAGAGAGAGATACGTGGCGCGGGGGAGGGAGACAGTCGCAGAGGCGCAGCTGCTCCATGGCAATGCAGATCAGAGCGAGGCCGCTGCGGTGGTGACGACGGCGGCCGCGGTGAGCGGAGCAAGGTCGTGGCAGCGGCGGTGGTGCCGCGGCGGCCGGAGCGCCGAGCGGAGACGACGGCGAGGCAGAGCAGGCCGAGACCGGCTTATTCCTGGTCATTTGGGCCGGAAACGGGAGTAAATTTTAATGTGGGCAAAATAAGTCTAATATGCATCCCTCATATCTTGTTCATTATCGAATCACATTCTCACTGCAAAACCGGGTATAATGCCTCCCCATCTTAAAAAATGGTGCAAATTAACTCCTTTCAGTGGTGTGGGAAGCAGTCATATTTTAAAACAGGTGCAAATCGACTCCTTTGATAGTTTGAGAAGCAGCCATCTTTAAAAAGGGGTGCAAATCGACTCCTTCTATGATTTGGGAAGCGGGCTAGTGGTTTTAGAGTATGGGGGAGCCAGTGAGGCATTATACCCAGGTTCACGGTTGAGCAATGCAATTCAATATGGGAGAGCCAGTGAAGCATTATACCCAGGTTCACGGTTGAGCAATGCAATTCAATATGAGGAAGCCGGTGAGGCATTATACCTAGGTTCACGGTTGAGCAATGCAATTCAATAATTACATTGTGAAACGGAGGAAGTAGGAGGTGAAGGCAAAATAGACTTACTGCTTTCAAAGTGCTACGCCCTACAAAAACAATGTTTCAAGCCCAGTCCGTACAAAAAGGTCATGGGCCTACCTTATTCCGGTATTAGGCCGTCGGCCCATTCTCCACGAATCGTGTCTGCATCTTGGAAGTCCAAAAATTACCCAATATCCGCAGTACGATTCTACCAATCTACCGAAGGCGTACAGCGTTGCGTGCTGCGTGCTCTGTATCATTATTACCATCCCGATGCCCACCTCGGGCCCGGACGCGATGCAGCCGGCGCTGCGACGGCGGCGGCGGCGCCAAGGCTTCCTCCTCCCCTTCGCCTGCCTCTCCGCCGCCCTCATCGCCGCTGCCCTGCTCCCCGGCGCCGCTTTCGCCGATGGCGTCACGCCCTCCGAGGCCCGCCGGCTCCGCGACGAGGTAGTGCCCGCGCTCCTCAGATCCGCCCGCTCCTAGCTCCAGTTTGTTGTAAGCTAGTTTCGTGATCCTGAGCTGCGGCGGAGGCGTTGTCTAGTTCGGATGTTGCGTGTTGGTGCTAATTTGCTGGTGCATAACTCTTCACGAACCGATTTGGGCTGGTTTTGCAATCGGGCGGCGGCGGACTCGGCGATTCGACCGGTTTAGTTAGTATGCTTAGTTAATTATCACATTTCCGGTTTTGATCATACTCAATTATTCATCGTTACACGGTTACTCCAGGAACGATTAGCTATATACGCCAGGCATTCCGACTGTTAGTAGTTCCCACTGGTGACTTTGCTGAAAGCTTTTGACTAAAGTTCAGTGCTAGGTTGATTTTGAATGTGTGTCACAACGAGATATGCTGTATTATAGGATTTTTTTAGCACAAAACTTACCACACTTGAATTTTTGGATTTTGTACAACCGAGCCAAATTGACTGGTATAGTAGTTATATTAGGTTGCTGTAACAGAGGTAATGCTTGTGGTTCTAAGTTTTTTTTTTCCTCTAATTGATGGTGAGATGCCAAACCTCATTAAGAGATATCTTCCACTTCAACAAGACGCCATCTTGTTTACAATTAACATGTGCAGAATCTAGTATTCATATGGAAATGTCTTTTATGTAGGTCAAAGATATGTTCTATCATGCATTTGATGGGTACATGCAACATGCTTTTCCACTTGATGAATTGCGGCCTTTAAGTTGCCAAGGAGAAGATTCACTTGGTGGCTATGCACTTACTCTTGTAAGCAATTAAAAAACTGCTTCCTCATGCACATTTCCTATCAGTTTTTGCCTTCATGTATTATCATGATTTGTGAATGCTTATTCATTAAACAGATAGACTCTTTGGATACCTTGGCTTTACTAGGGGATAAGGAGAGATTTGATGCTGCCGTGGAGTGGGTTGGTAAGAATGTCCGCTTTGATATTGTAAGTAAACAATTTACAATTTTTTTCACTAATTGCATAGATTAATTAATACACACCATGGTGACACCATAACTAATTAACCATTCAACCATTATTGACATATGATAAATATACAGTACTTTTTTGCTTGTATTTCAGTCTGTCCTATAGATTGAAGCACTTTATAATTTAGGATTAGCGTATTACGTGAATATTGAAGCAGATAATATGCCATGTTGGGTGGTTTCAACTGACGTGCCATATTCATTGATTCAGAATGAAGAAACATTATGCTTGACAGTTTAGAGAGATTCTTATTTGTACCATAGTCCAATAGATCAGTCTTGAAGATTGGTTATGTTGCAAGGCTTTCAATATTGCCTTTCTCAGATTAATTTATTATATGGTGCTTCTTACAGTATGACTCACAATCTATTATGGTTGGTGATAGGGATCTCAATGCATTAAGGAATAAATGTTAGTCCTGTTGCTTTTTTTTGGTCTAATAACTTTTCACTGTATGTTTTTTTAACATTCCTTTCGAAATACCAGTTTTGCATTTGAAATGAACATAATCTTCTAGCACCAAGTATGTTATATGTGTTCTGTAGATACATCTATATATTTGATCTTTCTATTTCTTCTTAGCCTACTTATTTTACTTGTGCGAAGATTGACGTGTTCGCTTACAACTTACATTCATGATTCTGTTTCTTAATCATGTTTCCTCGCTGTATATGCAGAATAAAACTGTCTCTGTTTTTGAAACCAACATACGCATTCTTGGGGGTCTGCTATCAGCTCACCTGATTGCCAGTGATTATGCAACTGTATGTTTGTCTGGTCCTTTTTTTTGCCAGTGTTTACCACTTCTCTTGTTGATTTTCCTGATGATCTTTGCTAAATTTCTGTTAATCTTAAACACAAACTTTTTAAGTAGAACTTGAAAAATTGTATGCAAACCAAATATACTAAAGTGGGACATGAAAATCTGATTGGAGCAAAGGAATACCTGTGCTGTAACACGAAACCACTTCTGAAAGACCATATTGATAACGTGCAAGCTTATTGACACCATGACTGTTGTGATGTTAATGGAGGTGTGGCATGGTAGAAAGGTGCCTTTCTGCCTGTTCAACATATTGACCATAATAGGTTCTTTTCAGAATACGGCTGGTTAGAATAATTCTTTAATATGGCACATACGATTAGTTATATCTTAAATATGATCATGCTGATGTATTCAGTTATAACCTACATTCATAAGAAAGTGCACAATAAGAAGATGTCTCAATCTTCCTAACCTTCTATGTTACTTTCTCAAGATTTACTCAATGAAGTGTTCCGATATTTATTTTAGCTTCTTGTTGACAGGGAATGAGAATTCAATCTTATGATGATCAGTTGCTTCATTTAGCGGCTGACTTAGCTCAAAGATTGCTACCTGCATTTGACACTCCAACAGGTTTACTACGTTGTCTATTAGTTACTTTGTGGACTCACACATGTTTCTTTGAAACAATGGAATATCTTAATATGTTATGTATCATATCAGAAATTTGATCCCCCAATCACCACCGTTCTCAACCCCCAGCCCACCAAAACACACATCGAACCAAACTCTTCTTTTTCAGCCAAAGCTGTTTGTGTAACAAACTTTTCCATGGTTTGGGATTATAACTGGACTACTGAACATAATGACAAAAATATCATGTTCCATCGCAGTAAATACACCCTCACATACAAGCTAAAACAGATATCCATTAATCATATCTTACTATATAGTTGCAACCCACTAAATCCTAAAGCTCAACATACAAAGATGCCACATCATTCTCAACTAACAATTATTACATCTTAAACATCATGCAAGCATGCTATATTATCTATAATTCTATATTTATTAAATTTTAGAGCTTTAAAATGCAAGAATGTTAAATCATCCCATATAATTCACATAATATTTAAATATATCTCTCCATCATTTTTTATAATATCTACTATATACATATGTAGTTCATCCTCACTTAGTTAATGCTATTTCGCTCTTCTCTCATTAAGCCATATCACATCAATTGTTTTTAGCCCTTAGATGATTAATCTATGGTCCAAATTATCTTTATCTTTTTTTTTTCTCTTTAAGTCATATCACCTCAATTATTTTTAGCCATTAGATGATTAATCTATGGTCCAAATTAACTCCCTCCTTTTCTTCTCTCATAAAGTCACATCACCTTATCATCATTCTATATACTATTTAAATTACTATAAACCATATCAACTTATGTAAGCTTATGTCGTCTAGCTATCTTACACATTATCTCTACTTATTTGATGTAAACATTATTTCTACTTATTGCTATCATATTAAACTCCTGCAGCAACACGCGGGGTTTTACCTAGTATATGCACATATGCATGTACACTAGAGCGCATGCACGTTGCACGCTTAATAAAATATGCCGACATTTGAGCATTTCTTTTCGATGGAAAGTATCCCATGAGTTATTCAAATGGCAAAGGAGTAATAGAAGAGTTTTTTCATCCTTTTAGCATCATGATATGTTCTTTCCTTCCTGTTCTGCTTAACATGTGCAGTTCTCGTTGCAGGTATTCCATTTGGATCAGTAAATTTATTGTATGGAGTCGATGAAAATGAAAGCAAGGCAAGCTTATTTTGTCCTACGTTTTGTTGTTTATAGAGCTTGCAATCAGGAACAGGCCCAGAGTTTGGACTCATGTTAATTATGGTCGATATGGAGATTAGCATAATTCCAAATTCCAAGTGTTTACGCTGTTGCTTAAGTAACTTTGGAATGATTTAACTTGAAATATTCTACTGCTTTTGTAACCACATAAATAATATACGAGAGGCACACGCGCGTGCGCACACACACACACATTTATCAGACTTCTCAATTTTCTTCTGTTCATTTAGAACTTAAATACCAAGTACTATCCCATCAACCATGTCTAATTTCCCATGTTTATGCTTGGTTCATCAGTACAAGCGTTGAAAGTAGAAAATTGTACCTGGCTATTAGATGGACATAAACATTCCTGAGATTAATTACTGACACAGCATTTTAGTAATAACAGATAACTTCAACAGCTGGTGGTGGCACTTTGACACTGGAATTTGGTGTCCTGAGTCGTTTGACTA
The DNA here is from genome assembly GCF_034140825.1 of Oryza sativa Japonica Group. Taxonomy (NCBI): domain Eukaryota; kingdom Viridiplantae; phylum Streptophyta; class Magnoliopsida; order Poales; family Poaceae; genus Oryza; species Oryza sativa. The sequence goes on from NC_089035.1 coordinate 33,309,033, forward strand.
ATGATAGCGGTTAGTATTGACAATATATTATATTGTTGAAGATCTCTATATCATGTATTCTACATTATTACACAACTACAATAGCTACCATGTGCTAGAAAGGTGCCCCTACTTTTTTTGGTAGTTTATGTTTTAAAATCTCATATATTTTTTATGGAATTGAAATATTATAGTTGAATAGTCTGAAAGTATCCTTACTGGTACTTAACAAGTCCTTTAAGGTGCTGAGTCGTGATGTCAACATCTGTGTCCATTCGTTGTGTGTTAGATGTTCAGAACAAATTTATGCATATCTTTGACCATGAACTTCCCTAGTCCCCATAGAGATCATGTTTATTATTATTGTTCTATTGTCTCATGCTTCATTAGTTTTGGTTGTTTATCCTCTGAACACTAATTTAGTTCTTATCGCCAGTCTGTTATTCTTTGTTAAACTCACTGATTGTCACGATGCAGTTTATGAACGAGTTACAAAAAACTCTGTGCGTGGAATATGGGCACGCAGGTCGAAACTTGACCTTGTTGGTGCCCATATAAATGTATTTACTGGTGAATGGACACAGAAGGTATTAACTTTCATTATCTCAGTGATAGTTTTGAAACTAGATGTTATATCGCTTGCGTTGTGTTGCTGATATGCAAACGTCTTGTTGTAGAATGAACTACCTCGTGTCATATGTGTAGGCATGCAACATACTGTTAGGGATATTTTTTTCTTCTCGGCAGAGCGACCTAATAGTTTTGTTTATTAATTGATATATGACTGATAGGTTCAGTTGACTGGATACATAGTCATTTTGCCATGTACCAAAGAAGCTCCCTTTTGCTTCTTGAGTGACTATGCTTACAATTTACTAATATAATTGTCACTATATGGTTGGTACATAAACAAGCAAAATGTGCTTTCAAATTTTATGCGATGTTTAGTTTATGAGATTATTGATCAATTATCATCATGAAGTATTTTCAGTGGAATTATCCCTAATTGCAGGATGCAGGAATTGGCACAAGCATTGACTCATTCTATGAGTATCTTCTAAAGGTAAGGAATCCACTGTATTATAGCATTGCATATTTCAGACCTTGTATATTTCAGAACTGTTACATACATGTACTATAATAAACAGGTTTTTTTTTGTCTATATACCCATATCTTTTAAAGGTCATGAAAAAAATGAACTGTTTAGCTGTCTCCTCACCTTCGTTTCACCAATCCAGTATCATCATCGACCAAATAAGAGAGTTCATCTCCCTACCCCCTCTCAATATAGTGCATGCGCTATAGCAGTGTTGTATTCCATTGCATAATGTGTATAACTAGCTAGTCAGGGATTGTATTGAAAGCTATTAGCTATTGTTAGTTGTTTACTGTTAATATAATAAAATGAGCATCCACAATTGACTTTTCAAATTATGCTTCTATTTTCCTATAGCATGCACAAAACTTGGGTCATCAACTACCTGGTTATCTCATCATTTCCCTTTTTTTGTGTGTTTTAAATGTATTTTAACAGTTTTGTGTGTCAACACTCAACAGGCGTATTTATTATTTGGAGATGAAGAATATTTGTATATATTTCAGGAGGCTTACAAGGCTGCCATGCATTATCTCCATCATGATCCCTGGTAAAAATATCCTGTTAATGCAGTGTTGAATGAATTACAGGTGACCTGTGATTGTTTGAGGATATTTAGCTAGTACTCAGTGAATAAACTAATGGATTAAATCTGTCTGTATTTATGCCTTCGATATGAAACCTTAAGAGGCATAAGTACATATTTTCAATCATGTTTTTAGCTGTGGGTGATGATTGCATAGTTTAATTGTACATGTTACACTAGAGGTTCTTCAGCTGCTTTCTTGTCAAGTTTCAAATAAAAACCTACAATTTTAATTCCAGGTATGTGGAGGTAAATATGAATTCTGGTGCTACTGTTTGGCCACTATTCAACAGTCTCCAGGCATTCTGGCCAGGACTTCAGGTTTGGATTACTCGTATATCAGAGATAAAAAAAAATGATGCACACATTCTAGATGATTTCTTATTCTGCTTAGATTTAAGGTGTTAGCTGGAGATGTTGATCCTGCCATTCGAACTCATGCTGCCTTCTTCAGTGTATGGAAAAAATATGGCTTCACCCCAGAAGGGTTTAATCTTGCTACATCCACTGTTCAGGTAGTTAACTTTTTACTAAAAAAACTTTGGGTAGGATCATTATAAGCAGTGAGCCTCATATGGAATCATTCTTTTTCAAGAGATTTGAAACAGAACGATGAACCGTTGAGCTTTTGGTTGAAGAGTTGATTATAAAGTTTGGGGCACCAAAATGTTGAAGCACAAAGTACGTGCCACTTATTTATACTATCATTAACCCCACCATTTGGTATATTTCACAGAATGGACAAAGGAGCTACCCGCTGCGGCCTGAATTGATTGAAAGCACATATTGGCTGTTCAAGGCTACTAGAGATTATAGGTGTGTCTTTATCTACAAGGTGAAAATAGAAGTTATTCTTTTTTAATAATGCTCTTAGGTTTTTAAATGCAATTTCCCCAATGGTGAAAAGAAACGAGATTTGAGCGAGGTTCAATATGTGGCCATGCAGGGGACGTTTGGATCTCGAGCAATGCTGAATTTAGCCTAGCCCGGCAAGGTTTAGTGTTTGGTAGAAGATAAAAAAAAACCTAGCTTTTGATGGCAATCAAGCCCATAACTACCTGAAAAAACTTGCCTGATGAGGAGAGCCGAATCGGCTCCCCCCCCCCTCCCTGCCCGACGAACGCAGTGCGCGTAGTAGATCTCGTGTAACTACCCATTTGACTCAGTAAAAGCTAGCTAACCAAATGAGAGGTCTTGCTTATATCGGTTATAGCCCAAAGGAGCTAGATAAATCTAGCCTGGCTAGGTAAAGTAAGCGAAGGATCCAAACGCACCCGTATTGTTTCCTTATGGCATGCTGATATGGACAAAAGTATCAATGGTTTGACCGGATTATTAGTTACAAACACAAACAGTAACTTAAAGTTGTCATGAATAAATGTATATGCTTTTTAACTGACTCTACTAAGCTTTTGTGCCCTCTTTAATACTTTTGTGCCCTGGATTTAATGTTTTAGCTTTAATATGCAGGTACCTTGATGTTGGAAGGGATATATTAGCAAGCCTTCAATATGGTGCTAAATGTCCATGTGGTTACTGCCATATTTCAGATGTAGAAACCCACCAGCAGGATGACCACATGGAGAGTTTTTTCCTTGCAGAAACAGTGAGTTTATTTTCTAATATAATGTGGTTACATCCATGATTTCTCTCATGAACCAGCTTTACAGATATAGCCAGAAACTTAGGAGTAACTTTGTAACATGCGACATTAACTAGCATTCCTTGGCATAATTACTAGTATACTAGCATTAAATATTTACGCACTTATTTTGGAAGGTATTTAGCATCAGCAAACACAAGGGAACTGAAACTTGCAAATATATTTAGATCTTTGCCTAAATAACCAGCAATGCAACAATTTACTGCATATTTTCGTTGAGCTATTCTCTATTGTTGGTTAAATCTAATTAATTATTAGCGCATTCCAGGTCAAATATCTCTGGCTTCTTTTTGATTTAGCTGCAGGCCCTGATAATATTGTTGAAAATGGGCCATATAAGTAAGTACGACGCCGTAGATTCAATAAGTTCAATTGTTTATTCAGACGCATCCTTCCTGCTTACTGTAAATCAACTTTGCAGATACATATTTAGTACAGAAGGTCATCTGTTGCCTGCTACTCCTCAGATAACCTTGTTAGATGAGCATTGCTTGTATGCTGGAGCATTCTGCAATGGTACTGCAGGCCATGGATATGGTACCGGTGATAGTTCTAATAAGCATCAAAATGCAAACTCTGTTCCGTTCGATGATAGTCGAACACCTTCCGATCAATCTTTATCCAATATTTTGTCTACGACAAGAGGGTACATCAAGGTATTGTCTGTTGCATATCTGATTTGCGGTTTTTTTTACACTGCATTTATAGGCATTATTGAAAGAAAAATGGAATCATATGGATTGCATTGTCCAAGTGATGCATCAGATGAAACATATAGGTTGGAGATGTTAACATCAAATTGTCAACAAACCTTTCGTTGCTGCACAGAATTGATAAGATTTGCAATGCAACATGAACTATAAGTAGTTGGAGTACCGCGCTAGCTAGCTGATATACTTGGAAGGCCTAATTTTTCGGGCATTATTTGAAATGCTTGGCTTGCTAAGAGGATCTTCTATGAATGTTACCACATTGATCATCGTGTAATACATAGGCAAAAGTTAGATGATGTATCCATTTTTAGTAGCTTAGTCTTTTTTTCTAACCACAATGTTTTTTTGGGTTAGGGAGTTTGTCCAGGATTAACTCATGCCCAGAAACTTGGCATATCATACTCTGCCGAGGAGGATAACTCAATACAGCAGAATTCTGGAAGTAGTGAGAATCTTGATGAATCACACGTGATCAAATCCAGTGTCCAAGCTCAATCAAGTTCTGTTATATTGATATCGCATCCAGTCGCAAGCCAAACTGAGGAGCCTACGTCGGGCAGAAGTCAGTACAATGCAAACATTGTGGCAACTGCTGAGTCTGTAGGGACTGATACTGCCGGCGCCTCATCCCACCCCGAGGATCTTGTTAAGGAAACTGAGAGCGTCTCTGAACAGAAAGAAATCAATGACAAAGAGATCGCTTCTCAGGGTAGTCAACCGACCGAAGGAAGATACCTGACCTAATGTAGGAACGAAAACTTTCACTTAAACTGGATACCATCATTTCAGGGCTTACCATATTACAAGTCTGCACGTCAGGTTACAAAACAACAAGTGTTGATACAAGGCCCATAGATCAGTACCTCCTGACCACAGTTGAATTATAGTGAAAATGAAAAATCTCGCAATGGGACTACCCTTGAGTGGATCTGTGGTCTCGATACACAACATTTGGATTTACCACAAGGCATCAGCTGTGTTCTTTCTGACAAATTTAGAACGAGCATTCCTTGATTCATTCTGTTTGTAACTTTGTACTGGTCCGATAGATTCTTCTGATCAAATAGCGGCTGTATAGTATTGTACACTAGAGCAATCAACAAACTGAATGTCCAAATGACTCATACATGGGCCAGATTCCATCCAAAACTGAGTTCTGCAAATTTATCTTGTTAAGTTGCCAGATGCGTGCACAATCCCCCATGGAGAAAGTACTTTATCTGATGCTAAAACATCTCTCAGAATAGGAACAGTTTAGATACAACACAGCCATGTACGTTCTCCTCAAATTACACCGTTCACAACCACCATGTTTACATGTATAGAGGCTCTCTAGAGCGAGAGGCCGCCGGACTCCTCGTCCTCCTCGAGGTCGGAGGTGTAGATGGTGTAGAGCGACCAGATGAGGCCGAACACCCCGAGCAGGATCCACCCCAGCAGGTTGTTGCTCAGCCCGAGGCTGAGCCCGGTGCCCTCCGTCGACATCCTCTCGTCGACGAGCGCCATCGCGGGCGCCGCCGTCGCCGCCATCGCCAGTAGCGACGCGCCGGCTCCCTTGACGGCCGCCGCCGGTGTCGCCGCCTCCTTGGAGTAGTTGCACCTCACCCTCTCGCTCCTCCTCGCCCTCATCTGCGGCAGCCCTGCACACATACAGAACACGCTCATCACCATGCTCAGACACAACGACGTACGACGACGACCAGTGCAAAATGGATCATGCATGGCATGGAATTACTGAAGTTGCCATACCAAGTGGCCCGGCGAGGACGGCGCGGGCAACGACGGAGGTCGCCGCGGCGGCGCTGACGGTGGCCATGGCGGTTGCCTTGCCTCGATCTCTCGCTGGCTGCTTTGCCGCTGCTGGGGAGTGGTGTGTAACGCGCGTGTGTGTGGCTCGCGTCGGTGGCGTTTCCCTTTTAAGGCGATATATGTCAAAATTATCCGCGAGATCGATCTGGCGTGGCCACGAATCGCCTGGCGCCACCGGGATTGGGTGAGGCGCGGGAGTGGCTATCCTTGCGAGCATGGCCTATCCGGTCGTGGCCAACCCGCAGTCGCCACATGGACATGCTGATGCCACGCCGGAAACGAATGAGTGGACGTCTGCGCAGCGGATTCAGTTGGGCCAAGTAGTGTAGCGGGCTAAACCAGAATTTTTTTTCTCTAGCGCAGATATACTACGAATTAAGGCCAATTATTCACTCTTGCTCTTTCTTTTCTCTGCCGTCCAGTTGTTTGCATGAGCTAAATGTCCGTGCTTTAAAGTATAAGTTACTCCATATGCTACTCCCTCCATCTCAAAATATAACAACTTTTAGCTCTTAGGATTCGTCTCAAAATATAACAACTTCTCCACCAACATTCTCTTCATAACCAATCACAACCCTCCACTGTTCACTTTTACCACCTACTTCTACTACTCATTCAACCACAACCCTCCACTACTAACTTCTACCTACTTTTTTAATAATCGTGTCCAACTCTAAAACTTCTTATATTTTGAGACGGAGGGAGTAATATTGTTTAAAATAAATTTATGAGAAAATCAAAGAAATGTCATTAACAAACGTCTAATTCCAAGAAATGTCATCGACAAGTACAAGTTCTATAAAATGCCATCGTACAGACGATTTTGTCCCAGAAATATCATTGTCGCTAGGGTTACATCCATCCCGCACCGCCAAATACACTATCCATCCTATAGCACTTAACTGGGAATCGCTAACGGAACTCTAACAGCGATGACATTTTTGGGACAAAGTCGCTTGTACGATGGCATCTCATGGAACTCACACTTGTTGATAACATTTCTTGGAATTGAATGCTTATCAATGGCATTTCATAGATTTTTCTCTAAATTTATTGTGATGTTTTTTAGAACAAATTGTCCCTATATATGTATTGGATAATAAACTTGTATTTTAAACATGAAATAAGATATAACCAACATATAGAATATAAATATTTTTAATATTAATTGAAGTACATGAAGTAGTACTTGGTAAAGAGTCGGTGAGGGTGTGCCAGATACAATACCACCATATTATTTTTCTAGCAGAGTATAATTAATAGGAGTAGCATCTATGTAACGTGTAGTTGTGCACTGCTCTTTTTTTTTCGAACGTGTAGTTGTGCACTGTGATTCCACCGGTTCGAATCTTATTCTTTGCTAGTATGTATTGTAGTATATGAGAACTACCTTTTTTTTTTTTGGAAACAGAACTGTTAACAATAAAAATTAGTAAAATACGAAAGGGTAAATATAGATCCAAAGCGTATTTGGAAGAGCTAAAATGGTTTCAAAACGGTGCAGTGCATCGACTGGGAACCGTATCGGCCGATACAGAATCAAGCGTCGATACATACTGGTTTTGAGTTCATGTCAAGCTCGGGTTAAGAATTCAAAATTATTGCCATACAAGGATGGAGTCCAAAATACAGCAATTGTATCTATTAATTGGGGTAAGAGTTGGTTTTCCTTTTTATATTTTAGAAATCTATGTTAGAGTCCACAATGGGCTAGTGTGTTTATTTCTATAAAGTTTGAGTCGTGTCCGATATGGACAAGTTTTATACTACGGGTATAAATATATGCCCAAGATATTGTAAGAAAAACAACAACAGTTCAATAATAATCTCGGTGCACCGCCACACTTTTTAAATTTTCAACTTTCTCGACAAGTTCTTGCTTCGAGTTAGGGCATCGGTTTCAATCTTCTAGCAAGAGGTATGGCTTGTTAAGTTTTAGATGTTCTAATCTATCCTATAAAACTGCTGACTATCAAATATCATGGCTAATCTAACTCAATGGTTCAACTTACCTATATCAGCCGAGCCCTTTTATAGGGTTTTGTTAGCATCGGCTAAATTGTTTTTGTCGGTTTAGATTAGCTGAGGTATCACCACCATGAAAATCAGTTAAAATCTTAGTTGTTTAGACTTTATGCTTCTCTTTTATACTTAGTGTTGCATCAGTTAAATTTGATCTACTAAGTCGTGCTTAGAATCATAAAAACTAACTTGTTTCTTGATTGCCAATAGATGTATAATCGAAGTTTCAGCCGATCTTACATGATATGACTGTTTTGCTATGTTTAATTACTTTAATCATGCTTTTCATATCGTATCTGCTCTTTATATGAGTATATCACTTTATTTAAATATAACAAGCTTTCTCTGGATATATTTACCTAGATTGATGTACTTTTGTAAGGATTTATTGGAGTAATAGCTAATACGGTATCTTTTTAACCTAAGTATTGTGTGCAGCTATGATATAAACACATGTAATCTCCAATCTATTAAATCCAATTTATGAGCAATCCATACTGCTCGATTAGGTTCGATCTATACCGTTTGCTCACAATTCAGAGAAAGATCAGATTAGGGATTATTTGTTTGATTGCATCTACAGCCGATGGAGCATGTTTAGGGTTTGTTTTTTCTTGATTATCTCATACCTAATAGCCGATTTGGTCAGATCGCATCAGCTAGGTCGGTACGATACGTCATCGGCCTATCGATCGATCGGCTATCGTGTTCTAACTTCATTTTATTATTTATCCTTGTTGGTTGCAGAATCAAACCAACTATCACGTATGCCCTGAACCCGAAAACGAGATTTGGATCTGCACTGGAGCTAAGCAGAACTCCCAAACCGCCGTGTTTTCAAAATACTCATACACATATACATATACATACACACCTCTTGTTGCATATACATACACATACACACACCTTTTACCTTTAGATGAACACACGCGCACACACGAACGTCGCCTAGTGCTGAAATATAAAAGGTAGGTGTAAATGCAAGTAGGGGGATCAGAATTAGACTATGATCACTACTGGAGACCATCTTTGTCGGATCGGCCAAAATCCACAATGGTCTCGATTCTTTAAAAACAGGGACTAAAAATTATCTTTAGCCCCGGCTGAAAAGCCCATAACTATTTTATGATTTTAGTCCCGGTTGGTAACGATCATTTTTACTCTCGGTTGCAAAAGTGTCTGCCCCCTACTTTTTATTCCCGGTTGGAAACACCAACCAGGACAAAAAATTGGCGCATAGTATATAATCCGTCGGACTTATCCTCTACCAATCACACCTCTTCCCTTATCCTCCTCCTCTCTTTCCTTATCCCCTCCCTTTCCTCCCTCTTTTCCTCTGCCTTATCCTCTCAAGCGAGCGAGCAGGCGGGCGCGCGAGGGAGCTAGCGAGGTGCGGCGGGCGGTAGCCTGCACGGCGCCGGCCGGCCGGCGCGGAGGGCCGTGCAGCAGGCGGCGGCCGGCGGCCTACGCCTCTGCTGGATCTGAGATTTTTTTTTTAGATTTTGTAATTCATTGCATGGATTTGATTTGTGATTCATCTATGATGTATTTGATTTGTGTGCAGTGAATATGTGATGTATTTGTGATAATTTTTAATCCCGGTTATTTCACCCGGGAGTAAAGAACGTGGTGCCGGTTATATAACCGGAACTACAGGGGGTTACCAACCGAGAGTAAAGCATCTTTCTCCAGCAGTGGACCTAATTAAGCCAGCCCATTATAACTTAGAGTTGTGAGCATCATCAGTTTCATGGTGGAAAAATGGCCTCGTAGTGAAAATTGAACCTCAGGCCTCGAGCGTACGTTTCTAGAACAATTTCAAGCTGGCAGATTGCATCAACATCAAGCAGAAGCAGATCGACCATCCACACGTGGGAAAGGGGAGTGCACATGGAACACGTGACGGTTTCAAATGTCCATTAGACGGCCACTGTATTTACTATCTCCATGGTACTAAAATATAAGGTACTTTTTTTTAAGTGGAAAGACTTCCTAATAAATTAATGGACTCAGCTAAATCTGGTTACCAGACTATCAATGTCTTCCAGCATGCCATCCCAAGAGAGATTGGTTTATTGAGAGCACTTACATCCTAATTAACGCGTTGTCAGAGTGTGTGGCACATAATTGCATGAACGGAGACGATACACGATTGAGAAATGAGAAAAGCTACTCATAATCTTCGGAGTTCATATATGACACCACCCATTAGCAAGAGATTAAAAAACAAGTCTAATGTAAAATACTTTGGATGGACGGGACACGTACATACTACTATTCCTCCAAAATCCTTATCTCAAACCCACAGCAGCATAAACTCCGCTCGTTTTTGACCAATCGCTACCGCCTACCATTATCTAACCTGATTAACCATCCCAATTAATATCGAGTTATCTAATCAATTCCTATACTACTACCTAGCGCTCGACGACAAGGTCTCACATGCCGCGCACGCGTCTACTCAAGCTCAACACACCAACCACTTGGCGATAATACTAGTATAATAGTTCCACGTGACGCGACTTACATCAGCAAAAGCACACGTGACACGTTACACGTACTGAGAAAATTAACCGAGTCAGTTTTCTTCCCGTGGACTCTAAAGCCGCGGTTTAATTAAGTGTAAAACGATTCTAAGCTTGGGACATCCTCTCAAATAAATTAATATGTGATATAACACTTTACAATCATATAGGTTTAAATTTAAATTCAATAAGTTATAACAAAGAAAACAAATTTAGTTTTAACTAACTAAAGTTTAATTTATTGTTTTTTCTGCAACATGTAGAGATCAAGTTTTAACTTGAGAAAGTAGTGTCATGATTTAAACAATTATATAAAAATTACATAAAATTTGATAAGGTAGACTATGATAATATAAGACAATGTATAAACATGCAAGTCTAAATTCGATCGACATGAAAAAACAAAAATAACAAATTTTATCTGCGCTGCACGGGTACTATTCACTGTCTGATTTTTATTATTTTTGTTTCTCCAGATGTAGATCAAATTTAGTCTTGTATGTTTGTGTATAGACTTATATCATTCCAATCGTTGTTACTAATATTTTTTAATATTTTATTTAATTATTTAAGTCACATGCAAATGATGGATGTCATGGTATTTAGGTGTAGAAAATCCTTATCCGTTTTAACTTACACATTTGTAGAGTAACGTACATAGAAATAAGCTATCTCATTAGCCTCTTTAAAGTTTTTCTACAACTGACTATATTTATAAATTTAAACGACATAAAAAGAACACGACCAAAAAGAGTTTAAATTTTAAAATGATTTTATAAGTGGTTAACCCACCCGGCCATCCTCTGCGGTGGGGCCCAGGGCGTGCCTTCAACGTGGCCGCGTCGCTTACCGGTCAAACTAGCCGTGCGCGCGTAACGACCGGTCGTCGTGCTGCGCGGCTGGCGCGCTTCGTGTGTGTCGTACTCGATCGTACTACGTAGTAAAGCACGGTAGCAGCGCCGTAGGTTGTATATATATAAGCGCAGAGACGCGTGGGAGCTGGCGCCACGGCATGCATGCACAGCCATGGAGAACGACGACGACGTGGAGCATCCCTTCTACTACTTCGTCCACGACGACGCGGCCGCCGGCGTCGACGACCACGAGGAGTTGCTGGCAAGCCTCGGCTTCCTCCTCCCTCCTCCTCCTCCGCCGCCGCCGCCACCGCAGCCTGATCAGGGAAGGAGCGCCTTCGCGGCGTACCAGAGTACCGCGGCGATGGCGTCGTCGTCGTCGTCGTCGGAGTCTCTGAGCCGGCGGTACCACTCCTCTGCGTCGAACGTCCACCGGAGAATGCACAGGTTCCTCAGGAGCATCTATGACGACGCCGGGGACGACGCGGGGGCAACCGCGGAAATGCAGCCGGCGGAGGGCGAGCAGCAGCAGGCGGCGCCGAGCGGCGGCAGCGCGCGGTTCCGGCACATCATGCGGGAGCGGCTGCGTCGGGAGCGCCTCAGCCAGGGCTACGCCGACCTCCAAGCCATCCTCCCAACCGGCGCATCATCATCAAAAGTACTCGTAAAATCACTCATCAGGAACTACATGAGCGTGCGTTCTTTTCAATTGTTCGATCGTCCTGCTCGGCTCATCATTTTTCGCCGCCATTTGTACCTCAGGGTGGCAAGAACACCATCGTCGCCGCGGCGGCAAACTACATCCGGGAGCTGGAGGGGAGGAAGGGGTGGCTCTGCGCGCAGAACGAGTTGCTGGAGCGGACGACGCCGAAGCCCGGCGCCGGCATGGTGGTGAAGGTGCGCGCCGAGAGTGAGCTCGGCTCGACGGTGGACGTGTTCGAGGCGGTGCTCCGGCGGCTCAAGGCCATGGACGAGCTGCAGGTGACGGCGATCCAGTCGTGGTTCGGCGCCGGCGGGATGTGGATGGACGTCGCGGTGGAGTCCAAGGTACATTACAAATGTCGCGCACAATGAGAAAACAAGTTCATGTGCTTCTGATTTGTTAATATTAATCAACATCAACTGTGTGCCATTGATTGATGGTTGAAAAGTTCAAAAAAATAACAAGTTAGTGTCGTAAAAACATATGTTTAGTATGTGCTACTTGGTGATCATGTGTAAAGAAAAAATGAACTGTGGTAGTTGACTTGAATGCATGACTTCATAGCGAGTCATGTAAACGAGTGACAGTTTTATATATGTGGACCAGATTAAACTTATAAACTCATTGATTTTGTCGCTACTGCAAAAGTCGAGTATAAAGTATAAACCCCACATTTCGTGTGGCTAGATAACTTAATGTAAAGCTGAACTTGTTTGTTTATTTACGACTAGTAGTGTCAATTGGATCAACTTGATCTCATTGCTTTCATTAAAAAAACAGTATGCAACAACAAATGACATGCATGAATTAATCAATGCACAAGATATTAAAAGTAGGAGGAATATATCAGGCGCTGAAAATTCTTCCCTGGCCAGAATAAGTTTGCCAGATGTTTCACATTCCAGCTTAATTTTAGCACATTTTAGGAGGATTGACAATACTGGCATTGATCTCCATCAACCATGCATGCATCTATTGTCTCAGTTATGCAGATGAGAATTAATTTTGTGTGGTTTAACAACAAGTACTACATCCCAAAATAATAAATTATGTATACGAATCTGAATATATAACAAAATTTGATTTATTTTAGGAGAAGGAGGATTAATTATATATTATTGTTTTTCTTGATTTTCCTTATACTACTTACTAATTAAATTTTCCATTTAATTTTCTCGTACGCAAAGATATCTTCGCGAGAGGTGGACAAAGCAATAACAAATGCCTTGAAGGAACTTCAGGAGATCGAATACTCCGAATACTCCTGCTTGCAAGATCCAATGAGAAGTGGGACGAGCTTTAGTTGTCAAGTTGAAAGTGGTGTACTACTAATGAGTTGATTACTGTTCGGTGTTCTAATTAAGTACTGCCGATGTTCTTTACAAGTAAGCAAAGTAATGAATAAATGGAAAAGGTATTTTAAACTCTTGTGGGGATGTCCTTGTTTGTTTAAATACTATCAAAATAATTATTTAGGACTCTAAAAAAATTAAGAATATTTATACCATATGAATAAACTACTTTAAAAAATCAAGTCTAAACTCAACCCACACATTGAGTCAAAAGAGAAAAAATCAGACATGAATAGTATTGGTACTATTTAGTTTGAATTTCTTTTTTTTTTCTCAAAATGTATAGATCGAATTTGATATGATTTTTGGTGGAGTGGTATAGGTGTTAGTGTACTCTACCTTACCAAATTTTATTATAATTTTCACAACCATTTATATTATTTTTAAAAAAAGGTTATATGAGGGAACATCACCTCTTGAGGCATATATTAGAATCCTCTCCCGAAATAAATGATGATGCATCTCCCGAAAGTCATTGTACATCACGCACATCCTACTTTCTTAATGTCATTTTAAATAATTATAGTAAAAAATAAAAATAATTTACAAGCATTGATTATGGTTCTTTGCTTTAGAAGCAAGTGAGGTCAACTTGATTTACACGTGGAGAGAAAAATAATAATTCATAGCAATGAATTATTCCTTCGTACGTATATGCAATAAGGCATTGTTTAGCTCAAAAAATTTTAGTCAAAAACGTCACATCAAATGTTTGGACACATGCATGGGACATTAAATATGGGAAAAAAAACTAATTGCACAGTTTGCATGTAAATTGCGAGACAAATCTTGAGCCTAATTATACCATGATTTGACAATGTGATGCTACCGTAAATATTTACTAATGACGGATTAATTAGGCTTAATAAATTCGTCTCGTAGTTTATAGGTGAAATTTGTAATTTGTTTGTTATTAGTCTACATTTAATACTTTAAATGTGTGTCCGTATACTTAAAAACTTTACACCTAAAGAACTAAACACACCATAAAGAAGCAGCCTCACATGTTTATCAAGTGGAATACGAGTAGTATGACACCATAAAACTGTAATTGTAATATTAGGTGATGACTGCGACATACCATAAAGAAGCACCCAAAGTACTAACATTTTTATACTTCAAGGCCTGCATTGACCAGTGGAGTAGTGTGAAGGATGTTCTCACATTGTGAGTAGATATAAATTTGTTTCTCCTCTTGTCAACCTGATGTGAAATCCGATGCCCGCGTTGTACAACTTCGATCGAGGTTCCAACGGTCGAACCCAGTAGCCTGCACCTGTCACAAACTCACAATCTTTAAAGAAAATCGTCGCATTTGCGTTATGTGCGTGACACGCTTCTAACCGTTCTTCGTTTTAGAGACGTGCCGCGTGTACGTACGCCCCACCTCGCTGGAAACTGCTGAGAGAGACCAGACGAGTCAAACGAGGTCGCAGCAGTAGAATTGTCAAATTAATCTTCCTTCAGCTATCGGTTGCGTCTACATCAGCAAATGATTCTCCAATCGCGAGCCGTCACGCGATCTGTACTACGGAGTATAGTGCCTTTCAGCTCGATCGCCCCCCTACTTCCAGGTAGCGCACAAAATGTCGTGGTCGCGCGCTCGGTTTCATGCTTGATCATCGTGACGCGCAGCTGGTTACCAGCAGAAGGCCCGGCAAGGCGGCAACTGCGTAGAACCCCTGCGCCCACGCCCACGCCCACGCCCACGCCCAGCTGGTGTCCCGGTCTTGCCTGCCTGCCTGTAGAAATCACGGGGGATCATCCCTCTGCATCAGCGCGCGCGAGCGACGGAATCACGGAAATGATCGATCAGCCAATAATCAACCAGGCCTCGGCACGGCCACGCGCCGTGTTCGCACCGGCCATCACACGCGCGCGGTCACGGCCGCAAAATTAAAGGAAGTCAGCGATTTGGGGCGTTTTTGCGGGGAGTACGTGCGTGCTCTCGATTAGCGGGAGGCGCGCGGCATGTCGACGCGCACGTACGTACGTACGTATACGCACGCCGGTACACGGTGGGTTCGAGCAATGGACCGACCGACACATGTCATGTACGTGCAGACGGTGCAGCGGTTGATCGCGTAAGGCCGATTGCTGCTGTGTGTTCGTTTGCCGTCCTGTTCGCAATGTGTTGTACCTTTCTTCTCTCTTCTCATCAGTTTCTTCTCATCAGTTTACTGTGCAAGGGGGTGTTTAGATGAAGGGTGTAAATCAGGCAGACCTCGGCACGAGGCCACGAGTCGACTCCGAATCGACCCCGCGGGCCCGCACGCGCTCCAACGGCGTACATGACTCGTATACGTGGCGGCGCCCCCTAGCTTCTTCCTGTCCGATGCACACGGCGCGCGGGGTCACACCCGCAGGGGAGAGTGGGGAGGGGGGAGGTCAGGGACGAGATGCCGCACGTCGACGTACGCACGCACGCACGCCAGGAGAGCAATGGACCGCTGGACGCCATGTCATATCACATATGTCACCTGACATACGTGCAGTGGTTGATCGGGAAACA
Organism: Oryza sativa Japonica Group; assembly: GCF_034140825.1. Lineage (NCBI taxonomy): Eukaryota > Viridiplantae > Streptophyta > Magnoliopsida > Poales > Poaceae > Oryza > Oryza sativa. The sequence goes on from NC_089035.1 coordinate 33,324,848, forward strand.
CAGTTGCTTGTGTGTTTTCGTCGCCGTGCTGTTCGCTACGTGTTGTACAGGAATGAACACGACTGTGTGAACTGTGAAATGAATTGCTCGTCAAATTATTATTGTTGTGTATTATCTTTTTAGATAATGGAATATAATATTTTGACATTTGCTTAAAAGAGTTAAAGCTAATTATTACAATCTAGCACTCTAAAAAAAGTGTAGTCCAAATAAAATAAACACAGCAACCATAAAAAAACCAAACCAATACAAGGAAAACACAATTATTTAAGATTGTTTGTCAATCTCCAGCATAGTTAGCAAAAAGTTACATAACCGTCGTTTCAAGCTTACGACACGCAACTTTCAGATGCTCTTCATCTGCTTCACACTTTTGTAATTGTGCCCAAAACCAAAGCCAATGTGTTGCTCTGAAAATTATCTGCTTATAAGAAATAGATGGTGATTTGTCAAAAACCATATCATTCCTACTCAACCACAGAGCTCAACATATGACAGATGCTCCTACAAGTATCAGTTTACTCATTTTCTTGTCAACCCCCATTAGCCAAGCATCAAACATATGAGATATGTTAGTAAGAAGGTTAAAACAAAATGAGAACTGAACTGCTCTTCATATAAACTTTGCATAATGACAGTCCATAAAAAGATGTTGAATAGTCTCATTTTTCATACAAACATCTTAAACTACTATTCCAATTCCGTCTTGCCAAATTGTCCTTAGTTAACACAACATCTTTAAGCAAGTACCACATAAAGATCTTAATCTTAATCTTAAGTGGCATCTTAAGCTTCCAAATACACTTATTCCTCTCGATGTAACCATTATTAATTAAAGCTAGATACATTGACCTAACAGAAAACCGACCATTCTGATGATAATTCCATCTAAAACAGTTAGAAGAATGGTTCAACTGGATATGCACATTAGAAGCACACAATTCATGCCCATATGCAAGGTTCTGCCCAACTAAGGCTCTCCTAAATGAAACATTAAGCGGAACAGCTCCCATGACATTAGCAATAGAAGAGGTTTTCCTTCGGACAATAGCATATAGAGATGAATATTTATCCTTAAAGGCCAAATTTCCTAGCCATTTATCTTCCCAAAATCTTACTTGCTCCCCATTATTCACATTTCAGGAAACCATATTTAAGAAATCACTTTTGACCTTCATGAGACCTGACCAAAAATGAGAGTCGCCTTATTTCCTATCAACTTGCATTATAGACTTATTATAAAGATACTTCCTCTTCAATAATTCTTGCCAAACACCTTCTTCATTTATTAATTTATAAACAACCACTTACTCAAAACACATTTATTTTGAATTTCCAGATTGTGAATCCCTAATCCTCCCTGGTCTTTGGGTTGGCAAATGATATCCCATCTAATGAGTTTGTACTTTTTCTTATGATCATTCCCTTGCCAAAAGAAACGTGATCTATAATAATCAAATTTTTGAAGAACACCTTTCGGTATCTTAAAAAAGAATATCGTAAACATGGCTAAACTTAAAAGAACATAATTAAAATTTCTTATTAAATAAATAAATTCATTACTTATAAAGAATAATATAATACTTTTACGTAACTATATAACTATTTAGCAACACACAATTACACAGAGAAAAAAAAGCTATTTTCTCGTCTGTCTTTTTTCCAACCAAAAGCTATTATACCTCGTTTTGATTTAGATAGTTCTTTCTAAATTTAGAATGGGCTTCATACTTGGAGTTGTTTTAGCTCTTCTTGTACAGTCATCATACGCCTAGTCTAGGTACAATCTAGGAATAAGTCCACTTAACTCTCTTAACTATTGGCCGAATCCGATTTGTATCCCTAAACCACAATACTGGATATCTCAACCCCCAAATTATCAAAACCGTTGCAATTTTACTCCTTTGTGCTGACGTGGCATTCACGTGGCACCCTAGTCATCAAATATTTTTTTAAAAAAGGTGGGGCCCACCTATCATCAAATCACCCTCTATGTACTAATCTCTCTCTCCTTCCCTCTCTGCCTATCTTCTTCTAGGCTCGATAGTAGCAGGGCGCCAGGATGACGATGGGAAGCGGCAGCGGCGGGACGACAAGTAGGGCTCTCCTCTCTCTCCCACCCTGGCCCCTTTCGCCCTAGCGTTTGTCGCGGAGTGGTTGGTCGAGCGGGGATGCAGAGCGGCGGTGGAGAATACGGTGGGGCTGCTTTTGGTGGCTCTTGCAGTTCGATCCAGCGGCGGCCCTTCCTCTCCCCACCGTCGCGGCGACGCCATGGACGAGCTCGATTGCGGTGAGCACCAACTCAACGGCACCACCAGTGTGGAGATCCACCTTGAGGATGGCCCTCGAGTATGTGCTTGTACTGCGTTGGCATCAGCTCTGAGATTGCCAGCGCTCCACCCACTGCCCTTGCACCCTGCCCAAGTGCCAATCGAGGTTGGTGGCGTGGAAGGTGGCGATGGCGGTAAGGTTGAAGCTGGCGCCGTTGAGGACGTCACAAAGGAAGTTAAAGGCGAAGAGGAGCACGAAGAGGTGGCAAACGGTGACAAAGAGAGCGTAGTGGATCCCTTCCTAGATGTTGAGGTAGGAGGTGACTACCGCTATTGAGGCCCGCAGTGTCGACACGCATAGCACCCACAGGAACGTCACTACTGTTTCTGTTGCCTCTGCCCACACCACCACTGCCACCGCTTCTTGCTCTGCTGCTTGTTGGGGAAAAGATAGAGAAGGAGAAGAGGGATGAAAAGTGGGTCCCACTTTTTATATATTTTTCCTAGTCACTTACATGTGGGCTTCACCTGTATTTTTGTGACTGGGCTGACACGTCAACATAGTGGACTAAGTCAATATGCCATGTCAGCAAAAATACACTCTAAAACTATTGAGGGAGTCAAATTGTATGGGTTTTAATAGTTTGAGGGGGGGGTGTCTAGATATCTGATATTACGGTTGGGGGACACGAATCAGATTGGAGCTATATTTGAGGGAGTCAAAATGAACTTAGATCCAATAATCTAATAGGCCCAACCGAATGGGCCGCTACAAACCCATCGAGAACAAGTGAACAATGGGCTCAAGTGCCAAGCGAACTTTCCTTATCTTTCTTGCGGCACAAGCCCATCATGAACAATATGTTCAAGTGGGCCAAACGAGCCATCCGCCATCCTCCCTTGCTTGAAGTATACTCCCTCTGTCCAATAATATTAAAACCTAGGACTGGATGGTACGTTTCATGGTACAACGAATCTAGATAGATGTGAATTTGGACAGATGCATGTTCAGATTTATTGTACTATGAAACATCTCATTCAATCTTAGGTTGTAATATTATGGGACGGAGGGAGCAGTGCTCCTCCCCATCCTCTCTTCCTTGCAGTATTAACACCCTCCCCTTCCGTTCCGTGGCTTCCAGAAGCAAAAAAAAAAGGGAATCAAACTTGTAACAGACACCGTCGCGTGAGCATCTCGTGCCATTCGCCACCCAGTCGCCAACCTCCCCTTCCCTTCCCCTCCCCTCCCCTCCCGTCTCCCATGGCTGCCTCTCCGCCATGGGCGAACCTCATCGGCGCCCTCGTGCGCGAGATCGCCACCCGCCTCCCGTGCAAGTTCGATCGCGTGCACTTCGCCGCCGTCTGCCGATCATGGCGCGAGTCCCTCGAGCAGCTCGCTCCCCTGCCCCGGTCTCCCGCTCTGCCGTTTCTCATCCTACCGCTCGCTGAGGGGCCTGCCGTCTCCTGCATCCTGAGCGACTACGCCACCCACCCAGCCGTCGTCCCGGATTGGGTGCGGTACGCTCGCTACATCGGCGCGTACGACGATGGCTGGGTCTTCCTCTCCACTGCTCCACCTCAAGGTCCCCAACACCACCTCCTCCTCGATACCTACCAATTCGATCGTCACATCAACCTCCCCGACGCGTTCATCGTGTTGGTGCTAAATATTTCCTAAGCAGGGGATCAGAGAAGAGGAGCAGAGAAGCTTGTGCTAGTTTTAACTGGTTTCTTTACTTGCTTGCTTGAGGGCTGAACAGTACACTTGCTTGTACGTTGGGCAGCACACCATCATCAGTCTATACACATGCACTGGCTTTCTATTTATAGGCTTGATAAACCGACATGTAGGAAGCTTCAGGACCTAGCTAGAGACTTGTAGTACTACTACATTGTCAAACTTCACTGGTACTAGTACTACTGTAAAATCACATCATGCATGTCTACACACTACACTGTTCTAGAAAATTTACAGAGCAAGGACTTCAACCTTGACTTTAGTTTCACGAGTAGTAGAGAGGGTTAGAGAGTAGGCTGGTATGTTCTAGAAATAAATTAACTCCAACACATCGAGCACCACACCGGAGCGCTGTTGCCGTTGTCCATCGTCGCCGCCGCCCTCTCATTCTATCCAGACGTCGACGGACGATGCGTCTTCGCCGGAATCATCAACGTCGGTCCCGTCCCACAAGGCCGGCCAATGATTGCGTTCTGGCGCATCTTCGATCCGGTGGTCCCTGGCTTGTTCAGCGGCCCACTGAACCCGCGCAGGGAATGGGATGCGGTGGACGTCGTGCACCACCATGGAGCCTTCCATTTCCTCACCCAAGGGGAGCACATCATTGTGGCCAAACCGGAGTTCCACTATTGGTGTCCGGTCCCGGCTATGCCTCAAGTCGACTGGGAGTTTCGCTGCTTCCCATCGAACAGGCGCGGCTACAACCAGCAGCACGTCAAGGCGCGCTACCTAGTGAAGTCCCGCGAAGACCTGCTCATGGTCGTGAGGTGCTCCCCTCATCCTGGACAGCCGACGTCGGCGTTCAAGGTGTTCCGGATGGTGCCAAGCCAGCGGGCTCGGTGTCGGCAGTACATTTGGCAGAGGGTGCCCTCACTGGGTGGCCGGATGCTGTTCGTCGGGCGTGGCTGCTCTAGATCCTACGAGGCGGATCACTACCCCGCCGGCATCGCGGGCGGCATCTACTTCTTCGATGATGGGTTCATCCAGGACCCGGTGATGCTGCAGCAACCGCAGTACAGCTGCAGCGACTGCGGGAAATGGACGGAATCACCTGGCCCCATGGTGGAGCGCTGCTTCCCGGCACAAGGCGCATCGAACTACTCCCCCCAAGGTTGGCGTCTCCCTTGAGAGTTGAGACGGAGAAGACGGCAAGGTTCGGAAACATTGCTCTATCAAAAGAGGAAGTTATTTTGTGATCTTAGCTAACATGTGCTTCCTCTGCATTGTGTTCGTTTCCCCCTCTTGCTGTGTGTGGTATTGTAGTGCTGAGATAATATCAATCCAAGTTACACCATTTGATACCTTTCTGTTTCCCTTTGGATGATTCGAGACTTGAAGTAGTTTATTGATCCCTGTGTTGCAACTGATATATAATGTGGGGATTGATGTGCATGACTGTGCGCTTACATTTTGTTTGATGGAAGCATACCTTTATTGATAGATCGATGGGGCCGTATGTTTGCCTTGCGTTTCGTGGATTATCTTCATGGAACTTGATGTTTGGTTATTCAATTTCTGTCGGGGCTTCCTGATAATTTCCCGAAGAAAGTTTGAACGTTGAGGTTCTGTGCTGAATGCAGCCTACGAATTGTCTGAATGTTGATTTATTTCTATTATTTTCCATGAATTTGCACTTCTTGTTTTTTTTTTCTTACCAAGTTTGGTTATGCCGCTCTAAATTTCCTATGCAGAGCTCTCAATTTTGCAGAAATTGCAGGTTATTTTCTTTCTTTGGTGACTGCAGATTCCTCTGATTCTTTATGGTTAACAGGTTACTTGCTAATATGATACTTTACTTTCTTCTATCTTGGGATTCGGTTGATGGCACCACAAATTTGTCTTAACTAGTGCAAGCCACATGCATCACTCCACACAGTCCATTTTTATTGTTCAGATGAAATAAAGAGCAGTTTGGTCTGAGAAACTTATGGCCTGAAATGTAACTGAACAGTGTCTTAGTAATTCTTGCTCTGTTCTTATCTTATAACTGAACGATGTCTTGGCATCCCTTCCTTCTTTCTTTCTTTCTTTCTTTCATTCATTATTTCAGTACTGCAACTGAGCATGGAACTTAGCGTTAATTTGTTGCACTCCTATGATGGATGGATGCTAAAATAAAATGATTTTCACAGGGTTCAGTGATCACACAATAACTTGTTTTCCCTGTCTTGCTGTCGTTCACGGCTGTTGCAGACTTGCAGTTGGTGTTGATTAAATAATAAATCGGAGGTTTTTCATTATGTGCCTTAAAAAAAATATAAATATAAAATATTACTACTCATCATAGTTATAATTTGCATTGAGGTAGGAAAAAGATTGATGCTTCCGCTACCGTCTCCCCCCACCTGCGTCCACGGCTTCACGGCAAACCTAAAAACTACCGTAGCACAAAAAGATTGAGCGTCTGAGATTTATCCACGACACTTTAAGTAAAATTTTTACTCCTAAGATTTAAGAGAGAATTCCTTATATGTCACTGAAAATTGATTTGATCCCTTATATGCCACTGAAAATTGGCTCTTCCCTTATATGTCATTAGCTTAAATTTGCGCACCCTCTCATGCCACTACCGTCAGTTGACTGTGTGTTGACCGTTAAGTCTAAAATAAAAAATACATATTTGCCCTTCTGAGTTGTTAGGCATGTCCTATACCCAGAAGGGCAAATACGTCTTTTTTTACTTTGGATTTAACGGTCAACACACAGTCAACTGATGGGAGTGGCATGAGAGGGTGCGCAAATTTAAACCAATGGCATATAAGGGAAGAGCCGATTTTCAATGGTATATAAGGGATTATCTCAAGATTTAATCAGGAGTAAATTTTTATTTTGGTATGACATAGACAAATCTCATATGTTTATTTTCCGATCCTATAGTAATTTCAGTAATTTCTATGTTTATATTATATATATGGTTTGCACCATATATTTTTCCCAGCAATACAATGGATCACATAGCTCTATTTAGTTCCCAAGGTGACAATTTGGCATATATATTCAGCTAGCTGAGCATAGCATTGCAAATCACAAAGAGAAACACACAACCGGCTAGAATAGTGTCACCGAAAGCACTAGAAACATGGTAGTACTACTAAGTTGCTAACATATAGGCAACCATTCTACCCCCCAGACAGACATTATATTATTTCTACCACTCAAGCACCATGATTCCATCAAGCTAGCTAGCGATGGTTACTACTACTACCTCCTCCGTCCCAAAATAAGTGTAACCATAGATATTCGTGTCCAGTATTTTAACCATTCGTATTTGAAAATTTTATGAAAAAAATTAAAAATATTAGTCACACATAAATACTATTCATGTATTATCATATAACAACAATAAAAATACTAATTATAATTGTTTTTCAAATAAGACGAACGATCAAACGTTGAACATGAACAGTGCTAAAACTGCACTTATTTTGGGACGGAGGGAGCACAAATTAAAGTGACTGACACGATCATTCTAGTGCTGCTCCGAAGGCGAAGGCTAACAGCTTGCAAGTCCCATCACAGGTGTTTGACGTCCGAGGCGCCGGCGAAGAAGTCATGTCGAAACGCAGGACGCAGTCGTCGCTCACCACGATGCCGACGCCCTCTCCCTGCTCCTCCCGACGTGCCTCCCGGAAGCATCTCGGCATCTCTCGCGCCGCGCCCTCCAGGCACTGCACGCAGTCCGCCGGCGCGACGCCCGCGGCGCACTGCGCCACCACGCGCCCCGCCAGCCCCGTCGTCGTGGCTGCTCCGACGTCGATCGCCTGCGTCGCCGTCGTCGCCAGCATCCGCGCCGCCACGCCGTTGCTCATGTCGAGGAACGTCGCGTACAGGTTGTCGCTGAACGGCAGGACGTCTCCGGTGACGAGCCACCGGTGGAACTCCCCCCGCTGGGCGACGTCGTCATGTTGGTGTCGGCGGCGAGGTAGCAGTAGCACCCGTCGAGCCAGGCGCCGGCGCGGCGGCTGGCGGCGCCGCAGCCTGCGACGACGTCCGCGACTGCGGCGGCGAGGCTCTCGCGGTACTGCGCCGGCGCAGAGTCGCCGAGGCAGACGCTGAGAGCGAGCGCGCGGTCGTCGCCGTCGCCGGCCTGCGTGGAGGCGAACCTCGTCGCAGCGGCCTGGGCGGGGAGGTCGGTGGGCAGCACGAGGATGTTCTCGCGGAACGCCGTGCCGTTCTGTGGGAAGTACCTGGCTCCGGTGGCCGTCGACGTCACGCCGGCGAGGAAAACGACGACGAGGAGGCAGGAAAGCTTGGTGAGCGCCATGAGCGATGGATTGCACGACACCAAGGTGTGTTCTGTGGCAATGGCGGAGGAGGGAGCTAGCTAGGTCGCCAGGGCGCTGGAGACGAATTGCATGCCGTAGCTCGAAGCTATACCGCTCTTTATGTAGGCGATCGAGTGAGCTCAAATGCCACCACACTGTGCAGCTATAACCGCGGACACGCGCACGCTCCACTACTCGAAATGGCACGGGAGGTTAGCACGCGTCATTGCAGTAGCTGCAAGTAAGCACTGTGAATGGCCAACGGGTAATTGCGGCGAAAAGCTCCGCCGAATTCGCTAATCAAGAGGGCGTCACTCCGAACTTACTCAGCCGAAAGTTGTTTCCCTAGCTAGTTCACCCGTTGCTCGAATTGGCTGGACTTCTCTCCCTTTACTCGCTTATTAAGCGCTATGCTCTTCTATTTTCGTGAGCTTACGGTCTTAAGCGTTGTCATTCCTGGCAGGTCTGTTCGGCACGAAACTCCGGTGCAATTAAGTCCTACGGACTATGGTGTGTGCTACCAGTTTAGTAACCATTTCTCATGGGTTCATGAGTTGGGTCGCTGGAGCTTGGCTGGCACAAAACACGTTGCGAGATTATTGCCATGAGGAGTAAGTCAGTAAGGCTGTGTTCTTTCCTATGATTCTCAACCCATCTTTTTCATTTTTTGCGTGCACAATTTTTAAACTGTTAAACGGTATATGTTTTACAAAAAGTTTATATAGTAAAGTTGTTTTAAAAAATCATATTAATTTATTTTTCAAGTTTTATAGACTAATACTTAATTAATTATATGTTAATCTATCATTCCGTTTTCTGTGGGTAGGGAAGGGGTTCTTAATTAACCCCTAAAAAAAACACAGCCTAAGATGGACTGACATGTAATTTGCAGTAAGTAATGTACATTTTTTTTCCTTTTCTTCCACCTCTTGCTATGTACATAAACTTCTTTTATTAATATAACACCAATCATCATGTTTGGCCATTCAAAAACCTTTTCCCATGGGTCATTAACTACTGCACCTTCACGTACCAAGCATTGCTAGCCATGGCTAGGGATGAAACGGTTGGAAAACAACATCAGCCGTTTAAATAATCATATATTTCTTGAAAACGGGAACGATAACGATGAGGCTGAAAAAAAATATCAAAAATATTGGAAACTTAAGGCTGTGTTCTTTCCTGGCTGATTGTGAGTGAGTTTGTTTCGATTTCCGCGCGCACGCTTCCTAAACTACTAAACGGTGTGAGTTAGCCGCAGGCTATTTCATAACGTATAGTTGTGAATTGTGAGATTTTCTTTTAGTTTCACAGTGTATGGTGGCGCACCGGCAGTCCGGCACATCCCCGCCTTGCCCCGATACCACGACTGGCCCTCAAAAGCCTTATCTTTTCACTTATACTTATACTTATCAGCCAAAACTTAAATTTTCTATCTTAGATTTAAAGTTAATTTTGAGGGGTTTTTTTATCGAAATTTATTTTTTAGTCTTTACTTTTAGATCGGTAAAAACACGTATATAAAAGTTTTATTCACAAATTCTTTTTTTTTTCAAATATGCCCGCGTCGCGGTCACGGTCGCGTAGTCGCGCGCGCGCGCGGCGAACGCGTGTGCGTCGTGCGGGGTGATTCTGTTCACCGCCCCATGGGCCGCACAAAGGGGTCCAATCTTTCACCCTGCAGAATGGGTTGGCGGTGGACGCTCGTAACGCTAGCGGCTAGCTGGGCATAGCATTTTGCAAACAAAACACACATGATAAGCTACTGTTATCCTAACACATAATCCCTACTACATATGACGATTTATTTCTACTACTCGATCGAGCACCATGACTCGATGAAAGCTTTATATTGGTTCAGGTCCTCGATGTGAGGTAATACCCTAATCCAGTTGTCTCGATGTGAGGTAATACCCTAATCCAGTTGTCTCGATGTGAGGTAATACCCAAATCCAGTTGTCTCGATGATCCAACTGTCTTGATGTGAGGTAATACCCAAATCCAGTTGTCTCGATGATCCAACTGTCTTGATGTGAGGTAATACCCTAATCCAGTTGTATGTGTATCGGATCTATGTCCGGTATGGAGTGGAGATGATGTATGCCTAGGTTGTGGAGATAATCCGACCTCCCCCTCTCGGGACCCCTGCCCCCTCTTATATAGGATGAGGGGGGTTACAAGTAAAGTATCTAGTTGATTGTAACTAGATCTCCCTATTCTATCTATAAAGATATGTATGATCCCCCAGATTTATATCTTATTCTGGAAATTTCTCTTTCTTTATTTACAAGTATGCCGCATGTGCCTACGGCTCTTTGCCCACCCTATGTCGTACGGCCCAAAGGCCTCTCCTTGGGTACCCGGTGTGTACCGTGTATCCCACAGTTATATTACTACAAATTGTCTTCAATTCACTCGATTCGAACGTGATTACTATTACTACGGGGGTGTATAAATCCAGGGGTGTAAAGTTTTGGCATGTCACATCGGAAATTATATAGGGTATCGTATGGGGTGTTCGGGCACTAATAAAAAACTAATTACAAAATCTGTTAGTAAACCGCGAGACGAATTTATTAAACCTAATTAATCTGTCATTAGCAAATATTTACTGTAACACCACATTGTCCAATCATAAAGCAATTAGGTTTAAAAAGATTCGTCTAGCAAATTAGTCGCAATCTATTCAATTAGTTATTTTTTAACCTATATTTAATACTCCATGTGACAGGGTGTTCAAACATTATAGGGTGTAAAGTTTTGTGATGGGATAATTGCTAGCGCTGCTGCTCCAACGGCACCGAGGACAAACGGACGGAGAGCTCCACCAAGGCTTGCCGCCGGAGATAGGCCAGGTGCATGGTGAACTGGAGCACGCAGTCGTCGCTCAGCACGACGGCGACGCTCTCTCCCAGCCCTCGTGTGTTCCAGCAGCATCTCGGCATCGCTCGCGCCGAGTCCTGCAGGCACTGCACGCAGTCCGCCGGCGCGCGGCCCGCCGCGCACTGCGCCAGCACGCGACCCGCCAGCCCCGTGTTGGCGCCGTCGTCGAACTCCTGCGTCGCCGCTAGCAGCACAATGAGTAGCTACTGCCTGGTGTTCCGGTCTTGCCTGCCTGTAGAAATAATGGCATATGAGCGACAGCATCAGCGCGAGCACGAGCGACGGAAATCAGCCAGAGCCAGGCCTCGGCACGGCGGCAAGCTGTGTCAGCACGTAGTCGTAGGGATACGACTGGCGCTCGCGGCCCCGACTCCATCGCCGCGCGCCCTTCCTACCCGGCTAGCTCCCTGCTCGTCCCACGGGCGTACTTGCCTGCCTGCCTGGTGCCGGTACCCCCTAGCCTCCTGTCCGGCGCACCGCGCACGCGCGACGGCCGCAACAGGGGAGTCAGGGTCTCAGGGATTCGGCGAGTTTTGCTGTGAGTGCTCTCAAATATTAGCGAGATGCCATGCCACACGTCGACGTACGTACGCACGCCGGTAGAGCAATGGGCCGATGGACGCCATGTCACCTAACGTACGTGCAGTGGTTTGGTCTGGAAAAGCCGTTGCTTGCGTGTTTTTGTCGCCGTGCTGTTCGCGAGGTGGGACGAGTTGTATATATGTAAACGAACACGATTACGCGAGACCGAGAAATATATTGTTCATCAAATTATTCTCGTGGATTATCTAGTTTATTGTTGTGATGAACTCATCATTAACTTTTTAATATACATTTGATCATTTGTTTTTATTTAAAATTTGTGGAGAACTACTAATTGTGTAGAGCGCAATCATAAAAGAATACAAATCATTGTACTTAAAGAATATTTAACGATAAATCAGATAAAAAATAATTATTAACTATATAAAAGTTTTTAAATAAGAATGATTAAAAATATCTTAAAATGCCAATGCCGCATATATTATAATCCGGCGAGAGTATTAATTAGTACGTAGAAAGAACTGCATTAAGAATGCAGCTTTTCTTATTAAATAAATAAATCCAGTAGTTACAAAGCAATATATTACTACCTCCCAAAACATATCAACTTTTAGTTATAAATATAGACACACATTAGTTTAGATTCATAACTATAAATGTTTATATTTTGGGACATAGGAAATGCTTTATGTAGTACTTTCTCTGGATTGATAATACTTGTTTTTTATAAGGGCACGATCAAGCAACTTTAACCACTATTTTCTATTATAATATACATACAAATATGAACAAATATATAATTTTATTGAAGTATTTTTTTAAGACTAATATGCACATATGGTCTTCATATTTATAAGAGAAATATTTTTAAATGATTCATAGTCAAATATTTTATAGTTTGACTTCACCATTGTTCAAAACGATAAAATTACACAAATAAAAAACAAATCTAACTTTTCCAAAAAAAAAAACTCGTTTTGATTTGGATATACTCTGTGTTTAGAATCGGCTTCATATTTGGGTTGTTTTACCTTCATGTCCATTTATCATGTTTAATCAAATCAGGCCATGAAATGGTCCGCAACAAGCCCATCAGGAACGAACAATGTGCTCAGGTGCCAAGCGAGCCTTCCTCCTCTTTCTTGGGGCACAAGCCCATCCTGATCAACATGCTCGAGTGGGCCAAACGAGCCATCCCCCAATCCCCCCATCTCTCTTCCTTGCAGTATAAGAAGCCCTCCCTCCTCCTCCTTCCGTTCCGTGGCTTCCAGAAGCAAAAGGGAATCAAACTTGTAACAGACACCGCAGCGGTGAGCGTCCCGTGCAATTTGCCACCAAGTCCACCCCAACCTCCCCTTCCCCTCCCGTCTCCCATGGCTGCCTCTCCGCCATGGGCGAACCTCGTCAGCGCCGTCGTGGGCGAGATCGCCAACCACCTCCCGTGCGAGTTCGACCGCGTGCACTTCGCCGCCGTCTGCCGATCATGGCGCGCGTCCCTCGAGCAGCAAGCGCCCGTGCCCCTGCCTCCCGCTCTTCCGGTTCTCATCCTACCGCTTGCTGAGCGGCCTGCCGTCTCCTTCGTCCTGAGCAACTGCGCCATCCACCCCGCCGTCCTCCCGGAGTGGCCGCACGACGCACGCTACATCGGCGCGTACGACGATGGCTGGTCATCCTCTCCATTGCTCCACCTCGAGGTCCTCGAGAGCACCGCCTCCTCGACACCTAAGACTCCCGCCCTCACATCGACCTCCCCACCGAGTTCATCGCGCAGCAGGACGGAGCGCCCGGGCAGGAATGGCAGTTGCCGTTCTCCATCGTCGCCGCCACCCTCTCGTCCCAACCAGACGTCGACGGATGCGTCTTCGCCGGCATCATCAGCGTTGACCCCGTCCCCCGGGGCCAGCGGACGATTGGGTTCTGGCGCGCCTCCGATCGGGTGATCCCTCACTTGTTCCAGACACATAATCCACCATGGGATGTGGAGGACGTCGTGTTCTACGATGGAGCCTTCCATTTCCTCACCCAAGGGGAGCACATCATCGTGGCAGGTCCGGACTTCCATGGTGGGGATCCGGTCGACTGGGAGATGCGCGCCTTCGAACACATTGGGCGAGAATACGATCAGTACGTCGAGGCGCGCTACCTCGTGGAGTCCCGCGAAGACCTGCTCATGGTGGTGAGGTGCTCCCCTTATCCTGGACAGCCGACGTCGGAGTTCAGGGTGTTCCGGATGGCGCAAGCCGGGCCGGACGACGTGTTCCCGTATCAGCACTACGTCTGGCTGGAGCTGCCCTCGCTGGAAGGCCGGATGCTGTTCGTCGGGCGCGGCTGCTCCAGATCCTACGACGCGGATCAGTACCCTGGCTTCGAGGGCGGCGTCTACTTCTTCGATGATGACATCCAGGATCCGGCGATGCTGCCGCTGGGCGTCGCGACGCTATTCTCCTTCAACGACTGTGAGAAATGGACGAGAACACCTGCCTCCATGGTGGAGCGCTGCTTCCCGGCGATAGGCTACACCCCCCAAGGTTGGTGTCTCCCTTGAGAGTTGAGTCGGCGGACCACACAGCAAGGTTTGGCCGTTTCGTTTGGGAACATTGGTCGATCAGCAGGTCAAGTTAGTTTATGATCTTAGCTAACGTGTGCTTCCTCTGCATTGTGTTTGTTTCCCCCTCTTTGCTGTTTTGGTGAGTGTGATGGTATTGTAGTGCTGAGATATTAGCTGTTAATTAGCAGAAGGCAGAACTCCTGTTCTAGTACAAATCTCTTGCTGATATGATCAATGTGTACCTCGATCCAAGTGCATCGTTTGCTACATTTCTGTTTCCATTTTGGATGATTCAAGACTTGGAAATAGTTGATACTTGATAACCCGTCATATCTATCCTTGTGTTGCCACTGATATTCAGTGTGGAGATGTGCTTATGACTGTGTGCTTACATTTTGCTTAGACGGGAGCACACCTTTACTGATAGACAGATGGCGGTGTATTTCTTTCTTTGCGTTAAGTGGATTATATTTTCATGGAATTCGATGTTTGGTTATGCAATTCTATCAGTATATAAAGGGGTTTCTGAGAAGTTCCTGAAGAAAGTCTGAACATTGAGGTTCTGTGCTGAATGCAGCCTTCAAATTGTCTGAATGTTGATTTATTTTATATTCTTTGCCATTAATTGCCCACATTTTTTTTACCAAGTTTTGGTTATACCATTCTAAACTTCCTATGCAGAACTCAATTCTGCAGAAATTGCAGATTGTTTTCTCTATTTGGTGCCTGCAGATTCTTCTGATTTTTTACTGTTAGCAGGTTACCTGCTAATATCCTGATCATGTTCATTTTGCTGGCAGTACCATATTTTTTTCTGAATTAGTGCAAGCAACATGCATCACCCCCACACAGTTAATATCCTGAATAGACCATTGTAAGTTGGAACTGAACATTGTCTTAGCACTTCTTCTTTTATTTTTTTTAAAGAATCAGCACGAGATTGTGCTATTTCATTGGATATAGAGGTAAAAAAAATACAGCCCCTATGGATAAAAGGGAAACTGTACACAAAAACAAAGAGGCTATTGCTACGAAGGGAGGAATTCTCCAAGCCGCCTTGCACCTGCCATGATCCAGGTTCTTGTCTCTTCCTTTATTTTCGCCATAAGATTGGGAGCCGTTGTTTCCTTGTGCTTGAAGATCCGTTGATTCATTTCCTTCCAAATTTCCCACACAATGAGTAGGGTCAAGGATCACAGTTCTTTCTTGGGCACTTCCTTTTTGTTGTTTAGCATGTCCCACCACTCTTGAACGCTTTGGCATGGGTCCCAATGGTTCAGATCCAATTGCTGATAGGCAACTCAGCTGGCCGTTAGCCTCCAAATACTCATGGTGTATCTACAAGAGGCGACCAGGTGACATACCGTCTCGTTCGTCTCCCGACATAAGGGGCACAATCCATTGTTTTGCCATTCTCTTGCAGTTAGCCGGTCGGATGTCCAAACTCTATTTGTATCATAAGCCACGCATAAAATTTGCATTTCGCAGGTGACCAAGATTTCCAAATCAAGGAATTGTAGTTGGTGCCGACATTTCCTAGCAATTGTGTGTCTTAGCACTTCTTGCTCTGTTGTTATATGTTATAACTGAACAACGCCTTAGCATATCTTTATTTCTTTCAGTATTGCAACTGAGCATTGAGCTAGCATTAATTTGTTGCAATCCTATGATGGATGGATGCTAAAATAAACTGATTTTCACAGGGTTCAGAGATCATATAATAACTTGTTTTCCATGTCTTGTTGTCGTGCGCGGCTGTAGCGGAGGCGTATCCTCTACCTTGTGGCTGGTAAACAAAACGAAGGGGAGGGTATTTGGTTAATTGTGAAACGTAAAAGTGACAAATAGTTAAATTTCCCAAGACTGGTCTAGTAATCGTACTGTAGTCTGAATTGAGTTCCAAACCAAATCAAATACAGAGAGGGCTAACAGTTCCTATGCTCATCAAATCGGCATCCTCCGATTAGACTATCGTGCCATCAACACTGCTCGGCGGCGTTACCTCACCGTCGCCGCGCGCCTCCCTCCATCCCACCTCGTCACGGGCACGGCTCCCCCTCATCTCCTCCCCGCGCACCCCCAACCCGATTGCCCGCGTGCTATCCCGCCGCGAGGCGCACTTGAAGAAGGGAAGGCTGCAGATAGATAAAGGTGGAAGAGGAGCAGTGATATGAAGAAGGAAGAAGCGTCGTCTACTCCTACCATGGGGTTGCAGCGGCTCTTGTCCATCCAGCGTAACCAGCAGCGGCGTCGCCGGAAAATCCTTGCCCGGAGTAAGCCTCCTCTCCTCTCCTCTTACCAACTCCTCTTAGCACCCTCTCTTCTGTTACGTGCATATGTTCCGGAAATCATCTTCTTGTGTTCTACTAGTATTTTTAACCTCATATATGCAGCTCTTTCTTTAAAGAAAAAAATAATTTTGTTTTGCTAACTAGGCGCTTATTATCTAAAAAAAAAAACTAGACGCTTGTTCACAGTAGAGCTGTAGAGGTAATTAGCTAGTGTCGTTGCTTCCCCCTGTTGAACCAAAATTTTCTCTTTCACATGAGTAAGCAATGAGAAATTTCATGTGGGAACAAATACGTTGATTCCTTGAACAAAAAAGAGAGATTGGGAGGAGATTCAAGATGTCATTGCCTTTGCTGAGTTCGTTTCTTTTTTTTTTTCCTTTCATCTATTCATGTCTGGGGTTCATGTTCAGATATAGAGGCCGAATTCTTATCCATTATCTTAAGAAAATATATTCATGTCTGGGATTGGGCTGTCATAACCATGGTTGTTACCTTGTTGGGTTGCAGATGAATCGGCTGCTTCAGCGAATAAACAAAAGGGTTGCTCAATCCCAGACCTTCCAGAGGTATGCCACATAAATTTTGAAGATGGGGGGCTTATGTTGCAAGCACATTTTCACCATAATGGCCTTTAACAAACAAGTTCTTTGGACTATGCTAGCTAAATAATATCTGTAAGCAGGGAACGGATCTCCAATTGCTAAAGGCTACAGCCCCTACGCTCCTAACTTGGTAGCTTTCCTGTCTGCCATGAGTCTTAGGTCACATGTTATCTTGATGAGTAGACTCCCAAGAGTTATCTTAATTTCTCTTAAATTAGCAGAGGCCTGTTCTTCTTTTTCATGTGACTATTATTGTGCACTAGACCCACTGTTGTGCAGATACTTTCACCAGAACTCTAAATGTGCAACTTAGTCTCTTCCACATAAACATGCCATGCTACCCCATACACTGCTCACCTATTAAGGTTGCCTCCTCGAATTATCAGATGGATATGCATTTCATTCCATGACATTGCTCTTCCTACCGTCTAGAGCTTGAGTGCATATTTTTTTTTCGCCAGGCAGCTTGAGTGTGTATTCACTAATAATGAAGCATATGACTGTTGAGTAATACGGTTTCCCCTAAATGTGTAATAAAGATATATAATTTTACTGTTAAGCAAACTCTTAATATAAGATTTCCCACCTTGTGAGCTGTCCATCTCACAAATTCTGGAGATATGCGACTGGTATTACCAACCTTTGCAGAGAACAGTTACAGTAGCAGCTTCACTGGAATCTTTAATCCTCCGGATTAAAAACAGTAATATACTCCAGTGTTTATTCTTAAGCATATTGAGATCTCAATCACCCTTACCCCATAGATACATATTAAGCATGTCTTTACACCAAGAGTTTGTTAAATCATCATCAGCCCCCTATGTACTGGTGCACTTTTATAACATTGAACATTGTCTTTAGCTTCCCAAGAAGGTAAACTTATGAGATGGTTGTGTTTTAGATTGGCCAATGGCCAGAAGGCCTGGCAAGCATCATTAAGTCCTATTTCCCCTCAAAAGTCTAGCAACTGTAACTTGTGATCTCCAAATACAAGCAGGTATGCCAAGTATTAGCACACCTAACCATGTCAGGTATGTGTGTTCATTCCAGAAGAATCGGAAAAAAAAAGTCCACTGTTGGTAGATTAACATAAGCGGGATGCTTTTGTCATACCCTGGTGAAAATGTTGTGCTGTCACCAATTTCCTGGGGACATTGATTGACATTTTCATTTTCTATAAAAAAAATGGAAAGGAGAACTGATCAATATTGTCACTGGCTTCACAATTCACTATGGGGCATTGATTTTACCATATTGCTATGATGCTATCTGATGGGTTGAATAGCGAATTTCATGATGTGTATGGTCCTTTCTGATCTATTATCTCTTTCATGTATTTAATGAGGTTTATGTCTATCTTACTCTGTAACTGTCAAAACTCAAAACTGCTAGTTTCTATTTATTGGGCTCCAGTTTGGTTAGGCTCTCAGGTGTACTACCCTATGCAGAAATTGCATTTTTTTTCTGTTGCACAATAAAACATCATCTCCGTGCATTTTTGTTTGACACAATTGCACAGCAACTAATATAGTTGTCTACTCAGTGCTCTAATGCCAATTGAGTATATTTCATAGTAGTTAATCACTGCTACCCACCAGTAACTGTCTTTTCTTTCAGAGAATCACTGATAAGTGATAACACTGTTAGTGATAAACTTTTCTATGCAAGGCTCAATTTACCTACGAAGGTTACATTCCACTGCACTATGTACCTAAGCAAGGCAGCGCACCTTGCATGCATCATGTGGAGAGCTAGTACTCCATGTCGTCGCACTGTTCTTCTTTATCTGGTTTAAGTAACCATTTGGCTTTACAATCCCAAATTTGAACCTCTCTTCCTATGTTTGTCCATGCAGGATATCTGGCGTCATATACATTCCCTAATGCCAATGCGTGATGCTGCTCGCACTGCTTGCCTGTCTCATTCCTTTCTATGTTCCTGGAGGTGCTATCCCAACCTCACCTTCAATAAGTATGTGTTTAGACCCAAAGCATTTACGTATGGAGGGGATATCAGCCACAGAATTGACTCTATTCTGGGAAACCACTCAGGCATTGGTGTGAAGACATTGAAGCTTGAATTATCTGGTACCGCATATCACAATCTTGACAATTGGCTTCAAGTTGCTGTTACACCAGGCATTGAAGAACTCACCCTTATGGTATGTAGACTGGAGATAACGTACAACTTTCCCTGCGCACTTTTATCTGATGGGGTTCGGAACTCAATCCGGTATCTTGAACTTGGCTTTTGTATCTTCCGTCCCGCAACTGAACTTGGCCCCTTCAGAAGACTAACAAAGTTGCATCTGCAATACGTGCGTATTACAGGGGATGAGTTAGAGTGCCTTCTTTCAAACTCTCTTGCTTTAGAGCAGTTGGCACTCATTCACTGCGATCATATAATTTGCCTAAGGATACCTTGTGTGCTGCAGCGGTTCAGCTGCCTGAGGGTTCATGGATGCGTGAGGCTGAAATTGATAGAGAGCAAAGTTCCAAATCTCTCCACTTTAGACCTTAGCGGAAAGGCGGAACTGTTGCTTGGGGAAACATTGCAAATGAAGAACTTAAGCATGCGCCATCCAAATGTTGTCTGTTATGCTCGTTCTGAGCTTCCATCCAGTATGCCAAATATTGATACTCTTGCCTTAAGCTCCTATGATGAGGTATACTCTAAAACTTTGTGTTGTCGATTAGCAATGTATGTGTATCACATGGCTTTTGAATAATTGATCTGAGACGTGGCATATTGGTTGCGCAGGTGGTTAATACACCAATGCTGCCTACCAAATTCCTCTACCTCAAGCACCTGACCATTTGTTTGAGCTCCGGAACCTTTTCGCCGTCCTATGACTATTTTTCTCTGGTTTCTTTCCTTGATGCGTCTCCTTCCTTGGAGACTTTGAACTTGGATGTAAAGCTCTGTTCATCCTATCCTGCAAAGTTATCTGGTCACTGTGTCAGGTCAATTGACTATACTTTGTTTTCATCTTCAGGTAACAAATGATCCTATGAAGCATGAATCAATTCTAGGACATTCCTCAAAGTCACATTTGAGGCAGATGGCTGAAGACCACCATTGCCACCTCAAGAATGTGGAGATCACAGGGTTTAGCTCTGCTAAGAGCTTGGTTGAGCTAACTTGTTATATCCTCAAGAACTCGGTGTCGCTCGAGTGTCTTACTTTGGACACCCTGTATCCGTATGATTTTAGGTGTTCTGACGAAAGATTTGAACGGTGCAGAACCATGCGCATAGTATTTTGAGGGAAGCCCGTACAGCGCTTGTGGCTATCGGAAGATACATCGAGGATAAAGTTCCCGCTAGAGTTAAGTTGACCGTTGTGGAGCCCTGTAGTCAATGCCATAAGTTGTCATAATCACTCGCATAAACGTAGGATGTTCTTAACTTCGGATGAGCCATATGTTTCTTGAATTATTATTGGATTAGTTATAGGAATCGAGCAAATGTATAATCGTTGTAATTTGATTTGAGATGAAAAATGGTCTTTGTTTTTTGAATTATCGGCAATATGGGCCCACACGAGCCCTAGTGGGTGGGCCCAGACGGCCCTACCTTCCCCGTCCCATTTCCTTGCAGTATAAAAAGTACTCCACTCCGTAAGACGCAGCTCCCTCCTTCCGAAGCTTCCAGAAGCCAAGAGGAATCAAACCAGCACAAGGGTCTTCTTCTCAACCTCCCCTCCTCTCCCCTCCCCCACCGTCTCTCATGGCCGATTTCCCGCCATGGGCGGACCTCGCCGACGCCGTCGTGCGCGAGATCGCCAACCGCCTCCCCTGCGTGTACGACCGCGTGCACCTCGCCGGCGTCTGCCGACCATGGCGCGAGTCCCTCGAGCGGCTCCCGCCCCTGCACCCGCCTCCCAAGCTGCCGTATCTCATCCTGCCGCTCGCCGAGCAGCCGGCCTTCTCCTGCGTCCTGAGCGGCGGCGCCACCCACCCCTTCTTCGTCCCGGAGCGGATTCGCCACGCTTGCTACTTCGGCTCGTACGACGGCGGCTGGGCCTTCCTCTCCACTCTTCATCCTCAAGCTAATCGAGTGTACTTCCTCGCCAATCTGGCCGGCACCTCGGGCACCTTCAATCTCCCCAACAGGATCCAGTTGGAACGCGAAGCGCTTGAATTGGCGCCTGAGGAGAAGCCGCTGCTGCATCGGTTGGTCATCTACACCGCCACCCTCTCGTCGGACCCATTTATGGATGGATGCGTGGTCGCCGGACTCATCAACGATCAAGCTCCCATACCCGGCTACCGCCGCCAGAAGATTGCGTTCTGGCAAATTGAAGATAGGGTGGTCGTCGGCTACTTCTACATGGGTGAAGCGTGCTGGGATGCGGTGGACGTCGTGCGCCACAATGGAGCCTTCCATTTCCTCACCAAGGGGGAGGACATCATCGTGGGCAATCCGGTCTTCGCTGAAGCGGGTGCGCCGCCCCAAGTGCAATGGGAGTATCGCTGCTTCTCGTCGCAGGGGCGCGGCTACGACGGGCAGCACGTCGTGGCGCGCTACCTCGTGGAGTCCAGCGGAGAACTGCTCATGGTCGTGAGGTGCTCTCCTCGTCCTGGAGAGTTCACGTCAGCGTTCAAGGTGTTCCGAATGGCACAACCCGAGGAAGACGACGACGCACCCTCACTGGATGGCCGGACGATGCTGTTCGTCGGGCGTCCCTGCTCCAGATCTGACGGCGATGTGGTTCGGTACATCTGGAGGGAGCTGCCCTCGCTGGAAGGCCGGATGCTGTTCGTCGGGCGCGGCTGCTCCAGATCCTACGACGCGGATCAGTACCCTGGCTTCGAGGGCGGCATCTACTTCTTCGATCATCGGATCGCCGGGCAGCTCGGCGACGCGCCGGCGCAGTACCCCTGCAGCGACTGCGGGAAATGGACGGGAAAACCTGCACTCCAGGTGGACCGCTTCTTCCCGGAGCAAGACCCATCGAACTACACCTCTCAAGTTTGGTTGCTCAACGGGTAAGCTAGTTTTTGATCTGTCTAACAGGTGCTTCGTCTGCATTGTCTTTGTTTCTTTTTGCTGAGTTTGGAAGTTTGGATGGTATTGTAGTGCTGAGATTGTAGTTTCTGATCAGTCTCCAACTGTTAGAAGAAGCAGAACACCTTTTTCTAGTAGAAATCTCTTTGCTATTGCAGCTATGATCAATACACCGTTTGATAATTTCTGCTTCCCACTTAATTGCATGATTCAATCATTAGTATATTCCTGTTGCAACTGATTTTCAGTGCGGACATGTGCGTATGGTTGTGCTTATATTTTCTTTGTGAAGTGCACATCGTTTTGACTGATAGATGGTGTTGTACCTTTGCCTTGCACGAATTGGATTTCTATGGATTCTGATATTTGGTTATGTAGCTCTGTCAGGGCTTTTCTTGAAAAGCCACTGAATGAAGTATGAATATCGAGGTTATAAACTGAATGAAGAACCCAGAATGGTTGGATCTTGATTTATTTTGTATTCTTTACCATGATGGATTTATCAAATTTCAGTCAAGCTTTGTTATGCCTCTCTGGTGCCTGCAGATTCTGCTGGCTTAGTCAAATTTCCTATTGACAAATCAATTCTGCAGAATTGCAGGCTATATTTTTCCTCTTTGGAACCTGCTGATTCTTTATGGTTAGCAGGTTACCTGATATGTAATACACAAGACACCTCTCAAAAAGTTGTCATACACAGACGCAATGCTTGCTAATTAAGTTGGCATGGTATCTTACCCTCATCTGTTTTAGGGCTCATGTTTAACCTGTTCATTTTGTTGGTATCGTATTTTAGTCCGAGGTAAGTAGTAGCTAAACATTCTCATGAACCATGATGCCGGAATAATTTCTCATCTGAACTGTGCGTGCAACATGCATCAGGTCACAGTCCATTTTTGTTGTTCAGATTGAAATAGCGAGCAATTTTGTTTGAGGCCCTTATGGCATTCTGAATAGACCTTGTAACTGAATATTGTTGAAATTATAAGCACATAATGATTTAATTTATTCCATAAATAAATCATGATATTGCAGATGTAAACTAGCATAAATGCATTATAGGATCTACACGTGTAAACTAAGCAGTAAAACATGAACAGATCAAATATGCGCAACATGTCGAACACGTACCGAGGTTACGGAAAGACCGGTTGCTCAGCAGGAACTACTCGTGGTTGCGGGCGTCGACGAAGGCGCGCAGCACGCGAGCGGAGAGGAAGATGGGCCGTCGCGGACGAACAGAGAGCAGTCGCGCAAAGCGCTTCCCAAAAACCTTATTGCCGCCGCACAGCATGCGAGCGGAGAGGAAGACGAGCAGTCACGGACGAACATGGGGTAGTTGCGCAAAGCGCTTCCCAAAAACCTTATTGCCGCCTCGTAGCACGCGAGCGGAGAGGAAGACGAGCCGTCGCGGACGAGCAGGGAGTAGTCGCGCAAAGCGCTTCCCAAAAACCTTATTGCCGCCTTTCCCGGTGCAGGACGAACAGGGAGCAGTCGCGCAAAGTGTTTCCTAAAAACCTGGTGCAAAGTGCTTCCCAAAAACCTAGTGCAGGACGTCGAAGGTAGAGGTTCCGGAGAGGATGGAGTAGTGTACGAGCGACGGCGTGAAGGCGGTGGCTCGGTTTATATAGAGATAGGTCGCCCTGCAAAAGGAGGCTAGCATCGTCGCCCTGGTTTATGTGTGTTGCGTGAAGGCGATGGCTCGGTTTATATAGAGATAGGTCGCCCCGCAAAAGGAGGCTACATCGGTTTATATAGAGATAGGTCGCCCCGCAAAAGGAGGCTACATCGTCGTGCATGATCAGGGCGCCCTGGTTTATGTGTGTTGCGTGAAGGCGTTGGCTCAGTTTATATAGAGATAGGTCTCCCTGCAAAAGGAGGCTGGCATCGTCGTGCACACGCGTGTTTCCTCTCTTCTTTCCACCACACATGATTCAAGTGGCTAGGAGGGCATCCTCCCTTTTAAGGAGGTCCTCCTCTCCTAGAATAAGTAAGGTGGTACTAAACTCCCCATACATGCTATCCTATGAGTTGGGCTTTTGTGATTACTCAAAGAATTAATCTTTGAGTGGGCTAAAGCCCATCTATTAATTCCAACAAATATTGTCTTAGCATTTCTTGCTCTGTTCTTGTCTTACCACTTCTTTCTTTCTTTTGATTTTGCAACCGAACATTGAGTTAGCATTTGTTGCATTCCTCTAAAGGATGTTAAACGAAACTGATTTTGACAGAGACCGACACTCCTTTGCGTGTTCTCCATAACATTTGGATGCAGAATTACAGTGATTCTTAAGGACCTTCTTATTACTCCTTTACTGTTTCTCTTAAAAAATACCCCTGTTACTATAGTGCAGTTCTAGAATATGTGGATCATATAGACATTACTCAAAGAAAATGTGGCGACGTCCCGTGCTCCACTCCTCCATCGTGCATCGCAGTTGCGTCTAGGGGTGCGGCGTGTGGCATTGGAAAATTTTCAAGAGCTACTCGATGTGACACAGGCAGGCAAGGCCATCTACGATGGTGAGTGAACACTGCTGCCAGCTAGTTTTGGGTTGTTTAGGCCATCGAGTTGGGCCAGGAAAGCAGGGAGGCGGCAAGCAGGCCCAAGCAGTGAAGAAGATGAACTGAATACATCATTTTTTTTTCATTTTCTTCACACACATATACATAGTACATACTATATTTTTTTTTCTTAAAAAAGATCTTGGGTATTCAGCTTGAATTGAAGTAGGCCCGCCCCTACCCCTCACGGCAGCCTGATGACCAGAGAGGCAGAGACTGCCTATTCGATAAGTTATTGGAATCGAGAAAATGTGTAATATGCATTTTTTTAATTAGATATCGCTAAATTTCTGTCGCCACATTTTGGTTCGATTTCAGTCGGATAGTCCGAATTGCAGGATGCGCTTTGCATGCGTCGTGGGTGACTCACATCCGTATATCACGGCCGGCATGGACAGAGATATCCCTCGCTCCTCTCTTCTGATTTGTCTCTTCCCTTATTTATGTTATTTGTTAATTAATCAGTATTAGTAATTCTCCTATTTAAGTTGTAAATACACTAAAATTATATACGCAATTTATAAACCTACATATAATTATGAGACTTACATTAGAATTACACATGTAATTTAGGTACAGTACATGCTGTGAAAAATATGACGACATAGTCTCTTTTAATTTGATTCGAGATGAAAATGAATGGGTTTGTTAAGTTTCTTGAATTATGGGCAGTACGGGCCCACACGAGCCCTAGTGGGTGGGTCCAGACAGCCCTAGCTTCCCCGGCCCATTTCATTGCAGTATAAAAAGTAATTTAGGGCTGGTTTGGTTTGAGGTCTAAATTAGGCTTATCAATATTTGACAATTTTAATAGTGTTTAGTGTCTATTTGGTTTGAAGCCAAATTTGACATGCCTAAAAAAATAGGTCATTTCAATAGTGAACTTAGGCTATTTTGGCTTCAATCCAAACACAACTTTACCTTACCAAAATTTGACACTGACAAAATTTAGTAAGACCTATTTAGGCAACAAACCAAACCAACCCTTAATCCACTCCGAAGACAGACACAGCTCCCTCCTCCCGAAGCTACAAGAGGAATCAAACCTTCCCATCCCTCTGGTCTTCTTCTTCTCCACCCCAGTCCGCAACCTCCCCTCCTCTTCCCTCCCCCACCGTCTCCGTCTCTCATGGCCGACTTCCCGCCATGGGCGGACCTCACCGACGCCGTCGTGCGCGAGATCGCCAACCGCCTCCCCTGCGTGTACAACCGCGTGCACCTCGCCGGCGTCTGCCGACCATGGCGCGAGCACCTCGAGCGGCTCCCGCCCCTGCTCCCGCCCCCCAAGCTGCCGTATCTCATCCTGCCGCTCGCCGAGCAGCTGGCCTTCTCCTGCGTCCTGAGCGACTGCGCCACCCACCCCTTCTTCGTCCCGGAGTGGATTCGCCACGCTTGCTACTTCGGCTCGTACGACGGCGGCTGGGCCTTCGTCTCCACTGCTCATCCTCGAGCTCAGGGTTATCGAGATTATTTCCTCACCAATCTCCACCAAACCCCGAATACCTTCGTTCTCCCCGTCTGGATCCAGTTGGACCGCGAAGAGCCTGTATTGCGGCCTAGGCAGAAGCGGCTGCGCCCGCGCGACCCGCTGTTCATCAACGCCGCCACCCTCTCGTCGGACCCATTTATGGATGGATGCGTGGTCGCCGGATTCGTCAACAATTGTGCTCCCGTACCGGGCCACCACCGGCAGAAGATTGCGTTCTGGCGAATTGACGATAAGGTGGTCATCGGCTGCTTCTTCATGGAGGACGCGTGCTGGGATGCGGTGGACGTCGTGCGCCACAATGGAGCCTTCCATTTCCTCACCAACGGGCAGCACATCGTCGTGGGCAATCCGGGCTTCGATGACGAAGCGAACGCGCCGCCTCAAGTGCAATGGGAGTATCGCTGCTTCTCGTCGCAGGGGCGCGGCTACGACGGGCAGCACGTCGTGGCGCGCTACCTCGTGGAGTCCAGCGGAGAGCTGCTCATGGTCGTGAGGTGCTCTCCTCGTCCCGGAGAGTCCACGTCGGCGTTCAAGGTGTTCCGGATGGCACAGCCCGAGGAAGACGACGACGGCGACGGCGACGCGCCCTTACTGGATGGCCGGACGATGCTGTTCGTCGGGGATCCCTGCTCCAGATCCGACGGCGACGTGGTTCGATACATCTGGAGGGAGCTGCCCTCGCTGGAGGGCAGGATGCTGTTCGTCGGGCGCGGCTGCTCCAGATCGTACAACACGGATCAGTACCCCGGCTTCGAGGGCGGCGTCTACTTCTTCGATCATCGGATTCCCGGGCAGGGCGGCGGCGCACCGGCGCTTTACCCCTGCAGAGACTGCGGGAAATGGACGGGAAAACCTGCACTCCAGGTGGAGCTCTGCTTCCCGGAGCAAGACCCATCGAACTACTCCTCTCAAGTTTGGTTGCTCAACGGGTAAGCTTGTTTGTGATCCCCGACGTGTGCTTCGTCTCCATTGTCTTTGTTTCTTTTTGCTGAGTTTGGAAGTTTGGATAGTATTGTAGTGCTGAGCTTGTAGTTTCTGATTAGTCTCCAACCATTAGCAGAAGCAGAACACCTTTTTCTAGTATAAATCTCTTGGCTATTGCAGCTATGATCAATGTGTACTACAATTGCAGTGCACCGTTTGCTAATGTGTGTTTCCCACTTAATTGGATGATTCAGTCATTAGTATATCTATATCCTGTGCTGCAACTGATATTCAGTGTGGACATGTGCATATGGTTGTGCACTTGTGCTTATATTTTCTTTGACGAGTGCACAACGTTTTAATTGATAGATGATTGTGCACATTTGCCTTGAACGAATTGGAATTTTATGGTTTCTGATATTTGGTTATGTAGCTCTGTCAGGGCTTCTCTGGTTCTCTTGAAAAGTTACTGAATGAAGCGTGAACATTGAGGTTCTAAACTGAATGCAGAACCCAAAATGGTTGAATCTTGATTTCTTTTGTATTCTTTACCATGATGGATTGATTAAATTTTCGGTCAAGCTTGGTTATCCCTCTCTGAACTTCCTATTGAAAACTCAACTCTGCAGAATTCAGAATTGCATGTTGTCTTTTTGCTCTTTGGTACCTGCAGATTCTGTTGATTCTTTATGGTTAAGAGGTTACCTGGTAGTGCAATGCACAAGACATGATGCTTGCTAAGTTGGGCATAGTATATTACGTTCATGATTAATTCATTTTGTTGGTATCATATTTTCGTCTGAGGTAAGTAAGTATGTAAACATTCTGAACTGTGCTTGCAACATGCATCAGGTCACAGTCCATTTTTGTATTTCAGGTGAAATAGAGAGCAATTTTGTTTGAGGCCCTTAAGACTCGCATTCTGAATAGGCCGTTGTAACTGAACATTTTCTTACCATTTCTTGCTTTCTTTTGGTTTTGCAACCGAACATTGAGTTAGCATTTGTCGCATTCCTCTTAAGGATGTCAAAAGAAACTGGTTTTCACAGAGATCAACACTACTTTGCGTGCTCTCCAAAAACATTGGATGCAGAATTACAAGCCAAGGGAACCTGGCTAGTTCCAGAAAAGATCAGTGAAAACCTCCAGTGGACAATCCATAAATTTCTAAAGGACCTTCTTATTACTCCTTTACTGTTTCTCTTAAAAAATACCCCTTTTACTATAGTGCAGTTCTAGAATATGTGAATCATATAGACAATTACTCAAAGAAAACGTGTGAGATACAGTATGATGTCAATGTTTGACCAAAGTAAAAAAAATCCTGCATTTCAATCCTCACAAAAATAAAATAAAAAAAATCATGCATTTCAAATAGCGAAACAGGGCCGAAATGCTGTTGCTGCTACCTTCTTTTCTCTTGCAGCGCTGTACTCGGGCCCCTTTTCAGGCCTAATACGTTTCTAACCTCTTCAAGGAAGATGGCCCTAAGCGTCGAGGGCTGCCTGTGTAAGATGGCCCCATCAGCGCATCAGCACGTGACAGATGTCACGATTCCCGAAAAGTCCATCGCCGACGGATGGCATCGGTCGACTAGTCAACGTCGATACCATCATCAAACAGTAGAGTTGGTGTACGGAAAAACAAAGAGATCACCCCTACCTACTACGTCACCACGACACGTATAGTACGATCGTGTCGTGAGCGAACGTGAACGAACGAACCAACAAATCTGCATCGGTACATAGCCTCTTGCTGCTGTGCAGCCTACGGCGACGGGAAGCAGGCCTCGCTATCGAGGATGGCCTCCCTGAGCTCCCGCTGTATCGCGGCCCTGGCCGGCGACGACACCAGATCCTCCCACACCGACCCGGCGCCGTCCGTCGGGTGGCCGTCCGGGTACAGCTCGTGCACGCCGTTGGCCTCCTCGTTGATCCTGCTCACCCTGTCCAGCAGCCCGATCTCCTCCACGTCCACCAGCAGCCTGCTCCCCACGTCCTTCCACCCGATCAACTGCACGCGCACATATATACGCACGCGTACAACGTCTCAAACACACAGCACGGTATCATCACACGGGGAATCGATCGGTGAACGGGTTAGGAATAATACCTTCGCGCCGGCGATGGTGTTGGTGCTGTAGAGGCTGGCGCTGTCGACGAGGTCGCAGTACTTGCGGAACGAGCCGGCGAACCGCTTGTGCGACTTGAGCTGCGAGCTCACCCGCACGGCTCGCCCCGATATGATGGCTCGCCTAACGCACGGGTAGATCGATCGATCGATCGTGTCGTGTCAGCTAGGCTCGATCAGGCGCGTGAACACGTTAATTGTAGTTGGTTGGTTAATTACCTGATCCCCCTGACGACGGCGAGGTAGGCGTCGCAGATGATGCCGACGAGCTCGATTCGGTAGGGCCTCCTCCCGCTGGGCACGGGGGCGCCCTCGACGGGCTCCCAGTACTGCTCGGTGGCGTTGCCGTCGGCGGCGACCTTGTAGCCCACGCCCATCCGGTACCGCTGCCGGTGCACGGACCGCGCCATGGCGATCGTCTGCAGCACGAACGGCTCCCACGACAGCGTGCCGTCCATGATCACGTCCCGCCCCTCGTTCAGCGCCGTCACCAGCAGCGACGCCGCCGCGTCGATCGACGACTGGTGCACCTGCGCACGCGACACCGTACGTGTCAGACACATCCAGACCCACACAGACCGATCCGGCTGACGATTGAGCAGGTTCAGGGCAAGCGTGGTACGTATACCAGCTCGGCTGTCTGCAGCATGTCGTTGTGGTGGCCGCGCGAGCTGATGGCCTGGTAGATGACGTCCGACTCCTTGAACGCGTCCGCCTCCACCACCACGGCGTGCGCCGCCGCGCCGGACCAGAACAACCTGCATTTTGCACGTACGCCACGGTGGTGGTCAGCTCAATCGCCGCGTCACGCGTGCCTGCTCGAGTCCGTGATCGAAGTGGACGAACGGACTGACCCCTTCATGATCTGCTTGAGCACGGTGCTCTTGCCGGCGCCCATGCCACCGCCCATCAGGAGCAGGACCGGGCTGCGGTCGCGGTGAGCCGCCGGGACCATCACGTCGGCGTCGGCGTCGCGCAGCTGGCCGTCGTTGCAGGTGACCCCGATGACCTTCAGTTCCTCCACCAGCGTGGAGAACAGCCTCGTCACCTTCAGCTTCCTTGACACCCTCTCAAACCTCATCTTTCTTTTTGTCCAAAAAAGGAAGAAACAAAACAATTAAGAACCAGATTTCATTCTTTCTTGATCATAATTGTACCAAAATCAATAGAATCAATCCTGGTTAATTCTTACAAAAAATATTCCAGATTAATAAAGCATGATTATTTACCTAGTGGCTTCTAACACCATGGTTTTGAGCTTTCTTCTAGGCTGCTCTGCTGTTAGAACCTAAGAAATTAAGTGGCTCCAACATTTCAGTGTTTAGAGTATCTCAAGGACTAACAGTTGATTGGTAATGCAGAACACGGGATGAGTAAATCTTTCCTACCTGTGTGATTACTTCAGTGGCAAATTTCCAATGGAAGGAGAAGTAGCCGAGTATACATTTGTCTAGCTCCTCAATCAACAGCACGAGAAGAGCGTCCGAGTTTATTTTGTTATGGAAGAACGCGAGTAGGTTTTGTTCATAACCCTCAGTCTTCTTCAGATAACCGTAAGCTAGTGCACAAAGGTGGGGGCACTCGCTCACATCCTCAATCCCTATCTGCTTAGCTGAAAAAAAATATATCATTTGATTGATATTTAGGATAATGAACAACTAGCAGATTATGCCGTGCAAATTTACACGGACTAGACAGCATCTCCAGCAGAGCCCCTAAACTAATTAAACCCCTAAATAGTTTTTGGGGTGAAAGGAGAAAAATTGAGATCCAGCAGGACGGCAGGACCGCTATTAAAGCCCCTAAAATAGAAAGGCACCGAAATCTCTGTCCATAGCCCTCAATCCTAGAGGCTCTACACCCAACCCCATCTCTTTTTCTTTTTGGTGCGTGTGAAAATTCCCTAGCGCGCGCTTCTCCCGTTGTTCTCGCGCTCTCACTGTGTTGCTACCCTCTTTTCTTTTGTCGTGCCGCCGGCTATTATCTGATCACCATCTTGCTAGGATAGTCCAACGTTGCCCTGTCCGATGTCGTTCGTCAACCTACGTGATCTCCACACTGACACGTCGCAGGTCGTTGACCTCATGCGTAGCAACTCTAGCAATGTCTCGCGCTAGTAGTCGGTTGTCCGGATTGAACCATTCATGTTTGTAGTATATGTTATTTTAAAAAAATCATATAATTCTTGTGAACTTGCATACGTGTGTGATTGTGAAAATTGAATTTTATTATGCATTTTGCAATGTTGAAAATTTTGAATTTAAATTTGAATTATGGTATTCAAAATTATAAATTTGAATACGGTTGAATTCTACGTGTTTGAATTATTCTGGTGTTAAACTAGACATAAATATAATGTGCGTACTAAAACACACACACACAGAGATGGAGCCTAAGAAATGGGGTTTGTAGCTGAAGATGGGGGCAACCCCCATTAGACCTTTAGAGGCTTTACAATAGGGGGCTAGGGGCTGTTGCTGGAAATGCTAATTGGACTTATTGTACAACACTATTTAACTTTTGATTCCATAAATATAATTATATTTAATCTATCTTGTCAACTCTTAACTTTTAATTCTATAAATTTAATTGCAATTTATATACAGTCGAAACGTGGCTACGAACCACGGTGTCGGGGGTTCGAATCCCTCATCGCCCACAGCCTTCCAAAGGGTTCACATTCTTTGGCTCTACCTATCTATTATAGAGTAAATAGCTCTTTTCACAATAAGAGTTATCCATACAGTGACAGCGTTTAATTATGAAAGTTGGCCTTTCGTGGTTCAAAAACGCGGAATCTCGTCTCAATCATCATTTGTCAGGACTTTTCGGGGGTAAGTTCTTTGGCTTGGACAGGACCCCAGTAGTCCTAGCCGTAAACGATGGATACTAGGTGTTGTGCGACTCGACCCGTGCAGTGTTGTAGCTAACGCGTTAAGTATCTCGCTTGGGGAGTACGTTCGCAAGAATGAAACGGCTCATTCTTCAACAGGCACGCGGTCAGAGATCACTTTCCCCTCCCACTGCTTGGGAGCTCAGCACTGTTTCACGTTCTATTTCACTACCCCCTAGGGGTTCTTTTCAAAATCTGTACGATTTTACCAATCTAAATTGAGCAGGTTTCCATGAAGAAGATCTTGTTCAACATGTTCTATTCGATACTGGTAGGAGAAGAACCCGACTCGGTATTCTTAAAAAAAGCTCCTCGGTGGAGGAGTAGAAGCGTTGGTCCCCTTCGGTCAAGTGCTTGTGCGTGCTCTTACCTACCGTAGGACCTCGTCCAAAGATACTTTTAAGGCCGACCACTACATAGGAGCGATAGGAAGCCAAGCCGTCAAAAGGAAAGGCGAGCAGCCCTTATTGCAATAGCAAACGCTGTGTACCTATTTTGGGGCTTTACTCTTTCATGATGGAACGAGGAGCTTGAGTTGATTTGCGGCAGTAGCGGCAAGCACCGAAGAAGTTCTACTTTCCCTTCGACATCTTGTAAGTCACTGCCTCCTTACCCAGCGAGTGAATGAACGAGCCAATAAACTGCCGTAAGGAGGGGATGCCTAAGGCTAGGCTTGGGACTGGAGTGAAGTCGTAACAAGGTAGCCATACTGGAAGGTGCGGCTAGATCACCTCCTTTTCAGGGAGAGCTAATGCTTATGCTTATTGGGTATTTTGGTTTGACTTACATGTTTGTGAAGCGATATATCGCATATTTATATCTTGTTAAATATTTTCAAATCTTTTATAATGGATGGATAGATATGAACAGCAAGGTGAATTAGCTTTGACAAAAACACTGATGTAATCGAACACCTGAACACATACAGTTGAAAACTTGTCACGCCCCGAACTAGTACCGACCGAAACTAGCCCGTGACGCTCCAAATTAACCTGTTAATCGATACCAGTCCCAGGAAACAGTGCTGGTATCACAGGAAGACATAATATCACAGCAACAGAGGTCTCTTTATTATAGAGTAGGAGTACAATCAAGTCAGGCTGTGGACAGATCCCGAGCTCACAACTGCATTACAAAAGGGAAGCGGAAGCCAGGACTTGGACCAAACAACACAGGCGCGACTTGGGAACTAGGCCGAAACCCTAAAACTCATCGTAGCCGGCTTGCTCCTGGAAGAACTTCTCGTCAGCGGGATCCGCTTCATCTTCTTCAGCAACTGGGGGGGAGATTATTTATATAGAGCAAGTGTGAGTACGGGAGTACTCAGCAAGCCATGGGAAATAAGTGTTTAATGCAGGCTTCAAGGAAAGGCTGTTGTTTTTGCAATTGATTTTATTTGAACTCTTTTCTGAAAGCAACTAAGTGAGTGCTTCTCAAACAACATGGATGAGACAGTGCGTCTCGTCCGGTCGGAGTATGTGCAAATGTATCAGTCTTTAGAATTGATCAAGATTGGCACCCGGCCAACAACTTTCAAACGGCCACCCGGGCCAACAACTTTCAAATGGCCACCCGGGCCTAGCTGATCCCATCAGCTGCAGATTTTTTAAACATCGAACCCCTTTCCACAACAGCAATTTCACAAGTAGTAGTCAAACAAAACTACACTAGGAATCACCTCACATCCGCCCATGACCGTGGGCACGGCTGTTCGAACAGTTTGTTAACCTCTGCAGAGGGGGTACACTTTACCCACACGACATTACTAACCCGGATCACCCAGCCCGTGTGGATCAGCCACGTCGGGAGACCTCCAAGCTTTCATGACAAGGCATTTTCAAAGCCGACACAGGTTTACCATATGCCGACGAGAGGGGTCCCAGACCAACAACAGATTAGGTCCCAGACCATACTGTGCCAGGAAACCCAGGGGTCCTCCCCGACACCACCCCGGCGAATCCACATGTCTCTCGGCATCAAGGCTCCCCTGATAAGCTAGTTACTCAGCCAGGGGTGTCCCATTCCACCCATGTGGTCGTACTTGTCTTATGTTTGGATGAAATTCCAAGGAAACGGTCCTTAAGTGCAAGAGCGGGAAACCGTACACCCGGTACGTTCCCCGGTCCGCGGTTTTGGAAAATTCATTTAGTTCGCAAGCACCGACCCAGGTGTCGGGTTTTCCAAGTCTTTTGTAAAACCCAAGTTTTACCCAAGAAGTTTTTCAGATTTTAAGTTTGAAGGCGATCGTCGATACTCGTGCAGAGTGCACGATTTTCGAGGCGCAACTGGGTGGTTACAAGGGAACATGGTATAACAATTAACAAAGGAAGGATCAAATGCAACAAACTAGGTAGGTCCGACAATCTGCCTTGCAGACGGGACAAACAGATTAAGTGCGATCCTATCAATGCATAATATTTTTCAAGCAACATGATTAAATTCAAATATAGGCTCGAAATGTTCAAAGGTGGCTTGCCTTGCTCGAGATCTTGAGCTTGATCCTCGAAATCCTCGCACTGCGGGTCTTCGGGCTCCGAAACTACGCGCAGAACGGGACAACTCAACAAACGGCGAAAATAAAGCCCTATTAATGACCTCTAAGCATGCCATTAGATAGATCTTAAGATTTGAGGGATTTTGGAAGTTGAACGGAGTCAAACGGATTTACGGTTGGGAAGATATTGAATTTCTAATATTATTGGATTTTTGGTCTACAGGAAAAGGATTTAATTAAATCCTTTTTGAAAAAGAAAAGAAAAGAAAAGAAAAGAGGGAGGGAAATTACACTTCCCTCGGACGGCTAGGGCGCGGCCCGAGAGAAAAGGGGCGGCTCGGCCGAGCTAAATGGGCCGGCCGGCCCAAGGCGGCCCAAGGCACGCGCGCGCGGGAGGGGAGGAGAGAGAGAGCCGGTGGACCGGGCTCACCTCGCGTGGTCCCGAGTGGGACCCGCTTGTCAGCGGCTCGGCTCACCGTGCGGAGGGAGCACGCGGCGCGGCGCTAGGATGGGGGAGAGACGCGGTGCACGCGCGCGGTTCGCGGAGGACGCGGATGCGGCGGGCCCACGCGCAGCCTCACGGCTCGCGGTGGACCGCGCGCATGGGGAGGGAGCGGCTAACCGGGGTCGACTCGACCCGGTTTTGGCCGAGCTGGCGCCGACGTGGCGCCTACGTGGCTGCCACGCGGGCCGGCGGGAGGTAGACGACGACGCCGGCCGAAACGGACGGCGGACGACAGCGGCGAGCGGCGGAGCGAACCACGGCGATACAGGCGAAAGCGAGCACACCGGGTGGTTGCACAGGACGAGGGGAGACGAGCCAACTGCTCGGATTCGCCGGAGGATGCCCGACGGCGGCGAATTGCGGCGGCGGCAACCGGCGGCGGGAGAAGGGGGAAACGGCGACGAGGTCACGAGGGGCCGATTCCCGGCGGCGAGAGCATCTACGCGGCTACGGGAATCCGATGCTAGCGTTGGATTGGGCGGAGCTGCGCCGAGCGAGGCCGGCGACGAGCGGCGCTTCCGAGCTCGGGCGGCGACGGCGGCGAGCACACGGCGAGCGGCGGCAACGGTCGGGGCGGCGCCGGCTAGCTACGGGGAGGCTACTCGTGCTACTACCCGAGTCTAAGGGGAGGAGATGGAGCGAGGAGGGAGAACGGGGAGATGCACTACCGTGCGGGCGGGCGCAGTGACGAGAGGCCGACGGCGCGGGAGTAATCTCTCCGGCCTCGGGCCGGGGAAGAGGAAGGAGTGGGCGCGCTCGGAGTCCCCTTCCGCGTCCTTGCTCGTGCCGGCTCCTCCGACACGCGCAACGACGAACGGCGACGGCGAACAGAGCACGGGAGGCGGCGGCAATGGCGTGGAGGCGAATGGGAGAGGAAAGGAAAGGGGGAAGCTTGGGTTTATAGGATGGTAATGTCGGTTTGGGAACCGACTTAGGGCGGTCAAAGGAGAGGGCTAGCGTTCGGCGGTCGCGGCCAAAGCGGCGACAGGGAGGAGGGAGGAGGATGACGCCGGCGGGAGGAAAAAGGGGAAAAGAGGGAGAGAAAAGGGGGCTTGTCCCCTTGCCTCTTCGGGAAAAGGAGGAGGGAGCGGGGACGACGCGGCAGAGGGAGGAGGAGCTCTGCCTCCGTCCCTTGGCAGCTTGCGCGCGGAGTGGCGGGGGCCGGGCGATGACGACGGCGATGACGGCGGGGCGGTTTGGAGCGGGGCGACGACACGGGCGGCAGGCGCGGGCAGACGCGGCAGAGGCTGACGGCGGCGGCGACCAGGCGGTCGGCCACCAGGTGCGGCGGGGCAGCGGGGCCGGGCGGCGCAGACGGCGCAGGCGCGGCAGGGCAGCGGCCACGCGGGCGCGCGCACGCGAGGCAGGAGGGCTCGGCTCGGCGCGGCTCACGCGCACGCGCGCGCGACGGGCGGGCAGAGCGGAGAAGAGGGAGAGAGAGAGAGAGAGAGAGAGAGAGAGACCCGGGGAGGGAGGGGGAGATGGGCCGAGAGAGATTCGGCCCATCGAACCCGGGGAGGCAAAATAGACTTTTGCGGAGGAATTGATTTGGGAAGGATTTGGATTCGGGATTGAACTCGGCGATAGATCGGGGATTTGAGATCTGAGATGGCACGGACACTAGACAACAAGCAAAGAAACAGATTTCGCAAATAGAGTTTTTAAGAGATAGTTTTCCCGCTAGGCGCCACGACGGAACGGGCGCTACAAAACTGTACGATATACTATTACAGATGATCGTAAAAAATGGCTATTGCATTTGGGGAATGCCCCGGATCGGTCGCTCGGGGGAGGGAGAAATATCGGGCGCTCCCTCCTCCACGACGCGCGCTCTCTGTCCCTGAGCCTCACCACGTCTCTGCTCTCACCTGCCACTTATTTGCAACATATACTCCATTGTAACAAATTAATTATCCACATATTTTAGAAACCCTCTATTAAGGGAATTTGGTTTATTTTTTTTTCCAAAAAAATGTTTCATCTAGTGCACTCACAATGTTTCACTATATATAGATCTAATGTTGCAGTGAACTGAAATACTCTATTGCAACAAATCACCTACATATTTTGGAAACCCTCTATTATGGGAATTCGTTTCATTTTTTGTTCCATAAAAAATGTTTCACCTAGTGTACTCACAATGTTTCACTATGCATAGATCTAACGTTATAGTGAACTGAAACATTCTTTCGCTATTTGCTGAAACATTGTTTTTATATAAGGTGAAACAACACCCGATTTAAACGAGTGAAACATTTTCGATCTACTTAGTGAAACAATTCCGATATACCTGATGGAACATCGTGCAACATTTAAAAATAATTCAATAATAAGCTATTTTTTCGTCGGAATATATCCATGTGTGGTCTTGTTTTGAAATTTTAATTGTAATGAATTTAATAGTGCGATCGGATCATAATTTGGGTAAGTAATTTAAGAGAAAAATCAATTTAAAGTGGTTTTGCAAGGATACGTGACGCTGATGTCATGCTGAAATCAGCTCCCGATTTTAAAAACCCTCCATCAGGCGCCCGAGCCGGAGTCATTTCTATTGCATTTGTGAAGTGTTGAGAATAAAATGTTTTGGTCCATGTGAACTTTTTACACTACAGCTAGCTTAACCAAAATGTTCAGATGCAAAACTCTGTGCATCGAATCCGATACAGAGGATGCGTCCATGGACTGGCTCCAAAGTCGCTTTACCTGCATTCAAGTTTCCCCCTTTTTTTTTCCACTAGCTTTGCTTCTTTGCCTCATGTGTTAGAGCAGGTACAATAGCAGGCTATAAGTCAACTATAAACATATTTTAAAGAGATAAAAAAAGAGAGAGAAAAACAGCAGGCTATAGATATGTAGCCAGCTGCAGCACGGCTTCAAGACGTAATGTGTGTATGACAAGTGAGATCGGGTATTAATAGTATAGTAAGCGCTATTGTATGAATTGACTATTGTATTTTCTATATATGATTTGGAGATAGTAATGAGTTATGCTATTAAACTTGCTCTTACGAATGTAAAACTGATCCCAATGAAAATCATTATAAGAATCGGACTATCGGAGCACACGTCTCATGGAATTTAAGAATTCAGAAACGACGCGACGCGCTAGCTGGCTAACAACGTGAGAAGAGCAACGTACGTTTAAGGTTTGGCTTCAAACAAAAACAAAGTAACGTAAATTAATTAGGTGATCGATGGAGAGAAACCGTACGTACGTACCAACGTAGTGCGAGAACCGCTCGATCTCGTGCACGCGGCCGGCGCCGTACACC
Source organism: Oryza sativa Japonica Group (assembly GCF_034140825.1). Lineage (NCBI taxonomy): Eukaryota > Viridiplantae > Streptophyta > Magnoliopsida > Poales > Poaceae > Oryza > Oryza sativa. The sequence goes on from NC_089035.1 coordinate 33,363,269, forward strand.
GCCAGCCTCGGCACGGCCGCCGTCACGTCGCCGCCGTCCCTCTTCTCTTCTACGACGTCGTCCTTCTCCGTCGGCCGGCTGATCGTCAGCCGGTCGCGAGAGGAGGAGGAGGACGACGATGCAGCTGGCCGCATGCTGGCTCAGAACACAGGCGCCCATGCATGCATCGGCCGATGATCGATCCGTCCGTCGCGCGCCAAGCTAGGGCGTCGCGCGTCGACGAAGATGCAGGTTAGTTTGAGGCCAGGAGGGTGGAGCAGGGGAGGGAGATCCAAAAGTGTGCGGTGGTGGAGGGAGCTAAGGTAGGGACCGGTGCGGGAGGGGGATACGCATCGTGCATGCATGCGCGAGCCGCGCGTGCGGGAAAGAAGCGAGGCAAAAGGTAAAGATCGCCGCGTCGCGTCGCAGCAGCACGTACGCAGCGCTGCATCGCGTCAGGTTTCGATGGTTTTTCTCGAGCTGAGACGGACACGGGCAGACGACTAATCTGCCGTTTTATGCGTTACGCGCGCGGCTCTGATGCCAAAGCGCAAGCGGCCGCGCTCGCCGTTCGACGGTATCGGGCGTGATCTCCGCCTCTCAAGGGTGAGGCCCCGTCATCGTGGAGACACTTCTCGAGCTATTAAGGGACAGTTCAGATTAATGTCATTTTTTTAAGTAAAGTGGCTAAAAAAATATTTACATTTAGGGTCCCTTTGAATCACAAGAATAGAAAAACAGAGGAATAGAAAATACGTAGGATTTTGACAGGAATATAAGTGTAAAACAGATGATTAGAAAATACAGGAAAAACACAAGAATGACCGTTTAATTGGACCACAGAAAAAACACAGTAATCGGATGAAAGAGATAGACTCAAATGAATTTTTCCAAGAGTTTGAACCTCTTGCTAACTTTTCTCCAAAATCTCTATAGGATTACTTATTACATAGGAATTTTAGAGGATAGAATAGGATTCAATCAATTATTTCAAAAGCTTCCATAGAAATATTTTCCATAGGATTAAAATCCTCCAAATCTCGTATACTTTTCCTACAAATCAAAAGGGCCCTTAGATTGATACCAAACTTTGATAAATACATATAAAATCCTGTCAAAATTTTGGTAATATTAACACAGTTTAGTAAGGCTTATTTTGGCTAAAATCTAAACAGCTCCTAAATTGGATAATGTAATCCGTTTTTTAAAGAAAATTTTCTTTATCAAACATTTATTAATTTTTTTTTAAAAAATACTAGTATTATACTTTCTAAACTTACTTTCACCCGTCAATCTATCATCCATGAGTCCGAATATATTATTTCCCAACTTCTATTTATTTGTTTTTCACACTTATGCTTCCCGAACTGATAAACTGTATTTTTAAAAAAATATATATATATGGAAAGATTGCTTCAGAAAATTGTATTACTCTATTTTAAAAGTTATGATACTTAAATAATTCATACTAACATGAGTTGCGTCGTTTTACGTCCATTTACGTCCATAGGATGAGTTCCAACCATAGGTGCCCAGCCCAACACAGCATAGATTGGCAGCCAGCATAACTTTTTTTATTCTTTCAGGAAGTATTTATATTCAGCAGCAGCAGTAGTACAAATTGTACGATTGCACTGCACTGTGACTGTTAGTAGCTTCCTATTTACAGCAGATAGGATGAGCAATAAGTAGTTAACAACTCGTGCAACTGCTCATCCGATCGTAAAAATCAAATCGTCAAATCGTGTACTTAAAATACAATACAAGCTGCTTACGCCACGGCACGAAACGGCAGCCTGATTTCTCTCTCAATATACCATCAACCGTGGGGATAGCAATCCCAGCAGTACAGTGCAGAACTTAATTAGCCTGACCGGTAGTGATGATGCTTGCATCGCTGGCGTTTTCAGACCAGAGGCAAGCAAGAGAAAAACCTCTGTAATTGATGTTGGCATCTGTCATCTGGAGCTGGGGCGTCTGTGCCTTTTCCGTTTCAAAAACGAAGCAGCTCTCTTTCTCGTAGCTTCGTATTGAGTTCTTCTTGCGAAGGCAGTTTCCAGCCACTCTTCATGGCAGCTGACCACCATGCCTTCAGCTCATCCTAGAAAAGATGAGATTCACTTATCTTAGACTTTGAATTATAAACAATAAAATTCCCTCCAAGAAAAAAAAAGATTTGACTTGGAATTTTTTTTATTGTTGTTCCGTGGTCCATAACAACTTGGACAACAGTACTATCTTTTGATACATTACCTGGTGGAAGTCATGGTTGGATACAAAGCGAGAATCTACTTGGCAAGTTGAATTCCTGATGGTCACAGAAAGGCGATTCTTATCCAGTACTCCTGTAAGAGAAGGCATATCACTTCCTTTTCCTTTTATCTAATTGTTTTTTCTTTTTTAAAAAAGAAAGGAACACATTATTCTGCAACATATTATGCACAATTGTTTAGTCATTTACCATTTATCCTGGCAACATGATATCCAGTGCCACCCAATGCTTCCTCCCATTTACCAAATCGTAGACGCAAGAAAAAGCCATCTAAGGTGGTGTGCATAACTGGTGACCTCATCCATCTGTCAAGAAATAGTAGTACAAACACATGAATTAAATATCAGGTTCTCAGGATTTTCCCTAACTTGGAGATCACTTACATAGAGAGGGATACCCCTATGTATATTAATTTGATCAATGAACAGAAGTCCAGAACACACTGATATTAGTATTAAACTAGAGAAAATACCTACTAATACTACAGACACTGTTTCAATAATATTTCTCAAAGCTATTTTAATTTTAAGGCACCTTTGGCTTCCTAGGGGAATGTAAGGCATATGTATCATTTTTTACAACTCATTATTCATTTTCTCATTAGCAATGGTCACTTTAAATAGATGTATCATATTCTACTTTATAGTAGCCGAGACACATGTCGTTTTTCATAGAAGGTAACTTTTTTATGTGCTCAGTAGCTCGGTGACTTTTCCCAGTCACCCCTATGAAGTACTTGATAACTGAAAAACAGCAGACTACCATATGAAGCTATATGAGAATTACTGTTGCCCAATGAAATATTCCTTAATGTGATTCTTTCGATGTTCCCTTCTTTAAATGTAGAAAATGTTATGGAATCTCCAAACCCAAGCATTCATGATTTAGATAGAAGGTAGAAATGATTAAGTACCAGAATTCAAAGATGATACGTAAAATCCTTTAGAGTACCTTATTATATCGGAGCGAGACAAACGGAGCCTCTGCAAGGCTCCAAAAACTACACTTGCTTCGTCATAAACATCATTGGGCACAATACCATAAGGTACCATTTGTTTGTTATCTGGCTGATTCTCCATGGAATTTGGTGCTCCTTCTTTATTTTGTAGTCTCTTCCGATCAATTTCTTCAATATATGTGTTTGTTTCTAAATTACATTTAGGGGGTACCACCTTTCCATCAGAGCTCCCTTCACAATTCTGATTTTCATGCTTAGACAAAACCTTTTCTCCTAATTCTTTGTCATTCCCAGGAGATAATTGTTCCTTACCTTTGTCACCTGTCCATAAAACTATTCTTCCTTCTCCACCAGAAGACTTGTGAGTTTTTTGTCCAGATTCTTGCTCATCATGACTATTGTAACTAACAACAAAAGAACTTGTTTTGTGATTACGCCCTTTGGGTGTTCCATGGTCACATGTAATGGCCACATGTACTGCTGATGTATTTGCATGTCTAAGCGCATCCAATCTTTTAGCAAAAATTGATGCCATTGTTTCTGATGGTTTATTTTCGTCTTGAGGCGCCGCACATTTGCTACTTGTAGTTTCATTGTCACTTCCTTTGCTAGTAAAGTATTGTGAATTGTTTAATTCCTTCTCCACATTAAAATCCTGCGGTGATGAACTATCACCTAAACCTTTTGGGTTAGCAGAACAAAAATCAGTTTCTTCATCACAGCGCGTTGTGTCCATCACTTTCATGGGTGTTTTTGGCAAAAGTCTACTTACCCATAAGCTTTCTGAGAAATCATCTTTATGTCCCGATGCAGCATTTGAAGAGCTTCCATGGAACCCATTCTGATTTCTTTCTGCTCTTAAAGGGAAAATTCCCATTTGATTTTGAAATGCCCCTCTGTCACCATAAGAATCCATTTGAATTCTGCCCGCAGCTAAAGTCTCAGTAGCCACATTAAGAGTTTCTCTGCCCATGCTAACTGGTTTGCTACTCTTGAAACCCAGTGTTAGCCTGTTGGCGGTGTAACTGCTTTCTGACTGGTGACAGGTATTTCTTGAAGTTATCATAACATTCTGACTATAAAGAGATTGAAAAAGAGAATTGAAGCCAACGGATTGCAGCGGAACACCACAGTTGTTTTGAAGTGGCACAGGGTTTGTTGGAAATTCCTCTCCTGTAGCTGCTGAAAACTTCTGATTAAGTGGAACAGCAGTAGTTTCATCAAACACCTTTACTCCATTAGTGAGAGTTGACATCCAGTTAAAGAAAGAGCTATCATTTTTGTGGAATAATCCTGAACAAGAACTCTCATTATCTTCCCTTCTACATCTTTTATTTCCAGACGTCATCTCAGCTGCAGAAAATTGACCATGCTTCCGCTTCGGAGCTTTTGTACTTGGGCAGCTCTCTATACTCTCATTGCTGTCATCACCTTCATTTGTGTTGCTAACACAATTACTCATATCATAGATAAGCTTTTCTTTCCCCTTCTCGAGCTTTCTAGGATTACAACCGGATGTCGACTCATGTCTTGCTAAAGGATTAACACCAGATGCTAACTCACATCTAGCAACAGGATTCACAGCAGACACGGACTCACATCTAGCAACAATAAGCCCATCCTTATGCTTTTCCTGCATAGCCTGATCTTGGCTACTGTCATTTCTATTACCTAGCATACTTGTCAATTTGCCAGGCATGTTTTCTGTATTACCAATGCTCCCAAAGGCCGAAGTTGAATGTATATTGTCTGCATTCTTTGGCAAAACAGAGTCCTTCTGACTAATTGCTTTTACTAATCGAGCACGCCAAGCATTAGCTGCCCAAGATCTTTCATCATGGACAGTAGTTGCACAGAAAGCCTGTTTTTCAGCAATAATAGGCATGACCTCTTTTCTGGAAGCTGAACCTGTAAAATGCTACGGTAAGGTCTCCACTGTCAGGAATTGAAAAGAGCATGGTTCTTAATTGATTACCTAGACTGTGGGAAGTATCGTTGCAGTATCTTGTGGGACAGCTACCCACTTCGTCCTCTTTCTCCAGCTTATCCACACAGAAGTTGTCAGACGTTTCTTTCCCTTCATTCATCACATCCATCCCACCACAGTATTCTACAGGTATTAAGCCAGGCATTAAGTGAGGAAATGGCCATCCAATGAAAGAAATGGAAAACCCATAAGATTTTTATTCTATTTGGATAATAGGTAACAGATGCCCATAGCAAACAATCAGTAGAGATGCTTTACAATTTGTGCTGATTATGCTAATTTCAGCAGTCTCCACTTTTCTTGAAAAGTTAATTCAGCAGTTTCCTTCTCTCTTTTTTTTTTCAAAAATTTAATTCAGTACTCTTGTTAGATTTGTCCTGAAAAAGTTGTGCTGCTAAGACGAACAACAACTGATAAATGCAGATCCTTAGGCCAATAAAATCAAAGCATCAACAAACTGCCTTTGAACTACTCAAAACCTTCATGTCTTTTAAACTTACTTGAATCTTGCCCATGTGATCTTATAGAAGTAGATTGTTGAGCATCAGTGTTTCTTATTCTACTTGGGCTAGACATGAATACTCTCGCTGAACTGTCACTGCGAGTTCGTAACTGGGATGGCATCTTTTCTGCGTCTTCTACTGTAGCATCTATGATATGACCACTCTCCCCAGCACCACTCTGTTGAGGTGAAGATATTACTATGCTCAAGGTATCTGCATTCCAATGAAGAGAAGTTTTCCTTGTACTTAAGCTGGACGCTGCAATTTTAATGCTCAAACCCTCATCCGGAGACCACACCAGCTCAGAGACAGATCTCATGCCGAATATTATGACTGCATTTACACCTGCACCTGAATGCCACCATATGCCTTCAGTAGACTATAAGATAAGAGGATTTTTTTTTTAGCTAAAAGATAATAGGATTATTTGCAGGACATATGGCATGAGTCTGTTTTTCTTTTACACTGGAGCATATCAAATAGGACCCTTTGAAAAGATTAACAGATAAACAAAAAGAAAATTTTCTGTTCATATCATAGCATACATGCAAGGTAGAAAGTAATTATAAATTAGAGTTCCCCTACAAATGACAAAAGTACATATTTTTCTTATACTGCTGTATAATAACAACGCAGTTGGGCATCCATCTAACTGATAAGAGTCATAGTCAAGAGTCAAGACTAGTCTATTATAAGTTCTTTTCCACTCATATGCAAGAATCGAACTATCCTAATAAATGAACTAGTAGATGCAAAAACTCCAATCTTGTTGTGTCTTTTTGTCCAAAAAAGCAGATATTCCCAGCTTCTTGATACCTTTCGGTCTTAGCTAGACCCAAACGAATCCGTGGATGGATCAGACGACCAAGATAAAGAGTAAAAAAATGCATCTACGCTCAATTTGCAATTTTTCGTTCTTTCAAAAAATTTGCAATTTTTCACCTTCTAAAAAAAAGCCTGTAATCTTTCTACGTGATATGTAAAAATAAAATAAAATAAAAACTAAAGCTCTACAGAAAAAGCAGATTAAACAGCACAAAGAAACCATCTACAAGAAAAGACGACGTAGTATAATAGATTTCTACTCAATCATCAATCTGTGATGCAGCAGCCCACCTCGGGGAGTAGCGCATCACCACCATCTCATTTCACAGCTTTTCTCCCATCACCGGATCCCCCGCGCGCTCCTCCTCCGTCCTCGATCGGATCACCACCAAACCGGCGCAACAAGGATCACCAAACCGGCGCAAGAAGAAGAAGAAGCCACCATGCACGAGCTAGCAACGGGAGGAAGGAGGCCAAGGAGAGGATCGGAGAGGAAGGAGAAGATCGCATCTGGCGGCGGCCAAGCGAACCAAGCAAGCAGAAGCAGCGTCGCTCGCAGCAATGCGGGGAAGGGAAGGGAATGTGAAGCTAGCTAGGCTTGCATGCGAGCCCCCCGGCCGCGGAACGCGAGGCGGTGGTTGAGCCACGTAGAGGCCGCCTGGGACACAAGCTCGGAGGCCGCTACCCTCTTTCTTTCGGTTTTTTTTTTTTTGGGTCCGCCTCCTTCCGCCTTCCGCGCTGCATTTTACTAGTACTACGGATGCCGCGGAGGCGGCCGCGACGACGACGACGAGGGCGACGGCGACACGTGTGTATGATTGCGCGGGGATCCGACGGCCCGCGCGGCGTCGGCGACGGGGGTAACGACGGCCGCCCGATGCGGCTCCCGGGGGGGAGCTGTCCATGGTAGGGTAGAGAGACAGGGATGTGGGTGACAATGAGCTGGTCTGCTGGTTTTTTTCCCCCATTTTGGCCATTCCGATGCTGATTGTCTTGTCCCTGGATTTGAATTTCCATGTTCTGGATTTGGGATTTATCGTCACATACCTCGTGGACGCCATGTCATTCACACATATTATCTAGTGAAAGCACATAAAAATTATAAATAGAGATAGCGACCATCACTGTTGTCATAGTAGACAGTGGTACCTAAAATAAGAGGTTAGAATATACCACGGTCACGATAAGACCATTCACGGTGTCGTGTGCTGTCGTTTGGCCCGGGCGGTCCACGTATGCGAACGGTGGAAAATCGCCGCCACGTTTCTCGTTGGGCCCACAAGACACAAGCGCGCGTGACCAAAGTTAGGCACCCGTGCTTTGGCTGGATTGAGAATCGGTGGCATGGGGATAGGAGGTTGAGGTGCACTGGGAAGGCCGTGGCTTCGCCGCGCCGTTCCTCCCGGCGCGATTTCCCCCTCGATCCCCAAATTGCCCTCCTGGTCGTCCTCGCGTACGCGTGATACTCGCTCTCCGTGCTCGCCCTTCCCTCCCGCGCGAGCGCCGCTCTCTTTTTCGCCTCCCACGCTCTTCGCCTCTCCTCGCTCGCCGTGGAAGTAGGGCAAAACCGACGCCGGGAGCTGCAGCAGGCATAGCTGCGGAGGTCGTCGTCACTGTGGATCGACACCGGGAGCAAGAGCTGGCACAGCCGTGGCTGTCGTCGGCGAGGTGGCGTGGGAGGAGGCGAGGAAGGCGATGCGTCACGGGAGGGGAATGCGATGCAATGTGAGGAGTCGTGGCTCTGGAGACGACGAGTCAAAGGGATAGATGCGATGAGTTTGAGGCTACAAGACTACGAGGTGGGCTGGGTCACGCTCACTGTCGGTTGAGTAGCCTCCATGATTGTCTCCGGATTTTATGTGTCCAGATTAAAGTCACATTGCATTGTGAACCTTGTAGCTTTTGAAGTTCCTAGTCTATTTGGCAGCTCAGGTATAACAGATTAAGGACGCATTGCTAATGCCCTAAGCACCTAACACCTTTACAAACGATGTAATAGCCATTGATTTAATTAAAGCTTGAAATATTAATGTTGAAGTTTGACTCGCTAACTCTTATTTGAATATTTGTATAACTAAATTCACCACGTTTCATGCATATATGCATGTGTTACAAGGTTTATGGTACCGTCGGTAACCGCGCGGTTACCGTGGTTACCGGACTTACCGCGGGTACGATAATAGAAAAACCATGGTAACCTTCTTAAATTTAAATAAGTTTAAAAATAATTTGAACTTTTGATAAATTTTGCACGGTTTCGTACAGTTTTCCACAGTTACCGCGGTTACCGCGCGGTAACCCCGGCCTCGGTGGTTTGGGAAACCATGATGTGTGCTAGAATATTTAATTGTATGAAGCATCAGGTGATATTTTTCCATATCAACAATTATCATGCTTACATGAGTCTATGCGTATACTAAACTTGGAACTCTAAGGAACTTTTTTATTTTTCTGAACCATTTAAATTTTTAACTTTATTAATAAATTCTCCCAAAACTTGTTTTCGAATATGAACATTTTGACCACGTCAACCGTGACAAAAAAAGACCATGTCGAACTGACTGGTGTGCCAGTGTTTTATTTGGCCGACCACGCCAGTCTGCCAAAAGTGAGTATTGTTTCGTCACACCAGTCTAGCGGGGGGTATGACAATTTTATTTTGCCACACAAGGCGATGTGACGTGATCAAAATGTTTAGAGTTTAAAATTTAGTTAGGAAAAGTTTATTCGTAAAATTACAATTTTAAAAGGTTTGAAAAATAATGAAAGTTCATAATATATTAACTAGAAAGGTTTGGTTGCTCATTAGGTGCTACTATCGAGAGCCAACTGCCTAACACCCTCCACTTGCAACCAATCGCAGGGAAATGCACCATGCATATACATCACCTGAGCGGCAACAATACGCGTCCCACGCTCACAATAAAACCTTCACCAACCGATGCCGATGGATATCAAATGTCATCAACGGGTATCAGCCTTATATATACTGATATATATCAACTAGTACTAATATATATTAGTTCATACTGATAGAATACCATATCCAGTATCCAACAAGTATTATACTGTTTGAAACAGGACACTGTACGATAGAAAACGGCCTAAACTAATTTGCAAAAAAAGGTAATATGAGCTGATTTACTATTTGATTAACTCCATAGTCTGCGAGCAACGACCGGCAGCACAACAATCTACATCATTGTTGACTACATCCGGAGGTACGTTGAGACCAGTACAGTCAAACCATATTAACACGCGATTCACTCTTCGGAGCACATGAAATTCGTGCGATTCAATTAAAAAAATTGCACCAAACAATTAAAAATACACATAACCTTAAACTCGTGCGATGTTATCTTTTCGCTTATGTTTATAAAGATAATCCATTCTATGCCATTGACAAAGCATGGATTCAACAATATACCATTGACAAAGCTCAGTTCTATAATATACCATCGAATAACTACTTTTCTTCCTTACATACCATCGCCGGCGGTCAACAGTTAGTCAAATTCCGTTAAGAGCAAGAAAATATCTGTTTTACCCCTAGGGTACGATGCATCCTCATCGATTTCACTGATCATGATCCACTATTTATTCTCATTGATGAAAAATAGAAATTGCTTGTCTTTTTATCATCCAAGATTTTTTACCGCGATATGGCATTATGCAAAATCTCAATTTTATGCTAGGGGTAAAATGGTCATTTTTCATCTTTTAACGGCGGTTGACTAACGGTTGACTAACGTCGATTGCATATAAGGAAGAAAATGAGTCATTCGATGGTATATTGTAGAACTGAGTTTTGTCAGTGGCATACTGTAGACCCGCGCTTTGTCGATGGCATAAAATGGATTGACTCTTATACTTATCAGCCGAAATTTAAAATTTCATTGATTTAAGGTTTTTCCATCGTAGTTTATTTTTTAGCATTTGCTTTTAGATCGTTAAAACACGTATTTAAAAGTTTTATTTACAAATTATTACTCCCTCCGTCCCCTAATATAAGGGATTTTGACATTTTGCTTGCACTGTTTGACAATTCGTCTTATTCAAAAAATTTGTGCAAATATAAAAAACGAAAAGTTGTGCTAAAAGTACTTTGGATAATAAAATAAGTCAAAAAAATAATAATTCTAATTTTTTTAATAAGACGAATGGTTAAACAGTGTAAGCAAAATATTAAAATCTCTTATATTGACATAGTAAGTATTCCTTTACAAATATATTGTTTAGCTTATTTCTCAAATAAACAAAATGATGGAGTAGTAGTCATCACATCTCCCGTGAATAGGGTGTGTTTAGTTTGGTTGAAATTGAAACGATGTAATGGAAAAGTTGAAAGTTTGTGTGTGTAGGAAAGTTTTAATGTGATAGAAAAGTTAGAAGTTTGAAGAAAAAGTTTATAACTAAACAAGGGCTAAACAAATTTCGTGTTCCAAAATACAAATGTTGTACAGTATTACGAGGAGACGAGAAGGAAGAGCCAGCCAACCATACTACCTTTCGGCTGGCTGACCGGGGTGGCGTCGCTGTCCCGGGCCGGCCCGCGTAGCCGACTTTCGGTTGAGCCGCCCGCC